>NC_137079.1:62267028-63467028 GCF_951640355.1 Cnephaeus nilssonii | reverse complement strand
GTTTTCCAATACAATGCTTTAAAAATATCCTCTGTTGTATAAAAGACATTGTTGCAAAAAGGCAGTTCAAAACTTGTCCTTCCCTTCCTTTCATTGATCTGTTGCCTCTTAGGTAATATGAACAGCTGTCTCCAGCTCACCCACAAGCAAGTTGAACATAATAATAAGGTAGTGTTACTGGCCTGTATCTATGAATAATTATAAAGAGGGTGCCAGTTCTTTTCCATTAAAGATAAGGTAACAAAGATACCACAGAGAAGAAAACTGGTTAGCAAAAACAAGCGAGTGCTTCTGACTTGAAGAATTAGTTACTTCTCTGGTAACCACTGAGTTTCTCTTTCAGTTGGGTTTCCAATAAGGTGAAGGTGCCCTCTGTAGGAGACTCACAGTAAATGCTGCTGCTTTATATTTTGATGACAACATAAAAGTCCCCCCAACCCCATTTCCAAATGATAAACAAATAAACACAAGTTTGAACTCTTTATAAATCCTAGAAGGAAATTAGTACAAAGCCCACAACCTGCTATAAAAAGAAAGTGCCCTTTCAAAATGATAGAAATTGAACACTGAGAAAGCTGTACAGCACATTGGTGTTTGATATTTACTGACATTATGGTATGTAATAGAATGGGTATTATAAATCCAGAGGCGCTGCTGAAAGCAGGAAGACAGAAGGTCTTGGCATAGTTGAGTGAAAAGTGGATCTGAACAGAAAAATCCGCAAGCAGAGAGAGACACATTCACCACCTAATAAATACACCTCCCCAAAAGGTCTTCTTATCTTCCCTTCTTATAAAGGTTACCATAATGCAGATTCATTATCAGTCCCACTGGGCAACATATAGTTCAGTAAGAAATTGCTTTTGTTAGCATGTTCATGGAAAGAGATTAGCTATTTCCCCAGATCTCTTGGGGCTATTTGAAATTTTGGGAATTCTCTCTGTAATTTAAAATGAAAGTTAAAGCCAATGTGAATAGACTAGGGGAAATCTCACAAATTAAACCTCTCCATCTGGAAGTTTCTTCATTACTCATTGCAAAAGTACAAGCTGAAATCACATTTGTTATAAACAGAAAAGTTTTCATCAGTAATAATGCAATTACATGTGTATTATTAATGTTTTGATAGTTAAGCACTTTGCAAAGAAACACCTAAAAGTTAATTGTTTAACAATGTTTTGGGTTTCATTTTTGGTCTTTATTGATTTTACGTACTACCTAAGATTTATCATTGAAGCTATCTATTTACATTTTTGGACTATGACTTCAGCCTCTGTGGAATGTGTGTAGGAGAGTCTAGTATCACCTGTATTGCAAGTTAGGGGATGAACAAGTGTTCATGAAAGCATAAGACAAGGGGATATCTGCCTCCTTTTACCTATCTGATTTCAATTTGTCTCCCATTATCAGCAAACATACCTTCTCCATGAATCTATTTCCCTATAGCACCTGGTACATATCTCAACTACAGCAACATTTATGCAGCAATTACTATATATGCCAGGCTCTGTGTTAAATACTATATATAGATTATCTCATTTAATCCTCCTAACACATGAAAACGACAGGCAACTATTTTTTTTTTTGACAGGCAATTATTTTTATCCCCAAACAAAAAACAGAGGTAACTAAGTCTTGAGAGGTGAAATCGCTTCCCCAGCTTACTTCAGGGCCTTCTTTATTGTCCAATATAATATACTCCCTTCTGATCTCACTTATTTTCCCACCTGACTATCTTTCACATGCCCAACTTATTTGCCTCCCTGTTTTCCTAACACAACTGCCTGGTGAATCCCCAGCCAGGATTAAAGCAGCAATCTGCTATCCCTCTGGATGACTGAGCGTTGCTAAAGACTCTCCCACAGCTATGCAGATTGGTGTCCTTAATTACTCATGACTCTTAGTTATGAGCTTTAAATTTAAGCTAGTTTATCCAGAAAGGGTGTTGAATAAGCTCACATCATCACATTAATAGGAGGTCAGGGCTCCAGGTAGTCTCAGAGATGACTACAACCAGATATTCAAACATTTGTTCATATATCTCTGAACTCTGAAGACACGTTTTTTCCGGATATCTGCCTCAGTTTCTCAGTCTGGCTTATTCCACACAGCTGGATTCATTGTGCCTAGCAGCAACCATGCTCAGTGCTTCTAACTCTGCCACCAGAGATGAGATTAGTGTTCTTGATATACAATGTGAAAAAAATATATATATCCAAGAAAGGGTTCTGATTGGGTAACCTTGGGACAGATACACATTTCTGGGTAAAGAAATCATCAAGGACAGCATTAGGTAGTTGTTAAGAATGTGAGGGATGTGAAGCAAGACGCCTGTAATTCAAAACCTAGTCTGTGTATGATCTAGGACAGGTTTACATCCCTGTACCTCAATTTCTTTATCTGAAAAGGGGGAAATAAACATTGCATCTACTTCATTGTGTTGTAATTATGATTAAATAAGTTAAAAACTTTGAATAGTACCTGAATTTTAATATATTAGTTATCACTGATTTTCAGACCTTAGGATTGGTTCAGGTTGAGAAAGATAGCCACTCACAGATCAGTCACCATAGCAAATGAGGTGAAGTAATTGAAGAGCACTGCAGCTCACACTTGCTTAGCATGGGGGGGGGGGGGGATTTTCCTACAAGGGAGAGACATTTCCAGATGAAAGGCTGAAGAGTGTTAGACAGACAAATTACCAGACGCCTGTTATACACCCATAAAAAATGTGTGATCTCCTATACCAGTGGTCGGCAAACCGCGGCTCGCGAGCCACATGCAGCTCTTTGGCCCCTTGAGTGTGGCTCTTCCACAAAATACCACGTGCGGGCACGCACGTACAGTGCGATTGAAACTTCGTGGCCCATGCACAGAAGTCGGTTTTCGCGAGGGCGAGTCTATTTTGAAGAAGTGGCATTAGAACACTCAAGGGGCCAAAGAGCCGCATGTGGCTCACGAGCCGTGGTTTGCCGACCACTGTCCTATACCAATGAAGGGCCATTCAACAATCGTTTTTATGTGTCCTTGATCAGCTCCATCTCTCCTTAGCCTCAGAGATAATTCTAAAACTTTCTCAAATTCTAGACCCAACTCCTCATGTGCTAGATCTGTATTCTCTAATGACAGCCTTCTATTGTGACAGGAAATTTAAGATCATTAAGTCTTCACCATTTCTTACTTAGACTGTTTCTAGAGCTTCCTGGCTTCTGCCCTCTCCCAGTCTCACCATTTATCTATCCACACAGGACCTTAGTGTACTATCTCCAATGTAAATCAGGTCATACAGTCCATGCACTTAAAACTCTTCTATGGTGCCCGGCTGGCATGGCTCAGTGGTTGAGCACTGACCTATGAACCAAGAGATCAAGGTTCATTTCCTGGTCAGGGCACATGCCTGGGTTGTGGGTTCGATCACCAGTGTGGGGAGTGCAGGAGGCAGCCAATCGATGATTCTGTATTTCTATCTCTCTCTTCCTCCCTCTTCCTCTCTGAAATCAATAAAAATATATTTTAAAAAACCCACAACTCTTCAATAGCATCTCTCCACCTTCAGAATGAAGTCCAAGGTAGTACTAAGCATAACTTAGAAGACTTTCTCTACTTCTCCTGATTTATATTTATATTTAAAAACTCCCATGAGCAGTTTTTATTTTAGAAAATCTAAAGTGCTAAATTTCAAAATCAAATCTTGCTGCTCCTGTGGTGAAAATACTTCTTCCATTGGTCCTCATTAGATTTTGAATAGCACTCTCTCCTGTTTCTACAGTGTTATTTATAACTTTTAATTTTACATTAGGGTGCTTACTTTTTTATTGTGTGACTATCTCTAGTGGTAATAAGTTCCATTAGAACATTTTTATTTTAGTAAAAGAGGCCCAGTGCATGATTGAATCATGCACGTCAGGGTCCCGATGGACTCACCATCATGTATCCCAGCAGGCCAGGCGGCACCTCCACCTCCTCGCCCCTCAGACTGCGGCCCTTCGAGTCCATCGGGACCCTGACGGATGGCCGGGGTGAAAAAGCGCCCCACAGGGGCGGGCCGGTTAACCCGGACTTCACAGGGCAGGAGGTGCAGCGTGTGCGCAGAGCGACGGGGCGTAGGTGGATGCGGTGCTTCTCCATGTCTTCCTCGTCGCTGCTCTCCATCCTCTGCCGGGTTTCCGTGGCTCGCTGACGGAGGCCAGAGCTCGCTCCCCCACTTTTGATGATCCGCGGCCGCTGAGGGGGTCTCCCCTGCTGTTGAGAGGCGCAGGGGGTGGGACCCCCTCAGTGGCCTGGATCTGGCCATTGAGAGGCACAGGGGGCGGGAGTCCCGCCCCCTGTACCTCTCGACAGCAGCGTAGCCCCGCTCAGTGGCAGCGGATCCGTGCCTCTCAATGGCCGGATAGGCCACCCTGAGTCCCGCCCCCCAGCCTCCGCCGCCCAATCGTGGGCGTAGCGGAGTGATGGTAATTTACAGGGTACGCTATTATTAGATAGGATTGTACTCTCTGTCTAGTATAGTGATTGGAATATAGATGGTATGCAGTGCTAATTAATAAATGACCTGCAACTAGTAATATGAACATACTATGTTATGTCACATGTCTGGCTTTTTGCTTATAACTACCTCTTCCAACATTTATTTGCTTAGCTAACTCTTTCTCACCCTCCAAGAAAGATACTCTAAACCTACAAAGGTGCAAACTATCTCACATCTGTACTATCACATTCTCTTGTGTACACCTCTATTATATTGTTTGTTGTGCTTTATGTATCTGTCTTCATTAGTGGCAGGGAACAGGTTGCTGGAAGCTAATTCCAACATGTCATAATAAATGCAAGAATTCCTCAAATGGTTGATGGGCCTCTATATTCAGCAGGGCTGAAGATACATATTATTGCCTGCTGGATTAGCCAAAAGCATTTCCCCAAATCTGAAAATCTGCATATATTATTGCCTGCTACTGGAACAGCCCCGAGGGCAGTTCATCCAACCTGACAATGCCTACTGTATACCAAACCTTGCCTTTGATATGTATATTTGCTTTGCTTTAGGGAAATTTGTGTTAATAAAAAGCTAGGGGTCCAGAGATTCAGGGAACTTGGTTACTGAAGCTAGGTCGCCTCTGGCTCCCCAAAATGCCTTCCAAATTTATATTTCATATCTAGTCTCTTTATTAATTTATGCACAGCCCTTCTCCAGATTCCTGAACCCTTCTAGATGCTGAGAAACACCCCAGCAACAGGTCTCAATCATCTTTTAAGCATCACTTAGCATGATGCTTAACATACAACAGTCCTAAAATTCAAGTTGTTTTTAAATCCTCACCTGAGGAAATAATTTTGCTTATTTTAGAGAGAGGAAGGAAGAGAAAGAGAGACAGACAGAGATAAACATTGATCAGTTGCCTCCTATACTCACCTTCACACTGGGGATCAAACCTCCAACCTAGGTATGTGACCTGGAATCGAACCCACAACCTTTTGGTGTCTGGGATGATGTTCTATTCAACTTAGCCATCCAGTCAGGGCTGAACTTTTCTTTTTTTAAGATATTGATTAAGCTCCACCTATGTAACCCACAGATGAGAGAGAATTGTTGATTGGCTGCCTCCTGCATGCCCCCTACTGGGGATCGAGCATGCAACCTAGGCACATGCCCTTGAATGGAATTGAACCCAGGACCCTTCAGTCTGCAGGCCAATGCTCTATCCACTGAGAAAAATCAGCTAGGGCTCATCATTGATGTTTTCATATCTCTCCCCCTTTCCCTTCCTTTCTCTGAAATCAATAAAAACATTTTTTTTTTTTAAAGAAAAGATCCAGGTCCATCTTGTGCTCTTCATGTCCCAGTCCTGGTGTTAGTCATTTCTACAAGGATCCTGGTTCTTTGTGGAGATTATATATAAAAATCAAGATTGGATGCTTAATTCTCATTGCTATGTATGTCTCATTGTTTTTAGGACCTCTCAGTAAATAAGGTAGGAAATGTATGGAGACCATCTACACTGAGTGGCCAGATTATTATGATCTCTGAACACATAATAATCTGGCCACTCAGTGTGTGCGTGTGTGTGTGTGTGTGTGTGTGTGTGTATGTGTGTGTATATATATATATATAAGAGGCCCAGTGCATGAATCATGTCCCCTCCCCCTGGCCAGGCTGGCCGGACCCCACCCAGGCCAGGCTGGGTGGGGTCCGGCCAGCCTGGCCAGGGGGAGGGGACATGGGCGGTTGGCTGGCCTGCCTGCTGGTCGAACTCCTGGTCGAGGGGACAATTTGCATATTAGCCTTTTATTATATAGGAAATACACTGAGTGGGCAGATTAGTATGATCTCTGAATGCATAATAATCTGCCCACTCAGTGTATATAATAAATGCCCAGCAACCGTTATGGCGTAAAGACAGGAACAACCAGTCGCTATGATGCACCGGCCACAGGGGCTGCCACCAGTGCCACTGCGGAGCCTGCTGGCCCCGGGGCCAGTTGTGCGGCCGCCGCCAAGGTGCTAGAAAAGAAGAATTCGAAGGTGGCCAGTGTGAGCTGGCAGCTTGAGATGAAGGCTCTGTGGGACAAATTCAATCAGCTGGGCACCAAGATGATCATCACCAAAGCTGACAGGTCATGGTGGCCCCTATCCCCACTGCAACCCTCCCCATGTGGTGCCAGTCTCGGGCAGCGGGCTTTGGCCCAATCCACATGAGCGAGACTGAGAAGCAGGGTAGGGGGCACCGCCAGGCCACCTGTGGGTCCCTCTCGGCATGGGCCAGCTCCTTCGTTCTCTGAGTCCCAGCTCTAGCAACAGCCGCCTTGCACGCTGGGCCAGATGGTACTGCTCAGGAGGCCAGGAAGGCGGCGGAGAAAAACCCTGTGGACCTGCCGCCTGACCAGCAGCCCAGGACCCGGCACCACCAGAAATAGACCGGCTCAGAGTACACCGAGCTTGGGGGGAAGGCAGCCGCCTGTGGTGGTCCTTGCCATCAGCCAGCTCCTGGTGGATCCCACCTCAAAGGAAACTCTGTCTTTGGTTCCTTAGTTCAGTCTATCCTGGCTAAAGAGGAGCAGTTGGGCACATTTTAGGGGAGAATTAAGACTCTAAAACAGTGTGTTCTGTTCTGTGGAGATTGCTACCTGGTTGTTTTAGGCCTAAATTCCAGGTGATTGTGGGGCCTGGCTCTGCCACTGGGCCCACGTCTTCCAATTGGCCTGTATTTTTTGTAAGGGCCCAAGGAGAAGAAGGGAAACAAGTTTTTCGATGCAAAGGCGAGTGCCAGGCTGTGTCTAATGCACACACAGAGACACCAGCTCTGAGTCCGCCTGGCCAAAGAGAGCTCAAGGCCTGTTTGCAGAGCCTTCTGGTGGCTTCTGTTTCCTTCCTGAGGCCGTCCTCCCTGGGAAGCCTGGGTCCATGATAAGCTCCAGCTCAGTGGGTCTTCTCCAGGCCCCTCCCCTGGCTAGCCCCACCGACAATCTGCCCCCCCTACCCTGATCAGGGGTGGGGCCTGCCAGCCAACCTTCTGCAGCCCCTCTCCCTGGCCAACTGGACTCCACCTATGCACGAATTTGTGCATCAGGCCTCCAGTGTGTATACATATATATAAATATATATCCTATCTAATAAAAGAGAAACATGCAAATTGACCGTACCTCTACTACACCAACAAGCCACTCCCACCAGCCACGCTTACCAGCCAATCAGGAGCAAATATGCAAATTAACACAACCAAGATAGTGGTTAATTTGCATATCCAGGCACAGAGCAAAGACTGAAGACAGGGAAGAAGGAAGCCAACTGCTGCAGAAGGGAGTAAAGCTGCAGAGAAGCAAGCAGGGCAGCAGAGACTGGAGGGAAGCAGGCAGGGCTGCAGAGACAAGGGAAGCAGGCAAGGCTGCGGAGAAGGGAGGGAAGCAGGCGAGGCGGCGGAGACCACCGCAGGAAGCCCTATTGCAAGAATCTTCCTGCAAAGGGCCTCTAGTATATAAAATAAAAACCTAAACGACCAATACAGTGGAAAGACCAGAACAACCAGTTGTTATGATGTGCACTGATCACCAGGGGGCAGACACTCAACCCAGGAGCTGCCCCCTGGTGGTCAGTGCGTTCCCACAGGGGGAGCACCGCTCAGCCAGAAGTTGGGCTCATAGCTGGAGAGTGCAGCGGCAATGGCAGGAACCTCTCCCACCACTGCGGCAGCGCTAAGGAGCAGCAAGCCAAGTGGTAAGGAGCAGCAAGTTGGTGGGCAGTAAGGAGTGAGGGGTGTCCCGGACTGCAAGAGGGCATAGGCCGGGCTGAGAGACTCCCCCACCCCAGTGCACGAATTTTGTGCACCGGGCCTCTAGTATATGTATGTGTGTGTGTGTGTGTGTGTGTGTGTGTGTGTGTGTATATATATATATATATATATATATATATATATATATATATATATCCTACCTAATAATAGACAAATATGCAAATTGACCATACCTCCGACACACCCACAAGCCACGCCCACAAGCCAATCAGAGCGAGCATGCAAATTAACCCAAACCAAGATGGCTACAGCCACAGAGAGCAAGGTTTCCTAGGTAACAGAGGAAGCCAAGCTTTCCGCCTGCCCTTGCCAGGCCTAAGCCTCCACTCAAGCTACAAAGTTTCAATTATAGAAGGTAAATAAATTCAAACAAATGGCGGCAGATTGGAGCTTGAAAGAGCAGGCCAGGGTTGCCGCCGGCAACAGGGGAAGCAAAGCTTTCCGCACACCCTGGCCGGGCCCACCCGCTTAAGGCAACAAAGTTTCAATTATAACCCCAACACAAATGGCTGCCGGCCTCGGAGGGAGCCCCAGGCTTGGCTCTGCTCCAGGCTACAAAGTTTCAATTGTAGAAGGAAACTAAATTCCAGATACCAGGGCCTCCGCTTGGGTTGCCAGGGGGCGTGGCCGGCCTGCAAACCACCACAGGCCCCTCGCTCAGGCCGCCCCATGCCCCAAGGGAACCCCCACCTGATCCGGGACACCCTTCAGGGCAAACCAGCTGGCCCCCACCCCTGTACCAGGCCTCTGTCCTATCTAATAAAAGAGTAATATGCAGATTGATCATCACTGCAACACACAATATAGCTGCCCCCATGTGGTCAAAGATCCTGCCCCCATGTGGACATAAGATGGCCACCACAAGATGGCCAGCAGGAGAGGGCAGTGGAGAGGCACCTGGCCTGCAAGGGAGGGCAGTTGAGAAGGACCAGGCCTGCAAGGGATGGAAGTAGGAGGTGATCAGCCCTGTAGGAGAGGGCAGTTAGGGGTGACCAGGCTGGCAGAGGAGGGAAGTTGGGGGCAAACAGGCTGGCAGCAGAGTGGTTAGGGGGTGATCAGGCTGGCAGGCAGAAGCAGTTAGGGGCAATCAGGAAGGCAGGCAGGCAAGCAGTTGGGAGCCAGCAGTCCTGGATTGTGAGAGGGATGTCCGACTGCCCGTTTAGGCCCGATCCCGATAGGGGTCCCAGATTGGAGAGGGTGCAGGCTGGGCTGAGAGACACACACCCACCCTTGAGGGGTCCCATATTGGAGAGGGTACAGGCTGGGCTGAGGGAATTTCGTGCACCGGGCCTCTAGTACACACACACACACCCACACACACACACACACACACACACACACAGACACACACACACATACATATATATATATATACTAGAGGCCCGGTGCACGAAATTCGTGCACGGAGGGGGGTTGTCCCTCAGCCCAGCCTGTATCCTCTCCAATCTGGGACCCCTCAAGGGATGTCCGACTGCCTTGAGGGCAGTCGGACATCTCTCTCACAATCCAGGACTGCTGGCTCCCAACTGCTTGCCTGCCTGCCTTCCTGATTGCCCCTAACCGCTTCTGCCTGCCAGCCTGATCATCCCCTAACCACTCTGCTGCCAGCCTGTTTGCCCCCAACTTCCCTCCTCTGCCGGCCTGGTTACCCTTAACTGCCCTCTCCTGCAGGGTTGATCACCTCCAACTGCCCTCCCTTGCAGGCCTGGTCCTTCTCAACTGCCCTCCCTTGCAGGCCGGGTGCCTCCCAACTGCCCTCTCCTGCTGGCCATCTTGTGGTTGCCATCTTGTGTCCACATGGGGGCAGGATCTTTGACCACATGGGGGCAGCTATATTGTGTGTTGCAGTGATGATCAATCTGCATAGTACTCTTTTATTAGATAGGATGACATTTCTTTCTTTCTTTTTTTTTTATCCTCACCTGAGTATATGTTTCCATTGACTTTTAGAGAATGTGAAAGAGAAAGGGAAAGACAGAGAGAAACATCAAAGTGAGAGGAATACTTAGATTGCTTGCCTCCTTCCTGAGCCCTGACCTGGGCCCCAGCCAGGGAGGAGCCTGCAACTTAGGTACATGCCCTTGATCAGAATCTAACCTGGACTCTGCGGTTGGCAAACCTAGACATTATCCACTGAGCCAAACCGTGTAGGGCAGGTTATGACATTTCTTAGCCCTCCAGCAGTGGACCTTCATTTTTTTTCTCCAGGAGTGTGGTGGAAAAGCCCTAGATCACTTTTTTTGGATTCTTATACCCAAGTTACTAAGAATATTACCAGTGGCATACAGGGAGCTTAGCCAATGAGTGGTCAGAAAAGGTATTTCCTCTGTAGTTCACACCTATCTCCTGTGATCTCCGGCTCCGCCCCTGCCAAGGCCTAAAGCCTCCAGCCCTGGGCAGGGATCCCCAGCTGGCTCTGATCGCCCTGCTCTACCCCCAGCCAAGGCCGCAAGCCTCTGTTTGAGGCTCTGGCCCTGGGCAGGGACCCCCAGCTGGCTCCGATCGCCCACAGGGGACCCCACCTTGCTCTGATTGCCAGGCTCTGCCCCAGCGGCCAAGGCCGCAAGCCTCTGGCAGAGGCTTGGGCTCTGGGCAGGGACCCCCAGCTGGCTCGGATCACCTGCAAGGGACCCCAGCTGGCTCCGCTGGAGGGCTCCACCCCAAGCCAAGGCCTAAAGCCTCTGGCTGAGGCTTGGGCCCTGGGCAGGGACCCCCAGCTGGCTCCAATCACCTGCAGGGACCCCCAGCTGGCTCCGCTCGTGGGCTCCACCCCCAGCCAAGGCCTAAAGCCTCTGGCAGAGGCTTGGGCTCTGAGCAGGGACCCCCAGCTGGCTCCGATCGCCCTCAGGGGACCCCAGCTGGCTCTGATCTCCCCGCTCCGCCCCCATCCAATGCCGCAAGCCTCTGTTTGAGGCTCGGCCCCTGGGCAGGGACCCCCAGATGGCTCTATCCCCCGCTCCATCCAAGGCGAAGGCCTCAAGCTTCTGTTTGAGGCTTGGGCCCTGGTCAGGGACCCCCAGCTGGCTCCAATCACTGCAGGGGACCCCAGCTGGTTCCAGTGGCCCAGCTCCACCCCCAGCCAATGCCGCAAGCCTCTGGCTGAGGCTCGGGCCTGGACAGGGACCCCCAGCTGGCTCCGATCGCCTGCAGGGGACCCCAGCTGGCTCTGATCACCTGTGGGGGACCCCTGCTGGCTCTGATCTTCCCCTCTGATCTTCGGCTCCAATATCCCAGTTCCAACAACTGCTCTCCGAGGCTGCAGCCATCTTGGTTAGGTGTATTTGCATATTCCCTTTCTGATTGGCCGGTGGGCGTGGCCGGTGGGCGTGGCTTGTGAGTGTAGCGGAGTGATGATTTGCATATTACTGTTTTATAGATAGGATATACATATATATATATATATAGTTTATTTGTAAGTATTTATACATATAAATAAAATCTCCATAAATAGAGAAAATGCAATTTGGCACAAATTAGGTTTATACAAAATACAGAGTTTATTCTTTTGTTATTATTTATTAACTAGTGGCCTGGTGCACAAATTCATGCACATTGAAAATAAATTAATTAGAAGAAATATTTTAATATCACTATTCAGCCTTTCTCTATATTAGATGTGTCAACCAAATTCATGTATCGCGCATGCGCAAGTCAACTTAGCCTTTTATATAGAGAGAATAAACTTGCTTAATTAAACCTGCTTTCTGATGTAGCTAAACTTTTTCCAGCCCAGCGAGGCACCCCAACTTCTCTTTCAGGTAACTTTCAGCAACACAGCAGTAAATATCAACACGAAGCAGAATATTATTGTAGATCACTCAGGGAGAACAAAGGGTAAAATATTTAACTGCAGCAGTGTTTAACTATATTCTGTGCAGTGAGAAAACCTGAAGTCATTTTCAAGGTCCACCATTTCTTACTTCTTTTCAGTCCAGTCAAGTTTCTAAGCTTTCTAAATCTCCATTTTCCGGCTAATGAAAAGAAAATATGATTCCACTGGTCTATCTCATTACTCCAGGACTCCAGGATCAAATGAGATGAGGCATGGGAAAACACTTCACAGACATTTGGTTAAAGTATAAAATGTTTACATTTGGCTATAAAGCAAGTCATAGTCCTGGGCTGAAGAAACTGCAAGGAGGTTAGTTGCTAGGGAGAGGAAGCCAGGCGTTGCTATGTGACATCATTACCCAGATAGTTGGACACTTAGCATATTAGCCTTTTATATATATAGATATCCCAAACATGCTGACTACCTCCTGAGCCTTGACCTTTCTGCTGTCTTCTCAGACTATGATTGTGCTATTGCCTCCTCAGCTGACTGTTTAACAGACCCCAGCTCCATAACCACCTTCTGAGCCTCACTGCATTCTCTATTTTCAATCTGCCAGTCTCTGACACATCTTTGAACCCTAAATGCATCACCACTTCCTTCATTCCCTACTTTTTCATCCTTGGTCATGTTCCACAAGAAACGAAGAGAAGAGAACAAGAAAGAAGACAGCAAGGTCCTGAAATCTGAAGCTAAAGTTTGTGTGGATATTTATTTTATTTTTAAAAAAATATGTTCTTATTGATTTCAGAGAGGAAAGGAAAGGGAGTGAGAGATAGAAATATCAATAATCAGAGAGAATCATTGAGCAGCTGTTTCCTGCTCGGCCCCTACTGGGGATATAGCCTGCATCCTGGGCATGTGCCCTGGCTGAAATGGAACTGTGACCTCCTGGTTCATGAGTCGACGCTCAACCACTGAGCCACACCAGCTGGCCAAGTTTGTGTGGATATTTAAATGCTCCTAGACTAAAGTGGGTTTCAGTACTCTGCTTCTGCCTTGGACTTCCTCTTTTCATGTAGTTATTGGTTTCAGAACATCTTACTTTCACACCAGCTGATAGATGTGTTTAAAATGATTTTTAAAAATTATTTTATCCAGAATTTTTAGTTGTTTTCAAAGGGTTGGCCTGGGTACTTGGTCCTCTATAATGCCAGAGGTAAACATTTATATGTAATATCTAAGGTTTTAACATTTTAATAAAATGAACGCATTTTGAAATCAGTCTAAGGGCCTGGTTTCTTAAAATTGGGAAAGAAAATTCTATCTTAAGTCACTTTTCCAAGGGCATATATAAGTTTGAAAGTGAGAATCCAGATTTTTGCATGTATCCTGACTTTCATACTAGTGTTCTTCCTATTCTGATTGTAGCAGTGAGCAAAGAGTGATATAATTTCTGGAAGGAGGAGAATAAAGGTAGGAATTTATTAATGACTTTCTACCTCAATTGAACCAGAGTAGCAATTGATTTATATGTTATTTTTCCTTATCCCACATAGTTAAAAAAGTATATCTATGCTAGAAATAAAGATGAAAACCACTGATTGAATAGATGTGATATTTCTTTGAAGATGCAAACTCTGCTTTCTTAAGCATCCTATTTTCATATCCTATGATAACCAGAAATCAATGAGAGTTATTTTTGTGTTCTGTATGTCATTCTTTATGTAAATATTATTACTTTTTCCCAAGATTTTAAAATTAGACAATTAAAAGTTTATACAGTCAAGTTTTCTATCTAGTAAAGTGATAGATACCTATTTGAAATACTCTGTTTGAGATCATAATTGTTTCATACTTTTCAATGTTATTTCTTATAATTTAAAAATACTTCTGCATTTTATTCATAGAGATGTGATAATGATTCATCCTGTGATGGATCTGCATGCATTTCTACCTGCCCTCCCTTCCTACATCCCAGAATCCCCTTGGTACAGTAGCCCAGGTACTTTCGGAAATGCTGACTCTCTCCAGCAACAAGCCCTCAGTTGCCTAAAGTCATTAGGCATATTCTTGTGTTCCCTGGTCTCTGGCATGTGCTCAGGGGGGATGGGCATGGACTTTGTGTGTACAAAGAACCTTGGCATTCACACCTGGAATGCTGAGATAGAAATATAGGCTCTCTCTTTCTTAAAGGTGGCAGTGGGGGAATGTGGTCCTGACTGCTTGTGGCAGACTCTCAGGAGTCCTGTTGGGATGGAGACTTGAGATGAGGCAGGTATCCCAGAAAGCAGAACAGAAAGAAAGAAACACCACTAACTCCAGCAACCACGGAACCTACCCTGTCTCTGGGCTTCCAATTATGAGAGCTAATGAGCCCACTTGTTGTTTGTGCCATATGACATTCCTCTCATGGTCCTCACCACATAAGTAAAGTCCCAACTTACAGCAACCTTAAAGAGAAGAAAAAAACAAAAACAAAACAAAACAAAAAACACAGCAAAGGATGTAAATAATGAGAAAAAGAATGACTGTGACTGAAGATGGGTATTAGAGTCAGGGTGTCCATGCTTTGCAAAAATTAATCCAGTGATTACAAAAATCATATAAATAAGAGACTTTTAAAAAGTTCTGAAGATGGATAGTGGAAATTGTCACACAACGCTGTAAATGAACTTACTGTCACTGAAGTCTACCCTGAAAAGTGGTTAAGTAGTCCATTTATGGTATGTAAATTTTACACAATGACCATTGATAGCACGAAATTTGATGCATAAATTCAATGATAAATGCTTCGCTCTTTTGCCCCAACAATGAGAGTCTATGTGGATGGCCAGCAGGACGCATAGAAGCCGGGACCAGGAGTAGCCACGTGTGTGTGAGTGAGGACACAATATTCTCTCTTTGTCTTTAAATGTTCTACTGTTTTATTTAATGTACAAAAATTAATGTTGCTGTCCAACTGACATAACTTCAAAGCAACTTAATTTAAAAAATGGTAGATATCGATGCTTACATTTTAAAATATAATGGGTTAGTTTGGCATCAATGGATCCCCAGATACAGAGAAATACTAACTCTAACCTGGAGACAACCATCTATTTACCATTTAAAGTGTGAATCCTACTTTAAAGCACTGTCAGGAATTCTTCCGGATGGAGATTGCACTGCTCCTGGAGAAGTCTCTGCCGCCAGGCCGCGGACCACGGGGAAGTGCCTCTTCAACTGAGCAGAAGCCCGCAGTCCTCATTCCATCCACCCATCAAATCCAACTTTCATGTAATTATAATATTTTACGTTTATTTAGTTCTTCTTATGTGCAGGATCATGCTAACTGCTTTACGTGTACAACCTCATTCTATCTTCATAGCAACTGTAGAAAGTAATTTGTGCTTTTATTTTTGTTTCTGTTTTAATAAGAAAATTGTTAGTTTTATGTAAAAAAACGAAAACAGACAAACAAACAAAAAACAAACAAAAAAACAGCAGAGTATATCTCTTCAAAGGGTTTTCATGATCTAGTTTGTTTTACAATAAAAGAAACTAGATTTCTATTTTCTGCTTCAACTTCTTCGAAACATCCCATAAACTGGTGATGTTTAAGGGCATAGCATAAAGAAAGTTTATAATCTTAATCGCTTTCTCAAAACATAATGTAATGAATCTCACTTACGACGTTTTGTGATGCAATGGCAATAGAATTTACATCATCTTTGTAATTTAAATAAACTATTGAGGTATCCTATTTACTTCTTTTATTATAGGCACCTTATCTGTGACAAATGATCTCAGTTTTCCACATTTAGAATAAACTTTTTAGCTTTCTTGCCAACAATGATTATGATTATTTTCCATTAGTTCAATTATGTTAATGAACTGGGACTCAATATTATTATTCTTGTTAGTTCTAAAAATGTCCAGTTTTTTGCATTTACAAAATGCAAATGTAAAATCTGATTTTAATTTATAAGTACTTTTCATGCCTATAAATATTCCTTTTCCCTCTGTATATACCTTATGTACCTAATGGATTCATGAAAAAGAAACACTTAGGATGAATAGAGGCCCAAGAAGAGCAAATAATTTAAAATTAGAACACTTCACTCAACCATTGAGAGTACTCTTAATTTGAAGTATTTTATAACAACACCAGTTTCTTTGTATTTCTTTATATCCCTCCATTCCTCATTAGTACAATTTTTAAAAATTATGTTTTTATTTAAGTAAGTCAGTATACAATCTTGGTTATATTAGTTTCAGGTGTATAACATAGTGATTCACCAGTTTTATACCTTACAATGTGATCACGCCAATAATTCTAGTAATAACCTGTCATCATGTAAACTATCACAATAATATTGACTATAATCCTCTTCCCTTTTCACCTATCCCCCAAATACTCCCTTTTAGTAATATCCCTTTAGTCTCTGTTTCTATGACTCTGTTTTTGTTTTGTTTATTTTATTTTGAGATTCCACATACACATGAAACCATATGGCATTTGTCTTTCTCTGCCTGATACATGTCTCTTAGCAAAATACCCTCTAGATCTACCTATGTTGTTGCAAATGGCAAGATTTCATTTTTTATTGCTGCATAATATATTTATATTTATACTTATATTTATATTTATATATCACATCTTCTTTATCCATTCATCTACTGGTGAATACCTAGGTTGTTTCTATATTTTGGCTATTATAAATAATGCTGCAATGAACATAGGGATGCATGTATCTTTTCAAATTAGTGTTCTTGTTTTCTTTGGATAAATACACAGAAGTTGGATTATTGGGTTGTATGGTATATTTATTTTTAATTTTTTGAGGAATCTCCATACTGTTTTTGATAGTCACTACACAAGTTTGCAGCCCAACCAACAATGCCCTTTTCTCCACATCCTTGCCAACACATTATTTGTCAACCTTTTTATAATAACCATTCTGACTGGCGTGAGATTGTATCTCATTGTGGTTTTGATTTGCATTTACGTGGTGATTAGTGATGTTGAGCATTTTTTTATATGACTATTGGATATCTATGTGTCCTCTGTGGAAAGGGTCTTTTCACGTTCTCTGCCCATATTTCTATTGGTTTGTTTATTTTTTTGTGTGTTATTAAGTTGTGTGTTTCCTATATAACTTTTGGATATAAACCCCTTATCAGATATATCATTTGTGAATATATTCTCCCAGGTAGTAGGTAGCCTTTTGTTTTGTTGAAGGTTTACTGTGTTGTGCAGAATTTTTTTTTAGTTTGATATAGCCCATTTATTTATTTTTTTCTTTTGTTTCCCTTGCTTAAGAGGACATGTCCAAAAAGATATTACTCATACTGATGTCAGATAGTTTATTTTCTGTTTTCTTCTAGAAGTTTTACAGGTTCAGGCCTTACCTTTAATTCTTTAACCCATTTTGAGTTTATTTTCCCATATGATGTAAGAGTGCTCCAATTTCATTTTTTTTGCATTTATCTGTCCAGTTTTCCCAACACCACTGTTGAAGAGTGTCATTTCTCCTGTGTATATTTTCACCTCCTTTGTCATAAATTAGTAGACCAAATAAGTAAGGGTTTATTTCTGGGATCTCTATCCTGTTCCATTTATCTATATCTGTTTTGGTTCCAGTACCATACTGTTTTGATTATTATAGATCTGTAGTATAGTTTAGGATGAGGGAGAATGATGATACCTTCAACTTTGTTCATTTTTCATTACTAAACTTTTATAAAACACATATGTAACACCTTAGTCAATAAAGAAATTTAAAAAAATAAACTTTTAAAAATCTAAATGAATATACAAGTAAGTTTTGTACTTGTTTGGATTATCCATACCACTTTATCTCTACAGTAGTTAAAGATCTTCCTTTGAAAGTCTTACTTTCAGTTCCATCCTGTAACCTGTAACCTCCAAACATACTGCTCCATTTACTCTCCCTTGCTCTCTCTCCATCATGTTAAGGAGAGTCTTGGTTAAAGCTGGGTAAAGTGGAGAGGGCTTACTGAAAATAGTATCACTAAACCCTTCAAACCTCCTTCCTTAATGTTGTCCCTCCAGTAACAAGAAGTTGTTTTTTGTTTTGTTGTTTTATTTTGTTTTATCTAGGAGTAGCTGGCTTAGAGTCCATTCACACTATTCTAGTAGCATATATACCTCAGCACTAAATGTCTTTGTGAGTCTTCAGGATAAAAGACATCATTTAGTACCTTTTACCTATTAAATAGGACTTCACTATTACAGTTTAGAAAACTAAAGTGAAATTTAAAGGTTGAGGAATAGAAATAAAGAAAAAAGATACTTGTCTTGCCCACTCATGTTTTACTATAAATAAAAATAAAGCAATCATTAAAATTACTTATTTTAATCCATTTGATATGTGCCACACAGAATTTTCAGGGCAGTGGAATATTATGCATTTAATATCTCAGTAGTCATAACCATTAAAATAATCATAATAACACTCTATACTTACAGAGTACCTTTCATCCAAGGATCTCAAAGCCCTTTCTAAACATTAATTAGTTCTCTTAACACTTCTGCCAGACAGATAAATATTATTATCCCCATTCCTCCGGTGAAGAAACTGACACATTGAGGTAGTGACTGGCCCCAGGCTGTTTAGTAAGGCTGTGGTAATTCTAAGGGTGAGATCTTAGTGAACAACATTTCATCCTGTGCATTCCTATTTCATTACTTTGCATTCATTCTGTGTTCCCATGGTTGTTTCAAAATTGTCAATGAGCTGTAAAATAATTTTAAGAATATACGCAAATCCCCAATGAAACTAATAAAAATAGGATCAAAGGAATAGGATAGCATGTGAACAATTCCCTGACATTCATTTCTAAATCTCTGTTACCTAAATGTCACAACAAATATGATAAAAGTCTATAATTAATTTGTACTTGCCATGACTTTTCTCTAAGTTTTTATAATTGTGCCCCATTGCTGTTCCTACTTTCTATGCTTTACTTGTTCAATTTTTTTGTGGTATTTCACATAGAGTAGTTTAACTCTCTAGCTGATTCAGTTTTTTTTAAATTGAGACGTTGTAGATAAAAATTGAAAATATTTGCATTGGTTTCTTTTATACATATGATGCTGAAATTTGTAAAAACAAAGACAAATTTACATGAAATTTATAGTAGCAATAGGGGAATGGGTGAAATAAGTGAAGGGGGTTGAAGGGTACAAACTTTCAGTAATAAAATATAAAAGTTACGGCAATGTAACTAACAGCATAGAGTATATAGTCAATAACACTGTGATAATTTTGTATGGTGACAGAAGGCACCTAGACCTATTGTGGTGATCACTTTGTAATGAATATAAATATTGAATCACTATGTTGTACACCTGAAACTAATATAATATTGTAAGTCGATTATACTTCAATGAAGAAAAAAAAAGAAAAAAATTGTAACCAGATGCCAGACCTAGCTCTTTTGCAAAAAGAGTTCTGATTTAAAATATTGCAGTTAGTCTTTTAATAAAAACATGTTTTAGTCTAGTTTAAAAAGTAATGAATAATAATTAAATATTTTCAGAAGGTTAAAAAAATTATAGTGCCAGAAGTGTATAGATGGTGTCATAGATACTCAAAATCCCATAAATCAATTCAGAACTAGTTATGCTAATATTTTATAAATGTTAATTATAGAGTCTGGGATCTCCTAATGTTAAGGTAGAGTCTTTTAAATAGATAATATTAAGTTTGGTTTCAGAGCATCTACTTAACCAAGTCTAGAAAGTTAGTACAGATGGAGGATAAAAGTGATTTATATTTGTTTTCTTTTTAATCATTTATTAATACCCTAAAGTTATTCAAGTAAATTCACTTTTATTTAAAGCATGTAAACCATGTGGTATAAAATGCTTATCACATCATCTTAATATTTTGTCCTTATTGAAATATGTCTCAACTTTTATCCACTTTCCTGTAGTTTCCTTTTCTTTACTCTTCCTGTTTATTTTCTATTCACCCTCTTGCTATTGTGTTTCCTAAAGGCTCACCACCAATTGCTTGAGAATATCCTCCATCAAGTAATGTGGATCCAAGATATTCTTATCCCTTTGTAGTGAGATTTATATTGGTTTCTCTAAACTCTAATGATGTTATCTAATTAGATTGCTTGTTGTAATCATTACAATGGCTTTGTATCTACAAAACAACTTAGTTTTTGAAGTAAGAATTGCCATTTTTCTAATGCAGCATATTTTGAATTTATGTATTCTTTTAACCTGTCTTCAATTTCTGGATTGCCTTTTTTGGAATACTACATAATTTCTCATATTATTACATATGCATTTTGCTTTGTATGACATATAAATAAAAAACTACATAGACTGGCCCTGGCTTGTGTGGCTCAGTGGGTTGGCATGTTGTCCTGTACACCAAAAGGTTTTGGGTTTGAACACATATGGGAAACAACCAAGTGATCTCTCTCTCTCTCTCTCTCTCTCTCTCTCTCTCTCTCTCTCTCTCTCCTCCCTCTCTTTCTCTTCCCCTGTCTCTAAAACTCAATGAATATATACTTAGGTGAGGACATAAAAAAATCTACATAGACTCAAGTTTCTGAAAGGTAAAAATAATCATCAAGAAGAAAGCTGAGTACCATAATTCTGGCTAATTCAAGGAACAAAGTGATTCTTGAATATGTATTTGTCTAAGAATTAACCTTCTAAAAGCTAAATCATTCTTCAATATTGCTGGGGTACTTTTTAATCTTCTGCAATTTGCTAAAAATGGTGTATATTTCACATGCTTCTAATTGATTCAGAAATGCCTCTTTCCAACACTTACATTTAAATACAGTTTCTGCATTTAAACATCTGACACCTTTAACTAACTAAACTCCTGAGTCACCAAGACCAGAGCAGACTCAGTTCAGCCCCTGCTTCACCCCACACCCAAGAAGGTTAGCATCAGGGCCAGACTTGCAGACAGAGGGCCCCAGGCAATCTTTTCAGCCTCCCACAAAATAATTACTGGATAATCACTCAGGGCAAGGATTAAGTTGTTGTAGGTTAAGAGGAACAAGAAGAGGTGGGCAGAGAATAATTGGGTACTGTTGAAAGCTTACCTGAGATGCTAGTTTAAAATACTTCCTTTGGTAGAATATACTATGCTCTAGGAAGAAAAGTCTCTAGAGTTAACATATCTGTATTAATGGCATAGTTGACTGAGTATCATAAAAATTAGGGTTTGTGGAAATCAGGAGTGAAAAGCTGTGGTTTTTTTTTTAAATTATTATTAAGAACGAAATAGAAGTTAATATTTAAGAAAATATATTTAAGTGTTACATAGAAGTAAAAAGAAAATGGAATATTTGTTAAAAACAAAGAGATACATAATACATTTCATTCATTTTAAATAATAAAAATACCAAAGAAATATAATTAGGATTTTTTTTTCACACCAGTGTAAGCATACTTGAATTTATATACTACACACTTGAAAAGAGGCTAAGAATTGTAGGAGGGAGAAATAGAAGACAATTTAGCTCAGAAAAGGAGAGACCAGATATGTAGAAATGGAGACCGAAAGAAATTAGGAATACCCCAAGGAAAAAATGACCCTCTTCCACATTTCCTCTTATCCTGATTATTACCTGGTTCCCAGCATCTCCTTGGTGCAGTTCCCCTTAGCCATTTTCTAGCTCTACCTGGACCAGAGGCTGTACTCTGCCAGCTCATCTCATCCATTATAGGCTGGGCAACTATCCATCCCTATCAGTTTTAACATGTTACCACTTCCTCCACCATCTCTTTGAGGAGATTCTTTTTCCTTCCATCCAACTTCCAATAGGCATCGGATAATTTAATTTGGCCAAGTTTTTCACACTTCTGTATATAATTCATGTCAGACAATAGGGCAAGATCTCAAATATCCTTCCTATAAGAGTTTACAAAAACTCTTGACACATTTTTGATCAATTAAATTATATTTGACACAATTGTTTAAGTTATCTTCAACACAAATCACTTTCTTTTTCTTAACATCTATCTAATAATAGAGGAATATGCAAATAGTCCAAGATGCCGTCACACTAACAGTAACGGCAGGGGGTTTAGTGAGGGGCGACCAAACGACTGAACAGCAGGCTGCATGGGGCAACCAGGCCAGCAGGGGGGTTAGTGAGGGACAACCAAACAACTGAACAGCAGGCTGCATGGGGTGACCAGGCCACCAGAGGGGGGCAGTTGGGAGTGACCAGGCTGGCAGGGGGGCAGTTAGGGGCAATCAGGCAGGCAGGCAGGTGAGCAGTTAGGAGCCAGAGGTCCCAGATTGTGAGAGGGATGTCCAACTGCTGGTTTAGGCCCAATCCTCAGGATCGGGCCTAAACCGGCAGTCAGACAACCCCTGAGGGGTCCCAGATTGGAGAGGATGCAGGCTGGGCTGAAAGGACCCCCCCACCTTTGTATGAATTTTGTGCACTGGGCCTCTAGTATCTATCTATCTATCTATCTATCTATCTATCTATCTATCTATCTATTATTGTTGATAGTATTACAGATGGATCCCATCCACCCCCTTTACCTCCCTTCCTCCAGCTTCTACCCACCCGCCCCCCAGGTCTTCATCACCCTATTGCCCATGTCCGTGAGCCATGCATAGAAGTTCTACAAGTTCTTTGGCTTATCTCTTCTCATTCCCCTATCCCCACATCAAGGTTGTCAATCTGATCCATGCCTCCATGTTTTGGATCTTATTTTGTTGGTCAATTAATTTTGTTCATTAGTTTCTACAATTAAGTGAGATCATACAATATTTATTTTTCTCTGATTAGCTTAGTTCACTTAGCATACTATACTCCAGGTCCATCCATGTTGTCCCAAAGGATAAGAGATCCTTCTTTTTTGAAGCTGCATAGTATTCCATTGTGTAAATGTCCCCCAGCTTTTTCACCCACTTATCTACTATCTACTGAAGAGCACTTGGGCTGTTTCCAAATCTTAGCTATTATAAATAACAATGCTATCATAAATAACACTGCTATGCAACATAGGGGTATTTACATTCTTTGTGATTGGTGTTTCAGGGTTTTTAGGTTATATTACCAGAAGTGGGATCACTGGGTCAAATGGAAGTTCCAGTTTTTATTGTTTGAGTAAACACCATACTGTTTTCCATAGTGCCTGCACCAGTCTGCATTCCCACCAGCAATGAACTAGTGTTTCCTTTCCTCTGCATCCTCACCAGCACTTGCTGTTTGTTGATTTTTTTTTAATGCTGGCCATTCTGACAGGTGTGAGGTAATACCTCCTTGTTGTTTTAATTTTAATTTCTCTGAGATTAGTGACTTTAAGCATTTTTTCATATGTCTCTTGACCATCGGTATGTCCTCTTTGGAGAAGTATCTATTCAGTTATTCTGCCCATTTTTAATTGGATTTTTTGTTTTTCTTTTGTTGAGTTGTATGAGTACATTATATATTTTGGATATTAACCCCTTATCAGATGTATCATTGGCAAATATGGTCTCACATACAGTGGGTTCCATTTTCATTTTGATGGTGGTTTCTTTTGCTGTGCAGAAGCTTTTTATTTTGATGTAGTCCCATTTGTTTGTTTTCTCCTGAGTTCCCTTTGTGTTAGATGTATCTGCAAAATTCTGCTACATGAGATGTATGAGATTTTACTGCCTATATTTTCTCCTAAGATTTTTTTATGGTTTCATGCCTTACATTTAAGTCTTTTATTCACTTTGAGTTTATTCTTTTGTATGGTGTAAGTTGGTAGTCTAGTTTCATCTTTTTGCATGTACCTGTTCAATTTTCCCAGCACTATCTGTTGAAGAAACTGTCTTTACTCCATTGTATGTTATTGCCTCCTTTGTCAAATATTAATTGACCATAATGGTGGGGGTCAATATCTTGGGTCTCTGTTCTAATCCATTGGTCTATATGCCTGTTCTTGTGTCAATAACAAGTTGTTTTTGGTATAATGGTTTTGTAGCATAGTTTGGTATCTGGAATTGTGATCCCTCCAACATTGTTCTTCTTAAGATTATTGCAGCTATTCGGGGTCATTTATGGTTCTGTATAAATTTTTGGAGTATTTGTTCTAGTTCTGTGAGGTATGCTGTTGGTATTTTAATAGGGATTGCATTGAATCTATAGATTGCTTTGGGTAGTATAGATATTTTAATGATGTTAATTCTTTCAATCCATGAACATGACATATAGTTCCATTTGTTTGTATCTTCCTCTATTTCTTTTTTCAATGCCCTATAAGTACAGGTCTTTTACCTCCTTGGTTAAGTTTACTCCTAGGTATCTTATTTTTTTGTTGCAATGGTAAATGGGATTGCTTTTTTAGTTTCGCTTTCTAAGAGTTAATTATTGGTGTATAAAAATGCCATCAATTTCTGGATGTTGGTTTTGTATCTTGCTACCTTGTCAAATTCATTTATTAAGTCTAATAGTTTCCTGGTGGGGTCTTTAGGGTTTTCTATGTACAATATTGTGGAGAGCGGCTACAGCATTTGGACAGGATCAAGCCTCGGACTGACGAGAGGGCACAGTCCTATTGTGGCAAAGCCACATACAAGTCCCAGCTTGGAGGGCAAAGCCCTCCCAGAACAATTATAGCTAAAGGCTATGGTTGTATGTAAGCTTGACCTTATAGTCTAATCTTGTAGTCCTAGGTAGCTGAGGGATGTAGGCTGTGGGAGGTGCAGCAAGTGCTGCCAAAACAAAGCTTGATAGAGTTCAGAGAATTGCAATAACAGGAAAGAAGCAGATTTGAAACTTGCAAGAACATTGTAAATATCTTGACCATTCCCTTGTTTTGCTTTGTGTGATCTGACTATAAAATAAAGATATGGCTTACAGGCGGGGTCACTGTGTCCTCATCCAGGTGCAGTGATCCACCTGGCCCCAACTATATTCTCTTGTCTGTTTTCTTTAATCCTTCATCGCCCCTCCTCAGGCTCACCACTGGCAGTGCTGGATGAAGTTCAAACATCATGTCATCTGCAAATAATGACATTTTTACTTCCTCCTTTCCAATATTGATGCTTATTATCTCTTCTTCTTGTCTGTTCGCTGTGGTTAGGACTTCCAGTACTAAGAGTGGTGAAAGTGGACATCCTTATCTTGTTCCTTTTCTTAAGGAAATGGTTTCAGTTTTTGCCCATTGAGTATGATGTTGACTGTATGTTTGTCATATATGACCTTTATTATGTTGAGGTATGATCCCTCTATTCCCACTTGACTGAGAGTTTTTATCAAAAAAGAATGCTGGATTTTGTCAAATGCTTTTTCTGCATCTATTGATATGAACATGTGATTTTTATCTTTCATTTTTTAAATGTGATGTATCATATTTATTGATTTGTGAATATTATATCAGCCTTGCATCCCTGGAATAAATCCCACTGGGTCATGGTGTATGATATTTTAATATATTGCTGGATCTGATTTGCTAATGTTTTGTTGAGGATTTTAGCATCTGTGCTCATCAGAAATACTGGCCTGTACTTTTCTTTTTTTGTAATGTCATTATCTGTTTTTGGAATTAGGATAATGTTTGCTTCATAAAAAGAGCTTGGAAGTGTTCCTTCCTCTTGAATTTTTTGGAATAGTTTGAGAATGGTAAACTCTTCTTTGAATGTTTGGTAAAATTCTCCTGTAAATCTATCCAGTTCAGGACTTTTGTTTGCTGGGATTTTTTTAAATTACTGCTTACATTTCATCAGTTGTTAATAGCCTACTCAGATTTTCTGATTCTTCCTGATTGAGTTTTGGAAGATTGTATGTTTTTAAGAATTTGTCCATTTTGCCCAGGTTGTCCAGTTTGTTGGCATATAGTTGTTCATAGTATTTGCCTACAATCCATTGTATTTCTGTGGTGTCCATTGTTATATCAACTCTTTCATTTCTGATTTGTTTTATTTGGGTCCAATCTCTTTGTTTCTTGATGAGTCTGGCTAATGGTTCATCAATCTTATTTATATTTTCAAAGAACCAGCTCTTGGATTTATCCTGTTATTTTGTTGTTGGTTGTTGTTTTTTTGTGTGCGTGTTTTTGTTTTTGTTTTAGTTTCTATATTATTTATTTCCACTCTGATATTCCTATCATGTGGATGTCATTATGTTTCATGTTGACACAGAGACTCCTTGTCATCCAAACTACTTTTAATTCCTTCCAGTGTGTTCTTGATGTCAGATATGTTATTCTTCATTTCTGTCCGGTTCTGATTACTGGTTTAGATTTACTTTTTCAAGCTGCTATAGTTCCCACTGAGTTCCTTGTAATTTAGACTAACCTCCTTAAGCACCATTCCTTCGAACTCTATGTCTGATTGGTTGCTTGCCTCCATTTCATCAAGTTTATTTTTTTTCCCTGGAGATTCTTTTATTTCATTTGAGGTTGGTTTCTTTGTCTCCACATATTAGCTGTCTCTTTGCATTTGCTTCTATGTATTAGATAGAACTATTATGCCTCCAAGGCTTTGTGGGATGGTCTTATGCAGAAAAGTCCTGTAGTGCAGTCTCTTTCATCGCCTCAATTGGATGCTCTAGGAATACCTCTTGTGCATGTTATTTGGGCTTTCCTGTTGTAATTGGGACTTGATTGTTGATGTCCCATTCATGGGAGGGATCTCCCTTCCAACTTGCTGCCAGTGAGGTTCAACCCCAATGTCGTTGTGCCAGCTGTTATACTGGTGCTGACAGAACAGAATAAGACACAACAGGATCAAATGAAAACACAATGAAAATAAAGCTACACAATGCAACAACAACAGGAAAGACTAAGAAGGAAAAAGTCAAGAAAGCAAACCAAATAAAAAAGAATACTAAAAGACATGTGACAAAGACTTAGAGGAGATGTAGAGAAAAGGGGAGAAAGAAGAAGAAGAAAATGGCTATGTGGAAGCAAGGAGAAGCTAAAAGAATTAGTATGGGAATAAAACAGAAAAGGAAACAGAAAATGAATGAAATAATAATCATGAATTTAAAACATAGTAATAATGGATATATTAAGATATAGATAGGAAGAGTAAAATGGAAAAAAATGAGAAAAAATAAAATAAGAAAAATTAATGATAACAATAAGAATAAACAAAAGTAAAATGGAATCAAAGGAAAGGAAGAATTAGAGATGTGCAAGAAAAAAGAGAAGAAAGAATAAAAGAGGGAAAAAAAACAAATAAACAACAAAAACCAAAGACAAAAAATACACACACACACACACACACACACACACACACACACACACACCAAAAAAAAACAAAACCACACAGTCACACATTCAAAAACCTTTGGGTCAGCTATTTGTGGAGTTTGCTGGATATTGCTGTGATGCTGTTCAATTTGGTCCCTTGGTGTGTCTATCCTGGGCTTCTTGGGAGCTTCTCTGGTGCAGGTCAATGTGACTCACACTGTCTTGTTCTGGCCCTGGGCAACCTGATTGAGATTCAAGAGGTTGAAGCCCCTAGTAGTCCAGTGGGCCAGGGACTCCTTAGCCCAGAGGCTTGGTCTACCTTGAGTCTCACACCTTGATTGTTCATGTTCTGAGCTGTACTCCCTTCCCTGATGGAGCTGGATTCTGTGGGGGTATCCTGGTCTTGGTGGAGATCGTTTGAACAAACTGGTGGTGGTGGTGGTGGTGCCCGTAGTTTGTAGGAGGGAGAGGTGGGCCCTTCCTCTCCTTCAAATGCCTCAGCTCTGCCTGGTTTGCTGGCACCTCCTCTCTGCCACCTGCAGGGGCACAGATTTCCTACCCCAGGCTGTTCCCCCTTGCCTCAGGTCGCTGCATGTTGGGTCAGAAGCAGCTGTTCTGCCAACAGGAAAGAGGGCACCTCCCCTGTGTTCCAGGTGGGTAGGGCTGATCCTCCTTCCTGGACCTGCTATCCAACCCCCTTTCTGCTCACCAGCACCAGTTCCTCCAAGAAATCGAGGACCCCAGAGTCAATGTTGGGAATGCCCTTCAGGCCCCTCCAGTGTAGGCTGGCCATTGAGCTCCACTGCATGGCCCTTCCCACTGGTCAGAGGAGCTTCCCAGGCTGCAGGATGGCGGGTGCCAGCACTGCTCTATCCAGGGACTTCAGCCCCAGGCTTCCACTGCTGCACTCACTCTGCAGACTTCACAGCCAGTGCCCTTGAAACCTCCTCTCTCAGTCCCAGGCCCTCCCGTCTCTCCCACAGATCTGCAGCCTCTTCAGTCTCCTCAAGTCCTCAGTTCAATAGGTCCAGGTCAGGTGAGTTCTTGCCTCCGGGCCTTGGCGGTGGAGCCTAGCAGCTGGGCTCTAGTGTGGCTGTGGCAGCGTAGTAGTGGTGGCAGTAGGTGAGTACACTGCAGGGGCGAGAGTCCTGCCGGGTCAGTGGTGGTCACACGGTGGTGGCACAGAGTCCAGGCTGGTCCCTGTGGAGTGCACGGGTTCAGGCTGGGTGCTTGCCAGGCATGCAGAGATCCTGCTGGTGTCTGTTGCAGGTTGCGGGGTCTGGGTTGTGACCTCTGTGGGCGCACGGGTCAGGGCGGAGTGCACATGGGCTTGGGTCCAGGATGCAGTGAGGCCGGTGGTGGTGGGGCTTGGCGTCTAGTTGCTGCAGCCTCCAGCAGCCTCCTCCCAAGGAGGACCTTGTAAACCCTTCAAGATGGTATGGTCTCTGAGCCAAAGCCATGCCAGGACAGTGTCTGTGAAGGTAGCAGGAGCTCTTTGGCCAGGAGAACCGCCTGCCCCCAAGACTCCTGCGTGATTGGACTGCCTCTCTCTCTCACACAAACAGACACACACACACACACACACACACACACACAAACACACACACAAACACACAAACACACACACACACACAAACACACACACCTACGCATGTCCACACACTAGCCCTCTCAGTCCCTCACTCACTCACACTCTCTCCCTCACCCCAGTCCTGTGGGCCACCATGCTGGAAACTTCTCTTGAAGCATCCCAAATCACTTTCTTAGCATATAAAATAGCATATTAGATTTATTTACTTATTTACATATTTAGCACCTCCAGTTGATCTTGAGTTTCTTTATAAAAAGGCTGTGTATTAACCTTATTTGTGTTTTTAGAGTCTAGCATAAAACCTGGAACGAAGTAGGAACTGAATGTGGTTGTTTTTCAAATTAATGACTGAATTATCAATATTTACTCAGAGGCTACATTCATTTATTAATTTATTCAAGAAATGTTCATTGAGTTCTAACTCTGCATCAGATATTAATGACTTTGTAGATACATCAAAAAATGACACAAAAGTTCTGCTTTCTGGAGTCGCCATTGTAGCTAACGATATTAAAAAATGTAGCTTTGTGAGAAGCAGGTTAAAAAAATACAAATTTGGGAGAAATCACGGCATCAAGCTAATTGCTGTCATAAAAATAGATCAGTTTCTGGAAAGAGAGGTGTATAAAGGGCAAGAAGGCCAAATATATAACTAGAGCCCACGATAGGAATATGTTGCCTTTTCTCATTATGTTTTTACAAATATCTGAATAAAAGTAGTTACTCTGATAATAGTTGTCAATAACTGATATATATGTCCTAAGAACATATACAGGAGAAACCAAGATGCGGCATAGGTAAACACCTGAACTTGCTGCCTTGCACAACCACTTCAAAACTACAACTAAAAGACAAAACGGGTATCATCCAGAACCACAGGAAGGCTGACTGAGTGGAAATTCTACAACTAGAAGGAAAGAGAAAAGCACACTGAGACATGGAGGAGGCGCGGAGGTGCAGAAGTGAAGGGTAGAGGTACGGAAGCGCGCACAGAAAGGGCTGGCAACTGAGTATGCTGCTGTATATTTCAATTGGGAGGGAGACACAAGCTCCCGACTGCTCTGAACTCCAGTTCTGGGCGGGACCCTGGGGACCCAGACTCATATGGGGAGAAACTGGACACTCTGGCATTGGGCTGAACTCAAGGGAGGCTTTCTCTCAGAGGTGCTTGCAGCGATCATTGTTCCTGCACGGTGCCGCGGGACACAGAGACACAGGACCTCTTCCAAGCAGGGCTGATGGTCAGCCATTGCTGTTTGCTCCACCCTGGTGATTCCCTGAGACCCCGCCCCACCCAATTTGTGCACAGAGGCTTTTGCATATGAATGGCCTGGCCCTTTGCAATCTGAAACCTAACATTCTGCAACTAGGTCAAAGAGCCCCAGAGCCTCCAAAAGAAGACCCACGGTTCAACAGCAGCTTGCATTGCTTCACAGCTGGGCCTCATCTGGGCACCTCAAAAACCCAAACAAAGAGAAGGAAACTGCAGATCTCTCTGTAGCTCCTGCTGGGTGGCCTCTCTCATTGGAGATCTAAGAGCCAATGTACCCTGTGCTCAGAGAGAGACCATCCAGACTACAACTCTTCAGATCCATAAGAGATACATTCAGGGGGTCAAAGCCCCACTGAAGCAAGTCTTGCCCCATAAGGATGTCTCCAGCACAGAAGTTCTCCCATCATATACACAACTGATCCTCACAGCCAATTCTCTGGAGGTCAATTTGTCCCAGTGATACCAACAACAATCAAGGCTTAAGTAAAACAAGACTGTACACAGACCACAAAGGGGTGCACCAAGAGTGTCCACCTCGGATAATTAGGGAGGCTGAGCCACTGGGCCCTATAGGACACCTAGCACACAAAGCCACGCTATCAACACAGGGAAGCAGCCAAAATGAGTAGAAAAGAAACAGGTCACAAATGAAAGAAATGGAGGAAAGCAAACTACTGGATATAGAGTTCAAAACCACGGTTATAAGGTTTTCAAAGAATCTTCTAGAAACCTCTGATAAATTTAGTGAGCCCCTCGAGGATATGAAAAAGGACCAACTAGAAATTAAACATACACTGACTGAAATAAAGAATAATACACAGAGATCCAAAAGCAGACTAGAGGATCCCAAGAATCAAGTCAAAAATTTGAAATACGAAGAAGCAAAAAACACCCAACTGGAAAAGAAAAAAGAATTAAAAAATATGAAGATAGTTTAAGGAGCCTCTGGGACAACTTCAAGTGTACCAACATCTGAATTATGGGGGTGCCAAAAGAAGAGAGAGAGAGCAAGATATTGAAAACCTATTTGAAGAAATATGACAGAAAATTTATCCTACCTGGTGAAAGAAATAGACTTACAAGTCCAGGAAGCGCAGAGAACCCCAAACAAAAGGAATCCAAAGAGGACCACACCAAGACACATCATCATTAAAATGCCAAGGGCAAAAGACAAAGAGAGAATCTTGAAAGCAGCAAGAGAAAAACAGTTAGTTACCTACAAGGGAGTACCCATACGACTGTCAGCTGATTTCTCAACAGAAACTATGTAGGCCAGAAAGGAGTGGCAAGAAATATTCAAAGTAATTAATAGCAAGAACCTACAACCAAGATTACTCTACCCAGCAAATCTATCATTTAGAATTGAAGGTCAGATAAAGAGCTTCACAGATAAGAAAAAACTTAAGGAATTCATCACCGCCAAACCAGTATTACATGAAATGCTGAAGGGTATTCTTTAAGAAGAGGAAGAAGAAGAAAAAGGTAAAGACAAAAATTATGAACAACAAAGTGACAACAAATACAATCTATCAACAAGTGAATCTAAAAATCAAGTGAATAAAAAATCTGATGAAGAGAATAAACTGGTGATTATAATAGGATCAGGGGCATAGAAAGGGAGTGGACTAACAATTCTTGGGGGAAAGGGATGTGGGGGGTGTGGGAAGAGACTGGACAAAAATCGTACACCTATGGATGAAGACAGTGGGTGGAGGGGGTAAGGGCAGAGGGTGGGGTGGGAACCAGGTGGAGGGGAGCTATGGGGGGGAAAAAGAGGAACAACTGTAATAATCTGAACAATAAAGATTTATTAGAAAACAACAACAACAAAAAGAACATATACAACTACATCTAAAAAAAACAAACAGCATATGATTTCAAGGTACTTTGAGTACCATGATTATTAATTATTAATTTTTTAAAAATAAACTGTTTTGAAATAAAATTTTGTATCTTTTTTCAAAAGAATGATTAAAACAAAGTTTAAAATATAAATTACCTGGTTGGGGAGCTCAGTTGTCTAGAATGTTGTCCTGATATGCCAAGGTTGTGGGTTCAATTCCTAGTCAGGGAACATACACGAGTCAAACAATGAATGCATAAATCACTGGAACAACAAATCAATCTTGCTCTCTCTCTCTCTGTCTCTCTCTCTCTCTCTCAACCTCTTTTTTCCTCTCCCTCTCTCTCTCTAAAAGTCAAATTAAAATATCAATTATACCTTAATAAAGTTGTCTTTAAAAGTATATGATACCAATATAATAGTGGTTTTGTTATTTGTAAGTTGTTTGGCTCTTTGTGATGTAAATTGTATATTTATTTATAGATCACATTAGTACCATTTTTTGAGCAAATGATTTTATAGGTTAGCTATGATTAAAGTTACCTGGAAGTTAACAAGCCATTTCTTATATCCAGAATTTTGTACTTTCTTTAACATTGCTAAGTTGAAAATGCTAACAAATATGTTGTTAATGAAGAGAACAAAGCCAATGTTTCAAATGGTCATCTACAGAATTATACCAGAACATTAAAAATCAAAATTAATGTCTGTGAGATGTTCTTTGTATAACTTAAAACATTACAGGTTATCAATTACTTTATACTAAATTATTATAATTTCTCATTCTATGTTCACAGTTTCTGAGTTAAAATCCTGACTTTGTTTCCTATAAAACAAGTTAACACTAGACTAATTACTTAATATATATGCCTCAGCTATCTCATCTGTAAAAGGGGTAAGAGAAACTTGTCTGGATGATTAAATTAGACTATCCATGTAAGGCAGAACATGACATATACATACATGTATCCTGATTTTTAAATTACATATGGAATTGTGTAATATACCCTTCTGAGCCTTTTCTATTTAATAAAGTATCTTATAGAGAACTCAATAAATATTTATTGATGAATGAATGAATTCAATACATGATTCTTGCACACATGAATCACCACTTATTTTTCAATAGTTTTAATGCATTGCACTAAACAGATATACTAGGATTGATTTAATAACCTTTTTGATTGACATTTAAGCTCATATTTCTGAGTTTCTAGTATCTTTATTAATACTATTATGTAGTTAATTTATTGACTGCATCCTAGAGACATGAGACTTTCATTTTATTTACATTCTATAGTGGAAAGCGAAAAATTATAGTACCCAGCTTCTCTTGCAGTGAGCATTCTGGATGTCAATTAGATGCTTCTAAAGGGATGTACGCATAGGAGTTTTGGAAAGTGTGTGTGAGGTAGAGCCTGTCCTTCTGCTTATTTTGGCCATTTATATTAAAAACTAAAGTTGGTGTGACCCCTGAGGTATGATAAATTCTGTCCCTTAATGTTATATTAATGTCTGTGTTGGCACAATTCATGGTCTGCTCCCCACCCCTAGACTTGCTGAGGGACTTGGCCACTCTAAGCCCATCTCAGGGGTCACACCAACTTTGCTGCTGGCTCAAATCACCATGAGATAGCAACCTCAGCAATTCTCTCTGCAATCCTATATCAGAGGCCCACTTCAGCCCCATCCCCAATAGTTTATCTCTGATAATGTGTGTCCCTGGTGGGATACATGAAATTGCTTAGGCACACTTATGCTACATGTGATCCAAGGGAAGCTCTGGAGAGCTAAACACAGGTCTTCCCTTTGTGAAACCATGCTGTACCACTGGGCTTGCTCTGACGTCCACACCAACAGGATGGTGCTACCGAGTGCCCTTTGCGTTGTATAATTCATGGGTTGTGACAAATGTATAATGTAGAGTGTTGTGTGTCTATGAATAAAGTATCATACAGAATGGTTTCGCTGCCCTAAAGGTTCTCTAGCATAAGCTAAATGAAAGGAAGGATCTTAGCTGTCTTTTCTTTCTCCTTTATTCTCAGAACTTAGCAGAATACCTGGACATAGGTTGTGTTCAAAAAAATATTTGTTGACAAAAAAAATCACATCTTCTGATATCCAGAGAAACAAATTTGTTCTTAACACCAAGACTAGCAATGGATAAAGCTAAATAACTCAATTGTATTTCATGAATTTTAATTACTTTCATTCTCCTCGTGTATCTCCATTGTGTATTAGTTTTGTTCAGTAATGGGTATTCTGTTTTCAATATTAAATTTAAAGTGTCCCTTGTTTTAATTTAAAAGAAGAAGTGCTATTTCATCTTTCTCATAGCTACTGTTAATCTGTTTATCTTGTTATTACTGGTAATGTTTTCTTGCATTCCTTATCTGGTATGGTATTCTAATTTCAGAATTACTTTCTTTCTTGTGAAATATTCTCTGGTGAAGAAATATAGAAGTCAAGAGACTTCATTTTAAATTCTGAATTGGGTGATTTGGGGATAAATAATATAAGCCTGGGACTCTGTTGTTTCATCTGTTGAATTCAGGGTTGAATTGGAAGCTCCCCAAGGTCCCTTCCTGCTGAATTGTTCTAGAATGTTTAAGACAACGTAGAGAATGAGAGAGCTGCATGACTAATAAGGGCTAAAACTGAGCAGACATCAAAAAGATAATGAAATAGGAATAACCAGATGGACATTTTAGCGATAGCCTTCCCACTTCTAAGTCACCTAATAATATCTTGTATATTATCATCCTGGATTATATTGTGGTTTAAAATATTGCAATACTCAAATGTTAAGGTAGGTCACCACCATCATTCCCAGCAGCAGTAATAGCATTACATAGCACCTTTCATCTTAGGCTCTCAAATCACTTGGTAAACATTAATTAAATCTCAAAACTTTCCTATCCTAGTATTACTGTGCCCATTTAAGAGATGGAAAAGTGAGCCATATTCTTGTTTGAACCACAAACCAAAGCTTTCTCATTTTAAATCAGTAGACTTTCTTAAGTTAATAATGTGCTAGCAGAGACCTGGGGTTGAATTTAATGAATGAGAATTTCTATATGTGGTATTGAAAAGCCTGTGGGTTTATGGAACAATGTGAGGTGTGGGTGTATATATGGTGTGTGGGTAGCTATGATTATGTGTATATAGTCTGTGGGAAAAACTAGTGCATATGAATGTGTCTGAATAATATAAAGTTGTGTGCTTTGTAGACACTCAGAATTTCCCCCCAGTAACTTGTTTTTAAAATTTCTCAGCTGCATTGAACACTCTGGCATTCCCTTCACCATCCTTCATGCTCTTTTCTGGTATAGCTCCCATTTCTCCACAATTTCTTCTTTCTCTGCCAATCCATGCTGAGTTCTGCCTTTCAGCGTTGATTCTCACCTGACCTGCTCCCTCTGGTGCTTTGGTGCTCCTTACCCTGGTTTTATCGACTCTACATGCGGAGAATATCCAAATCTATTCTGATAGTTTGACTCTCTCCCTTAAGTGTCACCACTGACCATAGACATTCCTCTGCTTACATGTCCCACCATTACTTTATTTATTTTTTTAAATTACTTTATTGATTAAGGTATCACATATTTGTCATCAACCCTCCCCCCCCATTCCCTTCCCAAACCCCCCACACGCATGCCCCCCACCCCCTGTTGTCCGTGATCACTGGTTAGGCTCATATGCAAGCACACAAGTCCTTTGGTTGATCTCTCTCCCTTGTCCCCACCCTCCCCTACCTTCCCTCTGAGGTCTGACAGTCCGATCAATGCTGTTCTTGTTCTTCAGTCTATGTTGTTCATCTTTTCCCCTAGATGAGTGAGCTCATGTGATACTAGGAATACACTTATAGGAACCGAAAATGAGACAAGCAATAATAGTTATGCTGAGAGGCAAATGAATCAGTCTATAGTGAGTTTCTTTCTGGGCCAACAGTTCTTTTGAGTCCCAGTTTCTATGTCCAACAGTTGTTTATGTGTTCATAACAGCAATGATATTTCAGTTCTGGATGGTGGACAAATGGTGGTAATGCAGGTCCGACCCTCTCTGGTTTGGTCCTAGGCAATCTGCAGTGACGCACATCTGCTGACTGCTAGTATAGCAAGGCATGGTCAGCGTCTTCTATCTCTGGACTGTTTCTCTTCTGACTTCATGGCTGGAGCACTCCTGTCAATTCCTCTCTGTTGCAGGAATCCACATGGTCTCAGAGTCCACCATTACTTTAAATGCGGGATATCTGAAAATGTACTCACCTACTAATTCACCTTTTCTCCTTTGCAACCTAAACCTCTTATTCCTCTTACTCTTCTTAGTAGAGATTACCAACTATCTAGATGCCTAACAGAGAATACAGAGTCATCCTCCCTTCCCCTCACCATTTACCCTCAAACGGCCAGCTTGTTCTGCTAGCTAAGTAAGATTCTATTTCCAATTTCTTTAATCCCTTAATTCCTCTTAATACTCCTGCCATATCCTTGGAATAGGTCCCCATTATCTGCTGCCTGTGTGATGACAAAGAACTTCAAATAAATCACCTGGTCTGATGTCATAGTGACTTTCATAAGACAATAACCTGATCACGTCTATCCTGCACGAAGCCCTTCAACAGCCCTCCTCATTACTATTAGAGTCAAGTCCAATCCTTGACATTATTTTCAAGGTCCTGCATGAGCTGACTCCTGCAGACCACATCAATGATCATCACACAAGTCTGCCTTCTTCTTTCAGACAGCCTCTGTGTGCTCTCCGAGCTCACTGTATGTCACCAAGCAGCATTATATTACCTTTACCTGTGTGATTTCCCCCTAGATTTTAAGTTTGGGAAAGGCAGAAATAATGCCTATTTTTTGAAACACTGTATCCCAATGCTGGCATTGTTCCTGACACATAATAGATGCTTTGTAAATATTTACTGAATGATTAACTGAATCAGTGACCACACAGAGCTTGTATAAGTAAATCAGTGAGGTCACTGTTTTAGGTAAAACCCACGAGAATAAGGAAAATGGGCCAGACTCATGTTGCTCTAAACAAACTATATTGCTCTAAATAATTCAGGAGCAGTAGGTCACTCAGTCTAAACAATGTATTTTAGTAGAAAAATATTTATTATGTCTTTAAATTGCCTACTGCATGCCAGGTGTAACTGTAATGAGACTGATTTCACATGTCGTTTGTGAAAATAACCTTGGATTTGCAGTGCCATTCATCAGTACACACAGGTAAGAGAACTTCCTCTCCTAGTCCCATGTATCTCTCCACACAAGATAAGACTGTGGAACCCTGCACAGGTGCAAGCCTAGAAATCCCAACCCAAGCCAGTCAACCCCCCTTTCCTGAAGCTGGCAAATGCCTAGTCCTGGGATCTTTTTAAGGGTTGACTAGGACACTTTTGGGTCTGAAAGCTTACCGGAGGTCAAATGTTTGAGAGGGATGAGGGTTGAGGATTGACATGAGGGTGGGGCTTCCAAACTCATGCCAATGTAGCTCATGGTGTTGACCAGGGTGGGAAGAGAAGGGCAAGGCAATTGGGGAAGGTGCAGAGATGGAAGTCAGCTGTGCATCTCCAAGGGTTCTAAGGATTCTATTAAACTTGTTTATGGTTGTTGTGAAGTATATTTGTTAAGGTAAGAAAATCTGTTTTACTTAATAGTTTGTCAATTTGCTTTACAGACTTTAACTGTTTAAACATCTGTTATGTGAGTTTCCAATTATACTCTTGCAAAGGTCCACAGTTGTTAGGTGCTGGCCTGCTACTCAAAACAGTTATTTTCTTTTTTTTTTTTAAATACATTTTTATTGATTTCAGACAGGAAGGGAGAGGGAGAGAGAGAGAAAGATACATCAATGATGAGAGAGAATCATTGATCAGCTGCCTCCTGCACACCCCTACTGGGGATCGAGCCCACAACCCAGGCATGTCTCCTTGACCGGAATCGAACCCGGCACCCTTCAGTCTGCAGGCAGATGCTCTATGCACTGAGCCAGACCAGCTAGGGCAAACAGTTATTTTCTAGAAGATTTTTGGGTTTTGAATGATAGTGTGAAATAAATATTAATTGGTTCCTAAATTTTCTGATATTTGTCAGCAATATTTTATACCAAGAGTAAAATATCATTCAGTTAACCTCAACTTAACTTATGGCATGCATCATAAAATCAATATTGCATAGGTTTTATCTATTTATTTTTGACATACTGGTAACAAAAGTGCTTCATCCCTGATGCTAATTTTCATGGTAGGGAAGATACTAAAACATATTTGAATTATAACCTAATGTTTGTTTGTTTTTGGTACCTCTCTTTTTTATAGGATTGCCATGTCTCAGTAGCTTCTCATTATTTCAAAACTCCCTTCTCAGTAAAAGGAAGCCAGAATTACTGTTTTTTATGATATAGTTTGATTTTGGTACAAGGATGTTATAGATACTAGACAATGAACATTTTTAGAATTTACTGGGCACTTAGTAAGAACATTGTAAATATTAACTCATGTAAACCTTATAACACTTTGGGATGGGTATTATTATTATCCCCATTCCACAGATGAGAAAACAGTGGCAAAAGGGGGCATAAGTAACTTGCCCCAATTCCCCACCCTATACCTAGTAAATAGCCAAGTGAGGACAAACTGAGGCAGTCTAACCCAGTAATGTGACCCCTGAGCACTACTCCATCACTGCCCCCAAAGTTGTTTTTTTTCTTTTATTTTTATTGAGAGTTTATTTCTTAAGGGCATGGATCACAGATTTTTATTGAAAACTAAGAGCATAAAAATATACTTTTACGGATTAACAGTCAGTAAAGGAGCAGTTACTGACTGACTTTCCAACTTAAAGGAGCTCAAGTTTTGCACTGTATAATTTAGATTTTTGAAAGCTTTTCATATATGTTGCCTAACTTTGTAAGAATATTCTAATTTACATCTATATTTTGATCAAGAAAGAGGACATGCTACCATATTGCTTTATTTTAGGGGGAAAACTAGCTGGGTTACATTTGAAAGAATTCATGATAATAATACACCCATAGTCATGGCTTTCCTTTCTTAACCTGGCATCATCAAGGAGACACAGTGCTTTTAGATATTTAAAAATATCAGCAGTCACCACCACAGACAACTGAACTTATATCTGCAATATAAATTAATAAATTAATGCCAATTCCCTTGATAAAGTGTGTCTACCTAGCTGAAGAAAACAAATCTGAATGGAACAAGTAATACCAAAGATGAATTATTTCACAATGCGTGCACATCTCTTAGAAATTGGGATAGTCCAAGTTTATCTTGAATAAGACCACTACATGTGCTGTGAAGGGAGTTGCACAATTTTCATTTTAGCAGTCTATGTAACAATAATTACTTCACATTCCTATAAAGATTTAAAATACATCTTAACAATATTTAGATATAATTAATTCTAAAATATATTATGTAAGGATATGTAACAGCTATTCATTTACTTGATTATGTGAAAAATTCCATTTCACAATATGTGACCTTATTTTGTAAGCTAACAGCTAAAGAAAATATGGTATGGATTTCCAATGCAATATAAATAAAATGTCATGATCTGTAGAGGAAGAACTGTTCTGGAATGTTAAGGTTTCCATATTTTCTCTCAGTACAAACAGAGAAGAATATTATTTGGCCTAGATCAGTTCCTTTTATATAAATTAGACTGGAAAATTTCATTGGCTTTATTTAGAAATATCCACAGGAGAGATACTCTGATTATTGAGGTCATTGCTGTGACTACAGTAGTGACTTAAAAACCAGTCTCACTGTTAGGAAATTTATTATGGAAAGTAATTAAACTTAGACATATTTAGGAAAAAAAAATATATATATATAAAGGCTAGAAAAACTTGGGGATTTCTAAAATCAATACCTAAAAGATAAAAAGCAAAGTACATTTTCATTGCAAATAATCTTTCATCAATATGAATATTAGAATTACATTACTTTCCTCATAAAAGTAGAACGTCGGCTGTGCCAGGCACTTTGGTAGGTACCAGGGAATCACAATGAACAAGAGAGAAAATGTCTGCCTTCATGGAGCTTACTTCTAGTGAAATCAATTAGAAGAATAGGTTGGTTCTGCCATCATTATAGGTATTCCCAACATGTGTGCTTTCCTGTTGTTGCTCCCGTCTGGCTCACTGCAATGCTTTCCTTCCTTTTCTTCAGGATTCTATTTTGCAGCCATACCCTGGCTGAAGTCTAACATCCTCAGTGCAACCAAAGACATCTGTTTAAAACCCAAAGCAGTTTCTCCCATGCTTAAAACCCTCATGGCTTCTCACCACCTGGAGCCTATCTCACTGTAGCATCAAAGGTAATCTGATGCCTTCCTACTTCTAACATCTCATTCTCTAAGATTCAACCAACTGACTTCCTTTCTCTAATTCTTACATTCCACACTTACTCTTATTTAAGAACTTTACATTAGCTCTCTCCCTTTTTTTTGCCAGGTCTGTACAAAACAAAATATGTTTAGTAGAAAAACATTTCCTACTAAAATATCACAGAAAAACAATAAAAAGTACAGTTGTCCCTTGAATAACAAAGGGTTAAGGACACTGACCTCCAGTGCAGTATAGTTTGACTCCCCTAAAACTTAATTAACTACTAATAGCCTACTGTTGACAGGAACCCTTATTGATAACATTGACAAATGATTAACACATATTTTGTATGTTATATGTATTATATGCTGTTCTTACAATAAAGTAAGCTAGAGAAAAAATGTTTTTTAAAAAAATCATAAGGAAGAGAAAATACACTTACAGTATTTATTGGAAAAAATCCATGTATAAGTAGATCTGCACAGTTTGAACTCCTGTTGTTCAAGGGTCAGCTGTAAATAGAAGTGTTGGTTTGGAGCCACTAATCTCAATGCCTCATTATGTGTACTCTTGGAACTTACATTCTAGGGGGGAGAGAAAGACAATACATGTACAATATATAGTATACAAAATGCTAGTAGTCTTACAGAAAAAAATGAATCAAGAAAGGAGGATAGGCTGGGAGTGTATCTTCAGCTTTAAATAGCCACACAGTAATTGCTCAATAAATATTACTGCTGTCATCGTTGTGGTTTTCTGTTGTTTTTACTGAATGAAAAATGGAAAGATGTCACAGATTTATATTTCTTGTCTCTTAAGCAGTGATGTCACTTTCTTAAATATCCTATCTAATAAAAGAGTAATATGCAAATTGACCATCACTCCAACACACAAGATGGCTTCCCCCATGTGGTCAAAGATGGCTGCCCCCATGGGGACACAAGATGGCCAGCAGGGGAGGGCCAGCAGGGGAGGGACCAGGCCTGCAAGGAAGGGCAGTTGGGGGCAATCAAGCCAGCAGGGGAGGGCAGTTAGGGGTGACTAGGCTGGCAGAAGAGGGAAGTTGGGGGCGACCGGGCCTGCAGGGAAGGGCAGTTGGGGGGGACCCAGGCCTGCAGGGGAGAGCAGTTGGGGGGGACTAGGCCGGCAGGGGAGGGCAGTTAGGGGTGACCAGGCCTGCTGGGGATGGCAGTTAGGGGCAAACAGGCTGGCAGGGGAGCATTTAGGCATCAATCAGGCCGGCAGGGGAGTGGTTAGGGGGTGATCAGGCTGGCAGGCAGAAGCAGTTAGGGGCAATCAGGAAGGCAGGCAGGCAAGCAGTTGGGAGCCAGCAGTCCTGGATTGTGAGAGGGATGTCCCAGATTGGAGAGGGTGCAGGCTGGGCTGAGGGACACACACCACCACGCACGAATTTCATGCACCAGGCCTCTAGTTCTATATAATAAAAGCAATAGACCAAATGGCCAGTTGCTATGACGCACACTGACCACCAGGGGGAAGACGCTCAATGCAGGAGCTGTCCCTAGCCCGCAGACCCCAGAGCAACCAAGGCAGGTGCCAGTGGGGACCCCCCAATCGCCCCGCCAGTCATCCTGCAGATCAGCCCTGATCACCGGCCAAGCCTAGGGACCCTACTCATGCATGAATTTCGTGCAACAGGCCTCCAATCTTACCAAATAAAAGAGAAACATGCAAATTAACCATCACTCTGCTACGCCCACAGCCAATCAGAGTGAGTATGCAAATTAACCAAACAAATATGGAGGTTAATTTGCATATGCAGGCATGAAGCGGTGTGAAGCCTGCTATGAGGGAAAGGGGGGCGATGGAGGGAGCTCCTGGAGTGGTGCTCCAGACAGAAGCGAGGACTTGCCGGCTCCGGGCAGCTGGGGAGCGGGGACTTGACGGCTCCCGGGTGGTTAGGAGTGAAGCCAGGGGAAGGAAGGCCTATTCTTGCACGAATATCGTGCAATGGGCCTCTAGTTATAATATAAAGTTGCAATGAAGTTGTGAATGAAAAGATGCATACTATACTGGGGGGATCAGTCTCTCCCACACATTTCTCCACCACTTTAGGTCAATAATGTCAAGAAGTTGTCCAAGGTACTGAACATTTCACTTCGCGTTTATCCACCCTGGTCATATTTCTTATTCCTGTACTTTGTTTCCTGCTCAGAAATAATTCCAATCATTGAATAGTGCCCATCAGTAGATGATTGGTTAAAAAAGCAGTGGTACATTTATACAATGGTATACTATACAGCTGTAAAAAAGAAGGAACCCTTGCACTTTCTACAGCATGGATGGACCTGGAGATTACTATGCTAAGTGAATTAATCCAAACAGAGGAAGACAAATATCACATGATTTCACTTATATGTGGAATCGAATGAGCAAAATAAACTGATGAACAAAATAGGACCAGAAGCATGGATACATAGAACAGACTGACAGAGGTCAGAGTGAAGGGGAATGGGGTGGACTGGATGAAAGAAAGTGAAGAGAATAGCCAAAGAACATATATGCATAGTCCATGGGTACAGACAAGAGTGAGGTGGTGATCAGAGAGAAGAGGGGACAGGGGCTGGGTGGAAGTGGGTAAAGGTGGGCATCTGTAATCATGTCCACAATAAATAAAAAAATAATAAATAAATGTAAAACAAGTAAAGAAGTATGAGACAAAAAATGAAAGAAAAAATAAATGTGGTTAGCCTAAAGGAGTTGACTTTTTGACAAATAAGAATTCATTGTCAAAAAGTGTGTTTCAGTGTAAACCAGTTTACAAAATATAGAATAAATATGAAAATGAGATAAATAATTTTACAGAAGGATTAAACAGGAAATTCTTCTAAAATGTTTTCTCTCTAATCCTGAAAAATGTTTTAATATAAAAAAATTATGATGCCCATCACTTTTCAAGAATATAAAAGTTGCATAAATTATAATCTTATCTCAATTAAAATTTTTCAGAGGATTTCTTTTGACTGTAGAACCCTGTTGTGTCTACAAACATGAAGTCAGTGAACATGAAATTCTATTTGTATTTGATATTATACAATATACACCCATTGTCACTTTTTTATGTTACTAAAGTTATTAAAGATTTTAATTTTTCAAAATAATCTTTTCCCCCTCTGACCTTCTCATATCTTGACTCAAACACACAAACACAAACATTTTCAATAATTTCATTTCCATTTGCCACATGTGTCATGATAGTCACCTAATTCATTAAATAAATGTTATTTGACTATACATTTGCAATGATTTTTGTATGCCATGGTTTTTTAAACTGTTTTATTTCTAAGTTTCTGAATTATTTAATGACACTCATTTGTCTTTTTATAGAGCTTGTCTAGAAATACTTCAAAAAATTTAATATGATTTGATCATTTAAATGTCTAAATAAAAATAAGAGATTTCTTGTGTTCTTATACCTTCATTTTCCTTGTGAATAGTAAAACTCCTCTTTCCTGCTCTGACAACTTTACTTTATGTTTATGCAAATTTTAAAATGTGTGGCTCTGTTAAAAATATCACTAGAACAGATTTAAAGCAAGCAGTGCTAATTGAAATGATAGGAAACCCTATCCACTTAATCTTGGACATACTTTCTGGTTTGTATAGTGCTTGATATTTTCCTTCAGGGAATGTATTTTTTTCCTATCCTCCCTATCTGCAAATTTGCTTTCAAAGAAACTTTAAATTATTTGAATAGCTTTATTTTCAATTTATTTATTTATTTCAGATCGCTGCTTTCACTACCTGTTGCCCCAAATACCCTTTTCGATGCCACATTTTAGAGTTTTAGATGGCTTGCTTGCCAACAATAACAAAGAAGAGGGGTGTTTTAGGTTATTGTTTGCATTGAGAGGATATGCCTGGATCATTGCACATTAGACTTAATATAAAAATTGTATTTGGAGTCATTTGATTTGCAGAAATAACAAGCCTAAATGTTTCAGTTTCTAATATTAATTAGTTTTCAACCCAGACAGTCTGGATAACTATATATTTACTACCTTGTAAAGAACTATCATAACAAGCCCTTAAGCATTATTTGAAAATTAATAAACTAAAGTAGGAGGAAACCTTTTACTTTCCCATAGCAACGTAAACTGGGTTATATTATTTTATTGCAAAGTTTCACTTTTCAATTATAGGTTTGAAAAGAGTAAAAAACAATTATAAGTTTCTTAACACTGTGGATGACTAATGCAATGAGTCCACTTCACTGTATGGAAACAGGTTTTGTTTGTTTTGTTTTTTTTAATAAAGAAAACCCTTTCCTTGAAGGTTCTGAGAATAAGCCTTAATTCACAAAAAAGTCTTTTCTCTATTATATTAATAGAAAGCATACATATGAATTGGTGATTTTTCTAGCTCTTAATATTGTTTCAAGTTCATATTTTTCTTTTCTAAAATTGAAACTTGAGAGAAATTTAATTGTTAAAGATATACAAATATACAAGAAATCCAGCAGTCTGAATCTGAGCTAAACAAGAATAGCTACAGATGATTATGTTAGATTTAAAAGAAAAACGTGTATAAATTGGGTTAATTACTTAGAAAGGCGTGTGGAAGACAAAAATTACTCAACCTAATTCTTTCCATCACAGGGTGAGAGTGGAGAGCCGGTGTTCATACACCCTGGCAGAGAGGAGGAATGCAAGCCCTTACTGCCAGACCCAGCACTGCGGCTCTGCTTCATCCAGAATGCCAACTTTCTTAGAAATCTGATGTCTGACTACCCATGAATGCTGCGTGTGTGTGTGTGTGTGTGTGTGTGTGTGTGTGTGTGTCCGCGTGCGCGTGTGTTTGAGTCTGAGTAGAGATCATGAATTAAACTCTATGGAGAAATGTTGAAAAGGGTGAGCTGCAGAAGAACTTGTTTTTCTTCCATCCTTGCCTCTTCACCCCAACTTTAAGTGTACATATTTGTTTTGTAGGTCTTTCTGGAATAATGGTGCAGAGCAAAGGCTTTGCCACAGGATAGCTGGGATTCTGGCTTCAACATTTACCAGCTGTCTGATAATGATCAACTCCCTTAACCTGTGACTCAGTTTCACCATCTACAAAATGATGATACTCTCCCAGGATTGTTGCAAAAATCAGAATAGCAGGATCTGTGCAAGTGATATTGATTTTAAGGATGAAATTATCATTCTACTAAATTTTGTTTGTACTCTTTACAAAGTGCTTTTTAAGTATTTAGTTTAGAAAGTTCATGAGCCATTTAGTAGTGGTAAAATGAAGAAAGGCTTAAGTTTTAAAAAGTGTTGAGAAAATCAGAGAGAAGGAGGATATGAATTGTTGAGTGAAAAGCCATTAGGTTTAGTACTTTCAATTTTCAAAGCACCATCCCTGAGTTGTTAAAGGTCAGTTGGGAAATGAGATACCCAGGTATGTGTTGACCTTTTAATAGGAAAAGTTGCTAAGGAAAAGGAAACAAATCTATCAATCAGTTGATCAATTAATTCAAAACATATTACTTAGAATCATAAAAGAGTCAGTTTGATCCTCAGGAAGAATAAACTCAGCATTTCAGAATAATCAAGAATTATGTGTGCTATTGTTTACTTCTAATTTATCATCTACAGCATCAGCATAATATGTGCTCAATTAGTGTATGTTAAGTGAAGGGAAAGAGTGAAGGTATGAATGAATGAATATGCACATGACACTCTGAACTGAGAAGAGAGGTAAAATAAAAAATACAACAAAACAGATATCCAGAAGATTATATTTGATCGGGTGTGTTTTGTTTGGCCTTCCTAGTCTGTTAAACATAGAATTAGAAACAATTAAAATTTAGGGGAATTCACATTAAAATATCTACATTTCTGGTTCCTCTTTAAAAATTGGCAGCTGTGGCCTTTGCTCCTGCCTGGCTACAAATTCCTGGAGCTGGACAGTGGCTGCTCCTTTAAAAAGGGTGAAATGTGGAAAACACGACTGTGATCACTTAACTAAATTTATATCACCTGCCAGGTCTCTCTCAGACCCTGAGTTTGCAAGTATCTGATTTACAATGACAGAGCTTTTTTGATGCAGATCAGTTGCCCTACAATATTTTGTCAGAGCTTAACACAAGTGTATGGAGCCCTAAAATGTTCAAGGGTTTGTCTCTTTAACGAAGAATGAGGAACCTTGTGTTAGTAACAATAGTTTCTTATCCTCAGCACTATTGGCATTTTGGGTGAGAAGATGTTTGTTGTGGAGGTTGTCTTGTGAACTGTAGGAGGTAGAGCAGCATCCCTGGCCTCTACCCACTAGATACTCCCTCACCCAGTGTGACAATGAAAAATGTCTCTAGGCATTGCCAAATGTAACCCAGGGATGGGGGGGACTTAACCACCCCTACTTGAAAATCACTGAGTGAGGTGTCAGATTTATTAGACAGATGTTAGGTAACTTGTAGATTATGAATTGGCTACAACCTTGACATAATTTCTAGGTTCTAGATTTAGTTTCTGGAGACAGATTACTGATTTAAGTATATCTATTCAAACTTAAACTACTTAAACTTCAGTGGGATGGTAATGTATGGTTTTCTTAAACCCCTGATTTTTGATGGAGATTATAAAGGACAAGAAAGCATAGTTAACATAATAATGTTATAAAATGCAACAGTTTGCACACAGAAATGCCTGTATAGTATTCAGATGCTAGCACTTCATCCTGTTTCCTACTCACATCTTGTTCCTGATGAATTATTTTAAAAGTATGACTAAATTATTCATTACACAGGATCACCATTATTTATGCAACTGAGGTTTACCACTCACATTTCAATATGGATTTTTTTTTACTAGGGGAATTCAATAAAGCATCTAAGAATAGAAATATATGCCTAGAATTAAGTAATGCATGTGGGGCACACCATAATGATGGAGGAGTAGTACAAAGTGATTAAACCTTAAAATCTTAAGGGAATCCTTAATAACAGTAAATTTGATAAAACATTATTTATAAAATTTACATATACAGTTAAATTCTATATACATATCTTGGTTATAATACCTTAAACTATTCGGGCAGATTAAGCTACCAGACATAACATATTTCTCCCATAGGTTATGTGCCTCATATATTTAATTTAAATAAAAATTAGGTAATACTAGTTAATGGTAAAAGTACAAAAACATAAAATTATATATCATTTAAATTTTATTTTCACAAGATAAGAAACATAAATAGCATACCATAAACCTCTGAGTAATTTTAATCTTTTTTTTTCCTTATACTTTCTTTCTACCAATACCTTTCTGCCAATGAAAGTTATTCCCTATTGCCTGTCCTCTAATGCCTTGTCCAATGTCAATTTAAATGACTAGTGATGACTTCAAGTACAGTACAATTCTTCCTTAGGGAAGCTACTCCTTTGCCTAATATTAAGTATGTTACATTGGTATGTTAATTAACTGCTTCACTCAGCATAGACTATTTTTATGTATAACATACCCTTCTTCCATGAATTACCATGTGTGAAGCAGTCCAATATGCAATTTAGGAGTTTTCTCACATAGTAGGTTCTGGTAACTATATTAAAATATATGCTTTTTTTTCCAGCTACATTTGTTTTAGCATTGAAAGTTGATTATAACTTTTACTATTTTGATATATAGTTTTTCAAATAAAAAGGACCCAAACCCAACTTCTCTCTAAATGTTTTAGCAATGGCACCAGTTTTCTCTTCAGAGGTCTAGCCACACACCAATAATAATAATAAAAAAAATACTATGCTGTTTTTGTTTAAGAGTTGAAAAATAGAGTAATTAACATAAAAGCCACAGAAGAAACAAAAATATTGGGTCAGAAATGGTAAAAAAGGGAAGAGGAGAAGAGGGCAAAATGGCGGCGGAATAGACAGTCGTGTCCTGAGCCTTGTCCCAGAGCAGACAGAAAGAGCAGCTGAAACAAATAACATCCACCACGAATTGGCAAAGGAGACTCAGCTGGTGAGACAATTTGCAGCCGGGAGGGCAGAGGACCCCAGGAAAAAGGTAAAATCAAGGATCTGGGCAGGAGAGATCTGCCAGACCTCCGTGCCCAGAGGGTCAGAGGGAAACCGCACAGCACTGAGCCATGTTCCTTAGGACAGGCACAGCGTCTGACTGTGGAAAGGAAGTCCACAGGACTGCTGGTGGCAGGGGATTCTAGATCTGGGTCCACAGTCACGAAAGCCTGAGCCCAGAGTGGGCAACCTGAAGGGCTGACCAGACCGCGCAGTGACGGCAGGAGAGGAGCTCACAGAGGTGCAGTCTTTCCCCTCTCTGTGGCCTGTGCTTTTCTTCACTGAACCTAGTTCATAGAACCTTTTGGATACGACACTCACCTGGGGCTGAGGTGCAGGAGAAGGTGCGGGCTTGTGGAGTCTGGGGAGAGGCTGGGGAGAGCAGAGGGTCCAGGAGAAGTGGCAGCGAGTCTGGATCTGAGTCATACCTGAGCCCATTTTCTGCTAATACCTGGGCAGCCATTTTCTCCTGAAGAGATAGCCTCTCCCTCCAGTCTCCAGTCTCCAGCCACACCCAGAATACACTCTGAATGGTACAAAGGATTAAACAAAAATCTGAATAGTCCCTGAGAGTCCACAGGGACTGGCCTAAAGAGAGGCCTTCAGTCCCAGCAACTGAGAAACTACAGACAGTACAGAAGACTGGGATCTTAAGCCAGCCAAAGGAACAACACTTCACTTTTTCATTTTTATTTTATTATTATTTTGTTATCTCTTTTTTTCTTCTTTTTTCTTTATTTTCCTTTTTTTGTTTGTTGCTTTATTTTCTATTTCTTTTCACATTATTTTCCCATCATTCTATTTTATTTTATTTGCTATATTTTATTTTTATACCATTTTAAAATATTTTTTGTAAATTTATTATTATTATTATTATTATTATTATTATTATTATTATTTTCTTCTCGTTCTCTTTCTTCTTATCCACTCATCCCCTTTCTACTTCCTCTATACTGAACTGAGGTCCTCCCAATATTCATCCAATTCTTAACCTTATTTTCTGTATATAACCTCAGCCTCTATTGATTCTGCCCCCCACCCTCTTTGCTGGGTGTTTGGTGTTTGCATTTTTGTTTGTTTGTTTCTTTGTCTGTTTGTTTTGTGGTGTTTTCTCCATACACACACACACACACACACACACACACATATATATATATTCTCCTTTTTTTTTTTTTTTACTTTTTCTTTTCTCTCTAATCTTTTTTTCTCTCTTCAATATCATTTGATCTCTCTTTTCTCTCCTCTAATTCTCTTTTCTCAAGTGGTCACTTATATTGGGGTTACCAGTGTTGTGAGTACATTCGTATTTTGTTCCCTTTGGTCATGTCTTCAGGTGAATTTTATCCTGTCTGGCCAAATGTGCTAGAGAGCGAGCCACATAACCAGACACGTGGAGAGGAAACTCCATCTATGAATGGGTCAACACCCCAAACCCAACTACAGAGGCAGGAAGAAGGCAGCAGTGAGTGAGTGAGGGAGCAAAAGAAGAGTGTGTGGTCATGTGGGTTTTGTGTATGTGTATGTGAGTAAGGCACAGTTAGATCCCACAGGCTAACTGGGCTCACCTAACTAGGCAGCCTCTGCTACCATTGCAAACAGTACCAGGAGGCCGGCTCTTCCTCAGAGGCCTCGCCTTTTTGAAGGGGAGAGCTGCTGTAACTGGGAGCCCAGACTCAACTCCACCCAGGGTGCCCTCAGAGAACACCAGGGACTCCACAGCCACCCCTGCCAGGGACCTGCTACCTTGGCTGTGGTCTCATGGTCACCAAGTCTCCAGTCACCCTGGGCACAGGCTCCTGTGAGTTCTGAAGCATGCTCTCCTCTGACCGGCCCAAAGCTTTAGCCCAGGGCACTGCAACCACGTGAGCAGCAGACACGTGATCAGCCTGCTCCGGTCCAAGGAGCAACAGCCCCGCAAGCAGCCTGCCCCAGGCCGAAGAGCAGCAGTGTCACATGGCCTGTCACTGTCCAAGGAATAGCAGCTGTGTGAGCGGCCTGCTCCACCGTCCAAGGAACAGCAACCACATGAGCAGCCCGCCCCCGTCTGAGGAGCAGCAGCTGCACGAGCAGCCCACCCCCGTCTGAGGAGCAGCAGCTGCATGAGCAGCCTGCCCCCATCTGAGGAGCAGTAGCTGTGCAAACATCCTGTTCCCCGTCTGAGGAGCAACAGCCATGCGAGCAGCATGCCCCCATCTGAGGAGCAGCAGCTGCGTGTGCAGCCTGCCCCCATCCGAGGAGCAGCAGCTGCGCGTGCAGCCTGCCCCCATCCGAGGATCTGCAGCCTTGTGATCAGCCCACCCCCGTCCAAGGAGCAGCAGCTGCATAAGCAGCCTCCCTCAACCAGCCAGAGGAGCCACAACTGCTGTAAACAGCACCTACCAGAGGAGCTGCTGCCAACTGAGCAGCAGCCACTGCCGCAACCGCCCAAGGAGCAACCGCAGCCCGAGGAGCCACTGCCACAAAAGGAGCAGCCCCCACACAACTCAACACCTAGATCCTTTGGTGAGATAAAAAAAAAATGGGTAGAAAAAGAAACCCCCAAAGGAAAGAAAAGGAAGAATCACCAGAAAAGCTGCTAAGTGAAACAGAGGCACACAATATGTCGGAAAAAGAATTCAGAATAAGGATCAAACAGTTCATAAACCAATGGATTAAAAAATCAACAATTTACGTAAGAATCAAGAAGAAATGAAGAGTGATATAGCTGCAATAAAAAACACCATGGGAAGTTTCAACAGTAGACTAGGAGAAGCGGAGGACCAAATTAGCGAATTAGAAGACAGGAAAACAAAACACACCCAAACTGAACTGCAATTGGAGAAGAAAATTAAAAGACAGGAGGAGAGCCAGAGGGAGCTATGGGACAACAAGAAACAAAGCAACATACGAATAACAGGGGTGCCAGAATAACAGGAAGAGGAACAAGGGTTAGAAAAGCTATTTGAAGAAATAATGTGAGAAAACTTCCCTGATGTGGGGAAGAAAAAAGTCACACAAGCACAGAGAGTCCCAAACAAGATCAACCCAAAAAGACCCACACCAAGACACATCATAATTACGATGGCAAATGTTCAGGACAAAGAGAGAATTTTAAAGGCTGCAAGAAAGTTACATACAAGGGATCTCCCATTAGATTATCAAATGATTTCTCAACAAAAGCACATCAGGCCAGAAAAGAATGGAAGGAAATTTACAAAGTGATGCAAAGCAAAGGACTGAACCCAAGAATACTCTATCCAGCAAGGCTATCATTCAAAATTGAAGGGGAAATAAGGAGCTTCACAGACAAAAAAAAAAAAAAAAAAAAGGCTAAGGGAGTTTATCACTACCAAGCCAGCAATGCAAGAAATGCTAGAAGGACTGGTGTAAAAAGAAGATAGAAAAAGTTAAGAAGGAACACAGGCATAAAAAATAAAAATGGCTACAAACAAGTACCTATCAATAATAACTTTAAATGTAAATGGATGAAATGCTCCAATCAAAAGATTTCAAGTGGCTGAATGGATAAAAAAACATGACCCATATATATACTGTCTATAAGAGACCCACCTCAGAACAAGGGACTCACACAGACTGAATGTGAAGGGATGGAAAAATATCTATCAGGCAAATGGAAATGAAAAAGAAAGCTAGGGTAGCAACACTTATATCTGACAAAATAGACCTCAAAGTGAAGGCCATAACAAGAGATAAGGAAGGCCACTTCATAATACTAAAGGAATTGATACAACAAGAGGATATAACCCTGATAAACATATAGGCACCAAATTCAGGAGCACCCAAATACATTAAAAAAAAAAAAAACCTCCTGGAAGATATCAAGGGAAGATCAACAACAATACAATCATAGTAGAGAACTTTAATACCCCACTGACATCACAGGATAAATCCTCTAGACAAAAAGTCATCAAAGAAACAGCAATCCTAAATGACTCACTAGAGCAGAAGGACTTAATTGACATCTTTAGAACATTTCACCACAAAACCACGGAATATACGTTCTTCTCAAGTGCACACGGGACATTTTTAAAAATAGACCACAAGTTGGATCACAAACAAAGTCTCCCCAAATTCAAGAAGATTGAAATCATATCAAGCATCTTCTCAGACCACAATAGCATAATATTAGAAATAAACTACAATAAAAACAATCCAAAATATTGAAACACTTGGGAGCTGAACAGCATGCTATTCAACAATGATTGGGTTACCAAAGATATCAAAGAAGAAATTTAAGACATTTTGGAAAATAATGACAATAAAAACACAACAATCCAAAATCTATGGGACACAATGAAAGCAGTCCTGAGAGGGAAGTTCATAGCTCTACAGGCCTACCTCAAAAAACAAGAAAAAATATTAATAAATCATCTAACTCTACAACTTAAAGAATTAGAAAGAGAACAACAAGAAAAGCCCAGAGTGAGCAGAAGGAAGGAGATAATAAAGATATGAGCAGAAATAAATGACATAGAGACAAAATAAATAAATAAATAAATAAATAAATAAATAAATAAATAAAAACAATACAAAAGATCAATGAAACCAAGAGCTCGTTCTTTGAAAGGATAAGCAAGATTGATGAAGCAGGCTCACCAAGAAGCAAATAGAGAAGACCCAAGTATACAAAATCAGAAATGAAAGAAGTGAAATTACAATAGAACCCACAGAAATACAAAGGATTGTTAAAAAATACTGTGAACAACTCTGCTCCAACAAACTAGACAACATGGAGGAAATTGACATATTCCTAGAAAAATACAACCTTCCAAAACTCAATCAGGATGAATGTAAAAATCTCAATAAGCTGATAACCATGGAAGAAATTGAAGAAGTCATCAAAAACCTTCCAGCAAACAAAAGCCCGGGACCAGACGGCTTCATAGGGGAGTTTTACCAGACATTCAAGGAAGAACTAAAACCTATCCTCCTCAGACTATTCCAAAAAATTCAAGAGGAAGAAACACTCCCAAGCTCATTTTATGAAGCCAGCATCACCCTACTACCAAAACCAGATAAAGACAACACAGTAAAAGAGAATTACAGGCCAATATCCCTCATGAACATAGATGCCAAAATCCTCCACAAAATTCTAGCAAATCGGATCCAGCAGTACATCAGAAAGATCATACACCATGACCAATTAGGATTTATCCTGGGGATGCAAGGATGGTACAATATCTGCAAATCAATCAATGTGATACATCACATAAACAGAGATAAAATCACATAGTCATATCAATTGATGCAGAAAAAGCATTTGACAAATCCAACACCCTTTCTTGATAAAAACTCTCAGCAAGGTGGGAATAGAAGGATCATACCTGAACATAATAAAAGCCACATATGACAAACCCACAGCCAACATCATACTCAATGGGCAAAAACTAAAACCATTTCTCCTAAGAACAGGAACAAGACAGGGATGCCCACTCTCACCACTCCTGTTCAACATAGTACTGGAAGTGCTAGCCATTGCTATCAGTCAAGAAGAATAAATAAAAGGCATTCAAATTGGAAAAGAAGAAGTAAAACTGTCCTTATTTGCAGATGACATGATACTGTCCATAGAAAACCCTAAAGACTCCATTAAAATTATTAGACTTAATAAATCAATTTGGCAATGTAGTAGGATACAAAATTAATGCCAAGAAATCTATGGCATTTCTATACACCAATAGTGAACTTACAGAAAGAGAGACTAAAAAAGCAATCCTATTTACCATCGCACCAAAAAAATTAAGATACCTAAGAATAAACTTAACTAAGGAGGTAAAAGACCTATATGCAGAAAACTATAGGACACTGAAAAAAGAGATAGAGGAAGACATAAACAGATGGAAGAACATACCATGTTCATGGATTGGTATAATCAACATCATTAAAATGCCCATACTACTCAAAGCAATTGATAGATTCAATACACTCCCCATTAAGATACCAACAGCATATTTCACAGACCTAGAACAAACTTTCCAAAAATTCATCTGGAATGAAAAAAGACCCTGAATAGCTGCAGCAATCCTGAGAAAGAAGAACAAAGTAGGTGGGATATCAATACCAGATATCAATCTGTATTACAAAGCCACTGTTCTCAAAACAGCCTGGTACTGGCACAAGAACAAACATATAGATCAATGGAATAGAATAGAGAACCCAGATATCGACCCAAACCACTATGCTCAATTAATATTTGACAAGGAGGCATGAACATACAATGAAGTCAAGACAGTCTCTTCAATAAATGGTGCTGGGTAAATTGGACAGATACATCAAAAAAATGAAACTAGACCACCAACTTACACCATACACAAAAATAAACTCAAAATGGATACAGGACTTAAACATAAGACGGGAAACCATAAAAATGCTAGAGGAATCCACCAGCACCAAAATCGCAGACATATGCTGAAGCAATTTCTTCACGGATACCTCTCCTGGGGCAATGGAAACTAAAGAGAAAATAAACAAGTGGGACTACATCAAAATAAAAAGCTTTTGCACAGCAAAATAAACTATCAACAAAACAACAAGAAAGCCCACTGCATGGGAGAACATATTCGCCAATGTTATCACTGATAAGGGTTTAATCTCCAACATTTACAGGGAACTCATACAACTTAACAAAAGGAAGATAAACAACCCAATAAAAAAATGGGCAAAGGACCTAAATAGATACTTTTTGAAAGAAGACAGAAGGAAGGCCAAAGGGACATATGAAAACAGGCTCAAAGTCACTAATTATTCAAGAGATGCAAATAAAAACGACAATGTGGTACAGTCTCATACCTGTCAGAATAGCTATCATCAACAAATCAACAAATGACAAGTGCTGTTCAGGATGCAGAGAAAAAGGAACCCTCGTGCTATGCTGGTGGGAATGCAGACTGGTGCAGCCACTGTGGAGAACAGTATGGAGTTTCTTCAAAAAGCTAAAATGGAACTCCCATTTGACCCAGTGATCCCAATTCTAGGAATATATCACAAGAAACTAGAAACACCAATCAGAAAGGATATATGTACCCTTATGTTCATAGTGGCACAATTCACCACAGCTAAGATTTGGAAACAGTCTTAGTGCCCATTAGCAGATGAGCAGATTAAAAAACTGTGGGACATCTACATAATGGAATACTATGCTGTGGTAAAAAAGAAGGAATTCTTGCCCTGGCCGGTTTTGCTCAGTGGATAGAGCGTCGGCCTGGGGACTGAAGGGTCCCAGGTTCGATTCCGGTCAAGGGCATGTACCTTGGTTGCATGCACATCCCCAGTGGGGGGTGTGCAGGAGGCTGCTGATCGATGCTTCTCTCTCATCAATGTTTCTAACTCTCTATCCCTCTCCCTTCCTCTCTGTAAAAAATCAATAAAAATATATTTAAAAAAAAGAAGGAATTCTTACCATTTGCAACAGCATGGATGGAACTGGAGAGAGCATTATGCTAAGTGAAATAAGCCAGTCAGAGAAAGATAAATATCACATTATCTCACTCATTTGTGGAATATAATGAACAACATAAACTGATGAATAAAAACAGATCCAGAAACAGACCATCAAACCTCAGAGGGAAGTTGGGGGAGGGTGGGGATAAGGGGGAGAGATCAACCAAAGGACTTTTATGCATGCATATAATCCTAACCAATGGACACAGAAAAGAGGGGGTGAGGGCAGGATTGGGGGAGTGGGGGCAATGGGAGCATAAGGACACATGTAATACCTTAATTAAAAAAAATTAAAAAAAAAAGAAATAGTAAAAAAGGCTGTTCTCAAAAGTAATTTTGGTTTTTTTTACACTGAGCCTATCAATAGGCAGACCTTGCATCTAGGGAAAGTCTTCACTGTGAGGGCCAGTGGAAAAGAGGTTTAATATTGAAAGCTGATATCAACTCTGGTAAATAACCTGAACACATCTTCAGACCTTTACATAATTAAAGTCAACTCTTCCAGTAGTTTCCATACATATCAGAGGACTTTCTCATCCCACTTTTGGAACAAACTTTCTTTTAGACTTTCTGTTTGAAAGTGTTATCTGAACTGGAAATTAATTCTAAATCTTGGTGAGCACTGACTGCTATGGCAATGAATTTATGGAGCCACCCAGATGGCCTCAAGATATTTGCCTACAAATATGAAATGACTCAGCATATAAAATGCTGTTCACAAATACTTTGTATTTAATTATAAACATTATATGTATTGATACAAGGTCATTCTAATGTGTTATAAATATGGCTTATTTAAAAAAACAGAACACTGAAGAGGGAATTCACTGTCTTTGACTAATAAAAATTACTATAGAAAAAAAATAACTACAGTTTATCTTTAAAGGGCCTGGTTATCAAATCTCAATGCCAGTTTAATTTCAAATTGTTGATGATGTATATATGACCTTACATGTTTAAAATTTTTTGTCCAATCTCTGTACCAGACTTTAGAAGGCTGAATGATGAGCCGAAACTGGTCAAGGGCATGTACCAGTAGGGGGTGTGCAGGAGGCAGCTGATCGATGTTTCTCTCTCATTGATGTTTCTGGCTCTCTATCCCTCTCTCTTCCTCTCTGTAAAAAATCAATAAAAATATATTTTTTAATAAAAGAAGGCTGAGTGATGTGATAAAAGTACTTTCTGCTTAGACCAGCTGTGAACATTAAGAGGAAGTTATGAAGGGTACCAGAGCTGATAACAAAGACCAGCCAGAAACCAGGCTACTGAAGATGGGTAGAGATGGAGTGGCAGACTTTGCATTGAGTCTCAGGGGTCTCAATCTGAACTGTAATAAAACGACTATAAAATCCTGGACAGAGTGCTCAGTAGATTGGGCATCATCACATACACCAAAAGGTTGCTGGTTCAATTATGGTCAGGGCACATGCCTGGGTTGCGGGCTCAATCCCCAGTAGATGGCATGCAGGAGGCATTGAATGATGCTTTTACTCATATTGATGTTTCTCTCTCTCCCTTTCCCTTCCTCTCTCTCTAAATATCAATTACAAATAAAAAATAAATAAAAGAAAACTATAAAAAGAATAAGCCACTGGAGCATAGAACATGATGGCTATCTTTAAATTTGCTTCAGTAACTAATTTCAGATTAAACAATTGAGGACAAACCTTAATCATCCTCACACCTCAACTCCAACAACTTTAAATTTGACATTGACTAAACAAATCAAGTAGCCTTTATATTTTAGGGAAAAAGCACAATGCAAGTGCAATTTCTAGAACAAAAGTCAGAGATCTGTCAGTCCACTTCCTTACAAACCAAACCTAGGAAGGAAAATAGTGTGTGAACAAATGAACTCACAAATAATTACACTGGACATTTTTATGCTGCCACCAGGCCTTTGGTAAGGCTTTATAAACTGATCTTAATTTTGTTATACTGACCCCTAAAGGCACTTTCTATTGTAAAATAGTCTATTAAGAATTGGTCTATATTTTGGAAAGCAATAATATTAAGTTCATTATGGCTTTTTGCAGTCCAGGCACTAATTTAGCTTGTGTAATCCTCTTAAGATTTTAATGGGTAAAAGCTATTTTAAGAATTTTTGCAAGCAAAACATAAAGGTAGGCTTAGAAAAGTACTTGTCTTTCAGATCCTTTAAAATATATATATAAGATATTTATGTTAAATTGATTCATTTTAAAAATGTAACACACCCAGTCAAAAAGCCTTAATAAGACAGACTTCTATATAAGGTAGTATTATTGCCCTATCTCAGCCCCAGAATCTTGACTTTACAAGCCAAGCATGGTCTACTTGTTATAAGTATCTAACAATATATCATTATTATTATTAAAGCAAGTTATTTTCATTATAGAAAAAATAAGTACCAACATATAAATAAAGCAGAAAAGTTAATATCTTAGCCCACAGAATGCATATTTTGAAACACAGTTTTTAAAAATGACATATTCTGTCAACAAATATAATTAAAACATTTTAAAAGTGGACTAATGTTCCATTAGTGTTGGATTTCTTCCATATGGTTGTTGTTTACCTATGTTCTTCTGTGACTTGTCAATCTGAAACTTATATTTTATTTAGCTCATTTTTCCTGATTTATTAGAAATTAAAGAATATACAAAAAACATATATTTATATATTTATATTTTTACATACTTATATATTTAAACTCCATGGAGGTAAGAATTGCTGCCTCTTTTGTACTTTATTGTAACCCTAGTACAAAAATGGTTGGGCTGGTATTTAAAATGCATAAGTAAATCTGAAAACAGAAAATTCTATAAACAGAATAATGATAAAAATTTTTGTAGATGTTTATATATAAATATTTTTGTTTTATATTATTTTAAATATTTACAATATAAAATATAGTATATATTAATATTTTTATTTTATAATATTAACTATTGCATTTCCATGCCCTACAACCCTATTCAAGTCCTACTCATCACAAATCAGTATGTTTCAAATGTTTAGGTGTTTCTGTGGCACATTTGAGTAAGTTTATTGGAGCTAGTGGAATATTTTTGGGATAGTAACTTTAACACAAATAACCAAGTGTTAAAGGGAACAAACTAAATGCTTAGAAAGCAAAGATAAAGGGAACAAAAACTCTGATCATTATTTATTTAAAACTAAATACAGAAAGAATACTAGAAAATATTTAGGAAAGAGTTCAATGACTGTATTGAAAATTAATATTTCTTTCTTTAATTACTAAAAACTCGAGTAGGGATAACAAAATATCTATATTTATTCAAATGAAAGATTTATAAAAAATTCATAGTCAATATAGCATATATACAATTACAAAAATGAAAGGTATGCTGTATGAGTTAAAATCCAGTCTGGAAGACAGAAAATACTGCACAACCTTCTAAGAGGAGGAACTTATCAGAGGGAATTGGTCACCCAGGTAAAGGAAGAGTGAGAAGCCAACATTGAGACAATTCAGGCATTGCCAATTGCAGAAAGCTGGAGGAATCAGAGTTCAGGCCCATCCAATGGGAACTGATTCTATAGTAAAGAGACCCTGATGCAGCTGGAGATGCCACAGCAAAGAGAAAGATGGGGAGAAATACCCTGGCTCTCCCTTCATTTCATCTTCTGATCTTATACTAGTATCTCCCATTGGCTTAACTTAACTAGAAATCATAGGTCAAATGAATGTGACAAATATTCCCTTTAATATAGAGCAAAGCAGGAGGTGGAAGGGAAGGGATCTGAGAGCAAACTGGCAACTGATGGGATGACCCTTAATTGTCAAGTGAGCAGAGTTCAGCAGAAATCTGGAAAAGAATCTTTCTTTGGACATTAGTGAAAAGTATAAAGTCAAGAGAAAAGCTATCCAGGAGGGATAAAGGGGCACCGGGGTGGGAACAAACAAGTTGAATGTAGGCACTGACAAGTGGTTTAGCTTCAGGTGAGTAGAAATGCCATGTAATGGAGAATGGAAGAGAAGTTTAGTGGAAGCGGCAGAAAAGCAATAACAAAGATGATGCATAATTACCGTCTTTTTGTCACTTTGTTTTGATATTTGCTTCCTACTATCTGATAACTATTGTTAAGAAAACAAAGTAAAAAATCATTCAGATAATTCATTCTCCAACCCTAAGTAATATAAAATTAATTTCATTTAAATTGAGCAATTTCTCAGTGCATGTCATAGATTATGTTATTATAATAAATATCTGTATCCAAATACATAATATTTTCATCTTCAAAATAGAAGGCAGGACTCCATACTAAAGAAAACTTTGACATAAAGTGGGGCTTTGTTAATAATGTTGATGACACTAGCCACCTGCAGTCTCATGGTTGTTGGGTTTTAACCCAGTGAGAACATAGTCTGGATATTAAAACTTCTCTCCATTAGTTTTTCATGCTGGAAATAAACTTTCCTGGGGCTGGTGTACCTGGGTTGGAAGCTGGGCTCCCTTGTGATCAGTGAATGGCATTCAAAGATTTTTTTACCATGACTTAAGAGCATCTACTATGATATGCTTGTCTTGATTCCTGGTTTTCATTCTAGTTTTTTTGTTTGTTGTGGGGTTTTGGTTTTTAACTGGAGTGCTGACTAAATACATAAATATGAAATGCAAAGTCCTTTTTTCCTGGTCTTATGTCCCATTACTTCACAACTCAAAATGCCTTCTCTAGTAATGCTACACTCATCAAAGCTCTTTACAGATAGTATGCCTCTGTGATTTTACCTCCTTGTTCCACTCACATTATTCTCTCTTGCCTACAAGCACCTACAAATCATTTTTGGTAAATGGTAAACCTTTGATTCATATAACAGCCTGACTCTAGGACCAGAGATCCTAGTAACTAGCTATGGGTCTCCCAATAAATTACGTTATTGTAATATACATCTTTCAGTAACTCTTGTGATAGCAACTCACTCATTTAAAATATATTTATTGCATATTATTTATATATTTATATACTTATACTAGGTTCTGGGACTTCTATCTAAAATGGGATATGATCTCTATTCTCAGGAAACTTACAGTGTGGTGAGGAAAAAGGATGCGTAAGTTAAAGTATGGTATCTGGTTCTCAATAAATACTTGGTGAATGAATTAATAACTTCTGTGAGAGTGGTATACAAAAGGAGATCTAAAAGCAAAGGAAGAATATCTCAACAAGGCTTGAGGTAGTTGGTCATCAGAAATTCCTTCCTAGAAATTAGCTAGATGAATATTATAAGGGAAAGTGTATTTTATGACAAGGCATAAATGAGAAGGTGCAGAAATATGAAACAACCTTACACACACCAGGAAAAAGAAATCATATGAGAAAGCAGTGAAAACAAGTGGAGCGATGATCTAAGAAGAGGCTAGAAACAAGTCTGGGGTCTAAATGTGAAGTGTTTGGATGTTAAGCTATGAACTGTGAACTATAGCATGACAGTCTTGAGAGCCACTTAACGTTGGAAAGTCAGCTAGTGATATCAAAATGGCATTTTATAAAGGTCACTCTGACAACAGTGAGGAGGGTAGTTTAAAAGGTTCAGACTACATAGAACAAGAAACGACTGCAGCAAAGTAGAAGGAAAACAGGAGTGACTGTGGAAAAAGAAAGGAAAGAACAAAGATGGGCTTGGAGATATTAGGCAGGTCTACTCAATCAGACTCTCTGAGCTTATATATACATTATGCATTTTCATAACTTTGTATCTACATAATTATTTAATATCCTTTCTATGCACTTTCTTCTGCCACAATACAAAACAAGTGCTTAATAAATGTTTTTTAAATGTAGTTTTATTGATTTTAGAGAGGAAGGAAGAGGGAGAGAGAGATAGAAACATCAATGATGAGAGAGAATCATTGATCGACTGCTTCCTGCATGCCCCACACTGGGGATAGAGCCTACAACCTGGGCACGTGCCCTTGACCAGAATCTAACCTGGGACCCTTCAGTCTGCAAGCCGATGCTCTATCCACTGAGCCAAAACCAGCTAGGGCAATAAATGGTTTTTGAGTAAATAAAATAATACCTTGTGTCTGAAAGAGAAAGAACACAAAATGAATCTCAACATTTCTGGCCAGGACAGCATGGTGCCACAGTCTGACATAGGCAGCAAAGGAAGAGGAGGTGGTTCCGGTGGAAGAAAAGTTGAGTATAGTCAGTGGCATGAGTTTCAGACATATGGGGATATTTACAAAGCAGTTTGATGTAGAATGGTGGGATTCTGAGATTCCCATATTTCTTGAATGGAAATTGAGATTCATCAGTGCATGCATGATAGTTAATTTTTCAAGTTTTTGTAAAGTTCTTTAGGGAGAGTATATAAGATATTAACTCTAGGTGGAGAAACAAGAGTACAGGAAAATGACAGAATAGACAGAGAGAAAGATCTAGGAGAGAAGGTCACAGAAGTCCAGAGGAAAGAGAATTTCAAGAAGAAAGGAGTTCAACACTACCAATTGCCACAGGGAGATGAAGTGAGATAAGCACAGCAAATGTTCACTGGATTGGTAACACTGAGGGCAATGTAGATATAAGTGAAAGTAAATTGAGTGAAGTGGTGGAACCAGATGCCAGATTAAAGTGGGGTGAGAAACAAGGATGCAAGGAAGTGGAAATAACAATTGAGTCTCTTTCCAATATGTTTCATGACTTTCACCAATAAAGGGAACCAATACTAGAGGAAAATGTGTGTTTGAGGGTGACAATGTTTTATTATTGAATGGGCTTGAGCATCTCTAGAAGCTGAATTGTTGCAGGATAAAATTAAAAAAAAAAAAAAACACCAAGAGAAAAAAGAATAAAAGCAACTAAGCAACTGAAAAGTTGGGCCATGAATTCTAAACTACATGGGAAAGGGGTAAAGTTCAGGTGGGAGACAGAAATTGTCCAGAAGGAAGTATAAGAGAAAAAAAGTTGTAAAGAGTAAGAGAAAAGATAGAGTTGAATCAGACAAATGAAGTGAGATGTTAAAATTTCAATGGTGAATTCAAGTAAGGTAATAAAAAGAGGGGATGTATTAATCAAATATATTTTTTGGTATGTGTCCAGTTTGATGATAGGTGTGTGAAATATCTAGATTGCAATCTTGAAAACACATTTCTGAAATGCAGCAGAGAAGAAACAAATGGGAAATATGAAGAGCAAAAGACCCGAAGGACTAAGCAGTTACATTACTACTCAACAATACATATATTAAATTCTCTCTGGTCAACTGTGAGAAAAATACTAAAATTATCAACAAAATGTGGAGGAGAAGTCAAAAAATCAACAAGGATGGACAGAGGGCTACATAGCTACATTACAGGAACTTCATAAATGTACCTCATGGGGGATTAAAGAGTAAATTATTTTAATGGCCCTGGAGATCAAGAAAGTAAACCCAAGTTTTGGTCCTGGGTTACAAGGATGTGGGAAAATGAGCTGCTGATACAGGACAGTGAAACAGGGGAGAGACTGATTCAAGGGATGTCAGATTTTTAATAAGTAGGCAAATAGGGCACTGAGTGAAGAGAATGATGCTATACAGTAATTTGTTAAAGAACAAAGTGGAAAGTGTTGACAAAAGATGTAGCAATGGGGAGACAATTAGGAGAGGGATAGAACACCAAAATTGTGGAGATCAGAGGATAATAGGGCATCCCTAATTGGGGATGAGGTAGAGAGCTTGACAAAAGATGGGAAGCACAGTGATATTACTAAGTCAAGTGTTCGACCAGAAGTCTCAGAAAGAAATGATTCATATACATCACATGCTCTCTGCTACCTTGAAGACAGGTAATCAGGTGTATTCAGACCCCCCCCCTTTTTTTTTCTGACTGAAGAAATTATGGTGCATTTCAATATCTTGCTCATTCTTCAAATGGTTCATCCCATTTTAGTTTACAGACATTCATAATATGATAGCTAGGAATGAATCCACTACTTAAAGTATATTTTAACACACTGTAGAATAAAATTGAAAGGAAATGAGACCAACATTTACTGAACACCTACTATGTACCTAGCTTAATATCAATGAAGAACATGAATAATCTCACTCAATGTTCTGTGGTTAAAACATAGGCTCTGATGTCTGAGACCAGGGGTTAGAGTTCATGTTCTGTGGTTTAGTAGCTGTGTGATCTTGGAAAAAATTAATTTTCCTTCTGGGATTCATTATTTACAGATTACCCTCTGTAAAATGAGGATAATAATTTTGCAGGGTTACTATGAGGGTTAACAACAGTAAGACATACGCAGTACTTGTTGCTCGGCACATGGTAAACATATAATAAATGATAGTTATTATCATCTTCATTCTACAGATTAGAAACCTGACTGTGAGTTAAGGTTAGACAATCAAGATTCAAATCCAGATCATGAAATTCCAAAGCCTATTATCTTAAACTAGAGGCCCAGTGCACAGATTCATGCACCAGTGGAGTCCCTTAGCCTGGCCTGCACCTTCTTGCAATCCGGGACCCCTTGGGGGATGTTAGAGTGCCGATTTTGGCCTGATCCCCACAGGCCCATCCCATGTAGTAGTGCTTGAAATGGCAGGCAGCTGGGCTGCCGCTCCTGCTTATCCTGGCCCCACTGCGCTTGCCTCTGCCACTCAGTAGCGCTGCCCCAGAGGTGGGAGAGGCTCGTGCCACCATAGCTGCACTCGCCAGCCATGAGCCCAGCGTCTGGCACCCTTTGGTTAGCTGAGCAGCACTGCCACTGTGGGAGCACACTGACCACCAGGGGGCAGTTCCTGAATTGAGCATCTTCCCCCTGATGTTCAGTTGCACATCACAACTACCAGTCGGTCATCTAGTCAATCTGTTGCATAGGCTTTTATATATATAGACTAGAGGCCTGGTGCACGAAATTTGTGCACGGGTAGGGTCCCTTGGCCTGGCTAGTGATCAGGGCTGATCTGTGGGGCAACTGGCGGGGCAATCAGGGGGACCCCTGCTGGCACCTGCCTTGGCCGTCCTGTCACCGCCCATTTGCCAGCCCCGCCCCCTGCTGCTGCTGCCATTTGCCTCCCACCCCCCGCTGCTGCTGCCAGTTGCCTTCCTCTGCAGGGTGACCAGCAGGGAGATCTGGGGGCCCTCACTGGCACCCGCCTTGGCTGGCCTGGGGACTGCGAGCTGGGGACAGCTCCTGCATTGAGCATCTACACCCTGGTGGTCAGTGTGCATCATAGCAACCCATTGGTTCACCGGCTGTTCCGCCATTTGGTTGATTTGCATATTAAGCTTTTATTATATAGGATACTTCATTTAATTTTTTAAGGCTCCTTTTAAAGCTTTATTTTTAATGCTTCTCTTTCTAATAGTGCAACCCAAGATGATTGTTGATTTACATAGAGTGTATTGTCAACTATGATCCCTATCATTTTTCTACATGTTACTGTGATTATGATTTCCTTATCCTCCACTTGTGAGAATTTGTTTTTGGACAAATGGAGGTCACTGCATTATTTAGGTTTAATGATATGAACAACAGAAAAGGTGATAAGTAGGGAAATTTTTTTTTTAATGACGAATACAAGAAATGTTATAAACATAAAATTATCAGTATGTAGAAAAAAATGGAACTGTATATAGAGAGTGAAAAAATAAGATGAATAGAGGCAGATAATTATTTATTTAAAGTATATTAGTGCCATGGACAAAAATGGAGAAATTTAATCAATGTCACCCCAATAAATTCAATAAAAAAAATTTAAAAGAAATAAAAAAAAATGTTAGCTTACAAGACAAAATAGAATTCTATTTGGAGTTTTGTTGAAAGGATACTTTGATTGACTCTTTATCTATCTATCTATAATCTATATTTATTTATTTACTAGAGGCCCAGTGCACGAAATTTGTGCATGGGGGGTGGGTCCCTCAGCCCGACCTGCACCCTCCCCAATCTGGGAGCTCTCAGGGGAGCCCTCTCCAATCCGGGAGCCTTGACGGCTTAGGCCCACTCCCCGTCAAGCATTCCACCAAGCCACTCACACTGCCCGCTCTCAGCGGCCGCCCCCCCAGGACTGGGGGACTCTGGTAGGGCCGAGGGGACTGGGCGCTGCCATCTTGTGGCTATGGGTGCCATCATCTTTGTGATGGAGTGATGGTTAATTTGCATATTACCCTTTTATTAGATAGGATTGTTGATAGTATTACAGATTTCTCCCATTTTCTCCCTCTTTTTTTTTTAATATATTTTATTGATTTTTTACAGAGAGGAAGGGAGAGGGATAGAGAGCTAGAAACATCGATGAGAGAGAATCATCGACCAGCTGCCTCCTGCACACCCCCTACCAGGGATGTGCCCGCAGCCAATGTACATGCCCTTGACCGGAATCGAACCTGGGACCCTTCAGTCCGCAGACCGATGCTCTATCCATTGAGCCAAACTGGTTTCGGCCCATTTTCTCCCTCTTTACGCCCCTCCACCCACCCTCAACCCCTCATATCTTCACTACTCTATTGCCCTTGTCCATAGGCTATGCATATAACTATATAAGTTCTTTGGTTTATCTCTCCTCATCCCCACCCCCATATTGAGATATGTCAGTCTGTACCATGCCTCCATGCTTCAGGTCTTATTTTGTTGATCAATTCATTTTGTTAATTAGATTCCACAAATAAGTGAGATCATGTGATATTTGTTTTTCTCTAATTGGCTTATTTCACTTAGCATAATATTCTCCAGGTTCATCCATTCTGTCCCGAAGGGTAAGAGATCCATCTTTTTTTTACAACTGCATAGTATTCCATTGTGTAAATGTACCACAGCTTTTATCTGTATTAGATACTTCAAAAATCATTCTTTTTTGCCTATATCAGATCCTAGATGAATGAAGCTCAGAGCTAAAGCTTCAATTTTCTTTAAGAATAAAAAATGGGCACATTTGCCTTAACCCATTTGGCTCAGTGGATAGAACATCAGCCTGTGGACTGAAGGGTCCAGGGTTGGATTACAGTTAAGGGCACATACCTCAGTGGCAGGCTCCTCCTCTGCCCTGACTCTGGTCAGGGCTCATGCAGGAGACAGCCAATGTGTTTCTCTCACATCGACATTTCTCTCTGTCTTTGCCTCTTCCACTCCTTCTAAAAAAATTCAATGGAAAAAATATCCTCAGGAGAGGATTAAAAAATAAAAGTCGGTACACTTAACTTGACACTGTGGGACCAAATCATTTGCTAACTCATTAGGAAACTAGTCAGAAATACAACATGGATTGAGTCCAGAGGGAGATTAATATCCAGAAATAATTTTGGTTTAATTGCCCAGTCATTTTTCATGAATCTGAGGAAAATACTATGTGTGTTTCCAAAGAGCTGATATTAGATAATAATAAAGTGCCTTAGTGGTCTACAGTGAATTATCAATATCCTAAGGCACAGTGACTGATCTAATGGGTTAACTTGGACTTCTTGATACAATCTTATCTGAAGGAGAATTTTGTTTCATTGAAATCTCAGTAAAAACTTGTGAGAATGAGCCCTAGCCGGTTTGGCTAGGCTAATAGAGCATTAGCCTGGGGACCAAAGGGACCTTGGTTTGATTAATTGGTCAAGGGCACATACCTTGGTTGCAGGCTCCTCCCCAACCTGAGCCCTGCTCATGCAGGAGGAGCTAACCAATCCATGTGTTTCTCTCACATGGATATTGCTCTCTGTCTTTCCCTCTCTCCTCCACTCTCCCTAAAAATTACTGGAAAAATATCCTTGGGTGAGGATTAACAAAAAACGAACAAACAAACAAAAACTTGTGAGAATGATTATCAGTGTTCTCTGAGGAATGATAATCCAGTAACATAAAAAGCAATGGCCAATTGTTTCTTCATTGACCACTGTTAATCCATTAGCAACTTAATTGCTTTAAAATGTAACGTTCAAAATACTTAAGGCTGTAATTTTTTTTTTATCACTGCTCATCAGAGTCTGTCAATCATTTCTTAAAAATTGTCAATCACAGTCAATTGAAGGCATTTTTGGAACTAATGGATAAAAACTTTCTGACCTCATATTTTCCATAACCTTAAAATCACATGCAAAAGAATATAAAAACTTAAACTCTGTTCTTTGCCATTAGTAACTTTAAATAATATTCAAAGTAAATATTGGAACATAGCATTGGATTTGTCTAATGGTTTGTATTTTAAGAAATCAAAAGGATATACAGTATACTGAAAATAATGATAGAAATGAAAGAAGAAGAAAAAACATTCTGCACTCCACCATCACCTGACTGAGGAAAATCCCTTTACCTCTTCTGAGAGCTCTGTTGTTTATTCTGTAAAACATAAATAACATCTTATCTGCCTAGTGAGGGGACTGAGAAAATGATCTCATGAATTTTCCTCCCACTCTGAAATTTATTACTATAAATCTTTTAGGTAGTTGAAACGCACACAAATAAACTGAAACAAAAGCAAAATAAGACAAAAAAGACTCAAACTATTTCTTTAGGCATATTTCCTCTGTGAAATAAGCTTTCTCCTTCTATTCTTTTGTCTTAGTATATTTTAAAGTCCTATTCCATGTCTTTTTAGTTACAAGGGGAGCTAAATGCTAAGAGTCAGAGATAGTCCCCAGAATTTCGGTTGAGTAACTATGGCCATTGTGAGTATCACAACAGCACCTTCGTTTGCTAATTTCCCCAAATCTGTTTGCATACTGCATAAAGGCTCAGGATTACCAAGTTATGAGGAAAATACCAGAACACCAACATCTACATTTTTTCTTTCTGCTGCTACATAGCACTGGGTTGTAACCCTTTGCCATGTTTCTCAAATACTATGCATGCTCTCATGCAATTTATACTCCTGACAATTGAGATTAACTTGTTAAAACCTACCTGCTGCTTTATATCCTTCCAGCTTTTCAAACTATAACTTAATTCTCAAATTTACCTTCTTCACTTCTAAATATTCACATTACAATTTTCTTAATGTTTTTATAACTTCTGTATATATCACTTTATTCATTAAAATGACATTTCTATCAATTTGTTTCAAATTCTGAATTAAGAAAACAGCTGTTGTGTTTGCATTCAGGAAAATCCAAGGATAATCTAAACACTTTCCTTGGGAAATTCACAAGTGAGTCAAGTTCCTGCCTACATTAAAAGTTCATTCTGTAAGAAAAACTTAAAACATTTTTAATTGTTACTTGAGTGGTGCTAGGTTCCTATTATCAATAGAACCATCTTCTTTTTAAGGTCCCAGTCTGTGTTCCATTAAATATTTATTGCCCTTTTTTCCATTCCAAAAAAAAAATAAAATGAGAAGGGGTGCCTTTAGGGTTGACCTAGCTGACAAACAAGTGAAAATAAATGAGCAAAGTTTCTAGAAACATTCAAAATACAGTTCATCATTGTCTCTTCTTCCCAAGACTTTCAAAAGTACAGGCTACTCCACACATCAATGAACAACTGCCCTATCTCTCCAAGGAGAATTTGACTGTCTTAGACAAAAAGTCAGAGGATGTATAACCCGTGGACACAGACAGTAGGGTGGTGAAGGCCTGGGGGGGGGGGGGCAGGTGTGAGTTAAAAGAGGTCAATGGGGGAAAAGGGGGCATACAATAAAGGTTTTTTTTAGAGTAGATTTAAAAAAAATGTCAAAGAGGTAAGAATTAAGGTAGAAAGTTAGGTTATTTGAGGATAATAAGTTAATTTGATGAACTAGAGTTAAAAAAGTGTTAAAGCCATTTGCAAGATGTGCTAAACAAAAATATTATTGATAAATTTGCAGGAAAATTTAAGTAATATCAAAACAGCATGTTTTATTTTACCCAAATTATTCCCGTTAATGCCTATAAGATACAAAGATAAACTAACATTATCTCCTTGCTCTCTAAAAAATTGTTATGTTAAATATATGACACATAAATCTAATTTATCTAATTTGAAGCCATATTTTTGTTATTACAAATAATGGTATTAAAGATATAATTTTATTTGTGTCATCTTGAAAATAATATAGGACAGTCAACATTAAATAAGATTTAAGTGTATTTCATGTATGTTATCTGTAACAAAGATTAAAGTTTATACTTCAACTTGTGCTGTGATTACTTTAAAAAATAATGTAACAAGACACTGATTCTCTGGTGACTTCATACATCAGTTCTACCACTGAGACTCATAAAGACTATTTAAAAGTAATGAACGCCAGAAAGAAATATGATAAACTATGTGACATTTTTGTTTGCTTAGTTTTATTCTTATCCTTGGTATATTGTCATCTTTTGTATTTATATTTATAATATAACATGCATAATTACACAGTATTTTTACTGCATTCCAAAATACTTCAGTTTTTAATCACTTGATTCTTGCACATAACCTATGAGCAGAGAGGTGAGGCGGATTGAAGTCAAATGATTTAATCATAAAAGATCCATTTCTATATAATTTTTAGGTAAGAGACATAAAGTATATCAGTTAATGTTCATTTCAGATTCCAGAAATCACACTAGTTATTTCAACAAAAAATTAATGATACATGATTTTTGGACTAGAACATGTGGTGTTCTTGGGATTCTTTGTCCGACGGAGTTGAAGAATGAGTCCATGGACTGAAGATGGTGTAGAAAAGGTGGAGATTGATTGAACAAGTATAGACTCCCACACGGGGAAGAGGAAAGAATCTCACAGCACAGACTCCCACATTGGGAGGGGGAAGAGTCCCACCAAGTTCCTGTTTCCACAGTTTATAAAGGCTGCAAGTCCCCATGTCCTGATTTCGCTTCTGATTGGTCAATATTCCCTTTTGAATTGGTTACTATAGTAACTCCTGAGGCCCTCCTCCCTCATTGTCCTCCTAATCCTTCTGGTCTTTCTTCCTCCTTCTTTATTTTGTAAATATAGTCCTTTTGGCTACTCCTAATTCCCTTGTCTTTTTTAAAAAATAAATCTTTATTGTTCATATTATTACAGTTGTTCCTCTGTTTTCCCCCCATAGCTCCCCTCCACCCGGTTCCCACCCCATCCCATGCCCTTAATCCCTCCCCACTGTCCTCATCCGTAGATGTAAAATTTTTGTCCAATCTCTTTCCCCAACCCCCACACTCCCTTTCCCCTGGCATTGTCAGTCCACTCCCTTTCTATGCCCCTGCTTCTATTATATTCACCAGTTTATTCTGTTCAACAGATTTTCTATTCACTAGAGGATCCCAAGAATTAAGTCAGAGATTTGAAATATGAAGAAGCAAAAAACACCCAGATTTTTTATTCAAGTGATTTTTAGATTCACTTGTTGATAAGTATGTATTTGTTGTCTCTTTGTTGTTCATAATTTTTATCTTTACCTTTTTCTTCTTCTTCCTCTTCTTAAAGAATACCCTTCAGCATGTCATATAATACTGGTTTGGTGGTGATGAACTCCTTTAGCTTTTCCTTATCTGTGAAGCTCTTTATCTGACCTTCAATTCTAAATGATAGCTTTGCTGGGTAGAGTAATCTTGTTTGTAGGTTCTTGCTATTTATCACTTTGAATATTTCTTGCCTTTCCCTTCTGGCCTGCATAGTTTCTGTTGAGAAATCAGCTGACAGTCATATGGGTACTCCCTTGTAGGTAACTAACTGTTTTTCTCTTGCTGCTTTTAAGATTCTCTCTTTGTCCTTTGCCCTTGGCATTTTAACCTTTTGCACTTGGATGTCGAGTGTGACTCGACACGGTTAGCATTAGAATAAAGGAATCGAGAAAAAAGCAAGCGAGTGCAAAGGGTTAATGATGATGTGTCTTGGTGTGGTCCTCTTTGGATTCCTCTTGTTTGGGGTTCTCTGTGCTTCCTGGACTTGTATGTTTATTTCTTTCACCAGGTAGGGGAAGTTTTCTGTCATTATTTCTTCAAATAGGTTTTCAATATCTTGCTCTTGCTCTTCTGGCACTCCCATAATTCGGATGTTGGCACACTTGAAGTTGTCCCAGAGGCTCCTTACACTATCTTCATATTTTTGGATTCTTTTTTCTTTTCTGTTTGGGTGTTTTTTGCTTCTTCATATTTCAAATCTCTGACTTAATTCTTGGGATCCTCTAGTCTGCTGTTGGATCTCTGAATATTATTCTTTATTTCAGTCAGTGTATGCTTAATTTCTGATTGGTTCTTTTTCATATCCTTGAGGGTCTTACTAAATTTCTCAGAGGTTTCTAGAAAATTCTTGAGTAACCTTATAATCATGGTTTTGAACTCTATATCCAGTAGTTTGCTTTCCTCCATTTCTTTCATTTGTGACATGTTTCTTTGTCTCCAAATGTTGGCTGCTTCCCTGTGTTGATAGAGTGGCCTTGTGTGCTAGGTGTACTATAGGGCCCAGTGGTTCAGCCTCCCTAATTATCCGAGGTGGACACTCTTGGTGCACCCCTTCATGGGCTGTGTGCACAGTCTTGTTTTAGTTAAGCCTTGATTGCTGTTGGTATCACTGGGAGGAATTGACCCTCAGGCCAGTTGGCTATGAGGACCAGCTGTGTCTACAATGGGAGAACTACTGTGCTGGAGACACCCTTATGGGGCAGGACTTGCTTCAGTGGGGCTTTGGTGCTCACTGAGTGTGCCCCTTGTGTTTGTTGCTTATGGATGTGAAGAGTTGTAATCTGGTATGGTTTCACACTGACCACTGGGTACACTGGCTCTTGGATCTCCAAGGAGGTGCAAAGTTAGCCACTGCCTGGGGACACCCAGCAGGCACCACAGAGAAATCTGCAGATTCCTCCTCTTTGTTTGGGATTTGGAAGTGCCCAAAAGAGGCCCAGCTGTGAAGAAATGCAGGCTGCTGCTGCATGGCCTTCGGCCTTCTTTTGGAAGCTTTGGAGCTCTCTGACCCAGCTGCAGTTTGACAGGTTTTAGGTGGAGAAAGGACAGGCCATTCATATGCAAAAGCCAATGCGCACAGCTTGAGTGGGATTGTAAATTGGGTGGGGTGGGGTCTTAGGGAATCACCAGGGCGGAGCAAACAGCAATGGCTGCCAGTCAGCCCTGTCCTGGAGAGGTCCCCGGGTCTCTGTGTCCCGCGCCCCCATGTAGGAACAATGATCGCTGCAAGCACCTTTGATAGAAAACCATCCTCACATTCTGGCCCAATGCCAGACAGTCCAGTTTCTCCCCGTATGAGTCTGGGTCCCCAGAGTCTTGCCTGGAACTGGAGTTCAGAGCAATTGGGAGCTTGTATCTCCCTCCTGATTAAAAAAAACCAACAGTGCACCCAGTTGCCAGCCCGTTTCACATACGCCTCCATACCACTGCACTTGCACACCTCCACACCTCCTACCAGTCTCAATGCACTTTTTTCTTTCCTTCTAGTTGTAGATCTTCTACTCAACCAGCTTTCCTGTGGTTCTGGATGATATTTGTTTTGTCTTTTAGTTGGAGTTTTGATGTGGTTGTGAGAGGCAGCAAGTATAGGTGTTTATCTATGCCGCCATCTTGGTTGTTCCCTCCCTTGTCTTATGTAAATGTAATTGTTGCTGCTCCCTTCTCTCAGCTCTCCCAGTCTGTAGCCCTGTGTTTTTTCCATGAACCCCCAATTCTAAAAATTCCCTAAAAATGCCTATATTCCCCTAAAATTCCTATTTCATTAATATTAAATATAGTTAACCAGGTAATAAAGAACTGAAAGGCAAAAAGAGTGCAGTAAGTTATCACAGAGGTAGTATCCACTAAAAGCAGCTCCCACCCCCTAGGACTGGGGGAACCTAAGAAATAGGTAGGTTATTTGAGGACAATAAGTTAATTTGATGAACTAGAGTTCACCAATTGAAACTTAAGACTTGGAGAAGGGGACCTGCAAAGCCATACTCAGTCCTTTGAAAAGGAGGTTCTACTTAGATTGCGTTGGGGAGGGGGTGTCTGAACTAACAGGAGAAACTATTTGGGGTTGGTACCCAATCCTTTAAGGAGGGAGCACCAGCAAACTAATAACAGAATCTCTGAAGGGCTTGATAAGGGTATTTCTTAGATTGTTGTAACAACTGCACACTGAAATCAATTGCTACTGGTACAATCTCTTACTATTGGGGTAAAGAAGCTTTGCTGGTTGTTCCTGAGGGGAGCTGAAAGCAAACAGGAGAGAACAATTCACACTTTCTACTTTTCTCCAATAGGTTCCTTCTAGCAAGCGTGATTAGCATTCTATTGGAGGGAAGCTTAGTAAAAGAGAAATATGGTTTGAAGAGTCCCATCTCCAGGGAAACAAAGAGTAAATGATGGGTGAGTCAGAAGCTTGAAAGACAATAGCTTACAAACCAGTACATAAGGCAACTAGTATCTACTGGCATGTACCAGGAGAATGTTCAAAAAAATTGATTGAATAGAGCCCGTTGTTTATTTTTAATTATTTCTTTCCCAGTTGATTATAAACCATATTCGGATACATGAGTATATGTTCATCAAGGGGCTGGGTGACGTGAACAACAATGATTAAAGTGCCCTGGGCTCCAGAAGAGCCACTAGAAACTATTTTAAAGGCTATGTTAACACTGATCTTTTTACAGTTCTAAATTTCCAGGTCAAGTTCCCTTTTACAAAAATAAAGTGAGAGAAGTACACAAATGTCAAAATTGTAGTGAGAAAAGAATAGAAATGAGGAATTTTAACTTTGCCAGTGCAGTTTGAAGAAATTGGGAACAGTTGAGACACCATAAAATGTAGCCCTCTCAAAAGTTTCCTAAAATTTCATAAATTCCATTGATCCTTAAAATTCCAAGTGCTATTAATCTATTATTATACACAGAAGACACATAATCTTAAAACAGAATTTGCATCTTGCTTCAGCTCAATCAATCACCTACAAATGGAGAAAGTCTTCTATACTTTATCATCATGAATTGGATGATAACCACTATTGTCAAATAAAGCCTATAATTCATATAATTTGAAGACTAAAAAATATTTTCAAAAAGTTAGTTATAATTGCAGACTTTTTTTGGTAAAAATTGTTAGGTTTGATTGAGCAATTGAGTTGATACCCCTCCCCCAGGAACTGGTTTTTCAGGTCATTTCACTATGGACATTCCCTTTGCTGAGACCACATTTCACTTGTGGTGACCACATTCCATTATCTCCCCTCTGGGTACGCATAAAGAAGTCTCTTCCCAGAAAAAGCCAGCCAAAAGTCCTTTAAAAGCTGCTGACTCCTGTCACTGGGTGCTGGAGCTATCCAGGCTCAGCCACCTGGTGTGTGGATGATCGAATAAATTCATAATCCCTCACCATTCTAGCCTGGTGCATTCCTCCTTCTGTGACCTAACAAAAATAAAACGTAAAATCTCACATTACACAATGCCTTTCAGAAAAAACTATACAATTCATTTTATTATCTTAAATTCTGTTCTCTTTTGTCAGAGTTACACACATATTCAGCCACTTTCAGCTGCAGGGTATCCAACCGAGTTCAAGGATCTATTCTCTTCTCTGTACTTTTTAATGTCCAACTTAAATTTTTCATAAATTATAAGGCTAGCAATTCCTTTTAGTACTATGACTATTTTTTTTCTAGTTTAGCTCTTTAAGAAAATAAAAATGGTTAAAGGCAAAATTTGATTTAATCAGTCTAGAGCCATAGGACAATAGAGAATGTATTTCATGAATTGGATGATAACCACTATTGTCAAATAAAGCCTATAATTCATATCATTTGAAGACTAAAAATCATTAGGATCTACGGAAAATTGAAGATTACTGGTTGCCTTAGCAGAGCATAAATTTGTTTGTTTTTAAAGATAATAATGAGAAGCAAGATTATAGTTAGTTGAGATATAAATTTAAGGTAAGAAAGTAGTGAAGTGTGAGGTAGATTATAAGGTTGCATTTTCAAAAAAAATGGAGAGTAATATTTTTGATTCCACATTCTCTTTCAGGACTTTGCTACTCCCCTATTTCCTTATTTGTAAACTCTATTTCACCTCTTGTTGAAACTGGATTGGCCTTTGTAACTGTCTTGATGAATAGAATGTGGAGAAAACAACAATGAGTATCTCCAGAGGATAGGCCATAAAAGAGATAGGGCTTCTGCTTGGCCATCTATCTTCAGATTCTTGCTCTTGAATCCAGCTCCCATTTATTAGGTTATCCGAGCCAGCTGAAGAGGCTAGATGTAGGTGTCTGGTCAATAATCTCCACTAAAACCTCAGGTGATAACCAATATTGATTTCTACATATGTGATTGAACAGCTTTTACATGACTTCAGCTCCCAGCCTTTTGGTGGCACAGACATGAGCTGATTCTCTTAAACATGCCCAAATTGCTGATTCATGTGTATATACACCAAGCTTTTAGGGTGGTTTGTTATGCAATCATAATTACTAGAACAGATAACAGATACTGATACCAGGAATGATATGCTACTATCACAAAATATAAAACTGACTTTGGGACCAGGTAGTAGGTTGAAGTCGGAAGAACTTTGAGAGGAGCATTTTGTTAAAATGTTTTTGTTAAAGAAAGCCTGATTGCCTTTGATGAGACTTTCAGTAAAAGTTTAAACAAGCCTGACCTGAGTGGCTCAGTGGTTGAGCGTCAATCTAAGAACCAGGAGGTCACAGTTCAATTCCCAGTTAGGGCATATATATACCTAGGTTGTGGGCTCCATCTCAGTGCCAGGGGTTGCAGGGGGGAGGGGGAGGGAGGGCATGCAGGAAATCAATAAAAATATATTTTTTAAAAGTTTAAACAAAAGTGACAAGAATATTGTGAGAAACTGTAAAAACGGGGAGGATACTTGTGTAGTAACAAAAATTTTAGCAACCTTATTGCCTGTAATAACATGGAAAATATAAACTATCCCTGATAAATTGGATGATCTATTTAAGGAAGTTTCCAGGAAAAAACAATAAAAGTTCACCTGGCTTCTTAAAAACAAGAGAAGAGAAATGACTTTCAACAATAAAGAATTCAAATTAAAATAAAAAATAAATAAATAAAAGTAATGGAGAAAGAAAGAGAAGAGAAATGTAGATGAAGAAGGAATTGTTCCATTTTCAAGCAACATTTTATAAAATATATGAAGGAGCCCAAACTTATTGAGTTAAAAAATGAGCCCAACCAAAACATGAACCTCAAATATAGTTTCAGAACAAAGAGCAAACCAAGGATGACACTAGAAGTTCATTTGTTAAGATCTCAGAAAGATTTATGGCAATGTGTCAGAAAATTTTTGAGTCAGACAAAAGGTCCCCTAAGGATCTTAAAGGCCCCCTAAGGATCTTATTATAATCCTTCATTAAATAACTAGAGGCCCAGTGCACAAAATTCGTGCACTGGGGGGTGAGGGTCCCTCAGCCCAGCCTGCCCCCTCTCACAGTTCAGGAGCCCTCAGGGGATGTCTTACTGATGGCTTAAGCCACAGTCTGGCCTTCCTTTGAGGGAGGCAACCAGGCTAATCAGGGGAGGGCGCCACTCCCATCACCCCACTGCTGCTGCCACTGCTAGCCACCGCAGCTGCCAAGGTGTTTTCATCAACACAGACTCTAGTCCCTGCACCACGAAAAAATGTCTGTGTCCACTCCAGGCCTGCTCAAGCCATACCGCTGCAGCTTGGGCATGCCCCCTTGTCTGTCTTCCCGCCCACCAGCTCCTGCCTGTGCGTGCCTCCCTCGGGAGCAGCCTCCGCCTCTGAGGCAGCGTGACATTAGCCATTAGCACTGATCAGGCCTGCGCGTGCCTCCGCTGGGGGTGGAAGTCCCCATCCCCATCCCCACCCACCAGCTCCTGTGTGCGTGCAGCCTGTTGACTAGTCATGACTGGGCCACCTTTAGGACCAATTAGCATATTACCTCTCTCTCTCTCTCTCTCTCTCTCTCTCTCTCTCTATATATATATATATATATATATATATATATATATATATATAGATGAGCTAGTATCTATGAATCTTAAGGACAATGGCCTCAGCATTCTTGCAAGAAGCCTAAGATAGAGAAGGGATTATCTCATGAGATTTGTGGGTATGCCTTTTGTCTAATGAACTAAACTCCATTAGCAATCATCGAAAATCTACAAAGTTTACAGGGAACTTCACTAGTATAAATATTACCAGCTTGAACTAAAAAGAACAGACAGAAAATAAAAAGAGGTCTTTGAGAACAGTGGCTTTATAATATAACATGATATCTGGTATTGTGATTCCTCAAACTTTGTTCTTCTTTTTCAAGATTGCTGCAGCTATTCGGGGTCTTTTGGTTCCACATAAATTTTTAGAGTGTTTGTTCTAGATCTGTGAAATAAGCTGTTGGTATTTTAATAGAGATTGCATTGAATCGGTAGATTGCTTTGGGTAGCATAGGCCATTTTAATGATGTTGATTCTACCAATGAACCCAGTATATTTTTCCAATTGTTTATATCTCCCTCTATCTCTTTTTTCAAGGTCATGTAGTTTTTGGAATACAGGTCTTTTACCTCCTTGGTTATTCTTAACTATCTTAATTTTTTTGTTGCAATGGTAAATGAGATTTTTGTTGTTGTTGTTGTTTCTCTTTCTGAGAGTTTATTATTGGTGTATAAAAATGTCATAGATTTCTGGGTGTTAATTTTGTATCCTGCTATATTGTCAAAATCATTTATTAAATCTAGTAGCTTTTATATGGAGTCTTTAGGGTTTTCTATGTACAATATCAGGTCATCTGCTGATAATGACATTTTTACTTCGGCCTTTCCAGTTTGGATGCCTTTTATTTTTTCTTCTTATCTGATCAGTATGGATAGGACTTCCAGCACTATGTTGAACAAGAATGGAGAAAGTGGGCATCCCTGTCTTGTTCCTGTTCTTAAGGGAAATGTTTAGTGTGAGTCCATTGAATATGATGTTGGCTCTAGGTTTGTCATCTATGGCCTTTATTATGTTGAGGTATGATCCCTCTATTTGACCCAGTAATTCCACTCCTAGTAATATATCCTTAGAATCCTGAAACACCAATAAGAAATAATATATGCATCCCTATGTTCATAGAAGCATAATTCACAATAGCTAAGATTTGGAAACAGCCCAAGTGCCCATCATCAGGTGAGTAGATAAAAAAGCTGTGGCATATTTACACAATGAAATACTATTCAGCAGTAAAAAAAAAAAAAAAAAAAAAAAAAAAAAGGAACTCGTAGCCTTTGAGACAGCATGGAGAGACTGTAGAGTATGATTATGCTAAGTGAAATAAGCCAGTCAGAGAAAGACAAGTATCACATGATATCACTCATATGCAGAATCTACTGAACAAAATAAACTGATGAACAAAATATGTCCAGAGACATAGAAGCATGGAACAGACTGTTGAATCTCAGAGGGAAGGCAGGGAGGGTGGGTGGGAAGAGAACTTGTAAGCATAAATGCCTAACACATGGACACAGACAATAGGGTGGTGAAGGACTGGGGTAGGGGGTGGGGAGTGGGCTGGAAGAGGTCAATGGGGAGAAAAAGGAGACATATGTAATACTTTCAACAATAAAAATTAAAAAAAAAAGAAAACGAAAAGAGGTATTTGAATCTCCATACTACTAAGAACAAGAAGGAAGTTGAGGAAACTCAGTGGCAAACCTCAGACACTTTTAATCAAAATGAAGGATGTTCCAGAAGGCACAACCAAGAATCCAAAGAGCAGAATCAAGACCTATGATGGATCGTCTCCAGGCAGTAGTACTGAGACCTAATCCAGGAACTAGCACTGCGTTATCCAGCTGGTGTTCAGAATTTCTGTGGATGAGTGACTGCTGTAGGCCTCCCATTCCTACTTTCTTGATGAAAGTATCCAGAGTTGTTATCAAAGCCTGTCTCACCATTATATGTTGGGAGTAAGGGAGAGGAAATGTCTCTTTAGTTCTCAGACTTTCAAATTGAGACATGCGCTCAAGGGACTGTACTTGACGAAATGTACCCGAGGGGCCACTTCTGTATCCACACTTGATTTGGATAAAAATATCCTGCTACTCGAGAATGAGACTGATTCTGAAATGGGGAATTAGCGTCTTCTTGGAGGAGGGTTGAGAGCACATGTTGCATGTGGAAACTATGAATTCTCGTGGGCCGACGGGAAGGTTCTTTCTTCCAAATATGGCTATAGCAATAATTCTGTTCCCTCAAGCTCTTTCAGTATATTGCCTGTACTCCATAAAGAGGTAAATCTTTTTCCATTCCCATTATAATTGGACAGGCCTTCTGGGCTGTCTTTATGAAGAGAATGCAGTCAAAATGATGCTGCATGATTTCTGAGGCAAGGTCATGAAAACAATTGTGTTTCTCTCTCTCTCTCTCTCTCTCTCTCTCTCTCTCTCTCTCTCTCTCTCGATGCCTTCCCTTGGCATGCAGTCATCATGCCATAAAGAAACTCAGGCCACCTAAAGAGGTTCCTGGCCAACAGATGCAGCTGAATTCCTGACAATCCACATCAGCCTCCTGACATGTAAGTGAGCAAAGTATCAGATGATTGCAGCCTTCAACCTTTAGAACCATCACAACTGATACTGAAAAGATTACAGGTGAGCTAGCCATGAGGGTCCCTGCCCACATTTCAAATTAAATAGCAAGAAATGAATTGTCATGGAGTTTAAGCTGCTGCATTTTGGAGTGGTTTGATTCATAGCCATATTGTACTGGTTTGGTTCACAGCAAAAGTGTTACTTAACATGTATGTAGTATTTGCAGAAATAATTAGAGGAATGAGTAAAGATTTTTATAAAGGGAAAAGGTGAAAATTCAAAGGACAATGTGAGATCAAAAGCACAAGTGAGATGATTAATCATAAAAGATCTGGGACATTTCTTTCTCTGGGGAAGGAGACTGAGAGGGTTGACAATATAAAGATAATTGCACAATAGGAAAACTATTCTTAAAAGACATTTATTTTTTTAGATAAAATGTTTATGGAACACTGAAACCCTTTACCTTTTTCGGAACTATGTGTTAAATCTATTTCACATACTTATTCACGGTGATAAATACTACTTACCTTTTCAATTTTACAGTGTTCCTGGTCTACTGCATATTTTAATTCAAATTTGTAATGCTTTTTTTAAAAGGCTAAGTAAGATAAGCATAGTTTGCTTTAAAAAGCAAAAAAACTTCTAAGCAGTCCACCCCAAATTAATCATCGTGCCCCTTTTCTCATAGTTCTTTCCTTAATGGTTTGGAGATGAGCAGTCACATTACCATTATGTATGAATACTACTAAGCATAAATAAGTGGGACAGGTGGCCCTGCAAACAGATTTCATTAAAGTACCTAGATTAACACATTTTAAAGGTCTCTTTAATGAATCTTTGTCCTTGTGATACAACATAAGCAAGAATAGGGCAAACTAAGTTGTAGAATTTTATACCTCCATCTCTAGCTTCAAACAATTAAGGGAGTTATAAATAAGCTCTACTATCTTTATCCCACTCAAAAATAATGAATGAGCCATCCTCATGAATCACAAGACGATCGCATCAACCCATCACAATACCAAGATCATGAAAGCAAGATTTTAAGCCAACATTATATTTTAGAATAAATCATGGACTTGGTAACTATTTCAGAATTGTAAATGTTATGATTTTTAGAGTTATAGCATAGTTCATATATCAAACTGTGACATCTATGCACCCCATCATAGAATCACTGGAGCTTTTCTAATTTTCAGAACAAACCTTTGTGAGTTCAGTTTTTAAAAAATTACTGCAATGAGAAAAGTGGTCAAACAAGAACATTTGGAAATATTTAAAAAAAGGATTTTGTAGTGAAATTTATATTGATTGTCAAATATAAATGGGAAGGCAATTACTTAAAAATTATGAGTTATAACCCCCCCAAACTGGGAAATTATTGCTGAAACAAAGGATTGCTTTTAGTTTTTATTGGTGAAAGGTAACAAAGGATTTTAAAAAACGTTTTTCAAAAAAAGATTTTTCAAGCTGATAGAGCTGTTTTTATTTTTTATTTTTTTAGTTTTTGAGGAAGAGAGGAAGTTATGGGCATGCAATCATGCAATCGGATTAGTTGAAAATAGAACTACCTATTGCCTCACAATTTAATATTCATTATATATCAGTGGGGCAGTTCTTTTTGTAAACTGTATATTACAATTTATCTAACATTGATATTAATCAAGGGTGTATCTTCAAAAAGCATTATTGTAGGATACTATTATTAAATTCTAAAATGAAAGATGATTAAGGGGGAAAACAAATATTTTACTCTAATTTGAACTGGCTGCTATGAGGGATGGTTAAATACTTTTTATTTCTTACCTGGTTGATGTGGCTCAGTGGTTGAGCATTGAGCTACGAACCAGGAAGGCTCAGTTTGATTTTGGTCAGGGCACATGCACAGGTTGCAGGTTCAATCCTCAGTGGGCGTACAGGAGGGAGCTGATAAATGATTTTATCTCATCACTGATGTTTCTTTCTTTTTTAAAAAACATTATTTATTGTTGATTTCCCCCATTGACCTCTCCCCACCCACTCCCACTCTCCAGCACAGACCCTCGCCCCCCTACTGCTGTGTCCATTGGTTATGCTTATATTGGTTATGCATATGAGTGCTTTGGTTGATCTCTTATCCTCCCTACCCCCACCTTCCTTCATAGGTTGGACAGTCTGTTCGATGCTTCTATGATTCTGGTTCTAATTTTGTTCATCAGTTTATGTTGTTCATTATATTCCACAAATGAGTGAGATCATGTGATATTTATCTTTCTCCAACTGGCTTATTTCACTTAGCATAATGCTCTCCAGTTCCATCCATGTTGTTGCAAATGGTGAGAGTTCTTTCTTTTTTACCGCAGCATAGTATTCCATTGTGTAGATGCCCCACAGTTTTTTAATCCACTCATCTGCTGGTGGGTACTTAGGCTATTTTCAAATCTTAGCTATTGTAAATTGTGATGTTATGAACACAGGGATGCATATATCCCTTCTTATTGGTGTTTGTGATTTCTTGGGATACATTCCTAGAAGTGGGATCACTGGGTCAAATGGGAGTTCCATTTTTAATTTTTTAAGAAAACTCCATACTGTTTTCCACAGTGGCTGCACCAGTCTGCATTCACACCAGCAGTGTACGAGGGTTCCTTTTTCTCTCCATCCTCACCAGCACTTGTCATTTGTTGATTTGTTAATGATAGCCATTCTGACAGGTGTAAGATGGCACCTCATTGATGTTTTGATTTGCATCTCTCAGATGATTACTGACTTTGAGTATTTTTTCATATGCTTCTCTGCCTTCTGTATGTCCACTTTTGAAAAGTATCTATGTAGGTCCTTTGCCCATTTTTGATTGGATTGTTTATCTTCCTTTTGTTAAGTTGTTTGAGTTCCCTATAAATTTTGGAGATTAAACCCTTATCGGATATAATATTGGCAAAAATGTTCTCCCATGCAGTGGGCTTTCTTGTTATTTTGTTGATGGCTTTGTTTGCTGTGCAGAAGCTTTTTATTTTGATGTAGTCCCATTTGTTTATTTTCTCCTTAGTTTCCATTGTCCTAGGAGATGTATTGGTAAACATATTGCTATAAGATATGTCTTTGCTGCCTACGGATTATTCTAAAATTTTTATGGTTTCCCATCTTAAGTTTAAGGTTTTTTAAAATCCATTTTAAGTTTAATTTTGTGTATGTTATAAGTTGGTCGTCTAATTTTTTTTTGCATGTATCTGTCCAATTTTCCCAACACCATTTATTGAAGAGACTGTCTAGACTCCATTGTATGTTCTTGCCTCCTTTGTCAAATATTAATTGAGCATAATGACTTGGGTTGATCTCTAGGTTCTCTGTTCTGTTCCATTAGTCTATATGTCTGTTCTTGTGCCAGTACCAGGCAGTTTTGAGAACAGTGGCTTTGTAATATAGCTTGATCTCTGATATTGTGATCCCTCCAACTTTGTTCTTCTTTCTTGAGATGGCTGCAGCTATTCAGGGTCTTTTTTTATTCCAGATGAATTTTTGGAGAGTTTGTTCTAGGCCTGTGAAATATGCCATTGGTATTTTAATGGGGATTGCTGTTTTGTTGTGTTTTTTTTTTTTTCTCTCTCTCTCTCCTTCTCCCTTCCTCTCTGAAATCAATTAAAAAACTTCTTTATTTCTGTATAACTATGACATGACATTAGGAAAGACTATGTTTTCAAAAACATTTTTAAGAATTCACACATATTTTCACCAGGCATTCCAGATTGTTACTTTTTATCCCTTTAAAAGAGATGTAAAGAATAATAAGCCAGTCAGGGAAAGATACCATATGATTTCATGTAAATGTGGAACCTAATAAACAAAATAAACTAACAAGTGGAGACAGACTCATGGATACATAGAACAGACTGACAGCTGTCAGAGGGGAGGCTGTTGGGGGCTCGGTGAGAAGGGTGAAAGGATTAAGCAAAGAAAAAAAAGACTCATGGACACAGACAACAGTATGGTGATTGCCAAAGGGAAGGGATTGGGGAGGGCGGGTGTAGAAGAAGGTAAAGGGGGGGATAAATGGTGATGGAAGGAGACTTGATTTGGATGGTAAACACACAATACAATATTCAGATGATGTACTGTAGAATTGTATACTTGAAACATATAATTTAATTAATCTATATATTCAATAAAAAATTAAAAGTGTTAAGCACAGAGCATAGCACAGACATACCAGGTGCTTTTTCAGTGACTCGAAATCTCAAGTAAATTGATATAGCAAGATTTCAAATGTTGGGATCAGAATTTTGGATTCATAGTACTCTTTGTTATATAACTCATTCTTATGAATAATTTAAGTTTGAATTCTCATTGATTTTACTTTTGATTTCTCAAATATAGAACTTTAAGACACACTATTCTTTTAGATATACAAAACCACTTTGGTCCTGTACGATGCCTAGATCCTAACACAGTATAACACTTTTCTAGGTTGATTCCTTCCCTGAAAGAGATAAACATAATTCCTTGTGGTACAAATGGTTGTTAAAATCCCATGAAATTAATAGGAAATTTAGTTATGTGTCTTGGAATAGCCATAGACAGTGAATTTTCCATACACACAAAACACAGTTGAACTGGACAACTTATTGATGTGTTCATAAAAATGTGTTTTGCTCTCCTCTAAAAGAGTGCAGCAATAAGAATTCAAATACAAAATAGAAAACCAGAGCTAAATTTAGCATTTAATATAATTTATAAAAAATCCTATTTAAAGGAGCATTCTATAAATTCAACCTATTTCAACCTTTCTTTTCAATTTCTAGCACTTCAGAACTGTTCCTGTTTGAAGTCTAATTTGTGATTACTTACTACTGCCTTACTTCTTTATGTTACCAACCATTTGTCTCTTTCTGTAAAATAAAAATAAGGACATCAGCACTGCTGTCACCACCACCATCATAAAAAGCCACACGCAGACACACACACACACACACATACACACACACAGACACACACAGACACCATGATTTTTTGTCATCCATAAAGCTTACACAATTCCCAAATTACTTATAATCTATTTTCTTATTGTCCACTAATAATTTCCACTAGTAATTTTAACTCCATAAAATACAGGTACGCACATAATTTTTATCTCAGTTCCAAAGAGTCTTATAGTATATTTTCTACAGAATTGACATATTCTAGTGTAACTATTAGTATAATGTGGAAAGAAAATTTTTCTTATATGATGTTTATTATATATAGTAAAATAAAAAAGAAATTATTCATGGCAAATAGAATCACAGATAAAATTTTGAGGATAAAATTCTATGCGGACAAAAATATACACAAATAACCAAATGGAACAAACATACATTCTTTCAAAATCTAGGCTTACAGTATTTCTTTTATTTGCTTTTACGTTTGATTGCTAGTTTTATTAGTAAAAAACAAGCAAACAAAAACAATCTAAGAATAACAGTGTTTAAATTACTATAGGCAACAAAAACTGCCCCCAGCCTATGAAACATTTCAACTGTAAAAATATGACAGAAACTATGATGGAAAATATTCCTAGAATATTAGTTACATTTTCTTTTTTTCATTAACTGCTATTTAAGTTTTTAAAGACATTTTTAGAGATTTAGTTCAATTAAGCAAACCTATATTGAATACCATTACATGCCAAATGCTGAGCTAAATGATTTATTACAAAAATGACTAAAATACAACTCTTACCTTCCTTCTTGCAACATTTATTTCTTTTGTATTACCTAGTTCACTAACGATCTGGAATATTTCTAGATAATTGGGATATATCGGTGTTCACCACCAATACCCTACGGTTACAAAAAAAGTACATATTTGCCCTGTGGAACTTACATGCTAATGATGGGGGGCATAAAATACACGTAATTAAATAAACCATACAATATTGGGATTCTTTAAAGGGATATGCAAAATGGAAAATAAAGTTTTGTGTGACTTTTTTTCAAAGAATCCAATGAAAAAAATGGGCAAAGGATCTAAATAGATACTTCTCCAAAGTGGACATACAGAAAGCCAAGAGACATATGAAAAAATGCTCAAAGTCACTATTCATTCGAGAGATGCAAATCAAAATGACAATGAGATATCACCTCACACCTGTCAGAATGGCTATCATCAACAAACCAACAAATGACAAGTGTTGGCCAGGTTGTGGAGAGAAGGGAGCCCCTAGTATACTGCTGGTGGGAATGCAGACTGGTGTAGCCACTGTGGAGAACAGTATGGTGTTTCCTCAACAAACTAAAATTGGAACTCCCATTTGAGCAGTAATCCCACTTCTAGAAATATATCCTAAGAAATCCAAAAAAACTAATCAGAAAGAATATATGCACCCTTATGTTCATAGCAGCACAATTTACAATAGCTAAGATATGGAAACAGCCTAAGTGCCCATCAGCAGATGAGTGGATAAAAAACAGAGAGAGAGGAAGGAAAAGGGAGATAGAGATAGAAACATCAATGATGAGAGAGAACCATTGATCGGCTGCCTCCTGCACACCCTACACTGAGGATCGAGCCCACAACCAGGCATGTGTCCCTACCAGGAATCGAACAGTGATCTCTTGGTTCATAGGCTGATGCTCAACCACTGAACTACGCCAGCCTGGGAAGAAGACTTTACTGCTCCATTGGATTTAGATCAATATGTTGGGAAATCAGCCTGGTCTGTAGTTAATGGATTGGTGCTAATACTTTCAATTGTATTCTTTTGTGAACACATTTGTATGTGCAAAGTTCTATGTTTTGTCTTTTTTTAATAAGTAGAAGCCCATTACCTATTACAGTAACTTTTTTCTTGAATGCTCAGTTAATACTGTTTTTTGACATATTACTATCATTTTGTTCTAGTTTAATTCCCAGTATCCCTTCCCTGTGAAGCCTCTCTTATTCCACCTAACTGTACTCATTCCCTCAGTGATTGTATATCCAATTTGTGCCATGTTATTTTTAGTTTGTTGCTTTACTACTGTGAGAGTTGATTCATTTGATTTCCAGTTTGGTTCTCCATACAATGCAAGTAATCAGAAATACTTCTACACACAGTAATCCCTTTTCCCTCTAGGATAATTAGGATATCATTAAGGGTGAAGACGGGTATCACCCTAATTGTCAACTTTTAAGAGATGCTTAATCAATGATACCGTGGTCTTCATGCAAAGTTGGTCTCAGGATCTTATGTTACCCTCGAGGCCCGATGCACGAAATTCGTCTAAGAGTAGGCCTTCCTTCCCCCGGCTGCCAGAGCCGGCTTCCCTCTGGCACCCAGGATCCAGGCTTCCCTTGCAGCCCCGGCTTCGTCTGGAAGGTCGTCCGGGAGGACGTCCTGTCTAATTAGCATATTACACTTTTATTATTATAGATGGACAGAGGAAAAATATGTTCTGACCCATGAGCTTAGGCAATGAGGGGATGTGTTCACTTATTTATCTTTTGATATGTGAAAAGCCAGAATCAGAGACTGGAAAAGGGAAAGTTATATGGTTGTGAATCTTTCAAAGATTACCCTTCTACCTAGCAGAGACATTTTCCCCTCTCATCAGGCAATAAACATAAAGATGGTTTAGTTTCTCTTTGTTTTATGGTTTCAAAATTCTGACAAAGAAGTTATAAGGGCAACTTAACTTATTAAAATGCTTTGAGCCCTTTGAAGAAAAGATATTTTTATTAGAATATGTTCAAGGCATTCTTTCTGTCTGCAGTCTTTTCTCTCATAAAAAAAAATATTCTCTTTCAAATAGACCTAAAGTATTGAATGTGTTTTCACTTACATTTATTTCATCTCCTTGTATATGAGAGGGCCCATCTGAAGTAATAACCTCTTTGTTAAAACTTTATCTCTTCAAAAAGTAATAAAACCAAGAAAATTTAACAAGCCAAATGCACAATATGCTAGAATATATGTATTCATCTCATTATTGATTCATGATGTCTTGAATCGTTCCCCCTTTGCCCTTCACCATATCTCAGTACACACTGGATATAATCACCTTCTCCAAAAGTGTGTCTATGTGTGTTGTAGCCAAAGACCAAACTGCTGGCAATTAGCTGGTCCACTCCTCTGCCAAGGCTTGAAATAAATCTTTATTCCAGATATTAGAAAGACAGGAACACCCCGTGTCCCCAACATGTGATTCCTTAAATAGTACCCCAGTGGCATGACAGAGTCAACGAACTACTTTCAGCCTAATTTATTTCCAGAATATGACCTAGGTGCTGGGGAGAATAGAACACATTATCTGATGTTGAGATTGCTCAACTGTACTCTAGAGAATCAAAACATTACAAAGCATATGGTATGAATATTGTCCTGGTGAAGGCACATTGTTCCACTTTGGAATTTAAAACAAGCAATGCAGAAATTGTTATTAACTAACTCAGACCCCACTTCCAAATCATAAGGCTTTATAAAATTTTAGAAAGCAATATAGTAGATGATGTATTCGAAAGGTGTTCTGTGTTCCACATCAGGGTCAGTGATTCTACAAAGAAAAAAATCTTATTAATCGCTGCCCATAAAGATAGTTAAAAACAAGCAAACAAGTTTTAGCTTTGTCTTTCCCCCATTCTAACAGTGGCAATGACGGTGTTCAGTAACAAAGACTTTGAGCTGCTGGCTGATGCTGAAGTTAAATGTATATGACAGAACTACCACCACTGATGGATGGCTCTGGACCAGCTGTGCTGGCAAAAGACTGGGATGTTTGCAATGGTTGGTTATCAGGGAAAATGGGCATTACCTGATTTGGCATTTGAGAATTTTGCATAAACTGAAGTGATGGTCAGCACTGAACCCTGAAGACACGATGGTAGCAGGGTTAATATTTGGTAGAATCTGTCTGTCAACTGCGGTGACATATTATTTATTGAACCCCAGAAATAGACCATTTGATAAAAAACTCAGTGGAGAATACTAGCAATGATATAGATTCTAATTGGTCTTTAGTAGTTTTTATGAGACGTATAGTAGGAAAACGTCTCAAAATGTGCTCATTTCCATCATTTATTTTTCAGCCAAACCACTGTAAATTTATATTTTGAAGTCCATTTGCCCTCATATGCATTATTATTTTTCTCAGCCTGTCTATAAATATATTGATGATTTAATATACTAGTTTTATCTGGTGTATTTTTATGTATCTATTTATATTCAACATAGTTAAAAAATATAAACTGGATTTACAGCTCTTTACATACAAACCTCAAGAATCCTAGCACAGTGAATAAAACCAAGCATCAAAGAAAGATGGCAAAAATGTATTTCAAAATCATGCTGAAGTTATTGCAATTAAAAGTAAATGTACTCAACCAAAGAACTTGCATGCATATATGCACAACTCATGGACACAGACAATAGCATGGTGAAGGCCTGAGGCGGGGGCCGGCTACAAGGGGGTCAATGGGGCAAAAAAGGGGACATATGAAAAACTTTCAACAATAAAAATTTAAAAAATAAATAAATAAACGTAAAAGTAATGCTGGAGTTCCAAGTGTCCCAAGCAAAAAGGGAAAATATGGGAAACAGACCTCTTTTTATCTTGAAGCAAGCATATCAATTTATCAGAGAAAAACCTGCTTTTTCTTGCTTTACTTTCTGAAAGTAAAACTTCCAATTTTCTTTTCCTTTAAAAATAAGAACCATGGAATAAAATATTGCCCAATGCTCAAAAGGAAAGTTTTTACAGAAACTGCAGTGATGTTTATCACATGACTATTCCTCTTACTCGACCTTAAGGAGATAAGAACACAGTGATAAACCAGAATTCTGTCAAGGAACAGAAAGGAAAAAAAAAATTTTAGTTATGTAGCCTTTTGGCAACCTGACCTAAAATGAGGCTCAAATATCATGGTAACTAGAGGCCCGGTGCACGAAATTCGTGCATGGGGGTTGGGGGTGTTCCTCAGCCCAGCCTGCACCCTCTCCAATCTGGGACCCCTTGAGGGATGTCCGACAGCTCGTTTAGGCCTGATCCCGGTATGATCAGGCCTAAACAGGCAGCCAGACATCCCTCTCACAATCCAGGACTGCTGGCTCCCAACTGCATACCTGCCTCCCTTCCTGATTGCCCCTAACCACTTCTGCCTGCCAGCCTGATCGCCCCCTAACAACTCCCCTGCCAGCTTGATTGCCCCTAACTTCCCTCCCCTGCCAACCTGGTCACCCCTAACTGCCTTCCCCTGCCAGCCTGGTCCCCCCCAACTTCCCTCCCCTGCCGACCCAGTCACCCCTAACTGCCCTTCCCTGCCAGCCTCATCACCCCTAACTGCTCTCCCCTGCTGATCTGGTTCCCCCCCAAACTGCCCTCCCCTGCAGGCCTGGTCACCCCTAACTGCCCTCTCCTGCAGGCGTGGTCCCTCCCAAGTGCTCTCCCCTGCAGGCCTGGGTCCCCACCAACTGCTCTTCCCTGCAAGCCCAGTCCCCCCCAACTTCCCTCCTCTGCCAGCCTAGTCACCCTTAACTGCACTCCCCTGCAGGCTTGATCGCCCCCAACTGCCCTCCCTCGCTGGCCATCTTCTGGTGGTCATCTTGTGACCACATGCGGGCAGTCATCTTTGACCACATGGGGGCAGCCATCTTGTGTGTTGGAGTGATGGTTAATTTGCATATTACTCTTTTATTAGATAGAATAGAGACCTAGTGCATGGGTGGGGGCCGGCTGGTTTGCCCTGAAGGGTGTCCCGGATCAGGGTGGGGGTTCCCTTGGGGTGTGGGGTGGCCTGGGCGAGGGGCCTGTGGTGGTTTGCAGGCTGGCCATGCCCCCCCAGCGACCCAAGCATAAGCCAGGGCTGGCTGGAAGCAGGTATCTGGGATTTATTTATCTTCTATAATTGAAACTTTGTAGCCCTGAACAGAGGCCAGGTCAGGCCAGGGTGGGTGGGAAGCTTGGCTTCCTCCATCGCTAGGGGCAACCCAAGCCTCCGGCTGGCTCCAGCTCCATGGCTGCCACCATCTTTGTTGGGATTTATTTATCTTCTATAATTGAAACTTTGTAGCCTTGAGTGGAGGCCAGGGCCGGCCAGGAAGCTTGGCTTCCTCCACCACTGGGGGCAACCGAAGCCTCCTGCTCACTCCAGCTCCGTGGCAGCCGCCATCTTAGTTGGGTTAATTTGTATGCTCACTCTGATTGGCTGGTGGGCTTAGCAGAGTGATGGTCAATTTGCATGTTTCCCTTTTATTAGTGTAGATGCTAAGAAACAAAACAAAGGTCTTCTGAAAGCTCATTCATAATTATATTGCAAATATAAGATATCTTTATTTGCAAGTCATTTTAGCAGCTTCAATAATTTTTCTAGATACTTATTGAATAAGTATCCTATATAATAAAAGACTAATATGCTAAGTGTCCAACCGTTCGTTCGACCATTCGACCAGTCACTATGATGCTCGCTGACCATCAGGGGGTAGACACTCTGACCAGTAGCTTAGCTTGCTGCTGGGGTCCAGCAGATCAGGACTGGGTGAGATGGCCTGGACACATCCTGGACGAATCTGTGCACCAGGCCAGTTTTGGCCCAATTTGGGCCTCTAGTTAAATAATAATAAAATATAATAAATAACATACCTGAAATTTATATTAAATGAGTCCTTATTGACATGTACAAAAAAATTGTGTATTTTCAAAACTCTGATTAAGGTTGTCCAAGTAGACCAACTACAGAGTGGTAAAAGCCAGAGACCCTGAGCCAGGTGCTCCGAGGTTATGTCAATGAGTTTCAGTACATCAGAATGACATTTTTTCAGGAACATCATTTCTAAAGTATAGGCAGAGATAGCTTCTTAGTTAAAAGTAGAATGAATACTCAAGGTCACCTTTATTTTTATAATATACTATAAGCAGTCAAATAAACAAATGAGAGGAAGTTGGTTAAGGCAGTTAAATGCCTTTGCATAAGTGTACACTCTAATATTTACATTGAATAATATAAAATTGTCATTTTTTGCAGCAAAAGAAATTGAATATTTGCAATTTCACATGGTTCTATCCATGATAGATTTTATTTCCTCAACCATACATTTTTTGAATTATAAAGTTAGAATTATTTCTATATAGCATACTCTTAAAAATATCATATATAGTTATAGAAAAATGAGTTGTAATTTTATCAAGTAACTGATTTTTAGAAACAATGTTACAACAAAGACTTTTCTTTTGTCCACATAATATAATAATACACTTCACCACTGCTGCGTTGATACTTTTGCTCCAAGAGAAAAAGTAGACAAAAAAATAGATTGCAAAAACCAGACTGATCGATTACACTTACAAAACCCTTAGGGGTAGAGATAAAAAAAATAAATCAAATGAATTTGTCTGAATAAAAGTATTTTTACCACAGAACTAAACTCTGTTTTTGGATCTTATTTTAAAAAAAGAAAGTTAGTATTGTGCAAATTGCATGCCATAAAACAACATTTTCCAAATTGGTGGTCTGAATAACAAGACATGTTATAAGAAATTGCTCCATGCTTAAGTGTGAAAAAACCATAGGTTAAAGACAGTTAATCAGATTGATTAACTGAAGTATTTCTTTGTCTTTCAAATGATAATATACTTTGTAACTAATCTGGAAGGGGTCATACTATTCAGAATTTACCACACATATTTGATGAAGAAATACTTTCTTAATTGAATGCACGTGTTTCTTAGGTTACAGTTAGGGAGCTAATATCAGGGAGTCAACCAAAGAAACCCAAATCCTCAATGAAAAATAATATCATTGAAATAATACTTATCAGCAAGGGCATTACATAACCTCAGAACAGAACAAAATTTTATTTCAAGGTTTATGTGCCTGTCAAAGATATACATCTGAATAATCCTCAGTATTCGATTAAAAACCATAAGTAAACCAACTTAAATTCAGAGTCATTGACAGAATATTTTTTGGTTGTGATATCTGAAAAACAAAAATACTTTTAGTTTATATTAACAATATAACTGATAAATGTTCACATATTGAGAGAAATAAATTCCAAATTCTTTTTTCTCCATGAAATTACAATAAATTACCCCAAATATATTAGAATTTAATTGATAGGCTGTAATTTGGTTCCATAATTTGATTTGATAGTTTAGATGTAGAGCAAGGTTTAGTAGTGATTACTATCTAAGTCCCCATGATCAATGTCTAAAATGGTATCCCCCTTATAATGAAGATATGAATTTATGCAAATTATTATTGTTATGGAAAAAAACAAGAGTAACTTTTAAATTACATACAGCCTAAACCTAACCCAAGTACTTCATCTGGGATTAATATTCTAGAAAAATGTGTTTTGTTTAACTTATTGAAAGGTGGTAAAACACTAAAATATAGGTTTGTAGGTAGATAAGTAGAAAGACTGATAGACAATATGGAAAAATTAATCAGTCTAAAAATTCACACACCATTAGATTATTAGATCCAAGTTGCTTTTGCACATTTTAAAATATAATTTTCCTTTATATAGCTTATTTTTTTCCTGACATTGAGATGCATCAAAATCCTATCCATATCAGGATTCCTATTACTTCTGTTCTTTAGTAGATATGTGGAAATAAAAAGCAGTGAAGAATTGTCAGCCTAAGAGAAAGAAAATATATGATTTTGTTTTATTTTATTTCTACACTAGGGACCCGGTGCACAAAATCCATGCACAGGGGTTGGGTCCCTCAGCCAGACTTGCACCCTCTCCAATCTGGGAGCCCTCAGGGGAGCCCTCTCCAATCTGGGAGTTTCTGTCTGTCTTTGCAATCATATGAGCGAATTGTCTGAGACCCCAACCCAGTTTGGTTTGGTGCTCACAGAATAATAGAGGTCTTCCTTTTTTTCTTTGCTCCATTGGTGGAAATTTCCTAGAAATTGCAGGATATCTTCCTTTCAATTTTTCCTCAACATTCTGACTTTACTTATGTCTCTCACCTTTGCTTTCCCTCCATCCCCCACCCACAACAGTAACTTGCTCCAGGCTCACTTTGCTCTAGTGTCTAGGACAGGGGTCCTCAAACTTTTTAAACAGGGGGCCAGTTCACTGTCCCTCAGACTGTTGGAGGGCGGGACTATCCTATCTAATAATAGACAAATATGCAAATTGACCATACCTCCAACACCCCACAACCCACGCCCACAACCCACGCCCACCATCCAATCAGAGCGAGTATGCAAATTAACCCAAACCAAGATGGCTACAGCCACAGAGAGCAAGGTTTCCTAGGTAACAGAGGAATCCAAGCTTTCCGCCCGCCCTTGCCAGGCCTAAGCCTCCACTCAAGCTACAAAGTTTCAATTATAGAAGGTAAACAAATTCAAACAAATGGCAGCAGAATGGAGCTTGAGAGAGCAGGCCAGGGTTGCCCCCGGCAACAGGGGAAGCAAAGCTTTCCTTACACCCTGGCCAGGCCCACCCGCTTAAGGCAACAAAGTTTCAATTATAACCCCAACACAATGGCTACCAGCCTCGGAGGGAGCCCCAGGCTTGGCTCTGCTCCAGGCTACAAAGTTTCAATTGTAGAAGGAAAATAAATTCCAGATACCAGGGCCTCCGCTTGGGTTGCTAGGGGGCGTGGCCCGCCTGCAAACCACCACAGGCCCCTCGCTCAGGCCGCCCCACGCCCCAAGGGAACCCCCACTTGATCTGGGACGCCCTTCAGGGCAAACCAGCTGGCCCCCACCCCTGTACCAGGCCTCTATCCTATCTAATAAAAAATTAATATGCAGATTGATCATCACTGCAACACAAATATAGCTGCCCCCATGTGGTCAAAGATCCTGTCCCCATGTGGACACAAGATGGCCACCACAAGATGGCCAGCAGGAGAGGGCAGTTAGGAGGCACCCAGCCTGCAAGGGAGGGCAGTTGAGAAGGACTAGGCCTGCAAGGGAGGGCAGTTGGAGGTGATCAACCCTGCAGGAGAGGGCAGTTAGGGGTAACCAGGCCGGCAGAGGAGGGAAGTTGGGGGCAAACAGGCTGGCAGCAGAGTGGTTAGGGGGTGATCAGGCTGGCAGGCAGAAGCAGTTAGTGGCAATCAGGAAGGCAGGCAGGCAAGCAGTTGGGAGCCAGCAGTCCTGGATTGTGAGAGGGATGTCCGACTGCCCGTTTAGGCCCGATCCCGGTGGAATCGGGCCAAACCTGGCAGTCAGACATCCCTCGAGGGGTCCCAGATTGGAAAGGGTACAGGCTGGGCTGAGGGACAACCCCCCTCCGTGCATGAATTTCGTGCACTGGGCCTCTAGTAGTTTAATAAAAACTATGAACAAATTCCTATGCACACTGCACATATCTTATTTTGAAGTAAAACAAAACAAAACGGCAAAAACACCCGCATGTGGCCCGCAGGCCGTAGTTTGAGGACACCTGGTCTAGGAGATCCCGCAACATATCTGCCATCAGAACTAGGATTCCCAGAATTCCTGGTGCTCCCCGCACTCTTGGTTTCCACTTCTGGTCCAGGCGTTGCAGAAACCAAAAGGACTGTGAAATTCAGCCACCCCCCAGGCCAGGCAGACAGGACCGGACACTCCAGTGGCATCCCCAGGACCCCGGCTGCTCGGCACCTGCATGCATGCATGCTGCCCACAGGCCCATCATCTTTGTCTGGTTAATTTGCATACTCACTCCTGATTGGCTGTGGGCATCGCAGAGGGACAGTCAATTTACATATTTGTTTATTATTATTATTATTATTATTATTATCATTATCATTATTACTAGAGGCCCAGTGCACGAAATTCATGCACGGGAGGGTGGGTTCCCTCAGCACAGCCTGCACCCTCTCCAATCTGGGACCCCTCGAGGGATGTCCGACTGCCCGTTTAGGCCCGATCCTGGTAGGATCGGGCAGTCAGACATCCCTCTCACAATCCAGGACTGCTGGCTCCCAACTGCTGGCCTGCCTGCCTTCCTGATTGCCTCCAACCGTTTCTGCCTGCCAGCCTGATCACCCCCTAACCACTCCCATGCCAGCCTGATTGATGTCTAACTGCTCCCCTGCCAGCCTGTTTGCCCCCAACTTCCCTCCTCTGCTGGCCTGGTCATCCCTAACTGTCCTCCCCTGCAGGGTTGATCGCCCCCAACTGCCCTCCCTTGCAGGCTTGGTCCCTCCCAGCTGCCCTCCCCTGCAGGCCATCTTGTGGTGGCCATCTTGTGTGCACGTGTGGGGGCCAGCTGGTTTGCCCTGAAGGGTGTCCCGGATCAGGGTGGGGGTTCCCTTGGGGCATGGGGCAGCTGGGCGAGGGGCCTGTGGTGGTTTGAAGGCTGGCCACGCCCCCTGGCGACCCAAGTGGAGGCCCTGGTATCTGGAATTTATTTATCTTCTACAATTGAAACTTTGTAGCCTGGAGCGGAGCCAAGCCTCCTGCTCGCTCCGTGGCAGCAGCCATTTCTGTTGGAATTTATGTATTTTCTACAATTGAAACTTTGTAGCCTGGAGTGAAGGCCTGAGCCAGCCAGGGCTGCAGAAGCTTGGCTTCCTCCATCGCCCGGGGCAACCCTAGCCTCCTGCTCTTTCAGCTCAGTGGCTGCCACCATTTCTGTTGGAATTTATTTACCTCCTATAATTGAAACTTTGTACCCTTGAGTGGAGGCCTCGGCTGGCCAGGGTGTGCAGAAAGCTTGGCTTCCTCCATTGTCGGGGAAACCCAAGCCTCCCTCCTGCTCTCTGTGGCCGCAGCCATCTTGGTTGGGGTTAATTTGCATACTTTGTTCTGATTGGCTGGTAGGCATGGCTTGTGGGTGTAACAGAGTGATGGTTAATTTGCATATCACTCTTTTATTAGATAGGATAGATTCTTTGTCAGCTCAAGGCATTAGGTGTCAAAAATCTAGAGGACCTCTAATTCCCAGGGAGATATCCTTCACGCATCTCTCTCCTTCCTTGGCCAAGCAGAGATTCCTACATCACCAATCAAAGGTGCTCATTTGGGTCCCTCTGGTTTAGACAGTCTCTTTTGTCTCTGTCATCTGATGACCATCATCTCTTTGTTCTTACCTGGGAGTTCCAGTTTCCATCCTGGGAGGCTGGCTATTATGATGCCTCCCAACAGAGCCTTTCACATCCTGTCTACTTGCCTCTCAGTTCCTACTGGCCAGGAATCTGTTTTCTCAATTTTCCCTCCAATTCATTGCCAGGCCAGGCTTTTAAAACTCCAACCTGAGCCCAGAGATGGACTTCAGACTTTGCTAACATAAAGGATAATAGGTATGTTCTCATGGTACTTGGTAATTACATTAACCTTGCTTATTGTAATATCAGGAATATACACTAAAAATTGTAGGTAAAACAAGAAAAATAAAAATAAATGAATTTACTTTATGATTCCTCTTTAAAAATAATGACCAATAAAATGTTAGTAGAAGTAGCTTTAGTAGTAGCTATAAGAAGAAACATTTTAAAATAATGAGGTCCTTTATTCCCTTGGACAAATATATTATTCAGGTACCACCTATATCTTAACACAATGTTTTCCATTTAAAATAACTAATTATTAATGAAGTAAATAAAGGAAGCATTGGTTCCTTGTTTCCCAAATATTCATTTAATATTTAAAACAATGATTCCAATTTTTATCTGGTATAAACATTCTTTTAAATGACTTTAAAGATTAATAGAGGAAAGGTTTTCTCTGTTCCTTTTCTCCTTCTAAAAGATAACTAGAGGAGGTAAAAGTTCTATATTTTATGTTTCAGAACAGTGTTACAAGATGCTGTAAGTTTGGCCTCAAATTTAATTTTATATTTCACTTAAATATTCAGCATGCAACAATGTTGATGTCTATTTTACTGTTTCCTTATGAAATGTTTCAAGTCTAACAATCGGGCAAATACATCTCATATTTCATTGGAAAATAAGGCCCGCTTTATATAAATGAGTTTCATGTAATAAACTACATTAGAAAATATTTATATAAAAAGTAATTCACATTCTTTAAATACCTATGGTAATTGACTAGAAATTAAATTGCTATAATCATTTAAATTCAAAACATACAAGCATTAAGATACAAGGGAAACTATTGTTCAATAAGCTTTCTAATGAATTTTCCAGATCTCCAGAAATCTTAGATAAAATGTCTGATAGGAATATATATTTTTTAAAAAGAAAATACAGAAATCAGTCTGCATTATTGCTTCACTGTTATAGAAATTTCCAATTAAAGTATATAAGTTGCAGCTTTTCCATCTGGCTCCTGGAGGCTTGAAAGGGACCCTCTGCTTTTTTCCTGACTCAGCATGGAATGTCCTCTCTTTCTCTACCCACCAAATTACTACATCTCTTTCAAGGCCCTTTTCAAAAGCTCTTTTCCATGGAGCTTTCCCCACAGTACAAGTCAGAATTAATTACTTCTTCCTATGGGCTCTCAAAGCACTTTGAACCTCTAAATGGCAATTACTTTACTCTGCCTTGCACTATTTACATGTTTAAATATGTCTGCCTCACAAGACTTTAGGCTCCTTGAAGACATCTTAATCAACTCTTTTTTCCTCTTCTCACTGATTTATTCCATCCATGTGTGCTTATAATTTGGAAAATGGTTACCAGTTCCAGAATGGGTGTGCAATAACGTTGGGTTAAAAAGAACAGAATTGAAATTATTGTCTTCTTTGGTGTCTTCCAGTCAAATTCTGACTATAATGATGGCTTTCCATGTTGATCCTTTCATACCTATGACTTCATACCTAGCTAGGAAGTTGGCAACGTTAAAAATGTGAATATGTGATATTTTCCAATATTCCTTGGACTCCTAAATGCACCTTTCAAGATATCTTACTTTAGAATGTCTAAAAATGTCACTTGGATAACTATTTTTCCTCTGTGCTTTACTGAGATTAACCTTTTGAGTCATATATCAAAAATTCAAGGAAAGAGGAAAAGCTGAAATGGATGTTATCTTTGCCCCTTTGTGAAACTTTAAACTTGAATACCATATTTGGTGATGTTTTAAACTTTTAGCTGTATTTCTATGCAGTTTCTCTACCAGAGGTAGCAGCACACATTATTCACTCTCAGATGTCCTTTAATTTGAGGACAGACATTTTTTTTTTTTTTTTAATGCTCCTAAGGAGTACAAATAGTGAGTCATCAGTATTGAAAATGGGCTCAAATTTTTCACTTCCAATCAATGTCCTATCACTGAACCATGTTACCATACAAATGATTACTTTGAATATACCTGTAAAGCACCTAAATTAGACCTCATTGTTGGACTGGGTAAACAGGCTGAGCATTGTTTACTAGCTTAGCCTATTATTCTCTTTCCATGTATTTTGAATATTGTATTTATCTCTTCACAGTGTTTACTTAGTTAATAATCAACTAAATTTCTATGATATCCAGGTACAATGGATATTTCTTCTCAAATTACAGACAGAAGAAACTTGGGCTCAGAAGCTTAATATCTTTTTTCCTTCTATTCCAGGGACCTTTACTTTTTGTCAAACTTAGTGACAGGAAAAGAAATGTCAGAGATATGAGTGGGTGGAACTTAGAAGCATATTAGAATAATTCGCCTTCAAGTTGTCTGATTGTGATTTGACTAGATGTAGAATACTTTGGCATGTGCTGATATTTATTTTTAAATATTATTTATTTACTAGAAGCCCGGTGGGGTCCCTCGGCCTGGCCTGCGCCCTCTCGCAATCTGGGACCCCTCAGGGGATGTCAGAGAGCCCGTTTCAGCCTGATAACCACAGGTCAGGCCAAGGGACCCCCGCACTGGGCCTCTAGTATGCAAATAAGATCTTTGGTTAATCTCTTCCTGCCCTCCCCCCAGCAACAACCTAACCCACAGCTGATTCCGAGAGGAATTGGGCTCCCTCCTCCCTCTTCTCTGCATATGGGGTGTGGGCAAAGCAGATTCAGGGCCGACAGTGACCCAGCAGCAACCTAACCCACAGCCGATTCTGTGAGAAATCAGGCTCCCTCCTCTATTGGTAGGAGTGTCTGCCCCCTGGTGGTCATTGCGCATCATAGCTACTGGGCAAATGGTCAAACAGTTGGACTGTTGCTTAGGCTTTTATATACATAGATGAAAAACTACATAAAACAAACATATCCAATATGCTGTGATGCTTAGGTTTTCATATCTTTACTTCTTATATAAAATGAATTCATAGAACTTTTGCCTCCAAACATTTTTTTTACCATGTATTGAACTAAGTTTAAATAAAAGAACAGCATATTTTAAACACCAACAGTAATGTTACACTATTTATTATATTGTTGTTACGGTTAAAAATTAGTATTCATGCTCTGACACATAATCCAAATATTAATGTGAAATTGCATCAGAAGTTTACTGATGGAAAGATTTGTAAAATATTACTATGTACAATCATAATGGAAATTGTATTAAATACAGGGGGCACAAAGCAATATTGTGTAACTGTACAAGTTCAGGTCTGGACATAAATTTCCAAAATATCACTTGTTGGAATCTCTAGCAACTAAATAATAATAAAACCAAGCAATGATACACTAGAAGAAAAAATAGAAGAAATATAAACTACTATTTACTTTAAATATTCAGTTTCATCAGTCATGTTTAGGAGAAAATAGAAATTGAAAGAAAATGAAAAGTTCAGTATAAATTTAAAGATCTATACATATAGAGCCATTTAAAGGCTGTGATATTTGACTTCAGAGTCAAAATTATACTGGTGTCTAAATAATTAAAATTATACAAAGAGGCAACGAAGGATGTTCTCTGTTTACTCTAGAGAAGTAATATGACTCATATTTGTAGTTTACAAACAACTTCACTTACAGTATATGATCGTCTGGAATGCTGGTATAGGTTCACCATTGAAATAAAATGTGAGAACTGTTTAACAAGCCAGTATGGGCAGATGCTCCAAGAACTTGTGTAAATGATTAGAGTGAATTTCCTCTTGCATATACAGGAAACATATGCTTTTGTGAAGTCTCATTTTTAGATCAAAAGGGAAGAGAAAAACCTAGAGGGAAAAAATTTTTTTTTTAGTGGTGCTCATCTGATTCCTATCTTTAGTTACCCTTAAATGACCCTTTCCCAGTATACTTGGAACAACCAAACTACCGACACTATAAAATCAGGCACCAGAATATAAGTGTCATGAAAAAAAAAATTAGGATTGTAATATTCTGTAAATGCATTTTTAAAAATATTTTTTTTATTGATTTCAGAGGGAGGGAGAGGGAGAGACAAATAGAAACATCAATGATGAGAGAGAATCACTGATAGGCTGCCTTCTCATGAGCCTGCAACCTGGGTATGTACCCTGACTGGGAATCAAACAGTGACCTCCTGGTTCATAGGTCGATGTTCAACCACTGAGCCACACTGTCCGGGTCTGTAAATGTGTGAACATTATGCAAATTTAGTCCATGATTCTCATAAATTATGTATAAGAATATTCTTTAGAAAAAAGTCACATTATTATAATTACTAAGAACACATTTTAGTTAAGCATCTACAATGTCTGATGATAGGTACAAGGTAATATTCAAAGAAGGTTCTTGATACAATGAGGGTTCAGATATGAATCTTTTTCTGAGAGCTTACAGTTAACAGAATTATCCTTTAGTTGTAAATAAATTCCACAACCTGAAACAAAACTCGATCCTGTAAATTCAAACAATAAGTCAGATAAAATGCTCTATATTCACAACAGATTCTTCTTATTAGCTATCAACATAAATATCTAAAACTCTGTGAACTGACAGAACAGAATGCCAATAAGTAAAATATGGGTGGGTGTAAGGTATTTGTGAAAAATAACCTAACTATATTTGAAAATGGATAAATTGTGTGTTTATCTTGGCTATAAAAGTGTCCAAAAGTTGAGCCCTCTCTTTTGGAATCTTCTCCACAGTGAGGTGATAAATTAAATCTGAGAAATATATAATATTCTAAATAAAAATATGCTACATCTTGACCAATTTTCATATTTTGGCAAACTTCAGGTGTAGTATAAAATTCAGTGGAAGTCATGCTGACAAATTATTAAGATAGTCTATAAAGGCAATGTATAAAATGAAATTCAAAGATTTTATCATCTTCCATAAATTTTAACTAATTTTTATAAAGAAATTCAAATAAGTTGAATAACTAACGGTATTTAAAAGAGTTATTTACTTTTCATTCAAAATATAAATGTTTTATATACACATATATGTATACAAATAGTGGTGAAAACATAGTATATAATAAATACATTTTTGTTGCATTGAAAATTCAAGAAAATTTTTACTGATGTCATTCAAAAATTTCTTATAATAATGTCCATTTAAAGAGTTTTAGCCGAAACCGGTTTGGCTCAGTGGATGGAGCGTCAGCCTGCTGACTGAAAGGTCCTAGGTTCAATTCCGGTCAAGGGCATGTATCTTGGTTGCGGGCACATCCCCAGTGCGGGGTGTGCAGGAGGCAGCTGGTCGATGTTTCTCTCTCATCGATGTTTCTAACTCTCTATCCCTCTCCCTTCCTCTCTGTAAAAAAAAATCAATAAAATATATATTTTTTTAAAAAATGTTCCAGCACTAAATTTAAAAAAAAAAAAAAGCCCTATCCCATTTGGCTCAGTGGATAGAGCATCGGCCTGTGGACTGAAGGGTCCCAGGTTCGATTCCGGTCAAGGGCATGTACCTTGGTTGCGGGCACATCCCCAGTAGGGGGTGTGTAGGAGGCAGCTGATCGATGTTTCTCTCTCATCCAATGTTTCTAACTCTCCCTTCCTCTCTGTAAAAAAATCAATAAAATATATTTTTTTAAAAAAAGAGTTTTAAAATTTACTTCCCTGGACATTGGTAAATTTAATATGACTTTGTGGGAAGTTTTTTGTTCTCCAGAAAAAATAAAAACATTAGGATATTTAATAGAGTTATAGAGTCCATAATAAAATATTGCTTCTAAGCCATTGCTTTTTATTTTGAAATCTCAATGTCCATCTCCCATTTTCTTTTATATCTTTGAGAAATAACTAATGTTTAGCAATTGAGTTTTTTTATTGCTAAGCCCAAGTTAGTATCAGCCTGGGGTTCAAGTTCTCAAAGATGGGCAGGTTTAATATATTTGTCACCACCTGATATTGCTTAACTTCAGATAAAAGTGATGGTTGGTAAGTCTGTGAAATGAGAACAAACCTTGAGTTATTTTGAAACAGCATTCAAGAACCTCAAAGAGTTTATTTTTGCTCTAAGTTGCCCTACATCTTGCCGGGTTCATATTAATAATTTAAACAATTGCTTCTTTATCTCCACCTTATCCAGTTATTATTTTAGTCACTGTCCTAGAGTGTTATTTCTTTAATTGTTTTTTTTTAAATAAGCAGAAGGTGACAATTTCTGTATAATTCTTTTATTTCTGTCAGATAGGTTAGAAAGGTAAATATCTAGAGATTATTTTAGGTAAAAGAGTCTACTACTTCCTTTAAGAAAAATAGTTTTAAATGTTGTCAACTCCCATAAATAGATAGTTTTTAAAGATCAAATAAGCCAGGGTTAATTTAGTGCATGTTAAGTGAGATGTCCAGGGTTTGCATTTAAAAATGAATTTGAAATTGTCTTTTGCCTCTGTTTCCTAATTTATTTTTAGGGCTTTAAAGATCTATTGCAACAGGACTCTTGTTACATTTAATAAGTGCCATGTTGATTGGCGTTCTCTAAGTAGGCTTTTCAGTTTGCCTGTGGGGAAATTTAATATAAAAACATTCAACATTCTTTTATTAGTGTTTTTTACTATTCCCAGTCCCATCAGACCTTTGGTGCAAGCAGTGTATTATTGAAAAGCTTATCTGTAAGAAGTGAGCCAAGGGGAAATTCAGGCTTTATTAATATTGACATCATGTTCCCGCACAATGGCTGTCTAAAGAAACTTTTCAATTGGATTTCAACTGCTTTGATGCAATATAAATGGAAACAACTGAATGCATGGTTTAACACAGAATAGTGAATGACACTGTATCCTACACTCCAAACACAAAATTGGAGTTTAGAGGTATTTTAGGGCCATAATTTAGTATTCTCGATTTATAATGGTTAGTAGAATGTTAAGTTACATTAATTTGGTAGGTTCTTGAGTACATATAATTTTTGAGGGATTCTTTTCTTCTTCCCATTGCCAGTTTAAAGAAAAAGGACAACTAATGTGTTTTCAAAACGTAAGTAATATTTAAGGACCAGTAGAAGACTTAATAATGGTAATCAGTAAAGTTTGAGGCTACATTATGCTAGGATTATTATTTACATATTTATTAATATATAGCAACAACATCCAGAAAAGCTTAGAGAATTTAAAGGCAATTCAGGCCAACATTTTGCAAATAATAAGTCTGTTTTATTCTGTTTTATTTCACCCCAACAGGTAAAGGATCAATAAGGCAAATGACTTTTTGTGGAAATTAGAGTGCTAATCTAAATTATCCAAGTGAAAAGGCATTTTTAAGAGAAATGTGTATTTAACGTCACAGAATTGGACAATAGTTAATCATAACTATTAGCACAACCAGTAAACCTGTACTCAAGTAAAAGGCAACAAGTTCTTCAAAATTAAGAGAAGTCATTGAAATTTTGCTCAGAACACTAAATGTAATTTATTGTAGAATAAATCCTTGACTCACTCAGCACTATCACTTCTCCAGTTAAACAGTCCAAATTTGACATCTAAAACATTTTTTTGAAGTCACAATTTTCCTGGAAACACTCTAATTTTGAAGAGTCTAGGGCTATATTTATCTTTTGAAGAGTAGTCTTCTTAAAAATATGGTTATAAAACAGATTGATTTAGAGGAGCATTATAATTAGCTGCTGAATATGTTAGAAGGATAGATTATTCCACATGAATCACAGGGCTCACTTTAAGTGTCGTTTCCCATTCTATCTGCCAGCTTAATTTCTTCTCATTTTTCAACACAAGGAGACTTTTTTTTCCTATTATGCCAATAATAAAGGTGTAGTTGTCATGAAATAAGCATACCTTTGTGAAATAATGAATTATAAACTATTTTATTTTAATTTTAAAAATAGCTGACTCATGATTACTTGATTTAACAATAACCTAGGAAATAATCTCATTTTAAAATGTATATCCACACTTAGTCACTTTAGGAAATTATGGCAAACATTTTCAGGCTAATGGAGAAAAACCTGTAACACAGAATAACACAAATGATGATAAGAATGTTTGTTCAAATAAAATCTTTGGGATTATCAGAAAATATCTGAAGAACAACTATAACAATACTGATGGTCAATATCTAACAAACATTTTAAGATGATACATAAAAATTAAGATAGGTTAATCTAAAATATAATGAAATATAATAATATATTTTAAAAATAATTCTAGAAGTTAATATTTGCTAATTAATATTAAGGTATTACCAATCTATGAAGCCCATTTGAAATTTGTCAGTTAAAAGTAATAACATCACACTAGGTGAATTTTATAGAAGAATCTGTATTACTACATAATCTTAGGAAAAGTAGTAAGAATTGTGTAAGAATAGCAGCATTATATAACCTTGGTATCCATCACAAGTTTAAGATAAAAAATAGTGAATATATTTTGAGAATATTCTATCACTTCTAACATATGTCATTAGGCTAGATGCATATAGAATATTTAGTAAGCACTTAATCAATTTAATACTGAAATATAAATGACAGATAAACCCTTTGTTGGTTTTTAGGAATCCCTATTTTCTTTCCTAATTTTGAAAATAAAACATTTCCTAAAGTTCATTATATTGAAATAAATAATAGGAAATTAAAGGTCTGTTACTAATATGATGAGGTTCTAGAACCTAGACAGGCCTCACTGTTGTAATGGGATCATGCTGGGTTAGACTATGGTGTTACTGTCAGTGACTAGGTACATTCAAGGTAGAGAAGAGAGGGGAGGAAGAGTGCAGAAGAAATTCTTCATAGACACAGAAGCACAGACTCCTGTTGAGTTGTGGAGATGCAGGTGCAGGTTGCCGGAGAAACAGCCTTAGCTCTTGTTTAAGGGCTCCTTGAGGACTTGGTAAACAGATTGCTGCACTCCACTTGAGAATTTTCAATTCAGTGGGTCTAGGTGCATCTAAGAATCTTCCTTTCTAGCAAGTCTCTGATATTGCTGATGCTGTTAGTCAAAGAAACAGTCTGAGAATTGCAGAATTAAAGAATGAGTTTGGTACATATGATAATACTTTCACCCTCATCAGATGGGGAACTTCTTTATCAGTGGCTATTAGGAACAGTCATCTTACTATAATGTTAATGTTTTCTTTTTCTTGAAGCAATAAACCATGTTGAAAGAAGAATACAATCATTAGGTTTAACCAACCACATGCAAAAATCCTAAGGATAATTATACCTTTAAATGGCAAACCTATCCTACCTAATAATAGAGTAATATGCAAATTGACCATACCTTCGCTACACCACAAGCCACGCCCACAAGCCACGCCCACCAGGAAATAGTTGCAGGGATGCTGGGGTTCGGCCGAGCCCAAGGCCGGGAAAGCCTCGGGTGGAGGCTTTCCCGGCCTTGGGCACCAGCGGGGAGCCTGCACGGATCGCAGGAAACCACTGGGGGTCGGCTCCTGCGATCCTTAGCAGGGCCGCTGGGTGCAACGGAGCCCAAGGCCGCCACCCGGGGCCAAGCCCCGACCCTGAAAGAAGGCAGAAGGCGGTGGCCACAGCCAAGGCCTGGGTCCCTGGTGCCGGCAGAAAACTGGTGCAGGCAGCCAGGTGAATGAAGGTCTATTGCACGAATCTTTGTGCAAACGGGCTGCTAGTAGTTACATAAAAGTGAAATAGACTTAATACCACAGTTTTTACATGTAAAATATATAGGCTATGCAGGTGTATGAATATAGGAATATTTTCTGTTCAGCCTTGGAGCTCTACCCTTAGTCTAATAGTCAAAATAAAAATACTTTATCCTCCAATTATTTGTAAGACTACATGCCACCATAGAGAAATATCTCCAATTATAGTAAAAACTCAGTTAATTAATCTGCATGTAAACAACTCCTTAAGTTCACTGACAATTAATATTCCCCTCTACAGCAAAGAGACTAATGCGGCCAGCACAGGGGTGTCTCACAACCATAGGCAAATTCCTAGAACTTCCAGTCCCTTTCTGCTTCTGCCAGGTGAGCTCTGCGCTTATGCAGGGTCAGTTGTTTGTTCTAGAATATTTTTTGCCAACTATACTTACTATCGTTATAATGTAATTTATGAAGACGTTTTTTGTTATCCTCACATGAGGATATTCTTTCCATTGCTTTTCAGAGAGAGTGGAGAGAAGGGAGGAAGGGGGAGAGAGAGACAGAGAGAAACAGCCGTGTGAGAGAGACACGTCCACTGGTTGCCTCCCACATGCATCCTGTCTGAGAGGGGGTGGGGAACAAACCTGCAACCCAGGTACATGCCCTTTACCTGGAATCCATGCCAGGCTCTTCAGTGCACAGGTTGACCCTCTAACTGCTGAGCAACAAGAATTCTTATATAAATAAAAAATTAGATAATAATAATTCATTAAAATTGTGTCAATTTAGATGGGTTAAAAAAAACAGCTACAAAAATGTAGAAACTGATACAAATTTAAAATTTGTTTTGTAATTATATTGTTTTGTAAAGGGTTTTAAGTTGTTGTTTCACTATAAGAAAAGCAATATATGAAATCATAGAAAATCCTGCATTATGAGCTTCGTTTAAGAAAGAAAAAGTATGTTGAATTCTACTAGGAGAGATCTATTTTCAAAGTGTTTGCCTCTATTAAAATATTTTAAATAAATAGGCATTTGGATTTGAGTTAAATAAAATGATCAAGATACATATGCATCATCATCATCATCATCATCATCATCATCATCATCATCATCATTCTCTGACTTAACTTACATTAGCAAAGATTGCTAATTGTCTCACCATGTAATCTTTAGAATGAGTTTGTTGATATCCATCACCTTCTTTCATGGTAATAAAGTTGTAACTCTCATATCCCTCTAGAAACACATTTCCTAGTTTGCCTTAGTCCCTTGCAGTTATTTGTGGCCGCATGACTAAATTATTAGCCATGCATGTGAGAATAAATGACGGCTGCCAATTGCAGACCCAGTCTTTAAAACATCGCAAGATCAAGAGTGTCACAGCTTGCGACCATGTTCTTGTTCCTCCATACTTTTACCCATCACAAGAGCAAGAATGCTCTTTTATTATTAAATTATTAAATACTGCTCCTGAGTGTAACAGAGAAGATAATTTATAGAACTCTGCAAAGGTGGCCTCTGATTGTAACTGTTTGAGAATTATATTAAAATTTTCATTTCTCATTTTTATAGTACACAAAGAGCTCCTCTCTTTACATAAAATAAATTTTTAAAAAGTGACATATATACGTAGAAAATCTGAAAGAATCACCAAAAATTCTCCTGCACAAATAAGCAATTATAGCAAGATTGCAAGATGTAGAGTTAATATACAAAAGTCAATTGTTCTCCTATACACAAACAATTAACAAGTGAAATTTTAAATTAAAAAAAAAACACGAGAGATGCCATTTACATCAGCATCCCCCAAAATTAAAAACTTGGGTATAGTTATTAAAATATATATGTAAAAGATCTATATGAGGAAAACTACAAAACTCAGATGGACAAAATTGAAGAACTAAATAAATGGAGAGATATTTCATGCTTATGTGTAAGAAGACTCAATATTGTCAAGGTATCAGTTCTTCCCAGCTTGATCTATAGATTCAATGCAATCTTTATAAAAATCCCAGCAAGTTATGTTATGGATATCAACAAACTCATTCTAAAGATTACATGGAGATACCAAAGACCCAGAATAGTCCACATAAAATTAAAAGATAAGAACAAAGTTGGAAGACTGATGCTACCCAACTTCAAAACTTACTATAAAACTATAGTAATCAGGACAGTGTAGTATTGGTGAAAGAAGAGACAAATAGATCAATGGGACAGAATAGAGATTATAGAAATACTAGAGGCCCAGTGCACAAAATTCATGCACGGGGTGGGGTTCCCCTCAGACCAGACTGCACCCTCTCCAATCTGGGACCCCTCGGGGAATGTCTGACTGCCGGTTTAGACCCAATCCTAAACCGGCAGTCCGACATTCCTCTCACAATCCAGGAATGCTGACTCGTAACTGTTCACTTGCCTGCCTGCCTGCCTGATGGCCCCTAACTTCCCCCTACTGCCAGCCTGATCACCCCTAACCATCTCTGCCTGTTGGTCTGCTCATCCTCACTGCCCCTGCCCCCCACCAGCCCGGTCGCCCCTTACTGCCCCCCCTGCCAGCCTGGTTGCCCCCAACTGCCCCCCTGCCAGCCTGGTTGCCCCCAACTGCCCCCTGCTGGCCTGGTCACCCCCAACTACCCCCCTGCTGGCCTGGTCACCCCATGCAGCCTGTTGTTCAGTCATTTGGTCGTCCCTCATTAACCCCCTGCGTGGGGTGATCAGGCTGGCAGGGGGGGCAGTTAGGTGCAATCAGGCAAGCAGGCAGGTGAGCAGTTAGGAGCCAAAGGTCCCGGATTGTGAGAGGGATGTCCAACTGCTGGGGATCGGTCCTAAACCAGCAGTCAGACATCCCCTGAGGGGTGCTGGATTGGAGAGGGTGCAGGCTGGGCTGAGGGCACCCCCCCATGCATAAATTTTGTGCACAAGGTCTCTAGTTAATTAATAATCATCTCACTAAAGAAGATGTATGGATGGCAAATATGCATATAAAAAAGATGTTCCATATCATATGTCATCAGGGAAATGCAAATTAAAACAAGATATCATTATACACCTATCAGAATGGCCAATATTTGAAACACTGAATATACCAAATGATAGCAAAGATGTGTAGTAACAAACTCTTATTTTTGTTGGTGAGAATAAAAAATGGATTCCAACCACTTTAAAAAAATAAATATTTTTATTGATTTCAGAGAGGAAGGGAGATGGAGAGAGAGATAGAAACATCAATGATGACAGAGAATCATTGATCAGTTGCCGACTGCACACCCCACATTGGGGACTGAGCTCGCAACCCAGGCATGTGCCCTGACCACAGAATCAAACCATGACCTCCTGGTTCATAGGTCAACACTCAACCACTGAGCTATGATGGCCAAGCAGATTCCAGCCACTTTAGAAGACAATTTGGTGCTTCCTTACAAACTAAACTTACTCTTACCATATGATTCAGCAATCATTCTCTTTTACATTTACCCAAAGGAGTAGAAACCTTATGTCCACACAAAAATCTACATATGGATGTTCATATCAGTTTATAGAAATTTATTTATAATTGCCAAAAACTTGGAAAGCACCATGATGTCCTTCACTAGGTAATGGATAAACTCTGGTGCATCCTGACAATGGAATATGATTCAGTGCTAAAAAGAAATGAGCTATTGAGCCATAGAAAGACATGGGAGAGCTTTAAATGCTTATTACTGTGTAAGACACCAATCTAAAAAGATTACATACTTTATGATTCCAATTATATGACATTCTGAAAAAGGCAAAACTGTGAAGACAGTTAAAGAGCAGTGATGGCCAGGGGCTGGGAGAAGGGTTGAGTAGGTAGAGGACAGAGGATTTTTAGGGCAGTGAAAATACTCTGTATGATTTTATAATGAAGAATATATGTCATGATACATTTATCCAAACCCACAGAATGTAAACTCCAAGAGTGAACACTAAGGTACTTTGGGTGATTATGATATGCTAATGTAGGTCCATCATTATTAAAAAAAAAATAAAGTACCATTAAAAATTAGATGTGTGTGTGTGTGTATTTATTTCTGTATATAGAACATCAAAAAAGTAAAAGAATGCTATTATGATATTTGAAATTATTTACCTTACATAGCATAGATTTTAATTAGTTATAGTTGTCATCTAGCCATAAAATTGATGCAAAAATATAGTATGTTTGTAATTAATAATAGTAGAGATAGAATCCATTAAATTTGTTAATTTTTTTCTAAAATTTTAAAATAATACTTGGACAAAGCTATTTTATGGAGTATTACATGGTTCAAAGTGATAATACAAAAACTTTTATAGTGTGGTTAACTGCATGAATAGAATTTATGCAGACTGACTTTTTGACAGTATTTCTAGTGAAACTCTTGTAATCTATTCAAGTGGTTGTTAAAAACATAAGAAGAGCAACAATGGAAAGTGGCTGCTCTATATAAGAGACTACAAAATTAATATTCTGAACTTCTCCCCTAATCCCTAAACCCAACTCAACTTCTTTCAACTCATACTCTCACAAGGACATGTGTTTGAATATCTATTTGTTATTGTTATTATTTTTGATATTGTTGTGTTTACTTCAAGGAAAGGCTGAGCTTTGTAATTGGTTAACAGGGGTTTAGGGGAAAATTTATGTATAAGAAACCTGGAAATGGGGGGCGGGTAGAGAAAAAGGCAGGATTGTAATTTCTCAGAATGACATGATGAGTATGCCATGTGAGAATTTTGCCGATCTCGTTCCTGTCTATCTTTCTAGCCTTTTGCTATTTGTCAGGGAGAAGACTGCGTGCTTTATATTCGTTGATGACTTGGGTTCATAACTTTAAATGGACTGTTTTACTTCATCTTAGACGAAACTAATGAGTGAGATATTACCTTATTTCAAATGAGAAAAGTGAGACCTGTGGTTTCAGAGTGCATAAAATATTTTAAAACTTTGCATAATAGAAACAATTTATCTGGGCTACCATGAGATTTTGTTAAATTTTTTTTGTTTGTTTTTAGTAAACTAGCAACCAACTGTTCAATATTTTGGGGATGGTAAAATTTTTATAATTTTTTAAAAAGTATATTTTATTGATTTTTTACAGAGAGGAAGGGAGAGGGCTAGAGAGTTAGAAACATCGAAGAGAGAGAATCATCGGTCAGCTGCCTACTGGGGATCTGCCCGCAACCAAGGTACATGCCCTTGACTTCAATCGAACCTGGACCCTTCAGTCCGCAGGCCGATGCTCTATCCACTGAGCCAAACCAGTTAGGGCTATACTTTTCTTTTGAGCAATTATTTCTCCTTCACATTACAGTGAAGCATTATTAGTGTGCACCTGCAGCTTTTCTTCTTACTAAGGTGGTAACCAAACCTAGATGAATTGGACCCTACCATAGGAACAATGAAAATGATTATGCTCTCTCAAGCAGGTGTGATACAGTGTCTTCTAAGATTCCAGATACCGAGGCCTTTAGCTATTTCTGGCTTTTTCATTTACACTTCCTTTTGTTCTGTGATTTCCCCTATATCCTTTCCCCAACCTTTCTTTTTGCTTACATTAACCAGAGTTAGTTCCTAATGCTTGCAACCAAAGCAGTAGGGCGTGACTCTGGAGATTAAGAGCATAACGGAATGGAATAAAATGGGCCTCAGGGTCCATAGGCCTGTGCTCTGATTCTGGCTGTCACTACTAGCTGTGTGGCCTCAAGGAGGCGACTAATCTACCTAAGCCTCAATGGCCTCATCTAAAAATTAAAATAAAAATCTTCAATGATCACATTTCTGCTTAAATTAAATAACATATTTAAAGCACCTCTTCTGGTATTTGACAAAATGAACTTAATAAATGTTATTAGTAGAAGCACAAGAAAGAGAGGAAATTAATTTTCTTCTTCTACCTCTCCTCCTTATAACCTGATGTCAGACTTGAGCGATTTTCTGTTGCTAAAGAGAATGTAGCTGCAGTTTCCTTCCGATCTGGCTGTGTATTTCTTAAACTAGGCTTGCCCTTCACTTAGCAAAAGGAATCAGTCCCACACAAAATCATTTTGTCTTCCAAAGACTTCAGGTTCTTGAAGGAGACTCTACTGATAATTTTTATTCTTATATTTGATTTTTTTAAAAAAATATTTGTATTGATTTTTAGAGAGAGAGGAAGGGAGAGAGGAAAAGAGAGAAACATTGATGTGAGAGCAAAACATTGATCAGTAGCCACCTGCATTCCCCCTATTGGGGATGTAGCTTGCAACCTGGGCATGTGCCCTGATGGAGAATCAAACTGCAGAGGACAAAGCCAAACCAACTGAGCCACACCAGCCAGGGCTGATTTTGTTTAAATGCAATTTTGTTTTTTAAAAAGGCATTGCCAATAAGTCATATCTTCTAGTTATCCAAAGCCCATTAGCAAATTAGCAAGTAAAAAGAATTTCCAAATCTGATGGTCTCTCAGCTCCCTCCTTATATTAAGTCTAGTTATAAAATCAGCTCTTGTCTTATAAATCATCTCCTCTGTCCTTCTAGATTCTCAATCATTTTTAATTAATTAATTATTTTTATTCTTTATTGATTAAGGTATTACATATGTGTCCCCCCCATCCTCCAGTTCATGCCCTAAAACCCTGGTGTCTGTGTCCATTGGTTAGGCTTATATGTATGCATACAACTCCTTTGATTGATCTCTCCCCCTCCCCCCGACTCTCACCTACCTTCCCTCTGAGGTTTGATGGTCTGATCGATGCTTCTCTGTCTCTTGCTCTGTTTTTGTTCATCAGTTTATGTTGTTCATTATATTATACTAGAGGCCCGGTGCACGAAATTCGTGCACGGAGGGGGGTTGTCCCTCAGCCCAGCCTGTACCCTCTCCAATCTGGGACCCCTCAAGGGATGTCCGACTGCCTTGAGGGCAGTCGGACATCCCTCTCACAATCCAGGACTGCTGGCTCCCAACTGCTTGCCTGCCTGCCTTCCTGATTGCCCCTAACCGCTTCTGCCTGCCAGCCTGATCACCCCCTAACCACTCTGCTGCCAGCCTCTTTGCCCCCAACTTCTCTCCTCTGCCGGCCTGGTTACCCCTAACTGCCCTCTCCTGCAGGGTTGATCACCTCCAACTGCCCTCCCTTGCAGGCCTGGTCCTTCTCAACTGCCCTCCCTTGCAGTCCGGGTGCCTCCCAACTGCCCTCTCCTGCTGGCCATCTTGTGGTTGCCATCTTGTGTCCACATGGGGGCAGGATCTTTGACCACATGGGGGCAGCTATATTGTGTGTTGCAGTGATGATCAATCTTCATAGTACTCTTTTATTAGATAGGATGACATTTCTTTCTTTTTTTTTTTTTTTTATCCTCACCTGAGTATATGTTTCCATTGACTTTTAGAGAATGTGAAAGAGAAAGGGAAGGACAGAGAGAAACATCAAAGTGAGAGGAATACTTAGATTGCTTGCCTCCTTCCTGAGCCCTGACCTGGGCCCCAGCCAGGGAGGAGCCTGCAACTTAGGTACATGCCCTTGATTAGAATCTAACCTGGACTCTGCGGTTGGCAAACCTAGACATTATCCACTGAGCCAAACCGTGTAGGGCAGGTTATGACATTTCTTAGCCCTCCAGCAGCGGACCTTCATTTTTTTCTCCAGGAGTGTGGTGGAAAAGCCCTAGATCACTTTTTTGGATTCTTATACCCAAGTTACTAAGAATATTAGCAGTGGCATACAGGGAGCTTAGCCAATGAGTGGTCAGAAAAGGTATTTCCTCTGTAGTTCACACCTATCTCCTGTGATCTCCGGCTCCACCCCTGCCAAGGCCTAAAGCCTCCAGTCCTGGGCAGGGACCCCCAGCTGGCTCTGATCGCCCTGCTCTACCCCCAGCCAAGGCCGCAAGCCTCTGTTTGAGGCTCGGGCCCTGGACAGGGACCCCCAGCTGGTTCCAATTGCCCACAGACACCCACAGCTGGCTCTATCGCCCGGCTCCACCCACGGCCAAGGCTGCAAGCCTCTAGGCTTGGGCTCTGGGCAGACACCCCCAGCTGGCTCCGATCGCCCACAGGGGACCCCAGCTTGCTCTGATTGCCAGGCTCCGCCCCAGCGGCCAAGGCCGCAAGCCTCTGGCAGAGGCTTGGGCTCTGGGCAGGGACCCCCAGCTGGCTCGGATCACCTGCAAGGGACCCCAGCTGGCTCCGCTGGAGGGCTCCACCCCAAGCCAAGGCCTAAAGCCTCTGGCTGAGGCTTGGGCCCTGGGCAGGGACCCCCAGCTGGCTCCAATCACCTGCAGGGACCCCCAGCTGGCTCCCCTCGTGGGCTCCACCCCCAGCCAAGGCCTAAAGCCTCTGGCTGAGGCTTGGGCCCTGGGCAGGGACCCCCAGCTGGCTCCAATCACCTGCAGGGACCCCCAGCTGGCTCCCCTCGTGGGCTCCACCCCCAGCCAAGGCCTAAAGCCTCTGGCAGAGGCTTGGGCTCTGGGCAGGGACCCCCAGCTGGCTCTGATCGCCCGCAGGGGACCCCAGCTGGCTCTGATCGCCAGGCTCCGATCACCAGGCTCCGCCCCAACGGCCAAGGCTGCAAGCCTCTGGCCAAGGCTTGGGCTCTGGGCAGGACCCCCAGCTGGCTCTGATCTCCCCGCTCCGCCCCCATCCAATGCCGCAAGCCTCTGTTTGAGGCTCGGCCCCTGGGCAGGGACCCCCAGATGGCTCTATCCCCCGCTCCATCCAAGGCAAAGGCCTCAAGCTTCTGTTTGAGACTTGGGCCCTGGTCAGGGACCTCCAGCTGGCTCCAATCACTGCAGGGGACCCCAGCTGGTTCCAGTGGCCCAGCTCCACCCCCAGCCAATGCCGCAAGCATCTGGCTGAGGCTCGGGCCCTGGGCAGGGACCCCCAGCTGGCTCTGATCACCTGTGGGGGACCCCCGCTGGCTCCGATCTTCCCCTCTGATGTTCGGCTCCAATATCCCAGTTCCAACAACTGCTCTCCGAGGCTGCAGCCATCTTGGTTAGGTGTATTTGCATATTCCCTTTCTGATTGGCCGGTGGGCGTGGCCGGTGGGCATGGCTTGTGAGTGTAGCGGAGTGATGATTTGCATACTACTGTTTTATAGATAGGATTCCACAAATGAGTGAGATCATGTGATATTTATCTTTCTTTGACTGACTTATTTCACTTAACATAATGCCCTCCAGGCCCATCCATGCTGTTGCAAATGGTAGGAGTTCCTTTCTTTTTACAGCAGCATAGTATTCCATTGTGCAGATGTACCACAGTTTTTTAATCCACTCATCTGCTGATGGGCAGATGAAAGTTCCATTTTTAGATTTTTGAGGAAACTCCATACTGTTCTCCACAGTGGCTGCACCAGTCTGCACTCACACCAGCAGTGCAAGAGGGTTCCTTTTTCTCCACATCCACACCAGAACTTGTCATTTGTAGATTTGTTGATGATAGCCATTCTGACAGGTGTAAGATGGTACTTCATTGTTGTTTTGATTTGCATCTCTTAGATGATTAGTGACTTTGAGCATGTTTTCATATGTCTCTTGGCCTTCTGTATGTCCTCTTTCAAAAAGTATCTATTTAGGTCTGTTATCCATTTTTTTTTATTGGCTTGTTTATCTTCCTTTTTTAAAGTTGTATAAGTTTCCGGTAAATGTTGAAAATTAAACCCTTATCACTGATAACATTGGCAAATATGTTCTCCCATGCAGTGGGCTTTCTTGTTGTTTTGTTGATAGTTTCTTTCACTTTGCAAAAGTTTTTTATTTTTATGTGGTCCCATTTGTTTATTTTCTCTTTAGATTCCATTGCCCTAGGAGCTGTATTGGTGAAGATAATGCTTTGGCATATGTCTGAGATTTTGGTGCCTGTGGATTCCTCTAATATTTTTATGGTTTCCCATCTTATGTTTAAGTCCTTTATTCATTTTGAGTTTATTTTTGTGTATGGTGTAAGTTGGTGGTCTAGTTTCATTGTTTTTGCATGTTTCTGTCCAATTTCCCCAACACCATTTTTTGAAGAGACTGTCTTGACTCCATTGTATGCTCTTACCTCTTTTGTCAAATATCAATTGAGCATAATGGCATGGGTTGATTTCTGGGTTCTCTGTTCTGTTCCATTGGTCTATATGTCTGTTCTTGTGCCAATACCAGGCAGTTTTGAGGACAGTGGCTTTGTAGTATAGCTTGATCTCTGGTATTGAAATCCCTCCTACTTTGTTCTTCCTTCTCAGGATTGCTGTGCCTATTCGGGGTCTTTTTTTTATTCCATATGAATTTTTGGAGAGTTCTTCCTAGGTCTGTGAAATATGCCGTTGGTATTTTAATGGGGAGTGCATTGAATCTATAGATTTCTTTGGATAGTATGGAGATTTTAATGATGTTGATTCTACCAATCCAAGAACATGGTATATTCATCCATCTGTTTATGTCTTCCTCTATCTTGTTTTTCAATGTCCTGTAGTTTTCCTAGTACTGGTTGTTTACCTCCTTAGTTAAGTTTATTCCTAGATATCTTAATTTTTTTGGTGCAATGATAAATGGGATTTTTTTAAAATCTCTCTTTCTCTCAGGTCACTATTGGTGTATAAAAATGCCACAGATTTCTGGGTGTTAATTTTGTATCCTGCTACATTGCTGAATTAATTTACTAGTTCTAGTAGTTTTTTTATGGAATCTTTGGGGTTTTCTATGTACAGTATCATGCCATCTGCGAATAATGACAGTTTACTTCTTTTGCAATTTAGATACCTTTTATTTTTTCTGATTGTCTGATTGCTATGGCTAGCACTTCCATTACTATGTTGAACAGAAGTGGTGAGAGTGGGCATCCCTGTCTTATTCCTGTTCTTAGGTGAAATAGTTTTAGTTTTTGCCCATTGAGTATTATGTTGGCTATAGGATTGTCATATAAGGCTTTTATTATGCTGAGGTATGATCCCTCTTTCCCACTTTGCTGAGGATTTTTATCAAGAAATGTTGTTGGATTTTGTCAAGTGTTTTTTTCTGCATCAATTGATATGACTATGTGATTTTTATCTCTCAATTTGTTTATGTGATGTATCACGTTTAGTTATTGGCAAATATTGTAGCATCCTTGCAATCCTGGGATAAATCCCACTTGGTCATGGTGTATGATCTTTCTGATGTAATGCTGGATTTGATTTGCTAGAATTTTGTTGAGGATTTTGACATCTATGTTCATGATGAATATTGTCCTGTAATTCTCTTTCTTTGTAGTGTCTTTATCTGGTTTTGGTATTAGGGTGATGTTGGCTTCATAGAATGAGCTTGGAAGTGTTCCTTCCTCTTGAATTTTTTGGAATAGTCTGAAAAGGATAGGTTTTATTACTTCCTTGAATGTTTGGTAAAACTCTCCTGTGAAGCCGTCTGGCCCTGGGCTTTTGTTTGCTGGAAGCTTTTTGATGACTGCTTACATTTCCTTCATAGTTATTTGCCTATTGATATTTTTAGATTCTTCCTGATTGAGTTTTGGAAGGTTATATTTTTCTAGGAATATGTCTATTTCCTCTATGTTGTTTAGTTTGTTGGAGTAAAGTTGTTCATAGTATTTTTTCTACAATGTTTTATATTTCTATGGAGTCTATTGTTATTTTGCATCTTTCATTTCTGATTTTGTTTATTTGGGTCCTGTCTCTTTGTTTCTTGGTGAGCCTGGCTAAGTTCATCAATCTTGTAAATCCTTTCAATGAACCAGCTCTTGATTTCACTGATATTTTGTATTGTGTGTGTGTGTGTTTTTGGTCTGTCTGTCATTTATTTCTGCTCTGGTTCTTATTATCTTCTTCCTTCTGCTCACTCTGGGCTTTTCTTGTTGCTTTATTTCTAATTCTTTAAGTTATAGAGTTAGATAATCTGTTATCATTTTTTTCTTGTTTTTTGAGGTAAGCCTGTAGAGCTATGAACTTCCCTCTCAAGACTGCTTTCTCTGTGTCCCATAGGTTTTGGATTGCTGTGTTTTCATTGTCATTCATTTCCAGGATGTTTTTAATTTTTTCTTTGATCTCTTTGGTAACCTAATCATTGTTTAATAGCATGCTATTCAGCCTCAAAGTGTTTGAATTTTTTTTAATTGATTTTTAATATTATGCCATTGTGGTCTGAGAAGATGCTTGATATGACTTCAATCTTCTTGAATTTGGAGAGACTTTTACTGTGACCCAATATGTGGTCTATCCTTGAAAATGTCCCATGTGCACTTGAAAAGAATGTATATTCCATGGCTTTGGGGTGAAATGTTCTGAAGAAGTTAATTAAGTCCATCTGAGTCATTTAGGTTGCTGTTCCTTTGATGATTTTTTGTCTAGAGGATTTATCCAGTGATGTTAATGGGGTGTTACATTCCCCTACTATGATTGTATTGTTCTCGATCTCTCCCTTTATGTCTTATGGGAGTTTTTTTATGAATGTGGATGTTCTTGCATTGGGTGCATATATGTTTACCAGAGTTATATCCTCTTGTAATATCAATCCCTTTAGTATTATGAAGTGGCCTTCCTTATCTCTTGCTATGGCCTTTACTTTGAAGTCTATTTTGTCAGATACAAGTACTGCTACCCCAGCTTTTTTTTTTTTTTCCATTTTGATTTGCTTGAGAGATATTTTTCCATCCCTTCACTTTCAGTCTCTGTGAGTCCCTTGTTCTGAGGTTGGTCTCTTGTAGACAGCATATATATGGGTCATGTTTTCTTATCCATTCAGCCACTCAATGTCTTTTGATTGGAGCATTTAGTCCATTTACATTTAAAGTTATTATTGATAGGTACTTGTTTGTAGCCATTTTTATTTTTTGTATCTGTGTTCCTTCTTGACTTCCTATTTCTTCTTTTTACACCAGTCCCTTTAGCATTTCTTACATTGCTGGCTTGGTAGTGATAAACTCCCTTAGCCTTCTTTTTGTCTGTGAAGCTCCTGATTTCTCCTTCAATTTTTAATGATAGCCTTGATGGATAGAGAATTTTTAAATTCAGTCTCTTGCTTTGCATCACTTTGTATACTTCCTTTCATCCCTTTCTGGCCTGATGTGTTTCTGTTGAGAAATCACTTGATCTAATGGGAGATCCCTTGTAGGTAATGTTCTGTCTCTCTCTTGCAGCCTTTAATTTTCTCTCTTTGTTGTTAATGTTCGTCATTGTAATTATGACATATCTTGGTGTGTGTCTTTTTGGGTTCATCTTGTTTGGGACTTCTGTGACTTTTTTCTTCCCCAAATAGGGAAGTTTTCTGACATTATTTCTTCAAATAGGTTTTCTGACCCTTGCTCCTCTTCTTGTCATTCTGGCACCCCTATTATTCATATGTTGCTTCATTTCATGTTCCAAAGCTCCCTTAGGCTCTCCTCATGTCTTTTGATTGTTTTCTCCAATTGCAGTTTAGTTTGGGTGTGTTTTGCTGCCCTGTCTTCTCATGTACTAATTCGGTCATCCACTTCTCCTAGACTACTGTTGAAACTTTCCATAGTGTTTTTTTGTTTTGTTTTGGTAGCTAGATCATTCTTTATTTCATCTTGATTCTTACATAAGTTGATTTTCTCATCCATCTGGTTTATGACCCTTATTCTGACTTCTCTTTCTAACATATTGCATGCTTCTGTTTCACTTAGCTTCTTTTCTGGCGATTCCTCCTTTTCTTTCCTTTTGGGGTTTCTTTGTCTTCCCATTTTTGCTCTCACCAGAGGATCTAGGTGTCGAGTTGTGTGGGGGCTGCTCCTCAGGTGGCATCGGCTACTCAGACGGTGGCTGGTCCTCCAGTGGTGGTGGCTCCTTGGATGGGCACTGCTCGCTTGGCTGTTCACAGCAGTGGTGGCTCCTCCGGCTGGCATTGGCAGGCTGCTCATGTGACTGTTGCTCCTCAGATGGAGCAGGCTTCTCACGCAGCTGCTGCTCTTCAGACGGTGGTGGGCTATTCACAGCTTGTAAAGAGCCGTCTCCATGCCTCCCCCTGCCTTCTCTGTGGGCCCAGTGTTGTTTTTTTAATTTTTTATTATAGCTATCCTAATGGGTGTGAGGTGATACTTACACTTGACTTGAGTTGTCAGAAGCTCAGAGACCTAGGGTATGGGGACCCCAAATTTCAGAATCACCTCCCTGTTCAGTCTACCCTTGGTAGTTTTTCACTTTTGCTAAACCTTCCAGATGTGTTCAAGCATAAGTTTTAAAAAATATATTGTCCGTTTTGTTTTAAGTCTGAATCACCTGGCCCACCATTACTTCTTTTCTATATCTCAAGTAGAAATGAAGTTGAGCTGCCCTGGGAATTCATGATCTACACGCACCCTGAGCAGCAAAAGTGTGGATTCGGTAGAGATCACATTCCTAGGGGAGCAATTTGTACTTCTAGTCCCTTTGCCTTTTTCACCCAACCTCAAGGCCCTCTGGAAACCATCATTCTGTTCTCTGTTTCTATGAGTCTGTTTCAATCATTTTGATTTTGAGAATTAATTAGGAAAATTTTCTTTAAGTGACTGAGATATTTTTAAAGAACTATGAGCTTTTGAACAATCAATGTTATTCTAGGGCAGGAAACAAATCCTTAAATTCAGGCCCATTTGACTACAATTTTAAGTTCTTTGAATATTGTGAAGAGACTGTTTTTGTTCAGGTTTAGATATTTTGTATGATGTTCCATAAACATATGGAGCACTGTCTGGCTGTGTTAGTCAGTATACTTCATGAATTCCTTTATAATGCAACTATATCTGTATATGTGGGTGAGAATGGTCTATACAAAGGAGAAAAAATGTCCTTGGGAGGGCAGAAAAAGGAGAGAAATATGAGGAAGTGGTATCTTCTTGTTTAAGCTTATACTGAAATTTTGAATCAGTGCACTGGGTGATTGACACCTTCTGCAAGTTATTAAATCATTCCTTAGCCACTTTTACTTTGGAATAAAAATTACAATTCTGTTTACTTATTATTTAACCCTTCAATAATCTGTAACTTTCTTTAAATTTGAGGATCTCTAAGATCTAAAATGAATAGTTCTTAATTATCATTACTTTTAATGTCTTCTATATTCTGTTATGAAAGAGCATAATAAAAATTATGTCAAATTTTGATTGTGCATCTCAAAGTTTAATGTGTTTATAATGATTAACACTGTTAAATAAGTATCATACTATGTACAATATTGAATTGTTATTTAAAATATGTTTGAGCTTATATTAACATAAGGGCAAGGATGAAAGGCCTTTGCAAAATAAAAGGTTTGATCTGAAAAAAATTTAGTAATGATTATAATAAGCAAAATGTGAGTTTATAAATCAGGTTGGTTAACAAAACAATGGACACAGTGCTGACTACAAAGGAAATGTCATTCTAAACAAGGCAGCCAACCTAGAGAAAAGACACATGAAAAGGAAGGAAATAACTGAAGCTATTACATGCAACACACCCAGCTGGGAATCTAGCTGCTCAAGGGAGCTGATGGTTCTTGATCTCTGGGAGTTTCTAACTAGAACATAAGCTAGAACTATAGTAGAAAACATAAAAGAAAAATAAATTTAGTATTAGTCCTAGCTTATTTTGTGTGTGTCCCTTTAAATGTTTGCAAAGACAGAGTTACAGAGACTAGGCTAAGTAAGCAATTAATATTATTTTATAACTACTGACTTTTGATACCAATTATACTTTATCAAAATTCTAATATTCCATCACATATTTATTCCTATTTTCAGAATAGGTATGCTTAACAATAGCTTATAATCTATATGCTACATTTTAAAGCTGCTATATGTGAATCAAATGGTTTGCACTTAGGATGCAGTTATATATTACTTAAAAAGCAGATTTTTCTTTCATTTTGGCTCTCACCACATACTTCTCTAAAGGTTTTTTGCAATAGATGAGACTTTATAGAATTATAAATCATAGCATACTAGAATAAATGCTATAGAAATTGCATCCATGGTATAATATTTTGCACAGTGATAATCACCTATAGCCTGAGAGCATATAAATATGTGATTAATTTATATATTTACTTTAAGGACCCTGAATAAATATGTGCTCATATTTTTTGTTATTTATGGTGTTTCAAATTACTCCTTTACAGGTTTATAGAACTAATGTGACCTTCCCAAGGTCTATGCTAGCAAAGGAAAAAGATCCAAAGAAAATTAGAACAAAACCAAAGAAATCAAAACAAATTCAAAGAAAATTAAAACAAAACAAAAAATGTAATAATTCTTACTTCTATTCAATCGTCTAGATACTTGAGGTAAATCATGTTTAGGTCCAAATTTCAATGGATTATTGCTTTCATTCTCCATTTCACTGCTAGTGAAACTTACTTTTCAAAAGTTGATCAGTATGCAAGACATTGTATTCTCTGATTGATCAGTATGCAGGGTTGGATTACTCCAGAGAACATTTGGGCATTTTCACTATGTCCTGTGGATTAACCTGCAGAGTATGCATTTTGGAGGGCAGGTACTGAGGGAGGAAACAAAAATGACTTAATGGTCTGGCACTGTGCAAATTTGATAAACTCTCTGAGTGGAGGTCAAACCATCTTATGAAATCACTTGTCATAGGACAATGATCCTAAATTCTATGGATGATAAGTGTACTTCATTGTTAGGGTAGAGCAATAAAACTAATTAAACAAAAGGAGTGGCATTAATTATTTTTAAAAAAATATATGTTTATTGATTTCAGAGATGATGGGAGAGGGAGAGAGAGAAACATCAATAATGACAGAGAATCATTGATTGACTGCCTCCTGCACACCACCCCACTGGGGATCAAGCCCACAATCTGAGCATGTGCCCTTGACCAGAATTGAACCCAGGACTCTTCAGTCCACAGGCTGACACTCTATCCACTGAACGAAACTGGCTAGAGCTATTCTTAATTTTCAAATTATAAGATCATACTAATATTTACTTAGATATATTGATTTTCTAATAGTAGTAGCTGTTCAATGCTTGTGTGGTATATTTAGGATTGAAAGTATATGGGTATCTACTGTTTATATTCTATTTTAGACATTTTGTTGTAAGTAGTGGGGCTCTTCAAGAGACCTCTGTCTTGGCACTGCCTGCTGGTCTTCTCCCTATTACATAAGGTGGCACATGAGATATTCTGCAGAATCCTAAGGCTTTTTCAAGCATAGTTTTAAAAAAGGAAGAAAGAAGCAAGGAAGTCTTTTCTTAAAAAAAAAAAATTCAGTGTAGCTTCCAAAAATTAAGTGAAAGTTAAGTATTCTAAATTCAAGGTTGAATCTTATTTAAGAACTAGAGGCCCAGTGTACGAAATTCATCTCCTCAGCCCAGCCTGCACCCTCTCCAATCTGGGACCCCCTCAGGGGATGTCCAAATGCCGGTTTAGGCCTGATCCCTCTCATAATTCGGGACCTCTGGCTCCTAACTGCTCACCTGACTGCCTGCCTGATTGCCCCTAACAGCCTCTTCCTGCCTGCCTGATTGCCTCTAACTGCTCCCCCTGCTGGCCTAGTCGCCCCTAACTGCCCCCCCCCTGCTGGCCTGGTTGCTCCCAACTGCCCCCCCCACCCCTGCCAGCCTGATTACCTCTAACTGCCCCGCCTGCTAGCCTGGTGATCCCCAACTACCCCCCACTGCCAGTCTGTTCACCCCTAACTGCCCCCCCCATGAGCTTGGTCACCTCTAACTACCACCCCCCCCCCAGCCTGGTTGCCCCCAACTTGCTCCCCCACTGGCCTGGTTGCCCCTCACTGCCCCCCTCTGCTGGTTTAATTGCCCCTCACTGCCCCCCCCCACCAGCCTGGTTGCCCCCAACTGCCCCCCTCCTGCCAGCCTGGTCACCCCACGCAGCCTCCTGTTCAGTCGTTTGGTCATCCCTCACTAACCCCCCTGCCAGCCTTGTTGCCCCATGCAGCCTGTGTTTGGTTGTCCGTCCGGTTGTTTCGGTCGTGATGGTCCCTGGCTTTTTCTATATTAGGATAATTATTTGATTGAAATGTATATAATCAACAATTACTGAACCCTTGCAGCTGAAGCATCCAGTTGTAGAACAGTGTGGGATAAACGTAACATATTTTTCAAGGCCACCAGCATGAGGTATAAAGCAGCATGTGGGCAGAAATAGAATAACATTAATCATAATTATAACAAAAAGTATTTATCTTACTCCAAACTTTTAAAAGCAAATATGTACATACTGATGCACTACCATTTTGTTTTATCTTATTAGTAAACATCATGGATGCTAGATGATACATGAGTCCATGAAGAAGCCACGGCTATGGAAGACAGAAGATATTCTGAAAGTGGTTCTAGATAAACACCATAGAAAATTTTGTATTACTTAAAATTTGACAGTCTGGCTGACTTTGTCTCCCCTGGATAAACTCTAAGATCACAATTAGTTTCTTTTAGTTTATGGTCTTTTAGTTTAATGGATCAGAGTTGTCTGGATATATTTTGAAATAAAGAATTAAGACCATTAGCCAAGTAGACCTTACCAAAAAAATGAAAACAAAACAAAAGCTAAATCTAAAACTAAAAACCAAAAACCCCAGGAAAATTGACCAAGCTCATCTCGGTAGCAATTGAAACCACAATAGAGTTAAGTTGCACTGATAAAAGAATTGTTGTTGTGGGTAGTGGTGGAGTATCTTTCTAAAACACACAGGTCTCTCTGGAATCCTAGCAGCCAGGAGAGCATGACTCCCTAGTGCCTGCTGATAATGTATTTGTTACTCCCTGGGTCTGCTGTACTCTGTGTTTTTGCTGCCTTTTCTCACTACAGTACCCTCTGCTCTTGCCTCAATGTATCTGCCTACCTTTCTAATCTGCTTCCTTATATATTTGGCTCACTTGTAACCCCCTCTACAGTGGCTCTTCTACAGAATAGTTTCTGCTGGTATATTCTTTTAACTATCTCTCCCACTCTTAGTGCTTTGATTCTTTAACTTTCCAAATTCCTATTCCTTAAATCAGAATATCCACTTCTTTCTGGAGAGAGCCATCCATAATAGGTGACCATATCAAGTTTTGGACAAGCAGATATCATAACTAGCACTGTTGGGAGACCAATTGTTTATTTTTTCAAGTACTATTGTGATTTAATTTATTTAAAGTAAGCAAGAGTCTTAAATGTTATAATCATGATCCCAGAGAACTGACATATGTGTTTAATGACCCTACAATATAATTGGATTAGCAGATTATATAATGTGGGGAAGTTTACTTTCAATCCCAGATACAATTTTCTTGCCCTTCAAAAAGCCTAGACTGACCTGTGGCTTCAGCTCCAACATGTAAAACTCATGGAAGTCATCACCTCCATCTTTGCAAGGAAAAACTGGACAAACAGAAACTCAAGAAATGTTCTTTGATCCTTCAGAGAACAGAGGTTGCAAGATGAACTGCCACCTTGACATCTAGAGAGACAGGCATGTCTGGAAAGATACAGCAACTGAGGTCTGCCGATCTGGAGCAGTAGCTGCTGGAGCCACAAATTGGTAGGGACACTTATGGTAATTGTGACCAAAAATAAATAGAGACTGACTACAAAATGTTTCTTATTTCTATGAGAGAAAGAGAGCTGCAGTGCAATAGAATGAAGTTCTTCCAGCACAGCCCTACAAAGAGAGAATTTCCTTTCAGGATAACAGGTAGGAGACTTTTTTTTTTCAGGTGAGCATTGGAATAGACAGTGTTGTCCAAACCTGTGAAGTATTATATTAGAGTTATAGTACCTGAAGCTACAGAAATACATGGAATAAATAATAGTCTGACCTAAAATGGAATTTTTGAATAATTGCCTTCAAGGTGAATAAAAGTATTTAAAAATAGATACAAACAGCAAACATATGGAAACAAATACTGTCTAGAAGTCTCTATAAAACCTGGGCTTGGCATGGCTCAGTGGTTGAGCAACACAGTTCGATTCCAAGTCAGGGCACGTGCCTGGGTTGTGGGCTCAATTCCCAGTGCGGGGTGTGCAGCAGGCAGCCAATCAATGATTCTCATCATTGATGATACTATCTCTTTCTCCCTCTCCCTTCTTCTCTGAAATCAATAAAAAATATATGTTTAAAAAAACCCTGGAACAATGTAAGATAAAAATGTGCAGTAACTGTTTTCTTAGGTATAAAAACTATGGTAATTTATTAGTGAGGCTAGATTAGAAATGGCTGTAAGAATCCTATTGTGTATTATTTATCATTGGTTATGTAAATAGAGTCTTTTGATCTGTCCTTCTGAGTCCTGGTGGCTATGCCCTGCTGAGCTTCCTCCTGCATGGGGAAGAGCTGGCTGCACCCAGCCGGAACCTGTACTGTAGTGCGCTCCTCCTGGGGGAGCTAGAGTTCGAGACTCTGGGAGAGGCTGAGTAGTATGACTGTGGAATGAGGGCAACTTTCCCCCCATTGAGTGCCTCACCACACTGTCACCAAATAGGAGACCCACTAGCCCCTCCTCCTGACCCCGGTTGCGGCATACTACCAAGCTTGAGCCTTGCAGAAGGGTTTGTGGATCACGGTCAGCCTGGACACAGTCTACAGTCTTTCCTTGGAAGGCCCTAGAAGAAGACCAGGCACCCTCAGGGGATGGCAGAGTAGCCAACAGGTGGAGGTGCCCTTTTCTAAAGAAGTATTATTAAACATTAGCTCTGTTTAAGTATAGACTTGACTTCACTGTGGCATCACATAATCTGGAAAACAGTAATAAAAAATATAAATGAATGAAAGAATACCTATACTAAGCAGTGCCATGTACATGATCCATTTTCATCCTCCATAATCAATTTTATTATAAGTATATCCTTATCATTATAACTTGCAATTTAGGTGTTACTAATGTGTTTAATTTATAAATGGGAAATATAATCTCAGAGACATACTATGATTTTTCTATTATCTAGTATTTAAAGGAATCAGAAAAATAACCACTTTTTTAAAAACAAATACTGTGATTTTCTATTAGGCCACAATACTTCCCTATTTAAATTAAGGCAGGCAACATTGAAGATATTTATGTTATGTCTTTATTTATCAAATTTTAAAGGAAGCAATATAGAAATGTTGATGTTTGCACATTTCCCAGTTAGAAAACATTGTGAGGGAAATGGTCACAGAGATTTTTTTATTAACGCCATGGAGAATTAATAAATATATCTAATATGTTTTATTTTTAAGCCCACATTTCTCCTTGCTGAATTGCTTTGAAAAGAAAAACATCAGTGACCTCATTGTTTGGAGTGTTAATGTGCTGTAGATTGACTCAGCAGCTGATTTCTATATGGGCTGGGTCCCTGCCCTTGTCTTTGTGTCTCCCTGAAACTGGCTTGCCTCTCTACACACAAAAGCAAACAGACCCCCAAATAGACCCTATATTTCTGCTTTTATTGCAAAATATAGATTTCTAAATGAGTTCTCTTTTGCAAGGATATTAGGAAATGATGGCTTCATTGTTTGAGTATGAGTTTCTCCCAGTAAAATTTGGGGATCAATAAAAAAGAGGAAATATTTCTTCTCTATGACACTTTATTATTACATCAAATTTTAAGTGCCACAATCTGTGGGCTGAACCTAATGGAAACCAGAGCCAGGAAGCTTCTGGAATTTTGCAGGATCTGGGAGCCAAAGTGGTAAGTAGGGGCTGAAATGTGTGGGTGGGTGTTGGAGGGGTGGGGGGGAAGAGACTCCCGGAACTGCTCACATCCAAACAGGGCTGGAACTGCTCACATCCAAACAGGGATGCATTTTGATGTAAATTTACCTAGCAAAAATTACTTCCTGTAAAAGACAATGTCAGTTTAGTTCCTAAAATAAAACCTCTATGTTTTAATATGTCGGAAAAACTATCACATTGCAAATTGGATACATATTTTGAAAGATTTTCTGACTTCACTGAGTATATTCTGAGTAGTCACTTCCAATGATTTCTGGAACATAATGTTAGCAGGTTAAAAACATGCATGAACTTCGGAGTCAGATAGATTAGAAGTTATAATTTTAGATCTACCATCACAGCTATGTGACCCTGTGCAGCTAACTTAGGCTCTCTGAGCTTCAGTTTCCTCCAGAAAAATGGGAATTATAGCTCCTATCCATTGGAGTAGGCTAACTGCTTGACAAACAACCCCCGAATTTTATTGTTTTAGAAACGTGGTCGACAAACTGTGGCTCGCGAGCCACATGTGGTTCTTTGGCCCCTTGAGTGTGGCTCTTCCACAAAATACCACGGCCTGGGCGAGTCTATTTTGAAGTAGTGGCGTTAGAAGAAGTTTAAGTTTAAAAATTTTGGCTCTCAAAAGAAATTTCAATAGTTGTACTGTTGATATTTGACTCTGTTGACTAATGAGTTTGCCGACCAAATTTTATTCTAAAATTTAGAATAATAAAAGTTTATTTTTCACTCACTGAAGGATCTAATATGTATGTCCCTGGTTGGGCAGCTATCTTGACATTTCTTCTCTAACTCAGTGACCTCGGTTTCTTCCAAATTGCAGCTCTGCCTCCCCTCACCAACATCCTGAAAGTCCTCTCCATTCAGCTGGAGAAAGAGCATGGAGGATGGAACTTTAGAGGATTTTGTAGATGGTGACTGAAGGGGCAAATGCTACTTCAATCTATACTTTATGGGACAAAATTTGGTCACAAGATAACTCCTAATGTGGGAGGCTGGGAAATGTAGTCTAAATGCCCAGCAAGGAAAGTGCTAGAACCAGGGTGAAGTAAGAGATGTACCTAGGATACAAACTTAAGGAGCCACACATTCTCCAGGTCAGGCAAGTGCAAGGTCCTGAGAGTGCAGAACTGGTATTGGCAGGAACCTGAGAGTGAGCACACCTCCTTCCATGTTGCATCCCTTGTTGCCTTGCTTTCCTCACCTTAATCTATCTCAACGTAAAGAGTTTGAGGAGGAAATAGCTGATTTCTGCCACATCCATCTACCTATCAGGACTACTGTGAAAGTAAATAGAATGTTCAGTGCCTGATGTTTACTTACTTCATTATCACATATAGAAACAAAAATTATATCCCTTTCTTTTTCTCTCTAATTAAGTTGCAGTGATTACATGTCTACATTAAAAAGAAACTTTAACAAATATCCCTTAACTTAAAGAGTGCCAATTTTGTCATTCTATATTATTTTAAAGTAAGAATTTAAAAATAATTTAAAATTCTTTACAGCTTTCTTCCCCCAGTCACTAAAATATTTAGCAGCAAGATATAAACTAGACAAAACAATAGACACCGACCCCCACCCCCAGAAACTTTTTGCAACTTAACTTCTCTGAAAATAAGTTTTGGTCTGTGCATCTTGATTTCTTAATGGTTGTTGGGTGCACAGCATTTCTTTCAACCAGGGCTCCCTTAAAATTCAGTGAGGCATTGTTAGGGCGTGCTTTCCCATAATGAACACATTATAGTAATCATTACAGAAGAGAAAAGACAAGAATGGCTGTGGTGCAATCTTCAAAATGTTTGCGTGGTTCTAATGTTGGTCATTTTAGGGAAACTGCCAAAAGGCTCATGGAGCAGTAAACATGCATCCTGCATTTAGAGAAGTCGTTTAACTTTCAGGACAGCCCGTTCCAACTCCAGTTTATCTTGCTTTATGTACAATAGAGCTGTTTGGATTTTGACAGCTTATGAGAAAGCCATTCTGCAAAATGCGGCCATTGAACTGCTATTGAAAGGAAAGAATGTTCTGTGGAAAGGCTGCAACTAAAACTAGTTGCTGTTATGAGTTGATGAAGTTTTTATTGTTAATTAAGTCTAGGAGGATATCTTCATCTATGAAGACTACTTCACAGAAGTCCAAAATGATGCTGTTGTGTTGCTTTTGCCTTTCTTTGGAAATGTTGGCCCTCATGATCTTTTACTGATTTGTTCATTTGACAGACACTTATTTATTAAGGGCCTCCTGGAGCCTAGTAATGCACTGGATGCTGATGTGCTGGTGGGTACAAAGACATAGCTGTTTGGAATGGGCCCTGTCTTCAAAAAGCTTCTGCTGAAGTAGAGGTTATAAACATACACAGTTACAATATCTTGCAGGAAATATAAGTACCATAAAAGAGGTAGCCCTGACCAGGGAGCTCAGTTACTGGGAGTGTTGTCCTGATATTACAAGGTTGCAGGTTCAATCCCTAGTCAGGCCACATATAAGAATCAACCAATGAATGCATAAATAAGTGGAACAGCAACCCAATCTCTCTCTCTTCTCCTCTCTCTCTCTCTCTCTCTCTCTCTCTCTCTCTCTCTCTCTCTCTCTTCCCCCCCCCCTCTCAAATCAATAAATTTTAAAAAGAGAGGTAAAGACAGAGTTTCATCCATTTAAGGGAACTATAAGAGGTTTCTTGAACAGATGGCATTTGAGCTGGAAGCAAACACAGCCTTTGAACATATAGAAAAGATGGTGTAGTGTGGGGGGTAGAAGCATGGAGAGTGCCCAGAAAGAAAAGGAACAAAGATCTATCAGTCAGATCCTTGTGTTAAGGAGTTATTTCCTAAGCACACTTAGATAAATTATAATTAATAAGTTTAAAATAAATATTAATAAATACCTCTGAAATATTATAAGGTCATACATAGAACAGTATGGTTCTCTCCATAACCACAGAATCAGAACTTCCATGGACCGCCTGTTTCGAGACCAAATTCTCAGCAAACACTCATGTTTTTCTGGGCCTAGAAATATTTAGCATGTACCTGAACCTGCCAGTAATACCTTCTTACTTGGGCATACATTTCTAAAAAATGAGGACTCTTTTAAAAAACATGTCTATAGTACCATTGTCACACCTCAAAAATGAATGGTAATTTCTTAATATAAAAAAATTTTGGAAAAATGAGATTTCCCTGATGGCCCCATACAGTTCGTATGGAGTTGATTTGTTCAAACTAGGATGCAGGCAAGGTCCATGTATTACTTTTGGTTGATATATCTCTCATATCTCTTTTACTGTATATGTTCCCCTTGTAAACTATTTGTTGAAAAAAAGCCAGAATCCATGCAGCGTCTCACTTTCTATATTTTGCAGGTTACAGAGGCTATCTCATTTGTCACTGCCCTGAGCGAAGGGAAGCCAACTAATTGAGTAGCCACATTCCTCCATCTACTCCTTCTTGTAGCACCAGACATGACTCTTCTTATTTGGCACCATGCTTCTCTTTCATCCTAATGATGGCTCCTCCATTCCTCCCAAACTCAGTCTCCAAGGTTATGTTTCTCTAAATATCCTACTACCAGCCTAGACACATGGACTTCTTCAGCTAAAATCACTTTCATTTTCTAACTCAGATGTCTTCCTCTTTTCCAACCTCCTGGGATTTTGCTGCTACTGCTCAACCTAATGAATCCTGTATGTGATTTCAACTTCTTTACTTGTTAGGGCTGGCGGGTTGAATCTTTAGTTCATATTTGTCTTTTGACCAAAATCCTGCCTGCTCTCTTATTCTACTCAAAATCCTCTTTGCTACCGTCGTGTTCAATTCTGACGCCTTCTTTCCATTTTAATTACGGCAGTTCTCCACTTTGTTTCTATTTTTCTTCATAATGAGAACAAAATAAAAGCACAAATGTGGTACACATTTACATATGCACAAATATGCAATTTATAAGTGATAAAAATATAAAAATCACTTATCTTAGAGTCAAAGTCAGCTTATTTTTAAGTGAAGAGAGGAATAAATATTAGAGATCATTAATATGAGAGGATTAAATTTGTTTCTTTGCCCAGTCAATAGCAAAATTCAAATTCTAGACTTTAAAACCAAACTTTGCAAATCCAATATCTTTAATTCTTACCACAAAAATGAATATAAGGCATAGATATTTTTTCTGTGCTCCTAAGCAAAAGGGAACATTAGCAATGGCTGTAGCTACATGAAAAGAACTTTCCTATGATAATTGTATTTCTTGACCAAGCATCCTATTACGTAGATTGTTATAATAATTTTTTTGAAAAAAAATAACACACAGTTTGCTTCTTAAAATTAATAAGCAGTGTATTATCATGTGACACATGTACACAAGTACACACACACATATGCACACACATGCACAACTCTTCATGAAAGAGAAAGACCTCTTTCTTACTGTCCTGTGTTTCTTTGAGTTGAGGACGCTGGTTCTCAACTCTAGAGCAGGGTTCTTCAAACTGCAAATCACAATTCATTGGTAGCTTATCAAGTGAATTTAGTAGATCATGATTAACATTTTTATGTTGAAATAGAATAGGATACAAAAAGCCTTTATTACATGGAATAACATTACATTTTACTTGTAAAATTTTTGTTTCAATTGTGTGTGTGTGTGTGTGTGTGTGTGTGTGTGTGTGTGTGTGTGTGTTCTGAGATATGTAGACCAAAAAGAATAAATAAATAAAGTTCTATGGAAAGTAACAGAGTGATCTGATCATATTCTTAACTGGGCAGGTCATGGTGGGTAGTCATGCCCTAGGCCAGTGTTCTGCAAACTCATTAGTCAACAGAGCCAAATATCAACAGTACAGCGATTGAAATTTCTTTTGAGAGCCAAATTTTTTAAACTTAAACTTCTTCTAACTCCACTTCTTCAAAATAGACTCGCCCAGGCCGTGGTATTTTGTGGAAGAGCCACACTCAAGGGGCCAAAGAGCCGCATGTGGCTCGCAAGCCGCAGTTTGCCAACCACAGCCCTAGGCCTATAACTTCTTTAGTGAAAGGTTTTAAACCAGCCCTGTCCATTTTTCTTTGCATCTAGGTTAGCACAACTTTGAAATGCCAGAAGTAATACCCTTCAAAGAGGGTATTAACCCTCAAGTGAGCTCAGAAGCTTGTTAACTACCCTGTAATCCAATTCTCACCTTGCTTTCTCCTACCTTCATTTATGTACATTCCTCTCTTAATTTCAAATGCATAAAACAAGCTGCAAAACTGTTATTCTTCAGACTTGCTCCTGGCATATGTTGTCAGTTTGGTTCAAATAAACTTTTATAAAACTTCTCTATGGGTTTGGATGTTTGTTACATAGATAGATAGGTAGATAGATAGATAGATAGATAGATAGATAGATAGATAGATAAACTTTTCTTGCTACAGGTCCAAGACAGTCTCAGCTCTAGCTTGACCCTAGGTCTTCCCAGGACTACTAATTTGATCTTGAAGTGCTGAGTGGAACAGCATTGCTTAGTGAAGTTTGAATGAGAGAAGCTTAGAAAATTTCTATTATGGAAGGGATAAAAATTTAAAGAAAGTTCATAGCAAGTAATTTTTACATGGACTTTTTTCTATTTGTGTAGCAAAGGAAAGAAGAGGAAAAATGGGGAGGTGAGGAGAAAAAGAGTGAGTAGTCAGAGATAGAGATAAAAAGGAAGGATAGCAAGATTAAGCAGGAGCAGTAAAGTCTAATCACCTAGAATACTTATATGCGCTTATCTCTGCAGTGCTGATGATAATCACCCTGCTGCAATAATGCATTGGCTGAGTTACCCTGAGAATTTATAGGTTATGGGAGAGATGGGTAAAGGATATGAGATATCTCTGTACAGATTTGTTTAAATTTTTTTAAATGCTAGAAATTATAGACCAATACATGTTAACTTTAGTATATGAAAAAAATATTGACGTTATCATTAGAAAATCAATTTGTAAACACTAAGATTGCAGAGTAATAACGTAAGTTAGAAGATATCAAAGACCAATCTAATAGCCTTTGCTGACAGAGCAAGGCACATTGTAGACAGCAGAAAAGCAATAAACGCAATACATCTCAACCTCAAGATGGCCTTTGATTTCGTCCTATATGACACACTCATCAACTAGCAAGAAAAATATAGCTTAAACCAGTATTTCTCAAACTATACAATGTGACCCCCAAGGTTATCATGAAAAGGTACCAAAGGGGTCACAGAATTTGCAGCTGTATTTCTTCAACATAATGCCTGATTCACAGAAAGTCCCAAGAAAAACAGCAAAAATTCCAAGGAAGGCACCACTCATTCTCATACTCCCCAGAAAGCCCCATTCCCTGACTTTCTCTAGCTATTACAGAAATATCCCTCCTTAGGACTGGCATGTTGACATAAGAAACAACCGACTTTTATTGACTTTATTTGAGCCAAAATGATGACATATGCTAGGGAGCAAAATCTCAAATGCTCCAGAGAAAAACAGTTTTGCAGTTTCTTTTATGTATTTGAAATTAAGGAGAGGACGGAAGGAAGATTACAGGAAAATGGGAGAAAGCAAGGCAGGGGTTGGATTACAGGATTGCTAAGATTGTTTGCTCTCGGAAGAGTGGTTATATCTCAGAAGGAGGGGTCTGAAAGGGTGATTCGTGCCTTAAAAGGGAGGATCTGAAGAGAAGCATCTCAAAGGGATATTAACCTAGATGTACAGAAACAATGAACAAGGGCTTGCTTGAGGCAAAGATAAACCTTTTACTAAAAAATAATATGCCTAGCCCTAGCCGGTTTGGCTCAGTGTATATAGCGTCGGCCTGTGGACAAAGGATCTTGAGTTCAATTCTGGTCAAGGTCAGGTAGCTTGGTTTCAGGCTCCTCCCTGGCCTGGGCCCTGGTCAGGGCTCGTGCAGGAGGCAACCAATCGATGTGTTTCTCTCACATCAATATTTCTCTCTGTCTTTCCCTCTCTCTTGCACTCTCTCTAAAAATCAATGGTAAAATATCCTTGAGTGAGGATAAATAAATAAATTAATAATAATAATTATATGCCTGGGGTGTGACTACCCACCATGACTTGCCCAGTTAGGAATGTATGATCAGATCACCCTGTGAGACTACTTTCCATAGAACCTTGTTTTCCATTCACATGAAGAAGAAGCGTTGGGTTCAGCGAGACCTCTAGATGTTGAGTTTCACTCTTTCTTCAATCAACTCTGTTTCTCAGTTGTCAACACCTCAATACCATAAAAAGTAATATAACTAGGCACAGATTAATAATAACAAAATTTTATTAAGTATTCATGATACTATTTAGGCACTATTAATAACTAATTTAATCCTCATATCAACCCTATGAGATAGGTACTCTTATTCACAAGTGAGAAAATCGAGGCGCTCAGAAGTGAAGTAACTTGTCTATGGTTTCATGCTAATAACTTGTAGAGAATATTGGTCAAGATTTCAACCCACAAAGTTTGTATCCAGAGTCTAGGGCTTTAATCTGCAGGATCAAATAGAAGAGCAAACACAGCATTTGGCACATCCTGTATTCAAGAAGTGTAAGCTATTGACTGGGCTAAGGGGTATCCAGATAGCTGCAAAACAATATTCCAGGGCGTGGCTTTGAGGGTATTCCTAGAAGAAATTAACATTTGAATCAGGGGACTGAATAAAGCAGATTGCTCTTCCCAATGTGAATGGGCACCATCCAAGTGAGGGCTTGAACAGGATAAAAAGGCTGAGGGATGGAAAACTCATTCTCCTGCCCCTTGGCATTAGAGCTTCTGGTTCCCTGACTTTTGAACTCAGACCAGAACTTATACCATCATCCCTGGTTTGAATTCAGACTGACAACACTGACCACTTTTCTGATTCTCCAGCAGCTCGGAGACATCAAATTGTGGTGGTACTTCTCAGCATATATAAATTTAATTTACCACAGAAGAATCCTAATATATAAAAACCCTGGGTCCGTCACCATCGGAGGCTCGACCAACCCGAAGTCAGTCCTGCAGTCAGTGCTGGGTTGCCGTGGCAACCCAGCACTGACTGCTGTGGCTGCAGGCAAGTGACCCAGCACTGACTGCTGAGGGGACTGCGAATCAGGCCCGGAGAGAGGCCTGAAGAGGGAAGCAGGGTCTGACCTGTAGCCTCTGTGGCAGCTATTGATCAGCACATGCCTCTCTCTTTCTCTCCAGCAGCTGCCGCCTCCATTTCTCTCCAGGCCTCCACAGGGGCTGCTGATCAGCCCTGCCTTTCTGATCAGGCCCTGTTGATAGGCCCAGAGACACTGACTGACATAGAAACCAACCAATCAGAACCAAATCTGGGTCAACTGTGAGGAGCCAATGACTGCCTAGGAGGCGGAACTTTTGATGCTGATTGGCATAGGAACTGACCAATTGGAACCAAATCTGGGTGAACTGTGAGAAGCCAATGGCTGCCTAAGAGGCGGAGCTTTTTATGCTGACTGGCATCGAAACTGACCAATCAGAACCAAATTGGCCAGCAGAGGAGGGAAGTTGGGGGCAAGATCAGGCTGGCAGGGGAGGGCAGTTAGGGATGAGATCAGGGCAGCCAGGGAAGGCAGTTGGGGCAACCAGGCCAGCACGGAAGGGCAGTTGGGTACAAGATCAGGCCGGCAGGGGAGGGCAGTTGGGGGTGATCAGGCAGGCAGGCAGAGGGGTTAGGGACAATCAGGCAGGCAGGCAGAGGCAGTTAGGGGTGATGAGGCAGGCAGGTAGGTGAGCGGTTAGGAGCCAGCAGTCCCAGATTGCAAGAAGAATGTCCTACTGCCGGTTTAGGCCCAATCCCTAAACCGGGAGTCGGACATCCCCCAAGGGGTCCCCGATTGGAGAGGGTGCAGGCTGGGCTGAGGGAACCCCCCCTCCTTGCATGAATTTCATGCACCGTGTCACTAGTTATTAATAGCACAAATCAATTCATTCACTATTCTATATCCTCTATTTACTCTAGTTTACAGGTAACGAAACTGGTGTTTAATCTTATCTAATAATAGACAAATATGCAAATTGACCATACCTCCGACACACCCACAAGTCACGCCCACAAGCCACACCCATCATCCAATCAGAGCGAGCATGCAAATTAACCCAAACCAAGATGGCTACAGCCACAGAGAGCAAGGTTTTCTAGGTAACAGAAGAAGCCAAGCTTTCCGCCTGCCCTTGCCAGGCCTAAGCTTCCACTCAAGCTACAAAGTTTCAATTATAGAAGGTAAACAAATTCAAACAAATGGCGGCAGAATGGAGCTTGAGAGAGCAGGCCAGGGTTGCCGCCGGCAACAGGAGAAGCAAAGCTTTCCGCACACCCTGGCCAGGCTCACCCGCTTAAGGCAACAAAGTTTCAATTATAACCCCAACAAAAATGGCTTCCAGCCTCAGAGGGAGCCCCAGGCTTGGCTCCGCTCCAGGCTACAAAGTTTCAATTGTAGAAGGAAAATAAATTCCAGATACCAGGGCCTCCGCTTGGGTTGCTAGGGGGCGTGGCCAGCCTGCAAACCACCACAGGCCCCTCGCTCAGGCTGCCCCACACACCAAGGAAACCCCCACCTGATCTGGGACGCCCTTCAGGGCAAACCAGCTGGCCCCCACCCCTGTACCAGGCCTCTATCCTATCTAATAAAAAAGTAATATACAGATTGATCATCACTGCAACACACAATATAGCTGCCTCCATGTGGTCAAAGATTTTGCCCCCATGTGGACACAAGATGGCCACCACAGATGGCCAGCAGGAGAGGGCAGTTGGGAGGCACCCGGCCTGCAAGGGAGGGCAGTTGAGAAGGACCAGGCCTGCAAGGGAGGGCAGTTGAGAGGGACCAGGCCTGCAAGGGAGGGCAGTTGGAGGTGATCAACCCTGTAGGAGAGGGCAATTAGGAGTGACCAGGCCGGCAGAGGAGGGAAGTTGGGAGCAAACAGGCTGGCAGCAGAGTGGTTAGGGGGTGATCAGGCTGGCAGGCAGAAGCGGTTAGGGGCAATCAGGAAGGCAGGCAGGCAGGCAAGCAGTTGGGAGCCAGCAGTCCTGGATTGTGAGAGGGATGTCTGACTGCCCATTTAGGCCCGATCCCAATGGGCAGTCGGACATCCCTCGAGGGGTCCCAGTTTGGAGAGGGTACAGGCTGGGCTGAGGGACAACCCCCCTCCGTGCACGAATTTCGTGCACCAGGCCTCTAGTAAACTTTTATAAAGGAAATAAGGATGTTTCAGATGTACTTAACCCTTTGCACTCGCTTGCTTTTTTCTCGATTCCTTTATTCTAATGCTAACCATGTTGAGTCACACTCGACATCCGAGTGCAAAAGGTTAATAAGGCAGAATGTAAAGAACTGGGTTCCTGATAAATTGAGTGATGTCAATAAGCTGCCAAGTTCATTTGTAGAAGGGGGAGAGCTGTAAGGTATTAGGCAGCGGTCTTGAGAAGGTTGACAGAGTCATAAAAGCACATGGGGATGAAAGGGCTCTCCAAAGCCAGATCAAAGCTTTGCTTAGTGGAACAAGGGGTTCAGATGGACTAAAGAGACCACACATTTTTTTGGTGGCATCAATCCAAACATTTGTAGGATTTTCACCAGGAGAGGGTTCTCGCTTATTGATAAACACACACACACACACACACACAAAAACAAAACAAAACAAAAAAAAAAAACAGTCTTTAAACAACAATAGGTGACTTTGTATGTTTCTCTGAGAAAAAAGCTAAATTGATATTTCAATTGAATTTTAATTTTAAAATGTTTTGGAAAAAAAAAAGCTTCTCCTACTGAACTTACTTCAATAGAAGGTTGAAAAGTCTTGTTATCTTAAAAGAACAAGAACATAATTTTAAGCTCTCTATACACATTTCTGATATTCTTCTGTGGTAAATTAAATTTGCACATTTGCTCTTGAGTTTGCCATGTCTTCATTTTCCTCTCTATTTATGCTTGTATGCTTTGTGCTTTGTTGGTTTACAAAGAACTGTGGGAGAATAAAAGCAAGAGCATTCGAGGAGAAATTATAGTTTTCCCATATGTAGAGGGTTTGACTGCAGTGGCGGTCTGCTCATCACCGCCTTGCTGCTCGATTTTGTATGTGACAGATTGTCAAATGGAATGTTTAGTCTGCCCTTTTTCATTTTTTCTGTTCATTTCTTGTTTTCAAAGTAGAGCATTTAGCATTTCTCCAATATAAGATGTCATTTTTTAGTATTTTAATGTTAATTGTTTTCCTAAGTGAGCAAATCAAATATGGAAAGGTCTGATGCTTCAAAAAAATTCTACAAACCTTTTTTGGGATACTTAGGATAAGGTCAACTAAAAGCAGGATGTGTGCAAGTCTATTTAGTGTTATTTCAGAAAACAAGAATAAACACTAATACATATTTTAAATTCTTGGTCTCTATATCTGAAATTATCATAAGAGGATATATAATAGGTTCTTAATAAATGTTGAATGAACATGTGTATAACCCCAACAAACCAGGAGTTTTGTATGAAAATTTGTGTGGATTCTAATTTTAGAAAAAGTGTTCCTCCAACCAAAATAAATGGCTATCAATGTGGTTCGCTACTGACACCTCCTAAGACTATTAATAGAAGAAAATAAATGTTAACATTCCCAGATTTTTTTAAAATTACCTCTGCACAGTGCTTTACTATTCTCAATATTTTATACATAAACAATGAATGCTCCTCCCCAAAACCTCTCTGTTCAAAACTCTAAAATTTTCCCCCAAGTCCAGATACCCTATCTCCTTAAATCCCATGTCTTTTTTTTTTCTTTTCTTTTTCATTTCAAATAGTTATTATCCTTTTGTTTATTATGGTGAAACATACATAATATAAATTTACCATTTTAACTATTCTCATGTGTATATCTCTGTGGCATTAAGTATATTTATATTGCTGTGCAACCATCACCACTATTCATTTTGAGAATGTATTCATCTTCCCAAACTAAAGCTCCGTATTCATTACACACTAACTCCTCATTCCTCCCTCCCTCAGCCCCTGGTAACCACCGCTCAACTTTGTGTCTCTAGGAATTTGACCACTTTAGGTATCTCCTATAAGTGGAATTATAAATTATTTTTCTTTTATGACAAGCCTTTCCCCTTAGTACAATGTCTTCAAACTTCACCCATTTTGTAACAGTGTCAGAATTTTCTTCTTAAGACTGAGCAATAGGTATTGCATTTATGTGTATAAATCACATTTCATCTATCCATTCATCTGTCAATAGAAACTTTGGTTGTTTCTACATTTTGTCTATTACAAATAAAGCTACTATGAATATGGAGGTACAAAATCTGTTTGAATTCTTGCTTTCAGTTCTTTGGGGAATATACACAGAAGGGCAATTGCTATATTTTATGGTAAGTGTATGTTTAAATTTGGAGAAGGTGCCATACTGTTTGTTTTTTATAGTAGCTACACCATTTTATATGCCTGCCAACAAAGCACAAAGGTTTCAATTTCTCCACATCCTCACCAGACTCATTCTTTTCTCTGTGTGTGTGTGTGTGTGTGTTTTAATAATAGTTATTCTAATGAGTGTGAAGTAGTATCTCATGATGGTTTTTTTTTTAAATATATTTTTATTGATTTCAGAGAGGAAGGAAGAGGGAGAGAGAGATAGAAACATCCGTGATGAGAGAGAATCATGGATTGGCTGCCTCCTGCAAGTCCCCCACTGGGGATTGAGCCTACAACTTGGGCATGTGCCCTTGACCGGAATCGAACCTGGGACCCTTGAGTCCACAGGCCGACGCTCTATCCATTGAGCCAAACCGGTTAGGGCTCTCATGATGGTTTTGATTTGTGTTTCCCTAGTGACTAGTGATAGTGAGCCCTTAATATTATACGTTTTCTTGGGAGAAATGTCAATTTTCTTGGGAGAAATGTCAATTCATGTCCTTTTTTAATTATTATTTTTAAGCAAAGATGAATATTTTTTAATCCTCACCTAAGGATATGTTTATTGATTTTAGAGATAGAGAAACATTGATGTCTGAGAAACATCTATCAGTTGCCTCCCAGACCAAGAACCAAAACTGCAACCTTTTTGGTGTACTAGATGATGCTCCAACCAACTGAGTCACCTGGTCAGGGCCTTTTGTCATTTTTTAACTGAGTTACTTGCTTTTTTGTTCTTGAATGATAGAAGTTTTCTATATATTCTGCAAATTAATTTCATATATATATATATGGCTTGCAAATATCTTCTCTTGTTATTTGGGTTGCCTTTTTACTCTGTTGATAGAAGACCTTGATCACATAAATTACACATTTTGATAAAGTCCAACTTATCTATTTTTTGCTGTTGCTTGTGTTTTGCTCTCACATTCAAGAAATCGTTACTAAATTCAAGGCCATGAAACTTCTGAAACTTTTCTTTGCTCTTAGTTTAGTTAGGCCTTTGATCATTTTGAGTTAATTTTTCTAGGTGGTGTAAGGTAAGGATCCATCATTATTTTGCATCTAGACATTCAGTTTTCTTAGTAGTATTTGTTGAAAAGATGTTCCTTTTTCAAATGAATGATTATGGCAAAAAAAATCACGTGCAAATGTTTATTTCTAGGCTCTCTGTTCTATACAGTTGGTCTATATTTTGTCTTTATGCCAAGGTCACATTGCTTTTATTACTGTGGCTTTGTGGTAAGTGTTTAAATCAGGAGGTGTGAGACCTCTAACTTATTTATTTATTTATTTAAAATTCTTTATTGTTTTTGTTTTCTTTTTTATTTTTTTATTGTCTAAACTTTTACATATGTCTCCTTTTTCCCCAATTGACACCCTCCCCCAAGCCATTCCCACCCTGGGCAAGCCCCCATCGCCCCAGTGTCTGTGTCCATTGGTTATGCTAATATGCATGCATATGAGTCTTTTGGTTGCTCTCTAATCCCTCTCCCTTACCATTTGTCTCTAGATCGATCTATTCTTATTCATAAAATTATGTTGATCATTATATCCCACATATGAGTGAGATCATGTGATATTTATTTTTCTCCGACTGGCTTATTCCGCTTAGCATAATGTTCTCCAGTTCCATCCATGTTGTTGCAAATGTTAAAAGTTCCTTCTTTTTTATAGCAGCATAGTATTCCATTGTGTAGCTGTCCCATAATTTTTTTAATCCACACATCTGCTAATGGGTACTTAGGCTGTTTCCAAATCTTAGCTATGGTAAATTGTGCTGCTATGAACATAGGGGTGCATATATGCTTTCTGATTGGTGTAATGCTTTATTGTTGAAAGTATTACATATGTCCCCCTTCCCCGCCATTGACCTCTTCCAACCTGCCTCTGCCCCCCAGCCCAGGCCTTCACCCCCCTATTGTCTGTGTCTATTTGTTTATGTTTATATGCATACAAGTTCATTGGTTGATCTCTTCCCACCCACCCATCCTCCCCTGCCTTCCCTCTGAGGTTTGATGTTTCTATGTCTCTGGATCTATTTTTGTTCATTAGTGTTCTAGTCTATGAGCATAAGATGTCTTTCTATTTATTGGTTTCTTCTTCAGTTTCTTTTAGCAATGTTTTTCAGGTGTTTTTTGTTTGTTTGTTTTGTTTTAATCCTACCCCAAGGATATTTTTCCATTGGTTTTCAAAGAGAGTGGAGGAGAGAGGAAAGACAGAGAGAAATATCAATGTGAGAGAGACACATTGATTGGTTGCCTCCTTGCACGCACCCTGACCAGGGTCTGGGCCCAGACCGAGGAGGAGTCTGCAACTGAGATACGTGCCCTTGACTGAAATAGAATTGGGACCCTTGGTCTGCAGGCTGACACTGTATTCACTGAGCCAAACCAGCTAGGCGTGTCTTGCAGTTTTCACATAAAAATCTTTTGCCCCCTTGGTTAAATTTATACCTAGGTATTTTTTCTTTTGATGCTATTATAAGTGGAAGTGTTTTCTGATTTCCTTTTCAGATTGTTAATGTACAGAAATACAACTGATTTGTGTGTGAATATAATGTTGGCTGTATTCACTATGCCTTTATTATGTCAAGGTAGTTTCTTTCACTTCTTAATTTGCTGAGTTTTTAATATTATTATGAAAAGGTATTAAATTTTGTCAAATGATTTTTCTTCATTCATTGAGATAGGCACGTGTTTTTTCTCTTTTAGTCTGTTAATGTGTTGTGTTACATTAATTGATTTTTGTGTGTTGAACCATCCTTGCATTCCAATAATAAATTTCACTTTATTGGTGTATAGTCCTTTCAATACACTGCTGAATTTCATTTGCTAGTACTATATTAAGAAGTTTACATTGATATTCATAAAATATGTTGGCTTATAATTTTATTTTCTTATAGTATCTTTTTCTGGCTTTGCTATTAGAGTTATTCTTTTTAAATAAAAGAACTAATTAAGGCTGTCCTCTTGCTTTCAATTTTTATATTACCTTATAGATTCTCACTATTCCTCAGAGGTACAGCAAAGGAAACTGGAATTGAGGGTGGAGTAGGGGACAGAGACAGAATTTTCTCTGGAAGTCAAGGGGAGATGGCAGATTGCAAATAATCAGGACTTAATATTTTTCTATTGTCCTTGACATAAATGAATTAGTAAGTTGAGTTATATTCCATAATTAGAGCTAAGCCTTCCAAAAATGTCTTCCACATTGGTTGAAGAGCATATGAAGTTAATGGTACTCAAAATTTTTGTTGTTTTTTATCATGTTACATTTATTATCTTACTTAAATATCTTTAAACATAGAGCTATACATAAATTCCACACAGACACAATTCTTATTAAAAAGCAAACTAAATTTAGAAATTAAATACAAATTTAATTGTATTTAATTAAATTAAACTCTGGCCAGGTGGCAGAGTTGGCTGAAGCATCATCCTGTACATCAAAAGGTTGCGGGTTTGATTCTGGTTAAGGCACATGCCTGGATTCCAACCTTGATCCTGGTTGGAGTGCATATGGGAGGCAACCAATAAATGTTCCTCTCACACCTCTCTCTCTTTCTCTCTCAAATCAATAAAACCATATCCTGGGGTGAGGATAAAAAAAATACAAATTTCACCAAACCAAACATTTCAAACTAACAATTTTCTGACAAATGATCTTGTTTTACCGAAAACAAAATGTTAGCTCACATGTTACCAGTTGCTCCTACAAAAAATATTTTGAGTTCATCATGCTTATACTACAATTTATTTTGTTATGAGTCAGTTTTTCCATTCTTGATTTTATATTAATTATTGAAAAAATATTTTATATGGTATTTGGTCAGTAATATTATTGGTAGTCATCTAGTTATAAGATGGTGGTGGTCATTCAAATAATCCAAAGCATAATTGTGTTACTTCTTTGATTAGCATTAAAATAAAAAATTTAAATTCAAATTTAAACTCCCTAATTAGTAAACACACAGATCTATTCTTCCCACCTCTGCAAAAACACTGGTAAAAAGAAATAGATATTGATTGGAGTAGGATAGGGAGGAAGGTTGAGGAGAACATAAGAACTTAAGGGCAAATGAGGACAGGAAGCTGTGTGTAGGATGGTTCTTGTGTTTCTTCTCTTTAAGGCCATAGGCACTAAATCAGAGATGTGCTGAGGCATGAGGTTAAGGAACGTAATAAAAGGGAGTGTTCAAAAGAAAGATAAAGAACCAAACTGATATTCATAAGAAAGCAGATTGCTATTTCAAGGGCTTGGTAGAGAGGCCAGAACTCGTAAAGGAACAAAGGACTGTATTCATAGAGGTCCAGATGGAGAAGCAGGTTCGGGAAAACCAATGGAAGCAGAGGCTGGAGGCCGAAGCCCTGCTGACTGTCATTGCTATGAATGCCTTCCCACAGGTGGGTCTCCAGAGTAGAGAAAGGCTGAAAATGGGAACTAGCTTCTGGAGACAAATGACTCGTTTAACAACTTTATCAACGTCTACCTCTTACTGGAACTAATATACTGAGACAAAGTATACAAGACAACTAGGCCAAATTAGGACAAGGATCAAAGTGAGCATGAGAAGAATAATAGTATTTTTTTCTGTGTCTCTGCCCTCATTGCAGAGTTGTCAAACACTAGCCACCCACTCCCTCCCCCTAGAAAGCCATAAATACTCAAAATTATTGCAATTAGTCCATCCATTTCTTTATTTACTTAATTATAAAATGTCTTTTTATTTAACAAGGGCATGGCTAGGCTCTAAAGATATAATGGTGTAAAAAGACATGGATGATGTCTTCCTGCCTCCTACAGTCAATGCAGCGATATAGATGAACTCATACAGTCTAGCTTTTGTGGAAAAGCTGTGGAAGGGTGCTGAGTGTCAGTGGCAAGAGATTACACTGGAAAGTAAGCAAACTCCTAAGGAGCTATTTAAGAGCCACTAAAGTCTTTTAAACATGGGAATAAAATGATCAGTTGAAATAATCTAAAAAGAATGCATTATGGATATGTTCATATATGACCTTCTCAGCATCCACATAACATGTAATATTTTATATACCTGTTCTGGCTCTTGAAGTAATGTTTCTAGCCACTCTCTCTTTATTTACTGGGAGTTTCAAATGAAATTGCCTATAGTGGTCTGTCAAGGAAGTAAATGCATGAAGTGAACTGGTAAAAGACATTAAAGAGTGGAGGTGACTCTGGCAAAGGAGAGATCTATGCCCATACACAGGGCAGCCATTACTCACTTCCAACTGAACATTACTGTACAGCAACATTGGCATAAATGAGTTTTATTGAGTAAACTCATTTGCACACAAAAATATCTGTGAGCTAGGATCTGCTCTCAAGCCATAGGTTTGTGACCTCTGTTACTATATGCCAAAATTAGGGAAATATTTGAAACATTCATTTGTTGTCAAAGAAAACAACATAATTATCATTTAGTCTAAAAATATATAGTAACTGGTCAGATCTTCTTAATTTATGTTTTCTTTAAAAATCCTCAATCTAATAATCATAATGACTTATTTCAGTGTTCAAGTGGACAGTGAAGTCTGTGCTGAAACACAGAAGGAACAGTAATTTCAATATGTTGAAAGGTATCTAAATATCAATCTGAGAATGAAGTATGTGGGGAAGGACAATATAAAGTGATTTTCTGTTTAGCTAGGCACTCTTTCTTACATTCCCCAATATAATATTATGTGTGTGTGTGCTATTCATAAGAAAGTAAAATGTTAGAGAAGGATTACAAGAGGAGGCTGATGTTAAAATATAAAATTATATACTTGAATTGACTTATAGGTTGCTTGAAATCTAAATGCTTTTTGTAATGCCTTCCTAAAAATCAACATTAATATTTCATTTTTGTTATAGCTTAGAATGTTAACACTTTGTATTTCCCTGTGCTTTATTACTTATAAGAATCTGATATGGTCAAAAGTAAATTGGAGGTGAAGTCAGATGATGCAGTCTATACCTTGGTAATAAAATTGCACTTATATGATATAAATGGTATCTGTGGAACTTATGAGACCTGGTGCTCCTGCCTACTAAAGACTTGCATAATCTTGGTCAAGACTGAAACATCTGGGTTGCTCAGCTTTTTTGTTTGTAGAAGAAAAAGTTTGAGTTGGGTTAAGAAATACTATTTAAGACTTAGAAATTAGACAAAAAGTTGGGCACTATGTCTATTCAATATCACATTGGAATAGCATTTTAAAAACGTTGGCCATTAGCTGTTTGATTAGACCCCAGTTTAAGACTATATTGGAACTATAGAATATATTTTTAAAGCTGAAATATAAAAAATCTACTTGATGCAATTGGGAAATCTATTTGACTCTATTTTGATGCATCTACTTTTTAGTGATCCAATTCTTTTATTTTATTTTAAAATACAGCCTAAAATATTTGTGATTATGTTTTTAATTTGACTTATTTTACAAGTTTTGGCAACATTTCTCTTCCTAAGAAACATATGAATTCTTGTGGAAAAAACAAAACAAAACATGCTTCAATAAAAATTAAGAAAAACCACTAAGGGCATTTGTTTTTTATAAACAATACACACAGCTGTAGCAAAGTTGGCAGGGACACTTGCCAGAGAGCTACATATTTGCTACTACAAACTGTTCTGAACACCCTTTATCCAGGAACAGCTGGTAAAATGGTATTTAAGAACAGTTTGTTTAATCTAATGAGAAACTTTGCTGCAATGCATGATACTGCCTGCAAAAAATAATTGGGTAAATATTGATTTTTTTTTTTTATGTTGCTACTAGTAGCCCTGCACACGAATCTGTGCGCCAGTAGGTTGCTGCTGCCATCCTGTAGCTTTGTGCCCGCTGCCCCGCCCTCCTGTAGCTCCTCCCGCCCCCACATAGCTTGCTGCCCTGCCCCCTCCTGTCAGCTCCCTGCCGCCCCACCCTCCTGCAGATCCATGATCTGGTCGTTATGTGGTCAGTTGTTACACCTCAGGGCGTAATGGATAATTAGCATATTCCTCTCTTATTATATAGGATAATAGTTACATTTTCAACAAATAGGAATTTATATGCATATTTATTTGGTGACATTTCTCTCTATATGGAAGTTAGTGATTAGTTCTTGACAGACACACACAAACACATATGCATGCATATACATATACATGTGAAAGACACATAAATTAACAGAGTATACAAATATAGTTTAGGGTTTTAGTGTTATGGCTGCCAGAGGGTAGAAAAACTATTTGGAATACAGTTTTAGAGTTTATGACTATCTTTGAAACCAGAATTACCCACAGAAAAGACTACTTTAGGGAAGACCAGCAACTGTGACAGCAGCAAAAACTAATCAAAGATTCCTGGGTACCAAATATCAAAGCAGCACACACTTCAATTTCTCTGGAGTGACTGAAGAGAAGAAGGAGCCTCCAGACTCCTCCATTTCTCACCCCAGAAACCTCTGAAAGAGTGTAAATGTAGTGTGTGATTGCTTGCACATGCACACACGCATACTCCTCTCTGTTTGTTTTCCTTACATCATCTCAATTCCAAACTCTGCAGGCACTATAACACACAAAGCTGCCCTGATAGTATTTCTGTCATGACTTGCTACCTGAAAGTACTTGAAACCACAGAAGACCATATCTTGCCAAAATTTGAATTAGGTTTTATTGACACACAAGTTTCAGATAGTTTACAGAAACACTCAAACTTTGAGATAATATCCAAGATACTCCCTTTTTTGAAGAATATATGTATATGATTCATGTATGTTAATATATATGTGTATTTGTAAACTATATTTTATTGTATTCTAATGATCTTTGTAATTTTAAAGCCATATCTCATTTTTATTGTAATTTTTTGATGATAGGATATCATATCTAAATAAGGCTGAGTTCATAATAGGCACTATGTTTGATATAAAAATATTTATATAAAATGTTATGGATATATGTCATTATTAGCTTATTAGGTCGCAGTCACTCATTATATTGACAGCATACAATAATGTCTGGTATATTTTAGTGGACTATAAATAATGTTTTAAGTAATGAATTTTATATATATATATATATATATATATACACACACACACACACACACACACACACACACACACATTAGGAATGTAAGAGATGGGTTCACAACACAGAAAATGATATGAAAGAAGAGAATATTAAGAACTATTAGTAAAAACTATGAATTATACCAACCATCCGCCCGCGGCTGGGAGGATGGCAATGAGGGAGAGAGTGTGAGTGAGGGAGGGAGCAAAAGGGGAGTGTGTGGACATGTGGTGTGTATGTGCGTCTAAGTGAGGGACAGCTAGATCTCTCAGGACCTGCAGGTGCTGGCAGATCAGGCTTTCATAGCCGGGCAGCCTCTGCTACTGCTGTAATCTCTACCGGGGCGGTCAGCTCTGCCACAGAAGCCATGCCATGTTGAAGGGGAGAGCTGCTGTGACTGGGAGCCCAGCCTCACCTCCACCCAAGGTGCTCTCAGCCACCACCTGGGATCCTACAGCTACTCTGGCCAGGGACCTGCTGCCTTGACTGCCGACCCATGGACACCAGGACTCCAGTTTCCCAGCTGAGGACTCCTCAGCCCCAGGGACCACAACTGCTCCAGAAGCAGCATGAGAAGCCGCTGCCAGCGACCGCATGAGGAGAAGCAGCCCCATGACCTCCCACCTCAAGGAGCAGCCACCGACCACACTCACGTGAGGAGCAGCTGCCCCGCGACCCCCCTCCAAGGAGCAGCCACCGCCCACAACCACGTGAGAAGCAGCCACCCCCCAACCGTGCGAGGAGCGGGAGCCCTACAACTGCGCAAGGAGCAGCAGTCCCTCAACTGCATGAGGAGTAGCCGCTGCTTGTAACCGCCCAAGGAGCAGACGCTGCTCACAACCACACGACCAGCCACCAAGCCCACCGCTGCAGTCACAGGCCCTGTGTGACTTGACACCTAGATCCTTTGGTGAGAACAAAAATGGGGAGACAGAAGAATAACCCCCTAAGGAAAGAAAAGGAGGAATCACAAAAAAAACCACAAACAAACAAACAAAAAAAAACTAAAATAAAATGGAGGCATGCAATATGTCAGAAAAAGAACTCAGAATAAGGGCCATGCCGTTTATAAAGCAGATGGATGAGAAAATCAATAACCTATGTAAGAATTAGGAGGAAATAAAGAATGATATAGCTACAATAAAAAGCAACATGGAAGCTTTCAACAGTAGACTAGGAAAAGTGGATGACCGAATTAGCGAATTCGAAGACAGGGAAGCAAAACACACCCAATCTGAACTGCAATTGGAGAAAAAAATCAAAAGACAGGAGGAGAGCCTAAGGGAGCTTTGGGACAACATGAAACGAAGCAACATGCATATAATAGGGGTGCCAGAATGACAAGAAGAGGAGCAAAGGTTAGAAAACTTATTTGAAGAAATAATGTCAGAAAACTTCCCTGATTTGGGGAAGAAAAAGTCACACAAGCACAGAAAGTCTCAAACAAGATGAACCCAAAAACACCCACACCAAGACATGTCGTAATTACAATGGCAAATGTTAACAACAAAGAGAGAATCTTGAAGGCTGCAAGAGAGAGACAGAAAGTTACCTACCAGTGATCTCCCATTAGGTTATCAAATTAGTTCTCAATAGAAACACATCAGGCCAGAAAGGAATGAAAGGAAGTATACAAAGTGATACAAAGCAAAGGACTGAGTCCACGAATACTCTATCCAGCAAGGCTATCATTCAAAATTGAAGGGTAAATTAGGAGCTTCAAAGACAAAAAAAAGGCTAAGGGAGTTTATCACTACCAAGCCAGCAATGCAAGAAATGCTAAAAGGACTGTTGTAAAAAAAAGAAAAAGAAAAGGGAAGAAGGAACACAGGCATAAAAAATAAAAATGGTTACAAACAAGTACCTATCAATAATAACTTTAAATGTAAATGGCTTAAATACTCCAATCAAAAGACATAGAGTGGCTGAATGGGTAAGAAAACATGACCCATGTATATGCTGTCTACAAGAGATACACCTCAGAACAAGGGACTGAACCAGACTGAAAGTGAAGGGATGGAAAAATATCTTTCAGGCAAATGGAAATTTAAAAAAAAGCTGGGGTAGCAATATTTATATCTGACAAAATAGACTTCAGATTGAAGGCCATAGCAAGAGATAAGGAAGGCCACTTCATAATACTAAAGGGATTGATACAACAAGAAGATATAACTCTGGTAAATATATATGCACCCAATACAGGAGCACCCAAATACATTTAAAAAAAATCTGGAAAATATCAAGGGAGAGATCAACAACAATATGATTATAGTAGGGCACTTTAATACCCCACTGACATCACTAGATAAATCGTCTAGACAAAAAATCAGCAATCCTAAATGACTCACAAGATCAGATGGACTTAATTGACTTCTTAAGGACATTTCACCCCAAAGCCACGGAATATACATTCTTCTCAAGTGCACATGGAACATTTTCAAAGATAGACCACATATTGGGTCACAGGAAAAGTCTCTCCAAATTCCAGAAGATTGAAATCATATCAAACATCTTCTCAGACCAAAGTGGCATAATATTAGAAATCAACTACAATAAAAACAATTTAAAAATTTGAACATTTGGAGGCTTAATAGCATGCTATTAAACAAAGATTGGGTTACCAAAGAGATCAAATAAGAAATTAAAAACATCCTGGAAACAAATGACAATGAAAACCCAACAATCCAAAATCTATGCAACCCAGTGAAAGCAGTCCTGATAGGGAAGTTCATAGCTCTACAGGCCTACCTCAAAAAACAAGAAAAAAATGTTAATAAATCATCTAACTCTACAACTTGAAGAACTAGAATGAGAGCAACAAGAAAAGCCTAGAGTGAGCAGAAGCAAGGAGATAATAAAGATCAGAGCAGAAATAAATGACATAGAGTCCAAAAAAAAAACAATGCAAAAGATCAATGAAACTAAAAGCTGGTTCTTTGAAAGGATAAACAAGATTGATGAACCTCTAGCCAGGCTCAACAAGAAAGAGGACCCAAATAAACAAAATCAGAAATGAAAGAGGCAAAATAACAACAGACCCCACAGAAATACAAAAGATTGCAAAAAGAAATACTGTGAAAAACTCTACTCCAACAAACTAAACAACCTAGAGGAAATGGAAATATTCATAGAGAAATATGACCTTCCAAAACTCAATCACGAAGAATAAAGAAATCTCAACAAGCCGATAAGTAAAAAGAAAAGTGAAGCAGTCATCAAAAAGCTTCCAGCAAACAAAAGCCTAGGGCCAGATAGCTTCAGAGGAGAGTTTTACCAAACATTCAAAGAACTAAAACATATCTTCCTCAGACTATTCCAAAAAATTCAAGATTAAGGCACATTTCCAAGCTCTTTCTATGAAGCCTGCATTACCTTAATAACAAAACCTGATAAAGACACTACAAAGAAAGAGAATTACAGGCCAATATCCCTGATGAACATAGATGCCAAAATCATCAACAAAATTCTAGCAAATCGGAAACAGCATTACATTAGAAAGATCATACACCATTACCAAGTGGGATTTTTTTCCAGGGTTGCAGGGCTGGTACAATATCCACAAATCAATAAATGTGATGCATCACATAAACAAATTGAGAGACAAAAATCACATAATCGTATCAATTGATGCCGAAAAGGCATTTGACAAAAATCCAACACATTTTCCTGATAAAAACTTTCAGCAAAGTGGGAACAGAGAGATCAGACCTCAATATAAGCCTTATATGACAAACCTACAGCCAACATCATACTCAATGGTCAAAAGCTAAAACGATTTCCCCTAAGAACAGGAACACGACAGGGATGCCCACTTTTACCACTCTTGTTCGATTTAATACTGGAAGTGTTAGCCATTGGGATCAGACAAGAAGAAGAAATGAAAGGCATCCAAATTGGAAAAGAAGAAGTAAAATTGTCATTATTCACAGATGACATGATATTGTACATAGAAAACCCCAAAGACTCCATAAAAAAACTACTAGAACTAATAAGTTAATTCAGCAATGTAGCAGGATACAAAATTAACATCCAGAAATCTGTGGCTTTTTTATACACCAATAATGAACTCACAGAAAAAGAAACTAAAAAAAAATATATCATTTATCAATGCAACAAAAAATTAAGATACTTAGGAATAAATTTAATCAAGGAGGTAAAGAACCTGTACTCAGAAAATTACAGGACCCTGAAAAAAAAAAAAAGATAGATGAAGACATAAAGAAATGGAATAATATACTGTTTTCATAGATTGGTAAAATCAACATCATTAAAATGTCCATACTATCCAAAGCAACCTACAGATTCCATGCAATCCCCATTAAATACCAATGGCATACTTCAAAGACCTAGAACAAACTCTTCAAAAATTAATCCAGAATAAAAAAAAAGACCCCGAATAGCTACAGAAATCTTGAGAAAGAAGAACAAAGTTGGAGGGATCACAAAACCAGAGATCAAGCTATACTACAAAGCCACTCTTCTCAAAACTGCCTGGTACTGGCACAAGAACAGACATATAGACCAATGGAACAGAACAGAGAACCCAGAGATCGACCCAAGCCATTATGCTCAATTAATATTTGACAAAGGAGGCAAGAGCATACAATGGAGTCAAGACAGTCTCTTCAATAAATGGTGTTGGGAAAATTGGACAGATACATGCAAAAAAATGAAACTAGACCACCAACTTACACCATACACAAAAATACACTCAAAATGGATAAAGGACTTAAAGGTAAGAAGCAAAATCATAAAAATCCTAGAAGATACCATGGGCAGCAAAATAGCAGACATTTGTCATAGCAATATTTTTACCTATACAGCTCCTAGAGCAATGGAAACTAAGGAGAAAATAAACAAATGGGACTATATCAAAGTAAAAAGCTTCTGCAATCCAAAAGAAACCATCAACAAAACAACAAGAAAGCCCACTACATGGGAGATGCATACTTGCCAATGTATCTCTGATAAGGGTTTAATCTCCAACATTTATAGGGAACTCAAACAACCTAACAAAAGGAAGATAAACAATCCAATAAAAAAAATGGGCAAAGGACCTAAATAGACACTTTTTGAAAGAAGAAAACAGAAGGCTAAGAGACATATGAAAACATGTTCAAAGTCCCTAATCATCTGAGAGATGCAAATCAAAACGACCATGAGGTATCTCTCACACCTGTCAAAATGTTTATCATCAACAAATCAACAAACAACAAGTGCTGGAGAGGATGCGGAGAAAAAGAAACCCTTTTGCACTGCTGGTGGGAATGCAGACTGGTGCAGCCACTGTGGAAAACAGTATGGAGTTTCCTCAAAAAGTTCAAAATAGAACTTCCATTTGACCTAGTAATCCCACTTCTAGGAATACATCTCAAGAAAATAGAAACATCAATTAGAAAGGATATATGTACCCCCATGTTCATAGCAGCACAATTTACAATAGTTATGATTTGGAAACAGCCTAAGTGCCCATCAGCAGATGAGTGGATTAAAAAACTGTGGTACATCTACACAATGGAATACTATGCTGCTATAAAAAAGAAGGAATTCTTACCATTTGCCACAGCATGGATGGAACTAGAGAGCATTATGCTAAGTGAAATAAGCCAGTCAGTGAAAGAAAAATACCACATGATATCACTTATTTGTGGAATATAAAGAACATTACAAACTGATGAACAAAAATAGATAGAGGCAAAGAAGCATCGAACAGACTGTCCAACCTATGAGGGAAGGTGAGGGTTTGGGGGTAAGAGATCAACCAAAGGTCTTGTATGCATGCATATGAGCATAACCAATGGACACAGCTGGGGGTGGGGTGTGAGGGCCTCTGCTGGGGGTTGGGGGTGGCCGGAGAGAGGTCAATGGGGAAAAAAGGAGACTTTAAACAATAAAGGATTTAAATTGAAAATAATATCAGTTAAAAATATTTGTTGACTGAATGTATAAAAGCACAGTATCATTTAATATTGAAGCAAATACAGATCCATAAATCAGTAACTACCAAATGAAGCATTTGGAGAGGTTTACAAAGATATCAAGTTGCCATCTTTATATTTAAATAAACAGTGAAGCATTCATCGCATTTTGACAAGACATTTAAAACAAGAAAGTCACTTACAGACATGCTTTTACTTTATACCTAAGAATGATAGAGTCCCAAGGGATTAAATTATTAGCACATGAATGCATTAGTTTTTCTGCTGCCAGCCATGACTGAATCATTGGAACTGGACTTACCCTCTACTAGTAAACAAAAAGAGAAATTGAAAAATATAGAAAATAAGAATTTTCAGGTTTGAATCATAAGCATTACAGAACTTTGGTCTCTGACAAAAGAAAAACAAATAAGAAACATCCCATTATCATCCAGTTCTCAGGTGGAAGACAATTATACAACTGCAGGAAGAGAATTGCAGCCAGGGCAGAGATAGCAGCTCCTCAGTAGTTCAGATCAGAGTATGGGGCAGAGGAAGTGGCAAGACTCTTCAGGGAACAGTGCTTGTGAAGAGTAGGTGTGCAGAGTCACAGAAGCCCATATAGGAGTTTCTGGTGACTTTATGTATGAGGGCTGGATTGTCTTCCTAAAGGTTAGTGAATAGCAGCCCTTATACACTGAGTGTCCAGATTATTATGATCTCTGAACACATAATAATCTGGCCACTCAGTGTGTGTATATATATATTAGAGGCCTGGTGCATGAATTCGTGCATGGGTGGGGTCCAGCCAGCCTGGGTAAGGGGAGGGGACATGGGTGGTTGGCCGGCCTGCCTGCTGGTCGAACTCCTGGTTGAGGGGATAATTTGCATATTAGCCTTTTATTATATAGGATATACACTGAGTGGCCAGATTATTATGCGTTCAGAGATCATAATAATCTGGCCACTCAGTGTAGAGTTGAGAGTGGAATAAAGAAGAACTAGAGGTTGAGCAGTGCTAAGATATCAGCAACTCTGGAACACTAGTTCTACCACAGTGGAAAGACGAAGTAAACACCTTATTAGTAAATCTGGCATCCAACTGAGATACCAGAAAGACTCTGCCTTAGAAGTAAGGACCACATTATAAAGGAAGACCTAACCCGAACCTACATTAGCAAAGCATAAAGCCATAATCCTACCTAAAAAGTTTCACAGGGAAACAGTTGGAGAGACTTGAGAAAAAATGTGGACTTTCCAGAGATTCACACTAACAAGGTTTAAAACCAATCTAACACAAATTCAAGAGGATCAGGCAGTAATTCACTGTTTGGTGGAACGAGAGCCAAAAGTCTTCAGTGGAAGATAACAGAATCCTATATTTTAACAGCATTTTACCTGTCGTTTTCATTATTAAATAAAAATTGCTAGATATGAAGACATAAGAGCAAGATCAGGCTTGGGACTTTCACCTAGTCGCATTAGATGCACTCAAGTATGTCCTGAGATTATTATTATCACTTTGTCTGGAGGGTAAAGAGGCTCATAACCAATATCTTCCAAACAATTTGGAGCAACCAAGAATAAAACAAACTTCCTAAGAATGACAAAAGTAGAATCTTGTAGGAACTTCGGGGTTTCATTTTGAGTACTTGAAGGCTAGAGAAATGTGCCACTTTGACTAGGAATACTTGTTCTGAGTAACCATAGTCAAGCAGGTAGGTTCTTCGTCCCTTTTACCCATAATAAATGAATGGACCTAATCTAATCACATGATCCTTTTTAAAACAGAAGGTTAAGTCAGAGAGATTCGAAGCTCAAACAATGCTCGGTTGCTGGCTGGACTTTGGATAAGGACACATGCAAGGGCTGGAGAGTCACTCTGGGAGCTGAAAGTAACCCCTGGACTACAGCCAGCAAGGACACTGGGACCTGGGTCTTATAGCTACAAGGAATAGGATTCTGCCAATAACCTGAACGAGCTGGGAAGTGACTTCTTCCCCAGAGCCTCTAGGTAAGTGCCCAGTTTGGCTGATACCTTGATTTTTGACCTGGTCAGACCCTACAAAGAAGCTAGGGCAGCACAATTGGTCTTCTGATCTGCAGAACAATGAGATGATAAATGTGCTTTGTTTAAAGCATCCAAGTTTGAGATAATTTGTTACACAGCAAAAATAACTACTAATATAGAGTTTAACAGATACAAGTGTAGAAAGGTGATGACTATATTAAGTTTTTTGTTTTTATCTAGCTTTACTGAAATATAAATCACGTATAACATTGTGTAAGTCTAATGTGTAAAACATGATGAGTTGATACATATATACATTGTGAGATGATTATCACAATAAGACCAGTTGATATAACCTTCACCTCACCTTTTTTGTTGTGGTGGTGGTGGTAGTGAGAACACTTAAGATCTACTCTCTTTAAGCTACAATGCAGTATTGCTAACTAGAGTCACCATGCTCTACATTAGATCCTCAAAATATTAAGCTTTGATTCTATGTAAACTCTTTGGAACTTTGATGCAAGAGTGAAGAAAAGTTAGGATGTAAAACATTCTGAAGTTGCAGGTTAAACAAACAAGCAAATCTTAACTGAGTTTACTTTGAGTTGACTCAATTAGTATTTCCATCACTGAACAGAATAGAGCTTGAAATTGACAATGAATGAGTTGAGAGAAGTAAACAATAATAAAGGAAAAGATTCCTTACTTAGTAATGCAAGGGCCCCTCTTCACACTATGCTGGTAGAATAATGATTATTAACACTAATAGTGAAAATGTAAAATAAAAAATTATATATAAAAAGTAATTTTTTTAAAGTTCTTTTTCTGTTGGTTGTACATGAGGTGTCTCACATTTTTAGTCTTGGCTATTTTACTTCAGGAGATGAGGAAATAAAAACAAGAATCAATCTGCTTAGAGATACTTGTTATGATTATCTGACCCACACAGAAGAGAAGTAAAAATCATGAGTATATTTAGGCTTAAACATTGACTTTTAAATCTGTCTAACATGTATTATAATTTATACAGGTCAGTACAACTTATCCACATACACATACAGTATTTTTCCCCATGTAAACCCCATCAATGAGTTCGGACAACATTGCTACTTAAATTAGCACTTGCTGATAGGGAGGTATCTTGAGGGAGAAGAGATAGTGGTGCTTTCCCTTTGCCCCTGAAATCACATTGATCAGTTGGATTGGGAGGTTGAGGAAGAGATGGATGATCCAGGCCCCATGTGGTATCTGAATCAACAGCAAGACTGACTAGCAGCAGCTAGCCATACTGGCAGCCAGGGGAAGTCAGTAAGGGCAAAAGAGTCAACCCTTAGTAGCACATCACAGGAGCTTTAACAGAGCCAGACCCCACCCCTAAGGAATATGAGAACTTTTATGAGTCACTTAACCCCTTGTTAATCATTAATTTCTTTACTGGTTAAAATAACACAATTACATTTCATTATCTCTACTATCCATTTCAGTTATAACAATCTACAGGCAATTTTTGAGGGCCAGTTTGGTTCTCTGCAGCACATTTTTGCCAATGTGGGGCTTACCTCATTCACCATATTCAAATTTTAGCTCTTGGACTCTTTATACAGTGAATCAAGAAGTAGAGTAAATTAATCAACATAGCCTTTCTTTTCCTTTTCTCTCTCCTTTGAAGTTTGAGCAGAGTTCTTGTTTTAGGTTTATAACATGGCTATTTCCCAGTTGTAAAGTTATGCATTCATAAGTGCCATTGTTATAAGGGGTTCTTTTCCTAGACCTTCCCTGACTCGGTTTTACCTTCGTTGAATTTGTATAAACAATTGTACAAAAAAACAAGCAAACAAAACAACAACAAAATTTAAACTTCAAAACTACCCATATTTGACACAAGAAAACATTCTGATCAATGGACAACATGATTCTCTTTTCCTCTTTTGTCATCATAAGTATATAAGTAAGTAATTTTATTTTGGAAAGGCTCAAAGCAAAATGGAGAGTGATCATATGTTTCTTTGCATCATTTGGTACTTCTGTGAATCAGTGAGCAACTACACCATTGGTATTCAAAGAATAGGTTATACAGTTTAGTCTATGAGGTATCACATTGAACAGTGTAATAGTGGGTGTTTTTTTTTTCCTGTTATTAGCACTGAGCTTGATTCTACAATTATTCCATATGAGAAGCCCTCACTGAAGTCAATGGGTGTCTCAGAATAAATTTGATTATAAGATTTGGTCCATTGAGTAAATGAATGAAATTTGGTTTTTATTAATTTGGAATTTCTCAATTAAGAGCTTAACTTCCCAAGCAATTTGTAGATATGTTTCTAATGATGTTTATTTGTACCCAAAATGACAAGGAAAAGAGATTTCTTTTCCCTCCTATGGAATGTATCTTGCTGAGATAAAGAGAAAAGAAAGTTTTTCTGAAATGTTAATTGAAACTAAATTCTTAGACAAGAAAAAGGAGTGAAATTACATTATTTCTCCCATTTTACATTAGTAAAATATAAAACACTGTGCGTCTGCAAAAAAAAGTCCTCTGTTTCTGATGAAGCTTGTGATTATATTTTTCAGGTTTGGTTTGAAAAACTAAGACATCTGTTTATCCAGCGCATACGGAATAACTCTCATGTCTCCTTATCTCTGAAGATTTCAAAGGCTTTCATTCTGGTTTAAATCCTTTGAAGAAGCAGTAATCAAAGACAAAAATTATCAGAGGTACATTTTTGTTTCCCAAACAATGCAAATAACACTCACCCTCCTTGGATTTCAGGCACTAGCATAAATCTTCAAAATTGGAGATTTGCCATTGAATCAAAAAACAATATGGATAAATAGAGGCAAAGAAAAGCAAACTAAGAGAGCATTTTCTCTACTTCATATTAGTGCATAAATTTAAATTCAATATGTGAATAATTTTTAAAACTACCATGGTAAACAACATCAAACAGCATATCCTAGCACCGTGTGACAGAATGCATCTGGCTGGTGGGTGAGTGCAGGTAAAAAATTAGTTTGAACACAACGTTTTTATTTTAGTAGATTTTGCAATTTGAAAAGGTTAAATTAAGAGCAGTGAGAATCCTAAGGATGATAATAAAATGAACTCTACACAAAAATAAACCAAGAATATCCCTAATAAACTGTGCTCTGGATACTCAGGCAACTGAGGTAGTAGCAGCCTGTCCTGCCCTTCATTAGCTTCAGCATGCCTCTGTGACTTTCAGCATACGTAAATCCATGTATTAAGGAGCTGCATTATAACTTAATCTGTCATCCTCTTTCCAAAGAGAATGATATACAAATAATATCTATTGTTCTTTAACCATGCTTAGTTATAAGTTAAGATTTTGAGTTTTGGCCTCCTTCTGCATTTAACAAAATTGAAAGTAGGTCTTCAGAATAGATGGCTGATGTGGCAGCCCCACCCAGGGGAGGGGCTTGGAGTGATAACCATCTTATATCACAGAGAAGACAGGAGAAATTCACCTTTCCTGCCCAACTGTGGGACAACTAGGTCTCTGCCTAATCGCCCCCTTCTCCAACAAAGAGGGAACGGAGTTTCACATTATATCTGAGCCATAAAAATGAGCTTTGGATTGGAGTTAGGTTTTACTCATTGAAGCTGCAAATAGAGATGGTTTCTGGAGTCCAGGGCAACAGGCAGCATCAATTTTACTGGAGGAAGTCTTCTCCTTTTAACATGAGGAGGAATAAAGAGTCAAGGTGAAGAAAAACTATATCTAGAACACTCAGAAATGTCTTCTTTTTATTTGGTTATTCTTTACCTTTGTTGTAAACCAAGCATCATACATATGTGGATCTGTCTCTAGGCTCCCAGTTCTCTTCCGTTTGGGGTCTTACCTTTGTATCGATACCCACCTAGTGATGGCTTTTTGATGTCTCAACTTGGCTAGGCTAAATTCTTCAGAACTCCCTTTCCTGTGTGTTTCAGGTTAATGTGGTCCACAGGGGATGTTTTGGGGTGATGTGGAGGGTGAGATGTAAGCAGCAGCTATATTATTTCTATGCTTAGAGGCGGGATTCCCCGGGCACGTTTGTGGCTCTGGCTCACTGCTGCGGGGCAGCAACCTGCAGTCCAACTTTTCCTTCCTGGGACCCTCTTCAGCCTTTCTGGGTCACAGTGAGTTTATGTCCATGCTAAAGGGTGCCAGCTTCTCCTGCAGGACTCCCATTTTAGGTTGGATGCCATGTGAACTGACAGAGGTGTCGTTTACTTTTTGAGAAACCCAGGTCATGCTCATGGGTTCCTTTACCTTATTTTACGTCACATTTACCTTCCAACTGTTGGCCCAGCAGACTCCAAGCTCCCACATTAGATGCAAAGACAACAGCTTTGCAGAGCCTTAACCGGGTCCCATAATTGTGCAATTTGAAATCTCTGTACCAAACACACACACACACACACACACACACACACACACACACACACCTACTTATATCTCTATATATCTACATCTTTGCGCTTCTGCTTCTCAGACTGAACCCTTACTAATATGGTCTTATTTCAGTATACTAAGTTCTCTTTTTCTTCAAGAATATTTCAGCTCTCCTGTCTCTTAACATTTTTTATGTATATTTTAGAATCAATTTATCAACTTTCATATACACATACACACATGTTCAAACTTGCACACCTATCTATTGGAACTTTGAGATTGCACAAATCCATATATCAGTATAGAGAGAACTGAGATCTTTATATAATGAGATTTCTAAACCTACAATTCTCAGTCTTTCAGATATATGTACAATTCACAAGGAAATCTTGTTAGAATACAATTCATGATTTAGTAAGCCTGGATGGAGCCCAAGATTCTGATTTTCTTAATGAGTGCCAAGATAATGCTGATGCTGCTGGTCAGTGGACAACACTTTGGTAGCAAGGGTCTGGACAGGGTATTTCTTTCCATTTAATTTCTCTAATAATATTTATGGCTTCCTGTATAAAGGTCTTGCACATATTTTGTTCCTAGGTGTTTGAAAGTTTATAAATTATATCTATATTTAAAATTTTTATATTCCATTTGTTGTTGATTTATAGCAATGCAATTGATTTTTATATGACTTTGTCTTGCTAAACTCACTTATTAATTCTAATAATTTATCTCTATAATCTTTTGGATTTTCTACAAATATAATCATCATATTAAAATGACAATTTTATGTCTTCCTCTCTACACCATTTATGTTTTATTACTTTTTCTGGCTTGACATCCCTGATGGAAATATCTGGGACAATGATGAATATCACTGAATGGTGATAGTGGACATTTTTATTTTGTCCCCAGTGTCCCAATTTCATAGGGAAACCTTGCCATATTTGATTATTAAGAGTAGTTGCTCTATCATTTTTCATCATGAATGATTTTTAAAATTTTGTCAAGTGTATTTCTGCATTTATCACAACAATCTAATAATTTTCTCCTTTATTCTGTTAATGTGATGAAATAAATTGATTAACTTTCAAATGTTACATCAACGTTACATTCCAGGAATAAACCCAACTTGGTCATGATATATTATCTTTTCTATGTATTTCTGGATTGGTTTGTTTTGTTAAGCAGTTTTGCTTTTATGTTATTAAGTGAAATTTTCCTGTAATTCTCCCTACTTTTATCATCCTCAATTTACAATAAAAATTATACTAGCCTCATATAAATTTAGGGAATACCTGCTTTGTAGACTTCTTTTCTATCCTGTAGAAAACATCTTGGGTGATTGACATAATTTCTTCATAAAATATTTTTTAGTATTCAACATGAAGCCATCTGGACCTAGAATTTTCTTAGTGAACAATGTTTATATATAGATGGCATATGTCATACCTTTAGTATATTTTTGCTACTTTTTATAAATTGTATTTTTCTAAGAATTTGTACATTTAAGTCATATTTTCAGCTTTGTTAGAGTGAAGTTGTTCATGGTTTTTTTTATTAGGCTTTTCTTGCCTGTATAATTATTTATTCATTTCTACACTTAAAGCTGTCAGTATCCTTCTAAACTTTGGCTGCATCAACCAAGACTTGATATATTTTTTTTATCCTCTAATGTACATTATGATTTTCTTATTGAAGTCACAGAATTTTTTATAAGAATATTCCTTAATAATTGAACATATGAGATATTTCAGTTACTTTTTGTTTAAAATGACTTGTAGATTAAGTCTACTTTGTCTATCAAAGAACAAATGGAATATTTGTTAAGATTTTCTTCATTGCTAAATTATGGTCAATTTTTTTAAATGTTACCCAAGCCTGAAAAGAAGATATTATCTACAGATGTTAGACACAAGGTTCTAAAGATATCTAGTAAGTCACGTTCGCTAACGCCAATGTTTAAATTGTTGAAACTTTCTAGACCTTACTGACATGTGACTGCTTATTAAACCAGTTACTGAAAGAATTTTGTACAAATCTCTTATAATTTTGCATTTTTCTATTTTGCATTGTATCATATTAATTTTGTCATTCAGATTATGTACTAGATTTATAAAATAAAATAGATATTTTCCTAATAACTTTCATATTTTGTTATTATAAAGTATCTCTCTATCATCAATTTTTTAAAAGTCCACTTTGTCTGATATTAATATAGCTACTCCAGCTTTCATTAGAATTCTATATCATATATCTTTCACATCTTTTGTTTTCAAACATTTTTTGTACTTTTATTTCAATTTGTCTCTGTAAATAGCACATGGTTGAGATTGTTTTGCTTCCACTATGTCTCTCTTTATTGCTAGAGTATTTAGAACCATACATATTTAATATAATTACTGCTATAATTGAGTTTAAATAATCATACTCAATTATTTTTATTTTCCCACCAATGCTAGGCCTTCTTATTTGCTTCCTTTTTGGACTAATTTTGCCTCATTACTTCATTTACAATCTTCTCATTTGTTTGGAAGTTGTATATTCTTTTATGATTAATATGATAGATTTCTTAGAAATTACAGCATTTCAAATGTCTGAAATATTATTCTAGTTTGGTTGATTGGATTTCAAGCTTCCTTTTATTATATAAATGTAGAGCCTGGCTATTCAAGTTTTTACTTGATATTCTTCCAATAAATTGCTTTGCTCTTTAAATTAGCCAGCATTAATTCTATTGCTTCGGAATTTGTTAAGTGGAGATCTATTAACAAATTTCTACTGAAGGATATAAAATAATTCAATATTTCCTATAATGAGTATATTTAATTTGTTAAAATGTGCTCTAAATTACATGCACATATTTCAATAATTCTATTCTGATTTAAAAGGAATGCATGACTACTTCAGAAGCTGTTATTTATATTTTTTAAAGGTTCTTATTTATGGATTTCAACAAATTAAAATTTAGTTAGAAGATACATATTAATCTTTGAAATAATTTCCTTAGTGATGTGGCATGTTAACAATTGAAGGTATAATATTAAGAGAAGCTATTAAGATATATTAAGTTCCATTTCTTTAAATTTATTGTAAAATTCAGTTTTGCATATAACATTGTATTAATGTCAGGATTTGATGTTTAGCTGCTTACAAGTTGCTGAAGAGGAGCTAAGATGCTTCCCTAGATCAGCTTGATAGTACAGAAAGACTGGCCCAAATTAGGGGCTATGAAATAAAGTCCTATTTAGTGTAAAAGCAAGCTGTTCCATGGGGATAGCATTACCCAGACATTTTTAATTCAAATAAAATTAAAAAAAACTGAAATGATAAAAGACAATTAAATAAAAGGGATCAGTGAGCCAATGATATTAATGGGACTCTAGAAAGGCAGGTGATACTTAGTTTGGTCTATATTAGGAAATGTCAATCAACAGGCTAGGAATGCCATTCTGTGGGGAAGGGAAAGATCCCTTACAGAAAAGGGGTGAGGTAAGATCAGAAGACACACAAAAAAAGAGAGAGCAGGATCATAATCTTATGAATATAATGAATAGTAGTCTCTCTTCAGCATTTCCCATCCCCAGGAAAGGAATGGGCTATTGGGCATATTCACAAGTTTTATTATTATTGGTGGTGGTGGTGCTTTTGAGGTATAATTGACATGGAAGTGGTTTTTGAAGTAAGAATAAAAAAATCCAAGAGTGTGATTTGAGGCATATAGAGAAAGGGAGGCTCATGTGAGGTAAGGATCCTGGATTTTAGCGATAGCATCAAAATGGAGAACAGTTGTCTTGAACAAGATGGATTTGAATTGCATGTGTCTACTTATATGCTTTTTCAAAAAATACCTGTATTGTTTTCTATCCAAGGTTGGTAGTCAGTGGATGCAGAGGGCCAACTTTATGCATTGATATGCTTTTATACAGGGGACTTGAGTATCAGCAGATTTTGATATCCACTGGGGTCTTGAAACCAATTATTCATGGATACCAAAGCTAGTTAAAATTGGGGGGAGTCAAAATTATGCACTGATTTTCTACTTCACAGGGATCTGTGACCCTAACTCCCATGTTATTCAAGGTCAACTATCCTGTCCTCCAGAAGAATATCAGAAGGAGCTGGTGGTCAACATTGTCTGCCTCCCAGGCAATTCTTCAATAGCCTCTTTAATCTATGGGAATCTCTGCCCTTGAGCCAAGAATCTCAATGATCCCTACTCCCTGGTTTTCATCTCTTACTATTGATATTTCTGTAGGAGAAGAAATAGGGAAGAAGCAAACAACCTTTGAAAAAAGCACCAACTGTGTCTTCTTGGTCTCTGAGAAGTCTTGTGGCAAACTGATTGAAACAAAGGATATTAGTAAAGCTTTATTAGATGTTTTAACAATCACACTAGTAGATAATGAACACTTTCTAAGCACTCGTGAGTGGTAGTTATTTTTATTGGGTAAGTTGTGTAGAATTTTCTCCTCTTATAGCCTATCCTAAGCCATCTCAATTAGTCTGCACCTAACCCTCTAACCATTTCAGGGTGATAAGACTGACAAGCTTAGATGAGTTTTATCTACATAAATTCCTGAAACAACAGAAATTAATGCAGAACCCATTATCAGAAATCATAGTATAGCTGGTACACAGCTCTGATCATTGCAAATGAGGTTTCAACTAGACCCAAGAGCACTTTAAGTTCTTTTGAAGTGTTTTCCAAATCGGAAAATCTTTCTCTTAAAAGCTTCTCTGAAAATTAACATGGATCTTGACCAAGGATGATTGGTCTTTTCCCAAGGAAGTGTTATCAGCATTAAATTATGCTGAGTAGCCTGGCATGCGTATGCTCCTTTAACATGTTTTTTTTTTTATTAAAATTAATTTAAAGTTATAAAACGTTGATTTTAACCAATGCCTGAATGTAAACATATGAACTGAGAATAAAATGAACAAAAGGACATAATTATTCTGGGGAATAATAAAAATATGATTTTCTCATAAAAAACTCTTCTGTAAAGATAAGTCATTTTGACAGATTAGGAATGGCTTGAATTCTAAGTTTCTCTGACTGACATTGTCTTTACTCCCAATGAAGCTACATGAGCATATATGTAATTTTGTGCAGTTAATCAGATGATTTGATTAGTATAAAAGTGACTCAAGGGAGCCTTATTTTGAAGTATTATTTTTCATTATAAAATGTCTTAAAAAATCAAGAATCCTTTGGAAAAAATCAACCACAATTCCACTATCCCATTAAAAAGTTGTTAAACCTTAATGAATCTCTCTAGGGTTTTAAATGTATTCTATTTCTTATTTAAACAAATTCATGATTACACAATATACCCAATTTTGTATCTTCCTTAACACTTTTTCCAGGCACTATTTTAAAATTTTTATGTATAGTAACATTCAAATCTCATAACATAATATTATATATATATATATATATATATATATATATATATATATATATATATATATATTTTAATTTACATTTTACAAATGAAAGCACTGAGGCACAGATTGGTCAAGTAACTTGCCCAAGGTCTTTCAAAAAAAGTGATGGGGTGAGGATGTTAACTCCAGCTGTTTTCTTAATCTCTATGGCAGAATATCAGCATTTTTAGTGGCTATACATTTCACTGAATAACACCACCATGCTCCTTACTATTGAATAATTAGGTTGTTTGCAGACTCTACCTAAAATTTGGAAATCTGATCAGAAATAAGACTTCCAAGAGAGAAAGTACCAAATCAAAAGGTTTAAATATTCTTTTGTCATTCAGAATTATTTTAAAAAAATAATTAAATCTGATTATCTTTTCCATTATTATTATTACTTCCATTGCTTCTATGCTTCTAATAAATATTATAATTTAGCATATTGTTGATAGTATAGGACTTTCAAAAGCATAGAAATAAATCTTGCTTTGCACCTGTACCAATTACTAATATATTAGTACATCCATCATTGGATTATATAATTAGAAATGCAACATTATGTATAGAGAAGGATCCCCAAAAAGACTTTTGATTGTTGTCTATGAATATATGACACAGACAAAGCATAGGAGTGATCTTGAAACATGTCCACTCCTGAAATAACTACAAAGTCTCCTTTGTCAATATATGCATTGACCTGTTCTGAATGTGAAACTGTTCGCAATGCTCATTGGCATCTGCAGTTTGAGCATAGCTAGGAGATATGGCAGTGGTAAAAATTAATGAAAAACTTTTTGTTTAAGTTAGAATTCTTTGGTTGCCTGCAACAGAAAGACAAATGCAAAGGGCTTTATTGAAAGGATGCCGGGTAACTCATATACGAAGAGGAAAAGCTTAACAATTGATTACTGAATCAAACAAGCAGCATTGGAGACCTCAGTTAGGAACTCACACATAGCTTTTTTACAAACTGATAATGGAATATATTTTATCATTTGTAACTTCATTACAAATTCATATTCCTGGGAACGAATTTGATTGGCTTATCCCTTAACTAAGGCTGGGAGAGGGAGTTGGGCGAGACTGGATTTGACAGTCCCAGTGCTACCTCAAGAATTCGTAGAGAGCTGAGTAAGCAATAGCAACAGATGCCAAATTCAATTTTCATCTTAATGTGGGAACAGAAGCTTAGAAGTCAATAAATTCTTAAATATCCAGGAAGTATCTTCATGTTGGCAAGTCCATGCCACAAAATATCTTAATCAGTAGGCTATAGCAATGTATTTACTTCACAAAGACATGGCTTTGATTCACTGTAGATTTGCAAATTTAGCCAAACAAAAGAATATTGTTGCTATAATCTCTTAGTTCTAAATGGAAGCAGGAAACACAAAATCAAAGATAGTTTGGCAGTTAGTATGAGAGATAAAATCTAGCACTTGAAAAACTAGGACATAGCCAAAATCAAAATACTGGAAAGCAGCATTAAAGAAAGATCAAATAGCCCTGGCTGATGTGGCTCAGCTGCTTGAGCATTTTCCACGCATTGAGAGGTCGCCAGTTGTATTCTGTCAGGGCACATGTCCAGGTTTGGGGCTCAATCCCCAGTGGAGGGCATGCAGGAGGCAGCTGATCCATGTTTCTCTCTCATCGATGTTTCTATCTCTCTCTCCCTCTCTCTTCCTGTCTCTCAAAAAGCAATAAAAACATATTTTTTTAAAAGATCAGCTATATGTGGGATACATGAAAGAATCCAACTACAATGGTGGTAAAGCCAAGGTGAAAGTTGGTGAGAGGACAAAGGGGTATAGAACATAGGAATAAGTAGAATGTGAAAAAATATTTTTGTAAATGGTTCTTAATTGTAGGACTTAATTTGGAAGCCTCAGACCCAGTAGTACAAATGAGAACATGCTTATAACACAATCCAAGGAAATGAATACAAGGACAAGCCATTAGAAAAAAATGGAATTTTATTTTCTTTAAATGCATTTGAATTATCTTTAGAGCTACTTTATTTCTTTAAATCTTTATTGTTGAAAGTATTACAGATGTCCCCTTTGTTTGTTTGTGGCTACTTTAATGGTTAAGAGTTGTTTTTAGTTGAAGTCCCACTAGAAGGGGACACAAACTTTTTTTTCAGTGTTTAGGTCTCTAAATGGCTTAATCTGGCCCTATTCAGTCATTTGTCCAAGAGCATTCTTCCAAAGTTATGCCCTTGTAAGAAAGCAACATTGTTTGACTTCCAATCCTCTCTAATAAAATGGTAATATGCAAATTAAACATCACTCCGCTACACAAGCCACGCCCACCAGCCAAGCCACGCCCACCAGCCAATCAGGGCAAGTATGCAAATTAACCCCAATCCAAGATGGCTACAGCCACAGAGAGCCAGGTTTCCCAGGTAACAGAGGAAGCCAAGCTTTCCATAGCCGTTGCAGGCCTAAACCTCCACTCAAGCTACAAAGTTTCAATTATAGAAGGTAAACAAATTCAAACAAATGGCGGCAGAATGGAGCTTGAGAGAGCAGGCCGGGGTTGCTGGCGGCAACAGGGGAAGCAAAGCTTTCCACACACCCTGGCCGGGCTCACCCGCTTAAGGCTACAAAGTTTCAATTGTAGAAGATGAATTAACTGCCACAGAAATGGCTGCTGCCCCAGAAATGGCTGCCGCCCCAGGCTACAAAGTTTCAGTTGCAGAAGGAAAATAAATTCCAGATACCAGGGCCTTCCCTTGGGTTGCCAGGAGGCGTGGCCGGCCTGCAAACCACCACAGGCCCCTCGCTCAGGCCGCCCCACACCCCAAGGGGACCCCCACCCTTATCTGTGACACCCTTCAGGGCAAACCAGCTGGCCCCCACCCGTGCACCAGGCCTCTATCCTATCTAATAAAAGAGTAATATACAGATTGATCATCACTGCAACACACAATATAGCTGCCCCCATGTGGTCAAAGATCCTGCCCCCATGTGGACACAAGATGGCCACTACAAGATGGCCTGCAGGAGAGGGCAGTTGGGAGGCACCCGGCCTGCAAGGGAGGGCAGTTGTGAGGGACCAGGCCTGCAAGGGAGGGCAGTTGAGAGGGACCAGGCTTGCAAGGGAGGGCAGTTGGAGGTGATCAACCCTGCAGGAGAGGGCAGTTAGGGGTGACCAGGCTGGCAGAGGAGGGAAGTTGGGAGCAAACAGGCTGGCAGGGGAGCAGTTAAGCATCAACCAGGCTGGCAGCAGAGTGGTTAGGGGGTGATCAGGCTGGCAGGCAGAAGTGGTTAGGGGAAATCAGGAAGGCAGGAAGGCAAGCAGTTGGGAGCCAGCAGTCCTGGATTGTGAGAGGGATGTCCGACTGCCCGTTTAGGCCCGATCCCACCAGGATCGAGCCTAAACGGGCAGTCGGACATCCCTCCAGGAGTCCCAGATTGGAGAGGGTACAGGCTGGGCTGAGGGACAACCCCCCGCCGTGCACGAATTTCGTGCACCGGGCTTCTAGTTAATATATAAATCAGTAAGCAAGTTTAGTCAGCAGATACTTGTTAATGCTTACAATGAGCTGGGTCCTGCAGAAATTAAAATGGAATGACTAATGTGTCCTATAATTTGATAGTCCTATAATTCTCCATCCTGGGTGATAGCAATCCTCCTTCCTGGTGAAGAAAAATAAAATAAAATTCTGGATAACATATTTTTAAAGCTTCTTTTCATCATTGAAAAGATGACATAATTGTAAGGCATTATCAGGCCAAAAACAAGTGATTGCAGGAGCCCAAATAAGTAGAAAGACCCTTCCCTTCTGCATGCCACTCCACACTTTATCATTACTCATCTCTTTTCCCTCTGTTGGCATTTATCTAAGCAGATACTTGATCTGTGATTTTCAGTTTCTTGCATGTGGGGTCAAAATTCAAAGCCCAAAGCCCTCTCAAGGTAGTGCTCTAACAGGAGACTTTCACCTGACAAAGTAGGGACCCTAACAGACAATATCCTCAGGAGATAAGTTAAACATGATATAAACCCCTCTTCCCAAAAGTCATAGAGAAATGTTCCCTTGCAGGTGAGCAGAGCAAAGTAAGAAGGGAGAGTGAGAAGATTATTCCTCAGAAGTTCTAATCATAAGAAGCCCTCAAAGGGGTTGAAGCCTCAAGCCATCACACATTTAGATGATCAAAAAACAAACAAAAAAACCCTCAAGCTTTGACTTTTACTTAAACATGATTAGTAGTACCCATAGCTGTCTCAGAAAAGAAAAAAAAAATCTATGAAGAAATAAATCTTCTTTCAAGGTTTCAAAGAATTCTTACAATGATTTAAAAAACAAGAAAAACAAATTCCCTATAAAAGATAACCTAAGACAGTAAGCATGACTCTGAGACTAAGAATCAACAGAGAGAAATAAAGACAATAGAATGAATCTCGCCAAGACCTTATATATTGTAACAATTATGCTTATTGGACTTAAAAGTAAAATATTAAAATATCTACAGGCAACAGTAAATTAAAAAATAAAACTGTGAACTAGAGATTTCAAAAAAAGCCAAACAGAATTCCTAGAAATAAAAAATATAATTGAAACAAAAAACTCGATAATTAAGTTTCATAGTAGATTAGACACAGAAGGGGAGAAATATGGTAGAAAGAAAGATAAGTAAAGATTTTTTTTCAGAATATAGTACAGAGACAATATGAAAGAGATCAAATTCAAGGGTTTACTATACATTTAACCAGATTTCATCAAATAAGAGAGAGATTAGAACATGAGTAATGAAGAGATAGTGAATGAGATCTCTTCATAAGTGATGAATATTCAAGAAGTTCAACAAATACCAGGAAGGGTAAAAAGAACTACACACCCAGATATACCCCAGTGATGCTGCATAATCCAAGATCAAAGAGACAAGCAGGAAATTCTCAACAGCATCAAATTGGATGACTGAAATAATATTTTCAATATGATAAAAGATAACAAGTGTCAAATTAGAAATCTATTCAAGTGAAAATATCTTTAAAATAAGACAAAATAAATATATTTTCAGACAAAGCAAAAATAAGTGTGTATACCACAATCAAGCCCTCTTTAAAGAAAATTATTAGCAACTTTTTTTAGAAAAAAAAGATCACAGATGGAAGTTCTGAGCTGTAAGAAACAATGAAGACCTATAGTTTAATAATAGTAGCAATAATAATAATGTGAATATAAACATGAAGGCTTTATCAATGCTATTTATTGAATACCATGCAGTGTTTTAAATAACTTTTATATATTAATCTGTGACATTCTACTATTTTTGTCAACTCCATTTTATACAAAGTGCAGTCAAAGATTTAAGTAACTTGTCCAAGGCTGATAATTGGTTGAACCTGCATTTGATTCATGGCTGTCTGGATAAGCCAGTTTTGACTCAAAACACTCCTGACTACAATGTATGGATTTTTCCTTACACCAACCAATTATTCAATTAATCAGTTCTCTGAATGCCAAGTGGATATCCTACAGTTCAGTTCAATTCTGATACTACCCAGTTAGCCTTAGACTCCTCAGGTTTAAAGGCTCTGTCCCATAAAACTGCCCTCACTTCTGATACTAGTTGCAAGTCTTAAGTCCCTGGGGTTACCCACTTTTCTATCTGACTTTGCTGAAAATTGGGTGTTTCTTCAACACCCTCCCCCTCCAGCCTTGATAACTTCCTCACATAATTCAGGAAGGTGGTTTATTTACTATTAGAGGCCTGGTGCACAAAATCCGTGCACGTGTGTGTGTGTGTGTGTGTGTGTGTGTGTGTGTGTGTGTGTGTCCCTCAGCCCAGCCTGCACCCTCTCCAATCTGGGACCCCTCAAGGGATGTCTGACTGCCCTCTCACAATCCAGGACTGCTGGCTCCCAACCACTTGCCTGCCTGCCTGCCTGATTGCCCCTAACTGCTTCTGCCTGCCAGCCTGATCACCCCTAACAACTCCCTGGCCAGCCTGATCGACACCTATCTGCTCCCTTGCCAGCCCGATTGCCTTTAACTCCCCTCCCCTGCTGGCCTGGTTGCCCCCAACTGCCCTCCCCTTCTGGCTCGGTTACCCCTAACTTCCTTCCCTTGCCAGCCTGGTCACCCCTGCCCTCCCCTGCTGGCTTGGTCACCCCTAACTTCCCTCCTTTGCCAGCCTGGTTGCCCCTAACTGTCCTCCTCTGCAGGCTTGGTCCCCCTCAACTACTCTCCCTTGCAGGACTGGTCACCCCTAACTGCCCTCCCCTGCTGGCCTGGTTGCCCCCAACTGCCCTCCCAGACAGGCCTGGTCCCCCGCAACTGCCCTCCCTTGCAGGCCTGGTCACTTCCAACTGCCCTTCCCTGCAGGCCTGGTCACCCCTAACTGCCTTCCCCTGTCAGCCTGGTCACCCCTTAACTGCTCTCTCCTGCTGGCCTGGTCGTCCCCAACTGCCCTCCCTTGCAGGCCTAGTTCCCCCCAACTGCCCTCCCCTGCTGGCCTGATCGCCCACAACTGCCCTTCCCTGCGGACCATCTTGTGGTGGCCATCTTTGACCACATGGGGGTGGCCATCTTGTGTTGGAGTGACAGTCAATTTGCATATTACCTTTTTATTATATAGGATTACCAGTTTACTATAAAGGATGCACCTAAGAACAGCTGAATGAAAGTGATGCCTAAGGCAAGAAATGGGGGAGAGGTGCCGAGCTGCCATGCCTTCTCCAGGTGTGCCACCCTCCCAGCACCTCAATGAAGCTCTCTAAACCCCAATTGCCTAGGGTTCTTTGGAGGTTTCATTACACAGGTACAAATTGTTAAATCACTGACCATTGGTGATTAACTCAATCTCCAGGCCTTCTCCCCTCCCTGGAGGTCAGCAGTGGGCCTGCAAGATCAGATCATGTAATCGTGCCTTGTTCTTTCTGGTGATGGAGCCCTACCTTAAAACTATAGGGGCTCTTAGCCACCAGTCATCTTATTAGCATACAAAAAGCATTCATCACTTAAATATTCTAATGATTTTAGGAGCCTTGTGCTAGGAAGCAGGGTTAAAGACCAAACATATATTTCCCAGTTTCACACTGAGCCTGTATTCTTATTTGCTATTATATACCCACTCCCTTTAAGTAAAGGATAATAGCATATAGTTGAGCTTAACAGACATTAAAGTTTTGTTTCATATGTCTTGAGCTCTTTTTTTCCCTTCACAGTTAGTGAATATATATATATATATATATATATATATATATATATATATATATAATTCTGAAATTAGTTTTGGAAGACACAGAATTATACAAAGGAGTATGTCATGGGAGCACTTGACTAGGATGGTAGTTCAGTCTGACACAAACTTCATGTTAGAGAAGTAGGTCCAAGAAGTAAATGATGATCCAGAAATAAAAGACAAAGACATAATTAATATGTGAAGAGATAGAACTATAATAATGGAGAGGATAAAAGAACATTAGCTGAAAGAGCCTGGGATATAAAATGTCAACAGATCTGGGTTGCTCACACTCTCTCTAATGGATACTAAAGATATGGCCCAAGCACCAGTTAGCAAGGGTAGGGGGATACTGGGGTGCAGAACTGGCCCACCTTCTTGGATTTGAGAATTCTAGTTTTTATGATAAGCAGTTTGAACCAATTGGCTTTTAAGATTGCTTTCAACTGTAACATATAATTTGCTACAGAAGGATTTCATGGAAATGATCCAACTGTAGGTCTATAGAGTGTTTGTGAAGATACTATATCAGTGAACTTTTTTTGTTTAATTAGTTTCTGTGAATTACAACATTAAGGCTAAGTTACATGCATATTTCAAAATAGGAAAAGTTGAAGAGGCTCCACATGGTATAAGGTGTGCAGGGCCTCAGGTAAAAAGGGAGTCAGCATTCTTCCTGATCTTGGAAAAGCAGCCTCATTTATGGCGTAGGAATCCTGCTAATTATCTCTGAAGAGTTGGGTACATGGCTCAGGAACTCAAAAGGAAGGGGGAGACCTGGAATAGTCTTCCTAGAATTTGTGTTTTGCTTAAATCAGAAACACACGCGCACACACACACACAACATACACACAAAAAACAAGAATTCAATCTTTCTGGGAGACTGACCCTAGACAGGTGGAAGGTAAGATTGCATCTCTTAATAGAAGACAGGCTGAGTTTTGGAAAGAAGTCATGCTCTACCGGTATTTTGAGTCCTAAATTTAATAATTGAGGCATTAAAACCCTATAATTAAAAAAAGTAATTGTGATGAACATGTTTGAATTTTCTCTAATCATTTTCATTTTGTTTCTCCTTAGCATGTGGTAAGTTCCTCATGAAGTTACAGTCTTCCAGCGATGTGAATGAGAACCAAGGGAGATTTCATTTGTTTCCTTTTGCTACACTTGGTCCAACCATTAAGGGGAGGCAGCATAATTCTTTGAATGAGGTCTGATGTTGTTTATGATACCAAAATAAAAATTATAACAAGAAAATGAAACTAAGAGTTCCAAAGTCAGGATCTCTTTTTAAAAGCATCACATTATTTGTCAATACTCCTCCCTCCTCCTCCCATCACCATGCTCAATGTTTCTCATGGGCAACCAGTATTTGACCAAGTTGCATTCATTTTGCTATGACTGGTGTGGCTCAGTTGGTTGAGCATCATCCTGTGCACCTGGTTGAATTCTTGGTCAGGTCCCATGCTCAGGTTGTAGGTTTGGTCCCCAGTCAGGGTGCATATAGGATGCACTGATCAAAATGTCTCTCTCACGTCAATGTTTCTCTCTCTCTTCCTTTCTCTCTCTCCCTCTCCCTTTCTCTCTCTAAAAAAAGGCAATAAAACCATTAAATAAAGTTGTGCTCATCTATCCTCCATGTGCAGACCCCAGCTTCAATCATTGCCTGCCTAACAGACACAGCACCTTCCTAGTTCTGGGATACTTTCTTCCACTCTCTTTTTCACCACTGCTTTCCTCACTGCTGTTCGCAGTGGAATTGTTGATGCTACTGTTTTTCTTCCTTCTCAGAAATGCTTATTTTCCATCTCTAGTTTTAGAACAGCAAAGATGGTGACAAGTAGAAATGTGAAAATTCAAGAAATATTTGGTAGACACAATTGATAAGCTGTGTGGGGTGGCAGAGAGGAGAGGTTTCAGCATGACTCCCAAGTTTCTGGTGTAGGCAACAGGGTGAATGGCAGTAAGTTACTGGAGATGAGAGGACTAGAAGGAAGAACAGATTTGGTAGAGAGGGAGTGTTGAGCTTCGTTATATTAATAGTAAAAATAAACACTTCCTTTTACTGAGCATCTATTTTATTCCATGCAATGTGTGAAGGCTTTAAATGGAGCAGTGCTGATTCTCTGAGTACATTTTTAACCTAAGTGCATGTTCCGTTTGATGTGATTTCTGGGACATCCTAATGACTATATACCACAGATAGTTAGATTCTCAGAGTTGACAATGGGTGTAACTGGTAGTTAATAACCATGAGAGTCAATGCAATTACCAAAAAATATATGTGAAATTAAAAAAAAAATAATCAGCCAAGAACAACCAACAGGATATAATAGAGGGAGCATGGGATTTGGTGCCAGTTGGATTTTGGTTTGAATCCGAGTTAAAGTCTTTGTTTCTCTGCTCATTTACCCCAATAAAAGATAATCCTTTAAAATTCAGCCCCTGCTTTCTAGTTTTACAGAATGATCCTGCCTTATCTTTCCCGACCATAATTTACTGGATCAGGGATTAAAAACATGGCTCAAGACATTCAATCTAAAGGTTGAGCTGAGCTAATCAGGTTTTCTCTAGGGCATTTGGACTAAGTGACCCAGAAATTGTGGCCCTCAACTAACTGTCACCTTCTCTTCCCCTGCTTTTAGAACCAGGACATTTTATAATGACTCCAAACCAGAATTGCTGTGAAAACATGGTGTACAAGTGTGGATTGTTGAGTGTGAAATACTAGCAAGTCATTTGAATTATCCAGAAATTTTCATTTGGTAAACAAATTAAGTGGATGCCTGTGAAGGATAGAAGATATAACAGTAAACATAATGGGGGCTGAGATAGTACCCCAAGAAAAGGATCTTTATTCAAAATAAAATCTAGGAGAGAGGGGGCCTTGAGTACAGAGGGTGTATGAGCAATCAACAGAGACAAGAGAGGACTAAGCTTCTAAGAACAGGGCCCCAAACTTGAGAGAGATTATCTAAGTTGTGGCTATCATATATCCCCCGATGCACTGTGGCAACACCCTTTAGCAGCTGTGCCCACATGGATAAAGCTAAAAGACCATTCTTTCCTTAGCCTTCACTCTATTTTTCAGTGAATTTACCTAATGAGCCCGGAAACATTGCGTGACATAGTAAACATGGGGGAGGAGGAAGCCAGAGAGAGATGCCTCCATTGCTTTAGCCAGGAATCAGAAGAAGGCTCCTGTGTCTTCCTCTTTCTTCAAACCTCAATATTCTAAACCTCCCGCAGGAAAGTCTGTGTCTGCAGTTTCTTTGGCAAACACAGAATATCATTGCTCAATACCTCACAATTTGCTCATTCCATTAGCAGGGTACATAAGAAACATTATTCCTTTGTAATACTCACAAGTACTCAATCAACGTTCTAGGTCAATCAGCTTTCTTTCACAGTCATTGGCAATATAGTTTAAGTTTCTTAAATTAAGCATCACTTGTAAAACAACTGAATGATAAATTATATTTCTTATTTTTCAAATGATGATCAAAATTTATATTTTCTTTGTATCCAAAATTTTATTTTATTTATTGTATTATATAGTGTGAGTTCCAGAAACTGTTTCTGGCATAGAGAAGGCAATTGTAGTCCACATTTTTATACCCAGGTGTATCATTAATTTACAGAAGTTATAAAGCACTTTTACCCAGTTAGCAAGTGTGTTGCCTGCATATCATAGACTACATTTCTAAATGCCAACTCTTGCAATTTTCAGCCTTTTTTTTCTGTATAATAATAAATGATGAGAAATATAATTTTTGTTAGGAGGTGTTAGAGAGCTTCAACATAAACTCTTCATGGAAAGCAATCTTGAAATGTACCATCTAAGAATTCTTCAAAATTAGAATAATAAGACAGATCGCATAGAGCTCTTCAGGGTGAGTGCTAATGCCTTCACAAGGTTTTGTTATTCCATTTGTGAAATTGGACAATGACTGATTGAGCTGGTGAGTAAAGAGCTCTTAATAACCCTGGAAGTTCAGCTCCTTTCTTAATCCTAACTGATGTGCATAGAGTGAAATACCTTATTATAATATTTAGTGTGTGTTTGTGTATGTATGTGTATAAGTGTGTGTGTGTGTGTGTGTGTGTACCCATATGCAAGTCTTTGTTACTTTGGTTTGCTTATGTGATTGTTGCTTCAAAATAAACTGAGGTCCATTTAGTATACGAATATTGAAAGCAGATTGATATAATCAATATGGCTCATGTCCAGTATTGCCAAATGTAAAGAGACATTCAAAATAGAGGCTCTGTTTAGTGCTGGGGCAGAGTCTATAATTAGTTATTTACCTCGTGCTCGAGACTAGATTGGCACTGTTTTCTGTTTCAAATTTTCATTTAATCAAATTAATATTCTTTTACCCAGAAGATAATGTGCTGGAAATTGAGATATTTGTGTTTGCTTGATAAAATCTTAACATTTTAAACTAAAATATCTATGTGCAAAAAATTGGGGTCAGACAAGGTCATATAATCTATAGAACCTGAAAATGGTGACAACTTCAGAAACCCCAGGTTATCTCCTTTGTCTAAGACCAGGGGTCCTCAAACTTTTTAAACAGGGGGCCAGTTCACTGTCCCTCAGACCGTTGGAGGGCCGGACTATAGTTTAAAAAAAAAACTATGAACAAATTCCTATGCACACTGCACATATCTTATTTTGATTGTTGCAGCTAAAACACCCGCATATGGCCCGCGGGCCGTAGTTTGAGGACACCTGCCTAAGACAATATCTCTTGTGTTTTCTATTGAGATGTGAAATTCTACAGCAAGAATTATTCTTTAGTTTAAGGATTTTTTGGGAGGCAAGTAAAATGTAAATTTTATTTAAGGAATATATATATATATATATGTATATATATATATATATATATATATACACACACACACATACATATATATATATATATATGTACATATATATTCTTCCACATGTACTTCAGCTTAAATAATCCTGAGATACAATTTTTAGAGTAGTTATTAATAAGTATTAATTCACTATGTCTGTGGATTGCTAAGGCAGAGAATAACACCCACCAGATGGATGGGGATGGGTTGGGATATAGCCAAGATTTGGTGTACTAGGAAATTGGGAAAGACATGGCTGACCTGCCTTTATTCACTCATTCTCTAAATATTTATGAAAGCCTATTATGTGACAGGCATTATGCTAAGCTCTTGGGATACAAAAATAATCGAAATAAATGATTTTCCTGTTCCTAAAAAAGAGCATATTGTCAAGTATATTAGTTTCCTGAGGCTGCCATAAAAAATTACTCCAAACTTGGTAACTTAGAAATTTATTGTCTCACACTTCTGGAGGCCAGAAATCCGAAATCAAGATGTCCCCAGGGCCATACTCTCTCTGAAATCTCTAGGGCAAGCATGTCAAACTCAAAGGCTAACACGGGCCAAATAAAGGAGGCATGTGGCCCGCGGGCTGCGAGTTAGACATGATTGCTCTAAGGAAAGATTCCTTCCAGTCTTGTCCAGTATCTAGTAGCCCCAGGCATTCCTTAGTTTATGGCAGCATGAATCCAATCGCTGCTTCCATCTGCACATGACCTTTGTTATTCCATTTGACTCCGTCTTTCCTCTGTCTCTGTGACCTCTCTTCTTATAAGGATGCCAGTCATTGGATATAGGGCTCACTCTAAATCTAACATGAGTTCCTTTCCAGATCCTTAACTAATTGCATATGCAAACACCCTATTTCAAAAATGATCACATTCTGAGGTCCTGAGTAAGGATGAATTTTTAGAGGACACTGCTCACCTCACTACATGAAGGAAGCAATATAAACAAGTACAGAAGTAGTTTTAGCGCAGGATAATGCTGGGAGAAGTGAAATGGGTCACAGGAGACAGGGAAGGAGGAAACTGAAGAAGATTTTAGGCAAAGCATTTTGAAAGACCCAAAGGAAAAAATGTGGAGTGGTTCTGAAGAATTTCAGTGTGGTGGGAACTCATGAGAGTACACGGGGAGGGAGAAATTAGAATGACAAAAAGTGAAGTGTTTTGTGTGTGTGTGTGTGTGTGTGTGTGTGTGTGTGTGTGTTTCAAAAGAAAGAGCCAGTTCATGAAGCTGTAAGGATATTTTTTCCTGAGATAAATAGGCAGCTATTGCAGGTTTTAAGTGGGATATCCTTGCATTTCAGGAAGATTGCTTTTGCTGTGTGCAGGGCGGCGGGTGGGGGTGGGGTGGGGGGACAGGGAGGAAAGGAGAGAGGTAAGCTTGGAAACAAAATAATTTAGGAAGGAGTATATTATACCTTATAGTGGCTCCCTGCTCAGCATCTAATCTCCCCTCAAAGTGTTGTACCCAGACCTGGCCAAGGGTAAGACAAAGGGTGCAAGTTAGGACAATCACATACTCAATTCATGTCGTATTAGCCTTGAGATAAATGACAAAACATTTCAAAATATTGCTGTTCACTCAAATCAACAGAAGCACCAATTATTCCTGCAACCTCTGTCCACCTTTCTGTTCTTTTTCAATCCAAATTATTCAGTCAGCCTTGTGATTCTGAGAGTTAGATCCTCTCCATAAACTCACAATCTTTGCTTAGCAAAGTTGAAGTCATTTATATTGCTCTCAATAAAAATACCCTAGTATTAGCCAAAGGATGATAGTGACATAAACTAGGGTGGGAGACTGAAGTAGTGTGGACAAATGTGAGTAACTTTTAGGAAGTAGCACAGATTTGCCTTGGTGATAGATTAGATGTGGGTTGTTAGGGAGGGAGTCAATGTTGAAGCTCAGGGTTCAAATGCAACAATACAGGTGACTAGCAGAACTAGCCGAACTTTTCACTGAGATAAGACACAGCATGAGAATGTCAGACTGAATCTATTGCATTCAGTGTCAGACAAATGAATTTGAAGTGCCTGCAGGACATCCGATTGAAGGTGACCCATAAACATTTGAATATGCGTCTGAAGTTCAGGACAGGAGCCTGGGTGGGAGAATACATATGTGGGAGTTGTTGAACTATATATAGAGGCTGATACTTTAAGACGCAGACTGCTAGTATCACAATTGTAGCACACGGGCCCTATGACCTGGCACTTTCTGTTCTTAATAGTCCTCTCTTTATCTATTGGGTTTTCAATTACTTATTTTTCCTTAGTAGCCTTATTTAATAGATGCTTACAAATATCAACACTTTCATAAAATTTCATATGCATAATCTCCATAGAATAAATAATGCAAAGGCAGATTAGAAAAAATTCATTTCCTTTCCTCCTCTCCTGGCTAATATCATTTTTCTCTCAGAATATGTCCATTATTTTCAATATTTGGCAAGGTTGAACATTCTTTACTGTATCACATTGTCTCTAAATTAAATTTGAGGTCCATGAAAGTTGGGACTTTTCTTATTTAGTTCCAAATAGGATCTATTGAGGTTTAAAACACTTAATGGGCATTCACATGTTTATTGGTAACACTTTTAATGTAGAGGTGTTTGCAAGTTGAAATAGATACCAGAAGGAACACAATATGACTTAAATATTCAAAGATTGTAATTATATAGCATAACAAGAAAGTGAAATAAGACACCAAACACAAATATGATTAGTGGATCATTTTGTTTTCTTTGTAAATAATTTTTCATGCACAATTACACTTACACCTGCATGTGCTAAATTAATTTTTCCATGTTGATGAATACGGAATGAGGAATACCATCTGAGAAATGCTCTTCCAATTCAAGCCTAGATTCCTTCATACTATCTAGTTCAGTATCAGAAGGGATATGAGATAAAGCAGCATAAATTTTCTCTTTATAATTTTGCTTAAGTCTCTAATATTGTGAAGTTTGAGTTAGTGTCAGAAATACAAAACTACAGATGTCAAGAATAAGTTTCCTCTTCATTCAAAGCTAGCTTTAATTTTTCTGATATGTCTGATTGGGCTTAGGTTGGTGATTATAACACTTAGCACATGAATCATTTTCTTCATCTTCAAAGAACATTATGAACATTAAATAATTATTCCTCACAATGTTCTGCAAGGCTGGTGTTTTATTCCCATCCCATTTTACAGACCTGAAAACTGAGGGGTAGAAGCCAATTAAGTTAGTATCCTATGATCCCCCAAAATTAAAAAATAATAACAGCCTTTTGAATCTTAACCACCTTTTCTCTTTCTATTTTGGTTCTTTCTATGGACATTAAGATGTAAGGAAGAGATAGGGGGAAACGTAAACTCTGATGTTTTCAAAGCAAAGGAAGAATTTCACACCTTTTCAACTGCCATTGAGCTGCAGGTGAAGAACTTAACAGCTTGTGGAGTGCTAATTAGAGCCCATTATAACTTGATTGACCTGCATTGGCAGTAACACTCCTTGTGTCCTTGCAAGATGGAGAATTTGCTTTTTGCACAGTCCTGATTCACGTATCTCAGTTTCCTGACTATGGAAGCAGTGATAATTCAGAGGCAGCAATCAGAACTGGGCTGCGGAAATCAATGTTTAAAATGGAATGTTCCCTTGGTGAATAATAAGCAACAGATCCTGTTCAATACTTCCAGTGGCCCAAATGTTTTCACACCGACTTGCATGGGGATAGGGAAAATTGAGCTTCATTATCTATCTTAACTTCTTAATTAACAAAGTCAAAGAATCTAGGAGAAACAAGATTTCTGTATTTGGCCTTCCTGGCTTTTGCTATTTACTATTTGCAAAAGAAATCAAGTATGTATATTGACAAGGTAAATGCTTTGTACTCAAGTGGCAAAATTAGCCTTTCTGAGTAAGTACATATTTCGGTGAAAAGTGTTTCTTTTTGCTTCATTTGGTTATTTTCTTGATGATCTGAGGGGATTTTCTTCTGTCTGGATAATTGAATTTAGTACTGTTCTATATACTTGTCCTCTAACCTTCCCTCTACTACTTCCACGTTTCTGTTTGCTATTGCACAAAAAGATGTGTGAAAAGGCATTTCCATTTCATCCATTCTCTTCCCAAAAGTAATTCTCCCACTTCCTCCATTTTTTTTTGCTAAAATATTTCTTACATTGAGATATAATTGATATATAAAATTAGTTTCGGGGTACAACATAATGATTTGATATTTGTATATATTGTGAAATGATCACTATAATGATTCTAGTTAATATCCTTCACATCCTTCATACTAACTTATTAATAACTTCTAGGTCTTTGGGCTAAATATTTGAGTAAATATCTAGAAATTAACACTAAAAAAATCTAACATTTTTGAAACTCTCTGCAAACCTACCTACTCCAGTCTACTCTAAATTGTGCTTTTATAAACACTTTCCTTACAGACACTTTTCTTGTAACATTTATTGAGCACTTGCCTTGTGCCTTACCCACCAGACAAGATTTGAGAAGGGCAGAGCCCCTGATTTTCTCATTCACCTTTCTCGTCACTGTGCAGGAAAGTGCCAGGTAAATGCTATGCACAAATATATAAATACTAGGGGCCCAGTGCATGAATTTGTGCACCTTGAAAGGAACTGTGGGCCGTGAGGCTGCGGTGGGCACAGGGGCTGGCTTGGCCCATCCTCTGCACCCCCGCCTGGTCCCTCCCACCACGGCCCCTGATCCCTTCTCTGCCTGCAGCCCGGCTCCCGCCGTTGCCGCCCCCATGTGCTGATGGTGCCAGCCCTGCTCGCACCCACTGATGGCGTGGAGTGATTGGGGCTGGCGTCAGCAGCGGGTGTGAGTGAGGCCGGCACTGTCAGCAGATGCAAGTGGTGACTGCTGCCCTAATCGCCCCTCAGGAGCAGGGGGAGGTAGAGAAGCCCTCAGGGGCGATTGGGGCCGGCAGCAGCCACCGCTCACACCAGCTGACGGCACCGAGCCATCAGGGCCAGCACGGGGCACTGGCAGTGGGTGCGAGCACTGGGCCGGACCACGGCATGCGGAAGCAAAGAATTTTCAGTAACCACCAGAGGATCACTCCGATGATAGCGACTGGTGCCCCACCTTGGTCTGGCTCCCCCACTCACCTGCTCCACCATCTCGCTGCAGCTGATGCCTGCCACGTTTCACACTCTGCCACCTGCTGCCAATGCCCATCATGTTCCACACATGCCCCCTGGTGGTCAACGCATATCATAGTGACCGGTTGTTCCATTGTTCCACCATTCAATCTATTTGCATATTAGGGCTTTATATATACATAGATATTTGCTAAATGACTGAATATACAAATTGTGTTTCTTGCTATCATCTTAATATTCTTAATTTCATCCAATCTACTTGCCAACTTCCACAAGCATGGCATTAAGTGACATTAAGTCCATTTATTATTAATTGCATTCAATTCCATCAGTTAGTATCAGGCTCCTGTGAAGTGAAAGCAGAAGTTAACCTGGCATTGAGGGCAAAGAAAAAAAGAGACCCAAACAGGTGCAGTCAAATATATGCCACCTTCAGGTATTTTGTAATGTTTTCAGCTAACGCAATGTAAATATAGTTTTCCTTTCTCCATATATTTCAGATTGATGATGTGCCTCTTTCCTAACATCTGTCCAGTGAAACCAGTTATTGTACAATTTATCTTATATTTGTCTGTTGCTTTTAGAAGATTTAATTTATTTACTGTACATCTTGTAAATCCTCATCAAAGGTTTGCAGCTTAAGTATAGATAGTTCATATGCTATTTTGACGATTAAATTAGATAATGGATACCAAAGTCTTTTAAAAATTATAAAACAGCATTCAAAGTTTAGTCATTAATAACTATTATTTTGTTATCTCTGCACAGACTCTAGTATAGGATGAACAATGGTTTGCATATTCAATTTGTTTATTGACCCAGCAGCAGTGTGATTAAGATTGTTTTACGTTTTTGGTATTGAATAATGAATGATTCTTCTTGACAATTTGCTTGACTATCACTTCAACAGGCAAGTAAACTTTTTATTCAACTAAAAATGAACTCATGAGTCTCAGTCCTCCACTATTCTCTCTGACCTATCAGGGTGCATTCTATTGTATTTTACCACACATACTACTTCTCCCTAAGAATAAAAAGTAAATTAAAGGAAGACACATACACCAGAGTATAAACTTGCACCAGTGAAGGAGTTGAAGTTGCATTTGCTTTGGTATGTAAAACAGAAGCATATGCTTTGATGATAAGAACGTTTCCTACTGACTGGTGATTATGGATAACTGGCATTTGTCAGTAAATCTTCTATAGTATTCTCATTCTCGGGGGAAACTCTCCCTTCATGACTCTCATATTTTCATGAGATACAGTCTGCAGCCAGCCAGAGTTGTAGAGGTTTAGGACAAGAGCAGGTTTTCTATTGTCCTTCTTTCAATTACTAAAGAATACAAAGGGGGAAGAAATGTATGTTATTTCTCTATCTTCAAATTTAAAATAATTCATTTTTAAACATAAAAGTCAAATAGAAAGCAAGAAAATGATAAAAGTACATCCTGGTCATAGGGAATTGTTTTGTTCAAACTTTCTTAATATTGTGATATTTCTTTATAATAAAAAATTATAATGAGCCCTAGCTGGTTTGGCTCAGTGGCCAATGGACTGCGGAGTCCTAGGTTTGATTCCAGTCAAGGACACATGCCCGGATTGTGGGCTCAATCTCCATTGGGGGGCATGCGGGAGGCAGCCAATCAATGATTCTCTCTCATCCATGTTTCTATCTCTCTCCCTCTCCCTTCCTCTCTGAAATCAATAAAAATATATATTAAAAAAAATTATAATGAAAAGAAGATACAATTATCTCACCTACTTTGCTTGTTTAATCAGGCTTTGTCCTTGACTGTGATCTTACAAAGCACACCAGCATACTATTTCCATTGAATGTCTTTCTCCTTTGGTTTCCCACATGTTCATCAGTGAACTCATTGTTTCAGCTTATCTAAGTTGTACTTAAAGATTTTATCATTCTCCCTTCTTCCAGAAAGATGTGAAGCAGATTTTACACAAAATACTCAGAAAGGGAAAGAGGCAAATTTTAAAAAACTTACTTTATTAACGTTGAAGTTTTTTAGTGTCTGAGGTTATAGGGATAAAATTATAAGGCTATAATATTCTAAATTCTACTAACCTGCACTGAGAGAGTTAATTCAACTTCTGAAAGTAGCCAACTTGTTTCCAGGGAGTAATTTATATTCTGTGAGTACTAGACTAAATTAAAGCAAAAAAGAAAAAAGAATTCTAGAAAGCAGTAAAGATAAATGTATAGATGCATTTTATTTAATTGTGAGTGTTTTCATTCAACACTTAATACAGAAGTATTATATGGTAGGAATTCCTTACTTCACTGAGGATTCATATTAAATACTAGAGGCCTGGTGCATGAAAATTCATGCACTGGAGGGGGATGTCCCTCAGCCCGGCCTGCCCCCTCTCACAGTCTGGGAGCCCTCAGGGGCAGGAGGCAACCTGGCAATCAGGGGAAGGCGATGCCCCCATCACACCTCTGCTGCTGCCACTGCCGGCAGCACAAGCCTCGGCCGGCCCTCGTTACCTGAGCCTCGGGCAGCCCTGGGCGGCTGGGGGCCTGAGGGTGGGTCTGGCTGCACCGTGTGCCTGCTACCCCCCCAACCCCCCATGGGGTTGAAAGGACTGGGGGACTCTGGTGGGGCTGAGGGGACTGAGCTCCGCCATCTTGTGGCTATGGGCACCACCATCTTTGTCACAGTGTGATGGTCAATTTGCATATTCCCTCTTTATTAGATAGGATACCCCTGGTCATTTTTGTCTCACCTGTTTTTAGTTATACTGTTTTTAAAATTTCCAGGTGTTTTTTGTTTGTTTGTTTGTTTTTGCCTTCTTTTCATTTACATTAAATTTTGTTCTACCCAAACTTGACTCTTCTTGAAATCTTACCATCTAGTTTTTTCTGCCTTACTCTCATAATTTTTGTCACAATATTCCATATATTTTTCAAATTTTTATTTCCTTACATTTATCCTCCCTCTCATAGCTTTCTCACTATTAGTCTCCAATGTTCAAATAATTAACCTTGATATTACTGAATTTTAAGTCACATCTAATGTGGTAACTAACTTATCTCTCCTTCACACAATTCTTTTAATAACATTTTATCATTATTACCCACACTGTTAATTATTTCAGGTATCTCAAAGACTGGATTTGAATTTTAAGGAAGTTCAAATATGTAAAATTCTTGGTCCCAATTCTATTCTGGTAAGCCTATGTATCAGTCAGGGTTCAGCCAGAGAAACAGAACTCGTAAGAAACAGATTACTATAGATAGGAAAATAGATAGGTAGATAGATGATAGATTTATTACAAGAGTAGATTTATCACTAAAATGTGTAGACTGGCTACGCAAGCCTGAAGTCTGTAGGGCAGGCAATTGAGACAGTGCCCACAAACAGACAGTCGAAAAGGAAAGATAGCAGGCAGAATTGTTGCTGGTGGAAATAGGGCTCTCCCATAGAGTAAGGAGAAAGCATTTTGGGGACTCACACAGGGGAGGGTGAGGTGTAGTGGTGAGATTTTTTGAAGCTGGAACAAATACAAAAGATTGCCTCCAGGTGTTTGGTGTCTCATCCATGACCAGGTGGCTCAGCTCCCTCCTGCTGTGGAGGAAGTCCAGTCTTGTCTTCGCCAAGCCCAGAAGAAGGGTCCAGAGATGTTGTGGCATTACCTGGCGCTGGCGAGGCATCCGAAGCTGTGGTAGTTCAGGTGAGTCCATGCCCAAGCTTAGTCCAGCTCAGTCTCTATCCCCATGCAGCTAGCCTAGCCTCTGCTCCCGCTGTGCTCTACCCGGCGCTGCAGCGCTGCACCCAGGCCCGTGCTTGGGCCCAAGTGGCTGCTAAGGAGAGAAAATGCATGCAAACGGGCAGCCGGCGAACACGTGCTCCTGAGACAGGCCTTCCTTATATCTCCTTGGGTTTAGGGAAGGGTACGCTTTATTTCAAAGGAGCTAATCTCTTCCCTGGCTCTTTGGGGGCTCTTGGAGGTGGGGGGTCCTCTCCTATCCAATCCCTTTCCTAGATCTTCTGGGGGGTCTGTGCCTCTTATCCAATCACATGCTTCCCCAGGCTAGACTCCTCCCCTTCTCCCCTGTATGCTCACCATCTTGGCTCTTACTGAGCTTGTGCCCAGCAGAGGACTTGCCCCTTTACTGGATCCTCCTTCCCAGGAAATCTGTGGGGAGATTGGAAAGCCAGTCCTTTCTCCCTACGTGGGGGCAGAGGCAGGAGAGAGGGAGTGGGGTGTTACTCCCGTTGGTGGGGATTCGGCTGTCCTTGGCGGCGTCTGAAGCTGTCACTTCCAGACCTTAGCCTGTGAGTGTCTCTTCCAGGCCCAGCCGCTCCAGCTCCCTTCCCTTCGGTTAACTCCTAGCTGCTACACGAACAGAATGGAGTTCCCGGAGCCCGAGCTCGAGCTTGGAGTCCAGGCTCAGGGAAGCACAAAGACCTTTTCTAAAGGGCTTCACTTTATTGGAACACTGGTCTAGTGGTAAAAAAGCCATGCCAGATAGGGTACACGTAGGAAAATAAAAACTAGAAGACAAATGATGGGATATTATATCAAAAAATAAAAGGAGAGAAGCTCAGAATGAAGAAACCCCAAAATTCAATCCACCCTTTTAATCAACTTAGTCAATGGATTAGGATCTTTTCATTACATCTACAAAAGCCCTTCATGGCAGTGCCTAGGTTAGTATGTAACTGAATACCTGGGTCTGTACGCTACCAAATGGCTGTTGCTTCCTTTCTGTCCTTCAGCTCTTCTGAGAGAATATCCTTCTTAGTCCGCCCTGGCTGGAAACAATATACCCGAAAATTCTGAGGACTGTCCTTCAGCCAGAGCAAGAAGACACATCTCAAAGCCATCACAGTCAATAGGAATAGGTTTGACCATGTGATACTTTGTAGCTTACTGAGAGTGTTTGGTGCTTTGTGATTTATCCTTAACAATCCAATGTTCATAAAAGTGATGAAAAAAAATGGTGATTTGTTTATTCTAACTAATATTTATTTAATAAGTACTTAGTCTGTAAAGTATTATTTTAACACATTAGGCGTATTAATCCAATCTTCATAGTAACCTTAGGAAAGAAGGTACTATTACTATCCCCATTTTCATATAGGGATACTGTGCCATAGGTAGGTTAAGTAATTTGTCCTAGGTCACACAGCTTGTTGTTTTTCAACAGAGAATCTAGCTGCAGAGTTCATAATCTTTACCACAGTGCTAATGCACCAAAAATCCGGAATTTTTAAGTTCTGTCACACAAAAATTTAAATGTCCAAACTCAGCTCTAATTCTTGGGACTGCAGTACTTATTCAGCTTATTGCTTATATAATAAAATGTCCAATTAGGATAAGAACTCGTCTTTACTTTTCTACTCAGCACCTCTACTTTTTCTTTTTTTTTTCAAACTATGGACTGTTCTATTTTGTCACCTATCTGGGCACAGTGAGCCTATTTGGTTAGGGAAATGCTTTCTCAAAGACCAGGACAAGCCTGTCACATTTCCGGTCTCCGAGACATGCACAGCTCACGTGCCCCTGACTCAGACCTGGCTCCCTGCAGGGTATGGAGCACTTTGTATGACATAAAGTCCATCATGACAGAGCTAGATGCAAACTGGCAATGAGGGAGGCATCAATAAACTAAAGGATTTTAGTGAAACCACTTACTGTAAGTGCGACGGACTTGGATGAGGTAGGTGACAGTGTAAAATACTTTGAAAAATCACTGGTTCCCACTGTTTTATCTCACTCACACTGGAGTTATTCTTGAAAATAAAAGTACTTGGTGAGGCCAAGGATTTCCTTCCACCAGGCTTGGGGCTATTAAGAAATTGAAAAATGGGGATGTCATTAGGCAGAAACTCGAAGTACGGGGATCAGTCCAATCACTGTATATCATATTACCAGGATATACAACAATTACTCTAATCCTTAGCACATCAATTAACAACCAACCTGTCTTTTTATTTTATTTTCCATGGGAGCAATATTCACAGTTGATATCTTAGTTCTTAGACAGTAAAAAGCTTGCCATAAAATAGATGTTAGGGGCTCCTTATGGGATGATGGAAAAATGGAAATTAGTGTCAAAATGATGTCATGGCTTCAAAACATTGTTGGTACAAGCGCCTGACAGGCATCCTTGACACACTCTATAATGACATAGTAAGAAAGCAAAAATAATGTGACAATGACTTTCTATAGGACGTATGAAGAATGACTGTATGGTGCTGCACTCCATATGCTGATCTCAAGTAGAAGATGCATTTCCTCGGTAAGACATCAATATTTATGAGATTTATTGATTATCTTGTCATGTTTAAAATATGTGCTTAACAGTATATTTAAGGGTCAATTGGAGTCACAGGGACACATATGAGAGTGCAGCAGCATCTACAAGCAAGACAGGAGAGAGATGTGACATTCTTTGTCAGTTCCTATTAGTTCAAGCAAATTGTCTCTTTCTCTAAGGAAATAAGTCATCACATATTTACAATAATTCTCACAGAGAAAACATCAGGTCAAAAGGTTTTTACAGGCAAGATTAACTAAAAATATTTTTTTAAAAATAGTACTATTAATCTCATATGAACTCTTCTAGTAACCCTCTTCTTTAAGATTATTAATATTGTATTATTTGGGAATAGCCTGGCTTATTGCTGACTTAGTCACTGTCTGAACCATCAAATCATATCATACTCGATATCATAGAGCTAGTTAGTGGTAGAAATGGTTCTGGTGTTTCTAACAACTAGCTATGCCAAATCAAATCCCTTAGGACTGCATTTGATGCAAGTATTGCATTATCTACCAAGAAGTCCTGAAATATGCAGTTCTACACTGGATGCAGGTCATTAACACGCGTGAGGACCCAGGCCCCTCCAGCTTTCCCATGATAACATGACGCTCTGGACCTTCTAATAGAAAGAAGGCTGCTGCCCCTTCAGCCATCATGCCTGTGTTCTACAGACAGCAAGAAGGAAGAAGGAAATGGGCTGAACTAGTGCCGGAAGCCGGACATTGAGACATTGGAAGTTAAATGTGAAAAGGGAATCGGAATGCTCTGGTCAACCTTAATCGCTCTGAATGGTCAGAGCTAGTCGCTCATTGTTTACTTGAGACATTGGTAGTTAAAGCAACTCTCACCTGTTAATCATATGTAAAATTTTGCTGATTGTCTATTATTGGAATTTCCTGCCTAAAGGATATGGGTGTATCTCAGAACCCCAATAAAAGGGATGGCAAAGGCCAGAGCAGGGAGTAGTCCTCCCACTAGAGGTGGGCTCCCGCCTGGCCCCCCATTTACCCAAATTGATTCTTTTCTAGCTTCTCTTCATTTTGATTGCGGCCTTCTCCAGAAACCGGACCTGAACGGGAACCCTGAAACACGCGGGACGTGATAAGGGATCCCACAAACTAGTGGTGTCAACTTTTTGTCAGATCTCAGTCATATGGCCTCCTCTGGTTTCAATGGAAAACTTTCATCTTTTAAAGCCTGTGATAGAGACAACAGGACAGAAGCGGATATAAAATGGCGGTTGGGGTAATCAACTAATAATGTCTGCCATACTTCCTGCTAGGACTAAATTGTGTCCCCCCCCAAAATTCATATGTTGAAATGCTAAACTCCCGTGTGACTGTATTGGAGATAGTGCCTTTAAGAAGAGGTTTAAGGTTCAATGAAGCCATAAGGGTGAGCCCTGGTCCAATGGAACTGCTGCCCTTGTAAGAAAAGGAAGCGGCACTAGAACTCTTCCTGCCATGTAAGGACACAGTGAGAAGGAAGCTGTTGGCAAGCCAGGAATCAAAGCATATCACAACCTTGGGCTTGGACTTTTTAGCCTCCAGAGCTATGGGAAAATAAACTTTCTCATAAAATAAACACTCAATCTAAGGTGTTTTGTTAGGGCAGCCCAGCACACACAGATCTGGGCATTCACTTAATCATTAACAAGAATTTAGTACACACATAATGTTCAAATCATTGCGATGCATTCTGGGATTGATATGAACAAGACACAGGCCTATCTAGTGGGCAGGTAACAGGACAAATAATCAACAGTAGTGACTGTGTGATAACTGTCCTCACAGGTAATTACAGCTTGTTATTGATACACAAGGGGAGTAAACAGAATCTTTACCTAAATCCCAGCAGCACAGCCTCAAAGAAGGTTTATAAGAGTGGTTGACTTCTGAACAACAGACTAGTTACTTAACCTCTCTAAACGTCATTGTGAAAATGAAGATAAAAATTAAATCAACTGCAAATATTTGTTGTCAACTTAATGAGATACACCATATAAATGAAATAACGAGATATACTGCAATACTGACATTTGATAAATGTACAAAAAATTATAATCACATCAACTAAATCAGAGATCAGCAGACTTTTTCTGAAAATAAGACAGGCATTACAGGCCATATTGTCTCTGTGGTCACTAATCAACTCAGCTATTGTAGTGTGAAGTCAGCCATAGACAATGTATAAATAAATTAGCATGCTGTATTTCAAAAACTTTATTTACAAAAACAGATGATTGGCCAGATTTGACAGTGTAGTATCACAGAGACATAAGTGCAAGTAATATTATGCATTATTTTGAGAGATTTCTTTGTATTTGTCTTAGAAATGTATATTAAATCATCAACAAACAAAAGGCAACATAATGAATTTCAGAAAATATTTGCAAATCATATATCTGATAAGGGGTTAATATGCAAAATATATATAAAGAACTCATAAAACGCAACAAAAACTCCAATCAAAAACTAGCCCGAGGATCTGAATAGACTCTTTTCCAAAGAAGATATACGGATGGCCAATAGGTACATGAAAAGATGGTCAACATCACTAATCATCAGGGAATTTCAAATCCAAACTACAATGAGATATCACCTATTAGAATGGCTATTTTCAAAAAGATAAGAAACAACAAGTGTTGGTGAAGATATGAAAAGGGAACCCCTGTGCACTGTTGATGGGAATGTAAATTGGTGCAGCCATTATGCAAAATGGTTTGAAGTTCTTCAAGAAATTAAAAATAGAACTATCATGTGTTCCAGCAATTTTAATTATCAGTATTTATCTGAAAACAAAAAAGAAAACACTAATTTGAAAACACACTGAGTGGCCAGATTATTATGATCTCTGAAGGCATAATATATATATATTATGCCCGGTGCATGAATTCATGCATGGATCGGGTCCGGCCAGCCTGGTCAGGGGGAGGGGACATGGGCGGTTGGCCAGCCTGCCTGCTGGTCAAACTCCTGGTCGAGGGGACAATTTGCATATTAGCCTTTTATTATATAGGATATACACTGAGTGGCCAGATTATTATGTGTTCAGAGATCATAATAATCTGGCCACTCAGTGTATATATGTACACCCCCTGTTCATTGCAGCATTATTCACAATAGTTAAGACATGGAAACAACCTAAATGTCCAGCAATGGATGAATGGACAAAGAAAATGTGTCCTATATATGCTATTACTAGCCATTTTAAAAAAGGAATAAAACCTGCCATTTGTAACAACATGATGGACCTTGAGGGCATTTTGCTACGTGAAATGGGTCAGACAGGAAAATGACAAATACCATAAGACCTCATTTACATGTGGAATCTAAAAAATGAAAGTGAAAAAAAGAAGAAATAAAAAATGAGCTTATGTTATAAAGAACAGATTGGTAGTTGCCTAAGGCAGGAGTTGGGATAGGTAAAATTGGTTAAAGGGGCCAGAGAGAGAGAGAGAGAGAGAGAGAGAGAGAGAGAGAGAGAATTGTACCTTTGCCATTGCTTTAAAGTTAGGAAAAGTATATAGTCATGTGGTTATTTCTGGCACACACATGGGCCACACCTGTGAATGGTCAACTCCTCAAATGCTTCCTCCTCTGAATTTATGTCTTCGGACAAGCAAAGGCTTAGCAGCAGACCTCTAGTTAAATGAGCCTGGTTTTCTCCCAGTTAAATCCTTGTGTTTTCACTCACAAAATAAATCCTAGTTCCTGCCTCAAAAGTTCAAGCACTAGCAGGGTGAAGGTGGGGTAAGGGATCTTTAAAAAGTGTAATTTACTCTTAAGTGTGTTTCAGCTGAGTGCTGGGCACTCTCAAAAGCACTCGTGAAACCAGGAGTAAGACGCACGCCCAGGCCTCAGGAGCCGCCAGCCCTCCGTGGGTGCAGAGGGCTGCAGTGGTTGTTCTCTAGTCACAGAGCAAAATGTTTTGTCCGGTTTCTTGAGAAATCATTGAAACTTTCCTCAAGAGCCCCTGGCTAGAAGCAGTGGCGATTTCACTCTCCTCTTCGATGACAAAGGTTGAAGGAGGCTTTTAGTGGTGGGCTATAATTTCATCATAATTCAAATGTTGCCCGTTCAATTTTCAGTCTCATAACTCCACAGTCCTTTCCCTTCAATTAGCAAAATAAATCATTGGAAACCCAAAGCTGACAACTGAAAATTTCCAACTTGTATAACCCATCTCTTTCCAGAGGGAACCTTGACATACTCTTTGCACAAATTTTAAGCTTGTCTCCCCCAGTCCTTTGCCAAAGTGTGTGTGGGTTTTTTTGTTTGTTTTTGTTTTTGACAGACTGAAGAACTGTGGACCAAGTAAACCGGTGGGGAGAGACCTTGAGGTAGAATATTATCTCGGGAGACAAGTAGCCGAGGGATTCACCTCGCTTTCTTTTATATAGAAATAAAACACCAGCGCTGGGCTTGTGTTCGCAAGCAGCCCAGATGCTCCGGCTCTTTTTCCTTTTGATGTATATTTGCGTCTGAAAGCTTCATTTTCTTTGTTCCAGTGATTGAGGGAGCTTGGTCCTTTTAGGATAAAGCATTTGCTTTCATTTCCCTTATTGAAACGGATATTTATCCCATAGAGAATTGTCCATATTTGTCTGTGGATTCTCCTTTCTCTGTTCACACACCTCCTGGTTGTATCTGTTTTCTCTCCTTTACCAGAAGTCCGCATGGCACGCTTCCAATTCTGTTTATCCACTCCAGCTAATTGACAGTCACATAAGTGCAAGTAATGTGAGGTATTATTGTGAGAGATTTCTGTTTGCCTCTTTAATTAAGCAGTTGTTCGCAGGTGCATACAGTTACAACTAAATTAATTGATAGCTTTATATCACACTTCTTGAGCCCACTGCTATTTGATGTTTGCAAACACAACTATTAGATTTGTCTTATCTTGTACACCGAGAGTACTACTCATTTTCTTCTGACAGAGGATAGGACAGCTTGCCCTAAATGGTAGAAAAATCTATCGAAGCAGCAAAGATCATTTTACTAAGAAGGAAACAAAGTGAAATAGTTATTTATGGAACATTTTATCACTGCTGAGAAGTACAATAGAAGCTCTTTATGTTTCTGGTTGCACGGCAAGTTTCCTGAATGTCAAAAATCATTGCTATCCAAACCAAATAGCTTCCTGTGAAGGCTATGTGTTTGTCTTCCAGGGATACTGAGGAGCTACACACACTTATACCAGACAACTGGCCTTTCCTGGGATTAAATGTTATTAGTAGTCATTTTTCACTCTTTTCTGCATTTTATCTGAGTACCAACAAGGCACCTTTCCTTTCTTAGTTCATAGTGGGGCTTCCCTCCAAGGAGAAATATAAACAGATGTACTGCTATTATATATCCTTCTTGCTAGAAGGAGCAGGAGGTTGGCATTGGAAAGTCTCCCATTCTCATTGCCCCTTGTACAGGCAGCTTAGTAAGGAAATGTCAATGCAGCCTCTGAGTAAAACTTCCTGAAGTTGAGCCCTGCCCTGTTATTTATTACCTGGTTGTCATGGGCAAGTTATTTAACTTCTCTCTTCCTTCACTTACTTATGGGTGGATGGGGATAGCTAAGTAAGTACCTAATTGAAATGTAACAATTAAATGGGTTAAAGCAGTTAAGTCCTGGGAAGGTAGATGCGAAATAAATTGTACCTACTGTTTAGTAGAGTATGCGATTTAAGCAGTTTATTTAAATGTTTGCAATCTCAGTTTTCTAGTTGTAACTTCTGGATATGCATACTAACTACTTTTTTTAATTGTATAAAAAGTATAGGCATGTTATTAATTTAATTGTTATCTGAAGGCTCCCCAACTTTCAGACTCATATACATGATGTTTGCAAGAATACAGCAGTTATTTTAACAATATTGTTGCTTTCTAGTCATGTGTCCCCTTTTATTATTTCTACTCTCCATCTGCTTTCCTGCCTGTGGATTACTTCAGTCCTCTAAGACGGCAGGTGGTGAAACATGTGAAAAACAAAGGACTCACCAAATATGTGGAGTGGGTGGCTCTCGATCTTCAAAGGTTTAATAGCCCCAAAGGCCCTGTTTACTACCAAATTACTTGTCCTATTGCCACTTTGAACACTTTATGACAAAAATCCAGAGAAAAAAAATTAAAATATATATGTAACCCTTAAGAGAAATTCTATTTGCACACTTGAATTACTGACACCTTGAGGTAGATTGCGATATTAGATTAGCACATCCTCACTTAGAGAAGAGCAGAGTGTTGATGGAATATGGTGTCAAATACGAAGGATTAGATCCGGAATGGAGGGGACTTGTTTAGTAAGCCTTTAGGATGGTGAAGTGTTTAACTCTGACCACAGTGGCCCAGTAAGCGCCCAGGAGCAGATTTAATCTGAAGGGTAGCTACTTGGAATGTGTGTGTGTGTGTGTGTGTGTGTGTGTGTGTGTGTGGTGTCTAGAAGCACGTGTAGGCAGAGATCAGCATAAAATCCTAGTTGAGATGGAAATACAAAAGATCATACTAAAAACACTAAATCTGTCACCAGCTCAAAGGAATAAATTTAGAGTCTGGAGTGAAGATGAAATCTAAAAGGTCAGGAGCTTGACAAACTCAGGAGTGGACTTAGATGTATGGAATAGGGTAAAAATGAGGTGACATAACATAGAACTGGCTGAGCACAAGCCTGGATGATGCACAGAGCTCCTCTGACTGGTGCTGTCTGCAAGATGCATGAATGGGTCTGACTGGGTAAGAGAGTGTGGATGCACACAAAATTGATATAAGTATTTTGCTTTTGTAAATTTTGCATTCAACACAAGTTGCATTTTTCTCCTTGATTTTGATTCTATATTTGTGAATTTATGGGAGAGAATGAGAGGTATAAGGGAGTTGATTAAGGCAGCCAATATGCTACTGCTTTTGGAAGCACAGATTAAGTAGGAAATAGGACTTTGGTTATACCAAATTTGATGTTGATCAAGATTTAAGATAGTGGGATTCAGAACCAAGATGGCAGCATAGGTAAACACCTAAACTTGCTGCCGAGCACAATCATATCAAAACTACAACTAAAAGTCAAAATGAATATCATCCAGAACCATGGAAAGGCTGGCTGAGTGGAAATTCTACAACTAGAAGTAAAGATAAAAGTGCATTGAGTCCGGTAGGAGGTGCAGAAGTGAAGTGCGGAGGTATGGAGGTACATGCGAAAGGGGCTGACAACTGAGTATGCTGTTCTCTTTTTCAATCGGGAGGGGGATACAAACTCCTGACTGCTCTGAACTCCAGTTCTGGGCGAGACTCTGGGGACCCAGATTCATACGGGGAGAAACTAGACTGTCTGGCATCAGGCCAGAATGTGAGGGTGGCTTTCTCTCAGAGGTGCTTGCAGCAATCATTTTTCCAGCATGGTGCAGCGGGACAGAGAACGGGAACCTCTTCGGGGCACGGCTGACTGGCAGCTATTGTTGTTTGCTCCACCCTGGTGATTCCCTGAGACCCCACCGCATCCAATTTACAACCCCACCCAAACTGTGCGCAGAGGCTTTTGCATATGAATGGCCTGGCCTTTTTCAATCTGAACCTAACAAACTGCAGCTGGGTCAGAGAGCCTCAGAGCCACCAAAAGAAGCCCCAAGGCTCCACAGCAGCTTGCATTGCTTCACAGATGGGCCTCATCTGGGCACCTCCAAACCACAAACAAAGAGGAGGAATCTGCAGATATCTCTGTAGCTCCTGCTGGGTGGCTTCAGGCAGTGGATGACTTTATACCTCCTTGGAGATCCAAGAGCCAGTGTACCCAGTGGTCAGAGTGAGACCATCCAGATTACAACTCTTCACATCCATAAAAGACACATTTAGGGGCAGACTCAGTGAGCGCCAAAGCCCCACTGAAGCAAGTCCTGCCCCATAAGGGTGTCTCCAGCACAGAAGTTCTCCCATTGTAGACACAACTGATCCTCACAGCCAATTGGCCTGGAGGACAATTCCTCCCAGAGATACCAACAACAATCAAGGTTTAACTACAACAAGACTGTGCACACAGCCCACAAAGGGGTGCACCAAGAGTGTCTACCTCAGGTAATTAGGGAGGCTGAGCCACTGGGCCCTATAGGTCACCTACCACACAAAGCCACTCTATCAACACAGGGAAGCAACCAAAATGCAGAGACAAAGAGACAGGTCACAAATGAAAGAAATGGAGGAAAGCAAACTACTGGATATACAGTTCAAAACCACGATTATAAGTTTACTCAAGAATCTTCTAGAAACCTCCAAGAAATATAGTGAGACCCTCAAGGATATGAAAAAGGACCAATTAGAAATTAAGCATACACTGACTGAAATAAAGAATAATATACAGAGATCCAACAGCAGACTAGAGGATCCCAAGAATCAAGTCAAAAACTTGAAATATGAAGAAGCAAAAAACACCCAACCGGAAAAGAAAAAAGAATCCAAAAATATGAAGATACTGTAAGGAGCCTCTGGGACAACTTCAAGCGTACCAACATCTGAAGTATAGGAGTACCAGAAGAAGAGAGAGAGCAAGATATTGAAAACCTATTTGAAGAAATAATGACAGAAAACTTCCCCTACCTGGTGAAAGAAATAGACTTACAAGTCCAAGAAGCGCAGAGAACCCCAAACAAAATGAATCCAAAGAGGACCACACCAAGATACATCATAATTAAAATGCCAAGGGCAAAAGACAAAGAGAGAATCTTAAAAGCAGCAAGAGAAAAACAGTTACCTACAAGGGACTACTCATACAACTGTCAGCTGATTTCTCAACAGAAACTATGCAAGCCAGAAGGGAGTGGCAAGAAATATTCAAAGTGATGAATAGCAAGAACCTACAACCAAGATTACTTTACCCAGCAAAGCTTTCATTTAGAATTGAAGGTCAAATAAAGAGCTTCACAGATAAGAAAAAGCTAAAGGAGTTCATCACCACCAAACCAGTGTTATATGAAATGCTGGAGGGTATTCTTTAAGAAGAGGAAGAAGAAGAAAAAGGTAAAGATAAAAATTATGAACAACAAAGTGACAACAAATACATATCTGTCAACAAGTGAATCTAAAAATCAAGTGAATAAAAAACCTGATGAACAGAATAAACTGGTGAATATAATAGAATCAGGGGCATAGAAAGGGAGTGGAATGACAATTGTCAGGGGGAAGGGGGTGTGGGGGTTTCGGGAAGAGAGTGGACAAAAATCATATACCTATGGATGAGGACAGTGGGGGGGGTGGGTAAGGACAGAGTGTGGGGTGGGAACCGGGTGGAGGAGAGCTATGGGGGGAAAAAAGAGGAACAACTATAATAATCTGAACAATCAAGATTTATTAAAAAAAAAAAAAAAGATTTAAGATAGTGGCCTGTAAGTGCCAGAATCTAGCACGCTTGGATAAGTTCCATTTGGAACCAGAGATTTGTAAGTTCTATGCAGACCTCCTTCCTTTAGGACCATCCAAGTCCTAGATCCTCATGCCCTCCACATACAAGCATGAATCTTCTTTCCAACTCCCATTCCCTTTATGATATGCGCTGCATCTCCTGTACTTATTACCTATATCAATTCTTTTGCTGTTACCGCTGAAAAACCCCTATAGCCTAAAGATTTGTTTTCAAAATACTTTTTCATCTTCTTGCACATAAAACTTGCCCATTTCATGGGCCACTCTTTGTGCTTACAACACTTTCATTTTCCTTGTTATTACTTCCCAGGCACTCAGTGATCAGCAGTGGTCTTCCACTCTACCTGTAATTACCATCATAAGTAATTTCAGTTTCCTGCATAACAATGCCAAAGCCATAGCCCCAGTGTTTCTTGACCCTCTATGGACCTTCAGCTCTACTCTTTGTCAACAATCCAATCCTATGCTCACATTTAGGAATTTGACCACAGAGGAAATAGCCTCATTCATGAAGTCTTGAATTCTTTGTTTACTTTGTTGACCTTAGACAAATTGATATCTCTGCAGCAAAATGAGTTTATTCAAGAACAGCAGCGAATTGCAATTTGGAACATACAGTCTAATGAACCACGTGCAAGTCCAGATAACAAAGGAGAGGAATGTTCTTTTATAGAAGAAAGCGAGATTTCTTAGGGGTTGTTGTTAACAAAGAATCCTTTGGAAAAAACTGCGAGTTTGAAGTTCAGTGGCTTTTCATTGGCTGAGTTGTAATAGTCTCTCATTGTTGAATGGTTGCAAGTAAGAAGATCTTCATTCTTCCTGCTGGAATAGTAGAGTATAAAACATCTTTCTGTTGGAGATGGAAGGTGCATCTTTTCCTGTTTGGGGTAACTGACCAATGGCTGTTAGAACATGAGAGCTCTACCTACAGACACTTCCAACTCCAGTTTAAATGAGATTTCTCCTTATTAATCCTCACACTTTCAAATACAGTTATGAAAATATTTTACTTAGAATTTACTTACTTATATATTATCAGATTACTACAGCATATGAAACAGAATGGGATAAAAAAAGAAAACAGGAAATGAACTAAAAAATAAATGAAAATAAAGCCAGTAGCAAGATAAGTAGACAAGAATATATACCAAAAATTCTAGTTGCTAGAGGTGAACTGATTCCCAAAACAAAGAGGGAAATTTGAGCACAGTTCCTGTAAAGAAAACACAATTTCTGAAAGGGAAGCACAGCATTATTTGATCTTCTTTGTGTGTGATAGAAGTGAAAATGTCCTCACAATCCCTAGGGTTAGCCCTGCTAATGATTGTTGTTTCTTATTATGTTTTTTATTATATCCCCTAATGATGTCAGTGCCATTCTCTTGAGAACATGCAGTAAAAGCAATCATTATCCCAAAACAATGTGTTATAAATATGCAGCTGGACTGACCCCAGAATAAAATTGAGAAAGCTTAGAATAATCTGTGGATCATATATCTCTCATGAATATTATTTATTGAAATGACTCCTTGAGAAGATTTGGACACTGGAGAGTTCAAGGTTAATATTGTTTGACAAAAAAAAAAAAAAAGAGAGAGAAAAGAGAGAGAGAGAAATATGAGAATTCTTTGTTGCAGTTTGAAGTGGAGTTATATGCTTGATGCTTGACTAACAGAAGATAGACTTGAAATATATTTTTTGAACGCTAGCCATGCCACCTTTGCTTGGAAGAAGGCCAAAGGAGTGACTATGAGGAGGGTTAAGATCTTCTCAAAAAATATTTCTATCTCTTCTTCAACAAATAGACATACAGCTTAGATGATTGCCCAGGCCATAGCTACTAATTCCCCACACCCACCCTCTCCCACTGTGGTCATAAAACATCTCACCCAAAGTATCTATAAAACATATCTCATTTTAAACAATGTAACTCCTAGTGAACCTCAAGATAGATTAATTGGCAAAATGTTTCCATAGATAACTGAATGATTTGACCTGTTACATAGAAGTGTTGGGTATAAGCCAATAACTGTTGGAGGACATCTGCCAAAACTTATGATTTGAGTTTTGAATAGTTGATCCTATGCCACTATTTCTGACAATAATTAAAAGGCAGGATCAATTATGTGTTGAGGTCATTCCTAGTACATGACAATCAAACTATTTCATCAATGTAGAAAATAATACATCCTTCCCACCCCTCATTCTTAATATCAGGGTGGTTTGTAGATATCTCAACCAAAAACAGATTCAAGTCACTAGATTACAAAGGAAAGAATCTAAATCATGTTGTTTTTATTACATTTGAAATCTTTTTTCTTCTTTCTCAAGAGACCATGCCTATAGACATTGTCACTTGAGAGACATTAAGATGGAAAATCTTTATGAGCAACAACAACAAAATAAAACAGTTCCTATACCACGTGCATCTGTAGCTTAACTTGTTCACTGACTTAAAAAGCAAAGAATGGTCCATAAAAGCTGCAAACATTCTTAGGTCATTTAGCTCTCTACATTCCGGGCCACAAAACTCAGTGTTACCACTATTGCATGACTATGCCAGTGCTTTGCAAAACATCTGGCATGTGGTAGGTGTCAGGTGTCAATCTTACTTAGTTGATTACAAGATGAGCTCTGTGATAAATTGTGGACTACTGCGTCTGAAGGTCATTTATTATTATGTACAATATTATCTGGAGAAACTTAGATTTGTAGTTTATCATCAAAGAGAATAGTGGAACAACATATTATAGAAGGAATTTAACATAAGCTTTTTTTTTTTAAATTTCAGAAGAATAGTAAATAATTGTCCTTTAAAGAATAAGAAAGATTTGTACATTAGGCTCAGCTGCATGAGACTGTAGCCATCAGGTGAAAAAAAAAAAAAACTGGAAAAAAAGGTTAAGGATGATTATCTATCAGTGAATATATAACTTTAATAATTCTAAAGGCAAGATGATTTTAGCTAGAAACTTTTCTAATTTACATTTTTAGATTAGCTGCTTTAGATATAAAGAATGTGTTCAATTAACAAACAACCTAAGTCTAAAAGATAAAGGAATCACATGTGTACTATTAAGCCAAAAAAAAAAGAGTGAGATTTGTTTCTGAGAATTTAATACATATTTAACTTCCTGAACTAAAATTATGTTATAGGCAACAAAATGCCAGAATCTGTATAATTTCTATGAATAAAATAATGACATCAAAGGAAAAGGAAAAGATAGGGCAACCATCCACAGTTCCTTTTCCTTTGAATCTTTCCTTACTCATTTGTAAGCCAAAGGTAGAAAGTGTGTGCATATCAAAACAAAACAGTGAAACAAAAACAGTTGAATTAATTTTGCACAGTTTTCTTCTAGTCTGGTAAGAACAAAATTTCTATCTACTGTATATGGGAGCTACAAAATACAAATTGTATCATTCCAATGATTCAGCATACAAGTTAAATGCTTTTATATTTGCATATAAAATTGTCATTGTGAGAAATATAAATTTGAATAGTAAAATTCATGCTAATAATTTAAAATGTTAATTTGCCTTTACTTACTAGTAGAATTACATTAAATAAGAAATTTAAAAAAACATGGTAAGTCAAGAGGGCGACTGGAATAAATAAAAAAGCTTTATATTTTAATAACGTCAATATTAACTTTTTCCTGCTTTCAGAACAATGGGTCCACATTTTACTTCTCACTAGCCCCAAAAATTACTTAGCTGGTCTTGAACATTAGTACTGCAAAACAGCCTTTTCCATCTACTTCTTTATGTAGATAGTAAGCAAAGTTCACCATATTTTTACTTATAAAATGAAAGAGTGGGAGAAACCAAGATGGCGGCATAGGTTAAACACCTAACCTGCAGCCTGGCACAACAATTTCAAAAATACAAGTAAAAGTCAAAACGGACATCATCCAGAACCACAGAAAGCTTGCTGATTGAAACGCCCACAAATAGAAGAAAAGAGAAAACCACAAGGAAAATCAGAGGAGCCCTAAAAGCCTGAGGTATGAAGACATGGGCAGAGACATGAGCACGCGCGCGTGTGGGGAGGACTGAGCCGGAGAGGACGGGGCAGCTGAGTGCCTGGCCGGCGTTCTCTAGCGGGAAGGAGATAATAGCTCCAGATTGCGCTGAACCCCAGCTCCGACTGCACTGAACCCCAGTTCCGGGCGAGACCCTGGGAAGCCAGGCTCATACTGGGGGAATCTGGGCTGTAAGGTGGAAATGCAGAGGAGCGGCGAAAGGCAGAGCTCCGGAGGCATGCACAGGAATGCGCACAGAGGACGGTCTGTTGACTGTGCCGCTGAATTGCCCTAGTGGGAAGGAGACAAAAGCTCCAGACTGTGCTGAGCCCCAGTTCCGACTACACTGAAACCCAGTTCTGGGCGAGAATCTGGGAATCGAGATTCATTGGGGGATAGACTAGACTGTTTGGCAGCAGGCGAAAATCCAGGGCGCTTTTCTCTCAGATGTGTTTGCTGGGAGTACGGAGGGACACTGAGACCCAGGAACCTCATAGGGCGGGGCTGATGGGAAGCCAAGGCTGTAGGCTCCACCCTGAAACTCCGCCCCATCCAAGCTGAGCACAGAGGCTTTTACAATTTTGCAAGTCTAGTTGAATAAGGCTGTCTCCTGGCATAGACACAGCTGATCCTCACAGCCAATTGGACTGGAGGTCACATCCTCCCAGTGTATCAACAGCAATCAAGACTTTGCACTCAGCCCACAAAGGGGGGTACCAAGAGCGACCACCTAGGGAGATTGGGGAAGCTGAGCTACTGGCCCCTATAGGTCACTGACCACACAAAGCCACTCCATCAACATAGGGAGGCAGCCAAAATGTGGAGACACCGAGGCAGGTCACGAATAGAAGGGATGGAGGAAAGTAAACTAATGGATGACATAGTGTTCAGAACCACATTTATAAGGTTACTTAAGAATCTTCTGGAGGACCAAGATGGCGGCATAGGGCAGACGCCTGATTGTTGCCTACCACAACAATTTTGAAACTACAACTGGAAAACAGAGCAGACACCATCCAGAACCACCGGAGGGCTGGCTGAGCGGATGCTCTACAACTAGAATAAAAGAGAGGGGGACACGGGATGATGCTGATGCCGGTGAGCCAAAGATCACACTTTAAGAACTATGGCTCTGGCGACACAATGGCGGCCTGGAATGTGCTCGGCGCGGTTCCCCCGGCGGTCTCTGGCTGAGGGGATGGCTCCGCTCGCTGCCGAGCACGGACAGATGAGCCCCTGGGGGACATAGGGTTGGAGACTCCGCGCTTGCTGACCTCCAAGTCATTCGAGAATCTCTGCGCCCCGGAAGCGGCCAGGTGCGCAGGCCCGGTGACCGGCCGCAGCTGCAGACCCGAGCACTGTCGCAGCAACTCCGGACCAGCCCGCCGCCGCACACCGGGCGCACCGGAGCCTCGCCGAGCCCGCCGCCCAGCGAGTTCCGCAGCAGCCGCCCGGAACTTTGAGAAAATGGCCGAAGGAATTGCTGAGAAGGAATTGACCGATGAGAGTTGGGGTCGGGAAGACGAGGCCCCGCTGGGTCCCGGATCGAGGTGCGCTCGCCCGGCGACTGGTCGCCGCTGCAGACCCGAGTGCCGCCGCAGCGACCTTAGACCAGCCCGCCACCGCACACTGGGTGCACCAGAGCTTCGCCGAGCCCGCCGCCCAGCGAGTTCCGCGGCAGCCGCCCCGGAGCTTTGAGAAAATGGCCGAAGGAATTGCTGAGAGGGAATTGACCAACAGGAATTAGGATCAAGAAGACGAAGCCCCGCTGGGTCCCAGGTCCGGGTGAGGCCGCGCACCCCTGGTTCTGGGCGAGGCTGGGACCCAAGCCAGGGTGAGGCTGAGTCCCGGGTCCGGGTGAGGCCGCACACCCCTGGGTCCGGGTGAGGCTGGGTCCCGGGTCCGGACGAGGCCGCGTGCCCCTGGGTCCGGGTGAGGCTGGGTCCCAGGTCTGGGTGAGGCTGTGCCCCCGGGTTCGGGTGAGGCTGGATCCAGGTCCGGGTGAGGCCACGCGCCCCTGTGTCTGGGTGAGGCTGGGTCCCGGGTCCGGGTGAGGCCGCATGCCCCCGGGTCCGGGTGAAACCGCGCACCCTTGGGTCTGGGGGAGGCTGCACGCCCATGGATCCGGGTGAGGTCACACGCCCCCAGGACCGGGTGAGGCCACGCGCCCCCGGGACCGGGTGAGGCCGCGTGCCCCTGGGTTCGGGTGAGGCCATGCGCCCCTGGGTCCGGGTGAGGCTGGGTCCCGGGTCCGGGTGAGGCCGCACGCCCCCGGGTCCAGGTGAAACCATGCGCCCCTGGGTCCGGGTGAGGCCGCGTGCCCCTGGGTCCGGGTGAGGCTGGATCCCGGGTCCAGGTGAGGCTGCGCGCACCTGGGTCTGGGTGAGGCCACGCGTCCCGGGTCCGGGTGAGGCCACGCGCCCCTGAGTCTGGGTGAGGCCACACCCCTGGGTCCGGGCGAGACCAAACCAGAAGGAGTCGGACCTGCGTTACCACCATTTGTCCACCATCCAGAACTGAAAAGTTAGTGCCGACATGTACACATAAGGAACTGGTGGACATTGAAATTGGGTCTCAAAAGAACTGTTGGTCCAGAAAGAAACTCACTACAGATTGATTCATTTGCCTGTCAGCATAACTATTATTGCTTGTCTCACATTCGGTTCTTGTAAGTATATTTCTAGTAACACATGATCTCATTCATCTAGGGGAAATGATGAACAACATAGACTGATGAACAAGAACAGACCCAGAAACAAGGAGGCATCGATCGGACTGTCGGGCCTCAGAGGGAGGGTATGGGAGGGTGGGGGTAGCGGGGAGAGATCAACCAAAGGACTTGTGTGCATGCATACGAGCCTAACCAATGGTTAAGGACAACAGGGGGGGGCATCCATGGGGAGGGGTGTGGGATGGTAATGGGGGGAAGAGGACAAATATGTGACACCTTAATCAATAAAGAAATTGTAAAAAAATAAAATAAAATAAATAAATAAAAAAATAAAAAAAATGAAAGAGTGGAATGAAATTATTTTTCAACATTATCACATTCTTAAAATAAAAGTCATTCATTTTTTACTAAAAATTTGCCTCGTTGCCCTGGGCTGTATGACTCAGTGGTTAGAGCATCGGCCCATGCACCAAAGGATCAAGCGTTTGATTCCCCATCAAGGGCATGCACCTCGGTTGTAGATTTGGTCCCCTGCTCTCTTGAGGGCACGTGTGGAAGGCAACCAATCTATGTGCCTCTCTCACATTGATGGTTTTCTCTCTCTCTCAAATAAGGAAACTTCAAGTTCAAATGTTTCTATTGCCATTTCATTTTTCTCTATCTCTAATTTTACCAAGTAAAAGTTATTCTAATGAGCGCAAGAAACAAAACCAACAACAAATCCACTAAACTCAAGGAATGGAGACTTTATCACTTATAAAGTAACTCTGCAAAAATATAGGCATAAAAATTGTTTATAATATGACGTATTACAAAATTTGTAACTGTTCTAAAAATACATAAAACAATAATACTTATTTATAAAAATATCACCCTCTTTTGGCATATATAAATTTATGTGCATATATGTATGTATATATATTACTGTATACTAGTATTATTCTCTCTCTCCCTCTCTCTATGTGTGTGTGCGAGCACATGTGTGTGTGTGTGTGTGTGTGAGTGTGTGTAGTTGAATTGTAGTCCTCGACTTCGAATCTGTGAATGTAACTTCATTTGGGAAATCTTTGATGATATAATGAAGTTAAAAATCTTTAGATCATCCAAAATTTAGGACAAACCTTAATCTAATGACATATGTCCTTATGAGAGCAAGGCAGAGGGAAAATTGAGATGCAGACACATAAAGAAGATAAAGATGGACTTAGAGATTAGAATGATATGCCTACAAGTCAAAGATCATCAGGATTGCTTGCCTCCAGAGGCTCGGAGAGGGAACAGATTCTCCCTCAGCTTCTTGAAGGAACCAACCCTTCTCTACCTTGATTTTGGATTTCTCGCATCCAGAGACAGACAGTGCTATAGATAGATATTTGGAAGCTAAACTGTTTCTCCCCGTTGTGTATAGATGACCTATCACAAAACTAACACACAGAATGTCCAGTGCTGATTATTTCATTATGAATGTCATATCAGAATTTGTCGTTGAATTCAAGATCTGTTCTTCCATTCCTTCACCTTTTCTTCCTTCCTTCCTCCTCCACTTCTCCCCTGGGCCTCCTGACATGGCCTTGCTCCCCAGCTGGCACACATCTCTACCCTATCAGCTCCACCCTGCTCTGGGAGGCATCTCAATTCCGAATCCCTGCAGGGGCACACATAGAGATCCACAGGTCTAGGGGCTCTGCATTTCATCAGGGTTCTGTGCTCTCTGGGATTTGCTTTCCCCCTTTCCTGACTTTTACTGTATCTGCCATCAAGTGGTAGGATCTGAAACTACAACCTGAGATGGAGAAGACACACTGGACATCTGGGTGACACACGTATGTAGAGTCTGTGTCTGATGTTGTCAGTTATCATAAGTGATGAGTGGAATGCAAGTTGGAATGCTGAAAGAATGATGACAAAATGCCAAATTTTGGTCAATACTTAAAAAGAAAAACATTGCAGCATGTTTATGTTAACAACTCTAATCTAAAAAGTGTGTTTAACATAAAGTTTCTGTGATTTCATTTCAATTTCATGGTTTTAGTATACCTTAGTGTTTAGTCCCAGCTTGGATTTTAAATTTCAAAAGCTGCAATTCCAGTAGAAAATATTAACAGGGATTTTTATCTTGTTTTATTAACAGGGAAGTACAAATATAGGTACAATTCGTATATTTTTAAAATTATTTTTATTTCTTTTAGGTACAAACTAGCTTTTTATCCTTGGATAAAATATAAAATTATAAGCATATTTTAAAAAGAATTCAAAGAATAGTTGGTACAGAATCATACTATACTTTAAAAAAGATGTAACTATTTTGTGAGATTAGAATAATGGCAATTTTATTAACTGAAAGTTTTAAAAGATTTATTTAGGTTATATCAATTGTATAATAAGACCTATTACACAAAGAATCATATCTATGCATATGATTTCCAAAGGTAATAAATCATCTAACACTTGCCTTGATATGCACATATATTTTACTAGTGCAATGTCTATTTAATTACATTTCAAGTCTAACAGGGAGTACAGTCATTTCATGTAGAGTGCGATACCATAATCTAGCACAGACCCTCATTTACAAATACAGTTTAAACCAAGCATGTCTAGTTCACATATTGCTTTCTTACAGACTTTCAGCCTTCTGCGGAAAAGGGGAGGGCCTGGGAGGTGCTAGGCAGTGAGACCCAGTACAGGTGTGAATAACACTGAATTAAGAATCACGGGGCTTATTTCAAACTGCCACTTACCAGCTCTAACATCTTAGAGCTTTAGTTCTGTGCTCTGTACAATGGAAGGACGCTTGCAGGTTACTGCAGTCCTACTCACTGTTGGATGGACCTCTGGTCTGCACCAGGCTCTGTGCCGGCAGTGCACTGAGGAACAGGACAGGTGCGGTCTCTCCACTCACCCAACTACGCCAACTGGGGACCCAATCAATAGCCAGTAAAGTTACGGTCACTGTGCTGTGGTGAGAATAAACTGAGAAAATGGGCATGAGCACACTTTACAACCTGTGGAGCGTTACCCTGAGGGAAATGCTTGGTGTTTGGGGATTGATTATGGAAAAGAATACCCTAGCTGAGTATCAGAAAGATTACCAGTTACTACGGGGGAGGGGGGGGGAGGGCGGGGAGAACGATCTTAATTTCTTAAATTACATTGATTGAATTGCTTCCTGTGCTGAGGATTGTTATCAAGGTGAATACCATAGATTGTCTTGGCTATCTCTGTCTTCCTTAAATAAGGTCTTCTAGAATGGGACAAAGAAAAAAAAAAAAAACAGAAGAAAATTGGAAAATGGTCTGTTTTATCATCATGAGAGGATTCAAAAGAGGGTCAGAAGAAACATGAGTCACATCACTGCTACTTTCTCCTGATTATTTATTTATTTATTTATTTATTTATTTATTTATTTATTGGCCCTTCATCAGCTGCCTCTCAGTCCTCAGAGCCTGAGGACTTGTGAGATGAACTGCTCAGTGGCATCTCCTAAAGAAGCCTTCAAAATGTCTCCTCATGGTCATTCTTTTCCGTTGCCATTTCTCTTGCTGAAAAAGAAAATTCCCAGGAGCTATCAGAGTGTATTAGGCAAAGAAATAATTATCAGTAAAACAATACTGATTGATAATACCTATCCTCCCATTTGTAATACTTCTTTTGTTTTTATTATAATAGTGACTCTTGTTCTGATAAACACTACTATGTTTGGTCAACATCTTAAGAAACTTTAATATTTTAATAGATCTTTTAGAAAGAATTCCTCCTAGCAGTTCAGATTTCAGCTGCCTGATTTTTTGGCAAATGATATTTTTCTGACGTTCAATGTCCTCTTTTGTGAAATGGAAGCAGGGATAACTTTTTCAAAAGGCTGTTGTGAAAATAAATGATAAAATGGATGCTACTGCATTTTGTGAATAATAAAGTGCTGTACACACATGCTCTCCTCTCCCTGTTAACACCGGCTGCCCACTCTCCCATTCTTTCTCCTCCTGCTCAACACCAACAGACCATTCTAAACCCAAGAGCAAGTGCATCCGAAGTTAGGGCTCAAATTTATGCCCATTGTTTCCTACTTCGCTGAGAAAATTGAAGCCATCAGAAGGAACCTTCCTTAGACTTTACCACATTGGCCACCAATGTACTCACACATTCTGCTTCCTGCTGTTACCACAGACTCAACTGTCTCTACTTCAGCCTAAAGCCTGCCCCCTCACCTGTGCCTAGATCCCACCCCTCTCATGTTGCTCACAATGACACTCTAGGAACACAGCCTCTTTCCATCCTCAGTATTTCACTCCCACTCACTTATCCCCATCAGCAAGTAAACACCCAGATGTAATTTCTCTTATTCTGAAAATGTACCATTCACTTGATCTTCCCTGCCCTTAGCAGCCACCCCATTTCTCTGCTCTGCTGGAGGCAAAACTCTTTGGGAAAAGTCTGTTTTTTATTTTACTTTCCAATCGCTCTCCTCCCATTCTCTCTTACACTCACTACACTCTGACTCTTAGCTAGTGAAACCACTCTGGTTAAAGGCCGTGTTGCTAACCTGGTGGTCAATTCTCAGCTCCCATCTTTCTGAACTGTTCACGACATTTGACACAATTGATCCCTCCCTCTTCCTTAATATACTTCTTTCCCTTGTCTTTCTGTACTTTGAACTGGTTTTCCTTCTATTCTCCTGGTCTCTTGCCTTCTCACTCGCCTTTTCTGGTTCTTTTCCCCAGACCTCTGAAGAACCACTGGTTTTTGGACCACTGGTTTTTAAACTTATCTCTTTTCCACCTACACACACTTTTTTTTTTTTTTTGTATTTCTCATTTCATGAGTTTTGAATACTACCAAAGACTTCCAGATTTCTATTCCCACTCCACACCTCTGTCCAGACTGGCAAATCCAAGTCTCCTTGACATTTCCACTAGGGCTTGTAATAGAGGTCTCAAACTCCACAGGTCCAGTTCAGAACTTGATTACTGTACTTCCTTCTCCATATGTGTTCCTTCAGCAGCCTAAGTCTCAAGTAATGGCACCTCTATTCTTCTAGTTGTTCAGGCCCCAAACCTTGAAGTTTTCCTTCTTTCCCTTCTCTCACATATGCTTTACTCCCAATGAAACAAGAAATCCTTTCAGATCTACCTTCAAAATATTGTTAGAGTTTAGTCGCTTTTCACCCCTGCTCTGCCACCATCCTGATTTGAACCACCATTATTTCTTGCCCGATTCGCTGTAATAATATCCTACCTGGTTTAATTTCTTTTACCCTTGATGTCCTACAGTGTATTACAAACAGAGAAGGCAGATCCTGGCAAGCCCATACTTACAACCCTGCATTTTTTTTTTTTTTTTTTTACAAAGGCCAAGTTCCTTAGCTATGACACCTATATAATCTGGCATCCCAGCTCCTCTCTGAGCTCTCCTCTGACCTTGCCTACTCTGTTCCAGTCACACTGACTTCTTTGCAGTTCCTGGTTATGCCAGGAAGCATCTCAATTCAGAACCTGGTTGTTCCCTCTACCCGGTTTACTTTTCTCCCAGATAAGATTCACTTCTTCTCTTCTTCAAACTTTGTTCAAATATTCTCCCACTAACGATGCTTATCGTTGACAACCACTCTTTTTTTATTTTTTTATTAATAAATCTTTATTGTTCAGATTATTATAATTCTTCCTCTTTATTCCCCCCATAGTTCCCCTCCACCCGGTTCCCACCCCACCCTCTGTCCTTACCCACCCCCTCACTGTCCTCATCCATAGGTGTATGATTTTTGTCCAGTCTCTTCCCGCACCCCCCGCACCCCCTTCCCCCTGAGAATTATCAGTCCACTCCCTTTCTATGCCTCTGATTCTATTATATTCACCAGTTTATTCTGTTCATCAAACTTTTTATTCACTTGATTTTTATATTCACTTGTTGACAGATACGTATTTGTTGTCACTTTGTTGTTCATAATTTTTATCTTTACCTTTTTCTTCTTCTTCCTCTTCTTAAAGAATACCCTTCAGCATTTCATGTAATACTGGTTTGGTGGTGATTAACTCCTTTAGCTTTTTCTTATCTGTGAAGCTCTTTATCTGACCTTCAATTCTAAATGATAGCTTTGCTGGGTAAAGTAATCTTGGTTGTAGGTTCTTGCTATACATCACTTTGAATATTTCTTGCCACTCCCTTCTGGCTTGCATAGTTTCTTTTGAGAAATCAGCTGATAGTCGTATGGGTACTCCCTTGTAGGTAACTAACTGTTTTTCTCTTGCTGCTTTTAACCCTTTGCACTCGCTTGCTTTTTTCTCGATTCCTTTATTCTAATGCTAACCATGTCGAGTCACACTCGACATCCGAGTGCAAAAGGTTAATATTCTCTTTGTCTTTTGCCCTTGGCATTTTAATTATGATGTGTCTTGGTGTGGTCCTCTTTGGATTCCTCTTCTTTGGGGTTCTCTGTGCTTCCTGGACTTGTAGGTCTATTTGTTTCACCAGATAGGGGAAGTTTTCTGTCATTATTTCTTCAAATAGATTTTCAATATCTTGCTCTCTCTCTTCTCCTTGCACCCCCATAATTCGGATGTTGGTATGCTTGAAGTTGTCCCAGAGGCTCCTTACAGTATCTTCATATTTTTGGATTCTTTTTTCTTTTCCGGTTGGGTGTTTTTTGCTTCTTCATATTTCAAATTTTTGACTTGATTCTTGGGATCCTCTAGTCTGCTGTTGGATCTCTTTATTCTTTATTTCAGTCAGTGTATGCTTCATTTCTAGTTGGTCTTTTTTTCTAGTTGGCCTTTTTTCTAGTTGGTCTTTTTTCTAGTTGGTCTTCATTTCTAGTTGGTCTATGCTTCATTTCTAGTTGGTCTTTTTTCATATCCTTGAGAGTCTCACTAAATTTATCAGAGGTTTCTAGAAGATTCTTCAGTAACCTTATAACCGTGGTTTTGAAATCTATATACAGTAGTTTGCTTTCCTCCATTTCTTTCATTTGTGACATGTGTCTTTGTCTCTGCATTTTGGCTGCTTCCCTGTGTTGATAGCATGGCTTTGTGTGCTATATATCCTATAGGGCCCAGTGGCTCAGCCTCCCTAATTACCTGAGGTGGACACTCTTGGTACACCCCTTTGTGGGCTGTATGCACAGTCTGGTTGTAGTTAAGCCTTGATTGTTTTTGGTATCACTGGGAGGAATTGACCTCCAAGCCAATTGGCTGTGAGGATCACTTGTGTCTATGATGGAGAACTTCTGTGCTGGAGACACCCTTATGGGGCAGAACTTGCTTCAGTGGGGCTTTGATGCTCACTGAGTCTGCTCCCTGAGTGTGTCTCTTATGGATCTGAAAAGTTGTAGTCTGGATGGTCTCACTCTGACCACTGGGTACACTGGCTCTTGGATCTCCAAAGAGGTGCAAAGTCATCCACTGCCTGAGGCCACCCAGCAGGAGCTACAAAGAGATCTGCAGATTCCTTCTCTTTGTTTGTGGTTTGGAGGTGCCCAGATGAGGCCCAGCTGTGAAGCAGTGCAAGCTGCTGTCAAGCCTTGGGTCTTGTTTTGGAGGCTCTGGGGCTCTTTGACCCAGCTACAGTACATTAGGTTTCAGATTTCAAAGGGACAAACCATTCATATGCAAAATCCTCTGTGCACAGCTTGGGTGGGGTTGTAAATTAGGTGGGGCGGGGTCTCAAGAATCACCAGGGTGGAGCAAACAGCAATGGCTGCCAGTCAGCCCTGCCCCAAAGAGGTTCCCGGGTCTCTGTGTCCTGCAGTACCGTGCATGAACAATGATCGCTGCAAGCACTTCTGAGAGAAAGCCGCCCCTGTGTTCTGGCCCGATGCCAGACAGTCCAGTTTCTCCCCGCATGAGTCTGGGTCCCCAGAGTCTTGCCCGGACCTGGAGTTCAGAGCAGTTGGGAGCTTGTAGCTCCCTCCCAATTGAAAGAGACAACAGAGTACTCAGTTGCCAGCCCCTTTCTGCGCACGCTTCCGTACCTCCACATTTCACTTCTGCACTTCCGCACCTCCTCCTAGTTTAGTGTGCTTTTCTCTTTCCTTCTAGTAGTAGAATTTCCACTCAGCCAGCCTTTCCTTGGTTCTGGATGATACCCATTTTGTCTTTTAGTTGTAGATTTGAAGTGGTTGTGTGAGGCAGCAAGTTCAGGTGTTTACCTATGCCGCCATCTTGGTTTCTCCTGGGTGTCTGCCGACAACCACTCTTATGACTACTCATTCCACCCTCTTTACCTTCATCTACTTTCTTTTTCTTTTTTAATAGCACTTTTTATCTTATGCAATATAAGGTATGTGTTTATTATGTTTATTGACTATTTCCCCATTTGAATATAAACATGATGTAGAGCAAAATCTTTGTCTGTTTTATTCACTACTGTGTACTTAACCTTTTGCACTCGGATGTCGAGTGTGACTCGACACGGTTAGCATTAGAATAAAAGAATCGAGAAAAAAGCAAGTGAGTGCAAAGGGTTAAGATCCTATAATGGTGCCTGACACATAGCAAGCACACAATAATTATTTTTGAATAAAGCCAAGGAAAGAAGGATTTGTTATAGCAATCCAATCTGTATATTAAATGGACTTTAACAGTTGTTCTCAACCACTCAATAGTTAATTCCTTTAAGGACATGGGTTTTTCATCTCTGTATCTCCATGAGTAAATGTCAGAGTAAAACAAGAAAGGACGGATGAAGGATTTATTTTGCTAATTACATAATTGTTCTCAACTTTATTCACTATTTGAATGCTTCCAAAAGAGTTAAGGGATTATATTAACACAGCCCTGAAGGAATAAAATTCACACACAGTCATATAACACCACAGGACAAAGTTGTTAAGGCAAAAGTAATACAACATAGAAAATATTGAGGCATTTTCATGCTTATAAACACGAGATTTACATTTAAATTTTTTCATCAATATTAATAAAACAATTTAGTAGCTATGATGAAGTTTAACACAAGATAGTCATTAATTTTTACAAATGTCATCTCATAATGACCTTGGAAAATTTGGTTTCCATTGTTATTGGATAAACTTTTATAATGCAAAAGTATGCAGTATGTCAAGTTAGCTTTTGATTAAGGTTAATATTACTGAAATAACTACATCTGCTTTCCTCTCACTATGATGTTTATCACCTAATAAAAATGCTAAAGTTACCAAGGAAAGATGTTTAATTTGTTCGCACTGCTCAGTTGTATGTTGCATCCTATTTGTTGTAAATGGCATAATGTCCCAAGTGGGCTACCATACTGTCAGATACATTATTTATACATAACATTACTGGTTAATCAATGAAAAAAAAAATGCAGTAGTCTTTTCTTTTCTTTATTTTTAAAGTGATACCAAAATGAAATACATAGAAAAATATTCATTTCTAAAATTGAATAAAATTTTATGGTTAAGAAAGTAGTCTACAAATATGAACATAATAATGAAACCATATACCTTAAGGCATTCCAATAAAGCAAAACAATTAACTAGTCAAATCTAAATATGGTTGCTTCTTTTTCTAGCAAAACATAAAGTAAGAACCTTTTACTATAGGTTGTAAATTATTTAAAAAGTAATATTTTCCCCCAAGAGAAATATAAAATTTACTGTATTTTTCCTTGTATAAGACACTATATTTTTCTAAAATCATTCATTAGACTGAAAATCAAGGGGCATCTTATACACAGAAGTCAGTCGAGGAGGGAGCCCTGCAGGTGCGTAGCTGCCCATACCTTGTCAAACAGGCTTCCTCCAATCACGAGACTTATTGTTACTGACGTCAGCTGATGCCATAATTGGAGGTGGAGGTGGAGAGTGCACAGATGCAACAGGGACCAGAGCATTCTGAGCCCATAAAGATGTCAAAAAATAAAAAGATAAATACCAGTAAGATAAATAAATAATCATCTTACTCTGCAAAATTCAAACTGATTGTAATCAGCTATGCAAAAGAGCATGGAAATAGAGCTGCAGAGAGACAACTTGGACCTCCTCCCATTGAGTGTATGATCAGACAGTGGAGAAAACAGGAAGAACAACTCCTTAAGATGCCAAAAAAGAAGGCCTTAAGAGGAAAACCAGCAAAATGTTTAAAATATTGATTTCTTAATTTGGGGTTGTAAAAGTGGGGGACATCTTAAAAATGGGGGTGTCTTATACACCGAAAAATACATTCTTTTAGAAGAAAATAATTTAAAAGGTCATTGATAGTCCATTTAGAATAGAAATTGCTGGACAAACTGTGTGTGATATGATGGCAAACAAATGAGGAATAGGTATACTATATAATAAAAGGCTAATATGTAAATTGACCAAACGGTGGAAGGACCGGTTGCTATGAAGCACCCTGACCACCAGGGGAGAGACACTTAACAAGGAGCTGCCCCCTGGTAGTCAGTGAGCTTCCACATGGGAAGCGCCGCTCAGCCAGAAGCTGGGCTCATGACTGGTGAGCCCAGCAATGTGGCAGGAACCTCTCCCGCCTCCAAGGCAGCACTAAGGACCCCTTGGGGTATGTCCAACTGCCGGGGAGCAGGCCTAAGCCAGCAGGCAGACATCCTCCAAGGGTTCCCAGACTGTGAGAGGGCACAGGCCAGGCTGAGGGACAGCCTCCCCCCCAATGCACAAATGTTGTTCACCAGGCCTCTAGTACATAGATAAAACACCTTTAAATTTTTATTGATAGTTTGGCAATTAATTAAAATGTATTAAACTTCATTCATATATAGATAAAACCTTAGCTCTTTTTATAGTTCCTTCCACACTTACATTTTGTGATAAATAAGACTGCACATTTGGGGTAAATTTGCCTGTGTTCAGGCATTCTTCTCTTCCATCAGAAATAGTATTAGAAAGTTAAACATTTTTAGTAGGAAAGTTTATCATTGATTGGTTAACTTTAAAAATATATATTTACTTGAAAAAGGGTAAATATGAAATGAATAGTAAAAACTTAATTACATAATATGAAAAATAACAATTATTTAAGTAGAAAAATATGACATTGTATTGTTTAAGCTAAATAAAAATCCTATCTAATAAAGAAGGAATATGCTAACTGACCCTCACACCATCACAAAGATGGCTGCGCCCACAGCCAATAAGGAGGGAATATGCTAATTGACTGCCATGCCCTCAAAGATGGAGGCACCCACAAGATGGTGGTGCTCAGCCCCCCAGCCACCCAGTTCCGCCCGAGGCTCAGGTAACCAGGGCCAGCTGAGGCTTGTGTTGCTGGCAGTGGCAATAGCAGAGGTGTGATGGGGCGTCGCCTTCCCCTGATTGCCAGGTCGCCTCCCGCCCCTGAGGGCTCCGGGACTGTGAGAGGGTACAGGCCAGGCTGAGGGATACCCCCTCCAGTGCATAAATTTTCATGCACCGGGCCTCTAGTAAACATATAAATAGATATCCAGCTGGATTCTCATAGTACAGGTGGCAACCTCTTAAATAGATAAAAGTCTTGAAATTTCCAGTTCCTCAGAGGAAGCTATATACTACACCAGAATATTTGATGAATAAAAAAAGGACAAAGAAATAAATATATTATCACTGATAACCAGAATTTATTGAGCTCACTATGTGCAGGGTTTTGAAGTCATCTATGAATATCCTCTTAAAGTGAATGAATTCAAGTCTTCTGACATAATTAGGTACAATTTCAAAATGCATAAACATTTTTTCTATGAAAATTATGAAAGCATTTAGAAGCCCATATAAAAACATAAAAAGAAATTAAAAAAGGAAACCAAAAAAAAAAAGAAAAAAAAAAAGAAAGATAGTTTGGTTTTACTTGGCTCATTCTGTTGTTTTGTATTAATAGAGGTTTTAGATCAATACCAAATATTCTTCTCTGTTCCAGTGATTGAATGTGAATACATTAGGTGCATACAAAAATAGTGATAATCTAAGTTGATACAATAGTTCATTTTGCATTAGTGTCCTAGATGGGACAATGTTAAGAAGCAATTTAAATGAAATTCATTTAAATGTCAGCTCTCATGCTTGCGATTTTTCTATAATTGGTTATTTAATTAAAATAATTCTCATAGTCATTAATTTAGACTAAAACTTGCTGTGCACTGACATGTTTTAATTACATGGTATTAACAAAATTGATATGCTTTAAAAAAGCATGGTTAAATTTTAAACAAGAATAAATTAGAAATCTCATAGATCATCCTACTTAGTGTATTTATGAGAAAGCCGGTCAGTTTAAATGTTTACTGCAAACAAAGTCACACCATTATTGTGCACACATTGCAGTTTATACTCTGTATCCTTTAGAAATATTTTATGCACATACAGGGCTCCCACTCTTAAAGGCCTTTAACAATGCATGAAGTAAACTAACTATTAACAGAAAACCACAAAACGACCCACAGATAGATGAAAAGTTAATGCTTATTTGATACAGAAGCTTATGAAGACTTGAGATATATAATGTAATGCATAAGAAGACAGCTTCAAATTTGCATTAAAAGGTTAATAAGTACATGGTTTTGTTATAACCATTTTTGTATTCCTCCTTGCAGAGGCAAAAGGAAATGGGTATATTGATTCAGCTTTATTTTTAAAAAATAGTTTCATATTACATTTGTGAGGTTACATTTGTGACCAGTCACTTTCTCATTTCAATCTTTGTCAAAGGACTAGATAAATATTTTACCCTTTTCAAATTGCAATTACAATCTTTGTCAGAAGTATGAGAAATCATAATTTTAGTGTTTTCTATGAATAAGAGGACTTCTGTATTGCTTTGACCTTTTTAATATTCTGTAATTTAATTGGATGGACAGTCTTCTTTTACCCAGAACTGCCAGTTCTTATTTAAGAAACTTACTGATACAAAGCACCCTTTTCAGTGGCTGCTTCTTCTTTGTTCCATAGTAGGAGCTTTTAGAGTGGTTAAAACATGGCTTTTGTCAATAGTATTTTTCCATTTTTTTTTTGGTCAATAGAGATTTAAAAATAGTGTGTGGCCTGCTAGGTTCCATTATTTCATGTGTTTTGGATGCATGACAGTTTCAGAATCACGTTTCCAACGTGATTTCCTCAGCATTCCTCAACTTTAATCATGCACAGAAAAACTCACACTATGATACCCAGTGTGCAATATAAAAGAAGGGGGAAGGTATTTGCTTATAACTTATTTCAGCCTATCCTATCTAATAAAAGAGTAATATGCAAATTGACCGTACTTCCACTACACCCACAGGCCATGCCCACCAGCCAATCAGGAGAAAATATGCAAATAAACCCAACCAAGATGGCTGCGGCCACAGAGAGCAGGAGGGAGGCTTGGGTTTCCCTGGCAATGGAGGAAGCCAAGCTTTCCGCCTGCCCTGGCCGGCCCAGGCCTCCACTCAATGCTGCAAAGTTTCAATGATAGAAGTTAAATAAATCCCAACAAAAATGGCGGCAGCCACGGAGCTAGAGAGAGCAGGAGGCTTGAGCTGCCCCCAGAGATGGAGGAAGCCAAGATTTTCACCTGCCCTGGCCTGCCTTGGTCTCCGCTCAAGGCTACAAAATTTTAATTATAGAAGATAAATAAATCCCAGATACCAGGGCCTCCGTTTGGGTCACCAGGGAGTGTGGCTGGCCTGCAAACCACCACAGGCTCCTCGCCTAGGCCGCCCTATGCCCAAGGGAACCCCCACCCTGATCTGAGACACCCTTCAGGGCAAACCAGCTGGCCCTCACACATGCACCAGGCCTCTATCCTATCTAATCCTATCTAATAAAAGAATAATATGCAAATTCATCATCACTCCAACACACAAGATGGCTGCCCCATTTGGTCAAAGATGACTGCCCCCATGTGGACACAAGATGGCCACCACAAGATGGCCAGCAGGGAAGGGCAGTTGGGAGGGACCAGGCCTGAAAGGGAGAGCAGTTGTGGGTGATCAGGCCAGCAGGGGAGGACAGTTGTGAGGGACCAGGCCCACAAGGGAGGGCAGTTAGGGGTGATCAAGCCTGCAGGAGAGGGCAGTTAGGAGTGACCAGGCTGGCAGAGGAGGGAAGTTGTGGGCGACCGGGCCTGCAGGGAAGGGCAGTTGGAGGGGACCCAGGCCTGCAGGGGAAGGCAGTAAGGGGTGACGAGGCCTGCAAGGGAGGGCAGTTAGGGGCAAACAGGCTGGCAGGGGAGCTTTTAGGCATCAATCAGGCTGGCAGGGGACTCGTTAGGGGGTGATCAGGCTGGCAGGCAGAAGTGGTTAGGGGCAATCAGGAAGGCAGGCAGGCGAGCAGTTGGGAGCCAGCAGTCCTGGATTGTGAGAGGGATGTCCGACTGGGGTCGGGCCTAAACGGACAGTCGGACATCCCTCGAGGGTTCCCAAATTGGAGAGGGTGCAGGCTGGGCTGAGGGACACCCACCGCCCCCCGTGAATGAATTTCATGCACGGGGCCTCTAGTGTTTCTATAGTTGTTGTTTTTTATTAAAATTTTTGGAGTGACATTTGTAACAACATATAATTTTCACTGTACAATTCTATAATACATCATCTTGCATTGTGCTAAAACCAAAATCTAGTCTCCCTCCATCATCATATATTTTACCCCCTTTACCATTTTAATCTTCTCCCTACCCCTCTGATAACCACTGTACTGTTGTCTGTTTCTATGAGTTTGTTTGTTGGTTTCTGTTTTATAACTCACATATGAGTGAAATCATATGCTTCTTATTGTTTTTCATACGACTTATTTTGCTTAGCATGATACTTTCAAGGTTCATCCATATTGTCACAAATGGCAATATTTCATCTTTTCTTATGGCTGAGTAGTAATCCGTTGTATATATGTACTACCTTTTTTATTCAATCATCTATTGAAGGACACTTAGTATGTTTCCATGTCTTGGCCACCTTGAATAATGTTGCAATAGATAAAGGGGAACATATGTCTTTATGAATAAACTAGATGCCCGGTGCACGGGGGTGGGGGCCCCTCAGCCCAGCCTGCACCCTCTCCAATCTGAGACCCCTTGGGGGATGTCTGACTGCCGGTTTTGGACTGGCAGTCGGACATCCCTCTCACAATCCGGGACCGCTGGCTCCTAACTGCTCACCTGCCTGCCTGCCTGATAACCCCTAACTGCCCCCCCCCTGCCAGCCTGATCACCTTTAACCGCCTCTGCCTGCTGGCCTGATCACCCCCAACTGCCCCCCCACACTGACCTCGTCGCCCCTAACTGCCCCCCCACCAGCCTGGTCGCCCCTTACTGCCCCCCTCTGCTGGCCTGGTTGCCCCTAACTGCCCCCCCCCCTGCCAGCCTGGTCACCCCCAACTGCCTCCCTGCTGGCCTGGTCGCCCCTCACTGCCCCCTCTGCCAGCCTGGTGGCCCCACACAGCCTGCTGTTCAATCATTTGGTCATCCCTCACTAACCCCCATGCCAGCCTGGTCTCCCCACATAGCCTGCTGTTCAGTCGTTTCGTCATCCCTTACTAACCCCCCTGCCGGTCTGGTCATCCCACGCAGCCTGCTTGTTCAGTGGTTTGGTCATCCCTCACTAACCCCCCTATTGGCCTTGTCACCCCATGCAGCCTGCTATTTGGTTGTTACTGTGAGGGCGTCCTGAGCAATTTACATATTACATTTTATTAGTATAGATGTCTTCTTTTTTCTTTAGAGTAGATACCCAGAGGAAGGATTGCTAGATCATATGTAGCTCTATTCTTAAATTTTTAAATATTGTTAATGAATTGCCATACTGTTTTCCATAGTGGCTTTATAAATTTACATTCCCTCCAGCAGTGCATGAAGTTTCTTTGATCTCTATATCTTCTCCAACACTTGCTATTTCTTGTCTTATTGAATATATGTTTTTAAACACTGACCCCAACCAAGCTACCTCTATCATTTTGTATCATCTTTATTGGTTGGATATGGTACTGGTGGTCCTGAAGACATGGGAGGAGAAGAAAATAGTTTCACCATTTTTGTTTTTTATGACTTAACTAGAGGCCCAGTGCACGAAATTCATGCACTGGGGGTGGGAGGGGGGTGTCCCTCAGCCCAGCGTGAGCCCTCTCACAGTCCAGGACCCCTTGGGGGATGTCTGCCTGCTGTTTAAGCAGGAGAGGCTCCTGCCATCGCTGCTGCCTTCACCAGTCATGAGCCTGGCTTCTGGCTGAGTGGCGCTCCTCCTATGAGAGCACATTGACCACTGGGGGACAGCTCCTGCATTGATCATCTGCCCCCTGGTGGTCAGTGTGTGTCATAGCAACCGGTTGTTCTGCTGTTTGGTCAATTTGCATAATAGGGTTTTATTATATAGGATTTCTATTTGAATTCACCTAAGGAGGTAGAAATTAGTTTATAGAACTCATTCGGATTTCTCTCTTCATTCTTACTTTTTTGCTCTTTCTCATTTTAAAATTATTTTTGAAAACTTCTCATTCCCATTTCTCACTCCGTATTATAAATGGCTTGGAAAGATGAGAAAGGGATTGTCTTGGTTTTCATTACAGACAGTTTAGCGTTTGAGAAGTAAGAATATTCTTACTTTTCCCATATTTCTGTATTTTTTTTATCATGAATTGAGTTGATTCAGTTTTTAATATGATGAAAAATACAAATGATGATGGGAAGCTATTAATTCATTGATGTATATTTGAAAAGTGCCTGACTTCGAGTAGCTGCTCAATAAATATTGGTTGAATGAAAGCATTGATGACTGGATATAATGAAAATGAACACAGAATTCCAATTAGGTCTTTTAACATAGATGGAAGAATACAATTATTTTGAAAGTTAGAAATTAACAAATGTAGAGTGAAACCCACAGGAACTTAATCTCTATATGTTTATTCCCCTGGTTCACGGTGGAGATGCCATGATTCAGGTGTTCTGACTCACTGCTCAAATCTCTTCCTCGCAGATATTTTCTTGTTCCCTCACAAGGCTGTGAAATGTACAACAAAAATAAACCCTAATTCATCTGTTTTGTAATTCAAGCTTTTAACACAACTGGATCTCTTAAAACTTGGAATAAGGGTAATTTTAGAAGTTTCTTACCCTAAAATTTGCAATATGTTTATTTGAGTAAGGATCAAAAATTAGATAAATTTTTATCTTGCCAAATTCTCTTGAGGGCTAGAATTCATGAGAAGCAGCAAAATGGCAGATTTGAATCCTCACTGTGACACCTCTGAGTTCCATGGCCTTTAGCAAATTGTTTCTTTGGAAGCTTCTTCATCTTAAAAATTATCTCCCTATTAAAACCTACCTTGTAGGGTCAGTAATTGGTTACTATTATTATCCTGATATTTTCCATCTTCATTAAGATCTTTTATGAAATCCTAGTGCTTTGCCTATCTGCCTTCTCTTTGATTCCCTAAACAAGTAAAAGAAGCATGTGGAGCTGGCTGCCCAGTGGACATGGGCAGTGTTCCAAGACAAGTCCAGATATTACTGATGGTACTGTCATGGTTGATATGAGACTCACCCCCGAGAACCATGATTAAAGACATCATCTGGAAACCAACCCCATGCATAAGAGACAATATATTTTTCAAAGTAGAACATTCCCTTTAAATTGTGAGTTCATGGTTTTGACCAGTTAGTGGTGATGAACAGGCACAAGAATGACACAGATCATGCCATTGTTGTAGAATCTGAGTACCAGGATCGTGTCAGGTGGCACTAAAATCTGAAGAGGAAATAATAAAGAGTACATGAAAACAACAGAGTATCTGCATGGATATTTTAGAGGAAAAAGTGATATTTAAAAAATGTATCTTTATTGTTGAAAGTATTACAGATGTCCCCCCATTTTCCCCCATTGACCCCCTCCACCCTGCCCCCACCTACTTCCCAGGCCTTCAGTGCACTATTGTCTGTGTCCATGGGTTATGCACATAAGTTTTTTGGCTAATCTCTTCCACCCCCATCCTCTTCCCTCTGAGATTAATCAGTCTGTTGCATACTTCCATGTCTCTGGACCTAATTTGTTCATCAGTTTATTTTGTTCATTAGATTTCACATGTAAGTGAGATCATGTGAAAATTCTTTTTTCAAGTTCAGGAATTCATACAGAAAAGACACGCACAATTTAGCCAGATATTTAGAAGCATTGTTGAAAGGATACCAAGATATATACCCATTTTTATCCAGTATTTTTTTTTAAATGTACACCAAATTTAAAATAAAAGTAATGTTTCATCCAGTTCCATGTCACTTATACAATAGGTGTGCCCCCATTGATAAAGTAACTCTTTAGTACATTGAATCTTACTGTAACAAAGTCATAATCATCTGTACACATGATACAATGTAAATAATTCCTCCCAATTTATGTTTTGTAATAAAATATATTTATATGCTTGTTTCATAAAGTTCACCGGATGATTAAAATTAGTGCTAGTTTACACTGAATAGAGCTGAATTGTAATATGGATCATCAACAGACTGCCATCTTATCCATATATCTGAAGGCCTACAATTTTTATCGTTCTGCTCAGTGTTCTTTTACCTATTTTTCTCTTCCATCTTATAAATGGTAGGCCACATAGATGAAGATAGATTAGGATGAGATGATATAATTAACTCTAGTAGCTTTTCCTAACGGGTTCTTGATATTCTCACCATATTGAAGGAAGTCAAAGTCAGGACCATTATATCGACAAGATTCAGTTAACTAGTTTCAATTCAATATCCCACATACAACCATACAACATTGATAGCTTCTGGAAATGGACCTATACGATAAGCAATCTAATGGAAAAATGAGCAAAGAATAAAAATGAATAATTCACAGTAAATATTTACAAGTTATAATAAATATAGGGAAAATGCTCAATCTCACTAGTAATCTGGGAAATTAAAATCAAAATACTGTATTTTTTTATACACTACTGAAATCTATGTGCAGATAACTCTTTCAGGTTGTTTTGAAGCATCCAACTTATATAAAAACTGCTGTTTGAAATTTTAACCCTGCTATTTTGGCTTCTGTAAACGCTTGTTTGCTTAAATAATAAGGAAAATAAGACTACTCCCATTCCAAAGAGGCCATAAACTATGCCCCAGACAGAGTTGTCAGTGCTGACACCAGGCCAGGCCTTGAGATATGGTCTCATGGCCCCTTCCCAGCACACAGGCCTTCTTTCCCAGAAGGCCGGAAGTCTCATTCCAAATTTGGGAGACAAAGAGCTAAAAAATGCATAAATAGAGAAAGTTTCCTCCATGTTGGGGTGCTCAGAATTTGAAAGACACATTTTTCTCTGGGCCTGCACATAATTATAATAAAATGTAACTCCACCTCTCTAAGTGCTGCTTGGTTTTTCTCTGAGCTTCTGTAACAGTTTCATATATGTTCATAAGTAGAATTACTCTCCAGCTTTTCTCTTTTATTTTCACACTAGAGGCCCGGTGCATAAAATTCGTGCACGGAGGGGGGTTGTCCCTCAGCCCAGCCTGTACCCTATCCAATCTGGGACCCCTGGAGGGATGTCCGACTGCCCGTTTAGGCCCGATCCCGGTAAACGGGCAGTCGGACATCCCTCTCACAATGCAGGACTGCTGGCTCCCAACTGCCTGCCTTCCTGATTGCCCCTAACCGATTCTGCCTGCCAGCCTGATCACCCCCTAACCACTCTGCTGCCAGCCAGTTTGCCCCCAACTTCCCTCCTCTGCCGGCCTGGTCACCCCTAACTGCCTTCTCCTGCAGGGTTGAACACCTCCAACTGCCCTCCCTTGCAGGTCTGGTCCCTCTCAACTGCCCTCCCTTGCAGGCAGGGTGCCTCCCAACTGCCCTCTCCTGCTGGACATCTTGTGGTGGCCATCTTGTGTCCACATGGGGGCAGGATCTTTGACCACATGAGGGCAGCTATATTGTGTGTTGCAGTGATGATCAATCTGCATAGTACTCTTTTATTAGATAGGATAGAGGCCTGGTACAGGGGTGGGGGCCAGCTGGTTTGCCCTGAAGGGTGTCCCTGATCAGGGTGGGGTTCCCTTGGGGTATGGGGCAGCCTGAGCGAGGGGCATGTAGTGGTTTGCAGGCCAGCCATGCCCCCTAGCAATCCAAGCGGAGGCCCTGGTATCTGGAATTTATTTTCCTTCTACAATTGAAACTTTGTAGCCTGGAGTGGAGCCAAGCCTGGGGCTCCCTACGAGGCCGGCAGCCATTTGTGTTGGGGTTATAATTGAAACTTTGTTGCCTTAAGCGGGTGGGCCCGGCCAGGGTGTGTGGAAAGCTTTGCTTCCCCTGTTGCCGGGGGCAACCCTGGCCTGCTCTCTCAAGCTCCATTCTGCCGCCATTTCTGTTTGAATTTGTTTACCTTCTATAATTGAAACTTTGTAGCTTGAGTGGAGGCTTAGGCCTGGCAAGGGCAGGCAGAAAGCTTGGCTTCCTCTGTTACATAGGAAACCTTGCTCTCTGTGGCTGTAGCCATCTTGGTTGGGTTAATTTGCATACTCTCTCTGATTGGATGGTGGGTGTGGCTTGTGGGTGTGTTGGAGGTATGGTCAATTTGCATATTTGTCTATTATTAGGTAGGATGCTGTGCTACACATGTTAACACAGCTACATTTGTCTCATAAAATGAGCTCCACAACTATCAGGTCCTGTGCTGTGCTCAACGTATGATCTAATCAATTGAACCCTTTTATAAAAACTACCATCTTTTTCATTCCTCTGGTGCCTTTATTCATGATCTTCCCTCTGCCTGGCAGGCCCTTTACTGTTTTCCTTCTTTTGGAAATTACAAATTATCTTTGGAGACACAGGTGAAATGTCCCCTCTTGTATGAAGTCTCCTCAACCACTCCCAAGAACTTTCTTTCTCCTCTGATTCCAACTCATGTCATGAATAACGTTACCACCCCAAAGCATGTACCACATGGTAATGTAATTATGTTTCTGCCTGTTTGTCTCCCTGATCTGACTGGGGACTGTTTCCCATTCAACTTGGCATATCTAGCCCTGGTACAGTGTGTGGTCCATCATAGTTTCTCAGTCTCAATAGAGATCATTTTAATAATGAAAAGATACCCAGGCCCACCTGAGAGTTTATGAGTTCAAAGTAAATGCTTACCACTTCCTTGCCCACCCCTTTGAATGATTATTTGATTTTCCAGATTGATAAGGTCAGCAGTGACTGTGTTATAACAAAGAGTGAGGTGGGGATTAATGTCATCTCTCTTTAGCCCTCTGCTTTCTCAAGACCCAGAGAGGTTTTGCTGTCCCTGCTGAGGCGCGTTAAAATGTTCATCCATCAGTTCTTCTTTGTCACAGTCAATCTTGCTGTCCTGTCTATTTATTCTTCCAGTTGCCCTTTCCCATAGGCAAGAACACTTCATGACTCTTGGTTCCCAGAACCAGTCATACTGTGCATCCCCCAAAGCAAATGCCACTTGGATCCAACCAAGAACAAATGGATAAATAAGTTTAAGTTAGCATTATGAAAATTGTCATCATTGATACAAGATCTGAGCAACCTCTTAGTTCTTCCTACTGAAACTTTTGTTTCTTAAACTTTCGTTGTCTTTACTGATTGTCTTTTTGAGTTTCTGTGTGATTTGTCTCATTCTTGGCTTTAATCTTTTCATCCTGAAACTGTCAAGCAGGAGTCCTAGCCTGAACCCGAAGTTTAACCGTACCTAAGACATTCACAGTGCCTTTGTCATTTGTGTGTTTATCAAAGAAGAATGAAGAGTGGTCTTGTTATTCATATAAGGAGAGTTATAAGGGTTGTGGAGGAAAACATGAGGTCTAGTTGATATTTTGGTTCATACAAAATCTACATCTTAATCTGAAATTTCCATAGAGAGGAGGGTTCTTGACAGAAGAAAACGTTTCCCTGCGGGTCTCTGAGACAGGAGGACAACCAAAATGCTGCTTTGTACCTGTGTCACCACAGGGCTTGGCTTGCTGTGGGCAGCCAGGGCTGCTGGGAGTGGAGCACTTCTTGTGTTTGCAGCATGGAACCAGCATTCTTGGCACAAACACCAGCTCCAGATGCCAAACAAGTATCTATAGGTTCCTTTATATGTATTTCTTAAAATCCTATATAATAAAAGGGTTATGCAAATTGACCCTAATGGTGGTCGCTATGATGTGCACTGACCACCAGGGGGCAGATGCTCAATGCAGGAGCTGCCCCCTGCTGGTCAGTGTGCTCCCACAGGGGGAACATCGCTCACCCAGAAGCCAGGCTCATTCTCAGCCAGAAGACGGGCTGAGGGACCCCTCCTTCCCCCAGTGCATGAATTTTCATGCACCGAGCCTCTAGTATTTTAATAAAAAATGATGTCTGTTCATTGTGAAAATAATGGAAATACAGAAAGAAATATAATAAAGAAACTAACAGCCCCTCATGATTCCATGACACAGATATAGCTATACACTTACACAATTAGCTTGGTTTTATTTATGATTTTTTTGTTTGCCATGCCACTTAACATCATAGGACTTTTTCAAGGTTTACTGTAAGCCTTGTCTTCTCTAAAAACTTACCCTGTGTGCTTCTCACCTCCACCCCAGGTAGAGTCACTACAACTACCTTTGTCCCAAAATTGTTCAAAGTACATTCTTCTATCAAAAACTACATAATAATTTAGTCAGTCTATTGAACTATGTACGTGTCTTCCTCTTAAAGATTGGAATCATTTTCAATATAAGTACCAAGCCCAGGGTCTGGAACATTTTAGGCTTTTATTCAGTAAGCTGAATAAATACATGAATAATTAATCATAATTATTTTAGCCACTGGATAAATATCTCTTTGTAGACACAATATTAATAGGTTGATAATATTCTGTCATAGGAATATAACAAAGAATTCATTATTCTCCACTCATTGGAATACTGATGTTATATCAAATTATTGTTATAAACTAGAGGCCCGGTGCACGAAATTCGTGCACTGGGGAGGGTGTCCCTCAGCCCAGCTTGCACCCTCTCTAATATGGGACCCCTCGGGGGATGTCCAACTGCAGGTTTAGGCCCGATCCCTGTGGAATCGGGCCTAAACCTGCAGTTGGACATCCCTCTCACACGGATCGCCCCAGGCACCCCCAGGGAGCGGCCACGCCCCCATGCCACGCCCCCTGGGGTGCCGATCGCCCCAGGCACCCCCGGGGAGCGGCGGCACGGGCGCGGCCACGCCCCCCCGGGGTGCCGATCTCCCCAGGCAACCCCGGGGAGCAATGGCAGGGGCGTGGCCACGCCCCCCGGGGTGCCGATCGCCCCAGGCACCCCCGGGGAGCGGCCACGCCCCCTTGCCATGCCCCCAGGGGGTGCCGATCGCCCCAGGCACCCCCGGGGAGCAATGGCAGGGGCGTGGCCACGCCCCCCCGGGGTGCCGATCGCCCCAGGCACCCCTGGGGAGCGGCCACGCCCCTATGCCACGCCCCCCCGGGGGTGCCGATCGCCCCAGGCACCCCCGGGGAGCGGCCACGCCCCCTTGCCATGCCCCCAGGGGGTGCCGATCGCCCCAGGCACCCCCGGGGAGCAGCGGCACGGGCGCGGCCACGCCCCCCGGGGTGCCGATCACCCCAGGCACCCCCGGGGAGCAGCTGCACGGGCGTGGCCACGCCCCCCCGGGTGCCTATCACCCCAGGCACCCCCGGGGAGCGGCAGCACGGGCGCGGCCACGCCCCCCCGGGGTGCTGATCGCCCCAGGCACCCCCGGGGAGCGGCAGCAGGGGCGCGGCCACGCCCCCCCGGGGTGCCGATCACCCCAGGCACCCCCGGGGAGCAGCTGCACGGGCGTGGTCACGCCCCCCAGGGGTGCCTATCACCCCAGGCACCCCCAGGGAGCGGTCACGGGCGCGGCCACGCACCCCGGGGTGCCGATCACCCCAGGCACCCCAGGGGAGCAGCGGCTCGGGCGCGGCCACTGGGCACCGCCATCTTGATTTTATCAACGGTCGACAGGCCACCCGGAGTCCTGCCCTCAGCCTCCGCTGGCCCAATCATGGGCATAGCGGAGGTGCGGTCAATTTGCATGTTTCTCTATTATAAGGTAAGATAACAGTGACAGGAGATATTTTATGTGTAAATTGACATCTTTCTACATTTTTCTGATTGTGTAGTAGAAGAGGAATTACTGAATTAAGAGGCATGAATATTACCCATAACACAATTGTTTACCAAAAAGTCTGCATCATTTTGCATTCCTAGCAATGTGTGATGAGTTTCAGTTTCTCCTCACCCCTGCCAATATTGTTTTGAATGTATAATGTATACATTATAATTTTAAATGTATAATTCAAGAGGTTTTCTTACTTAAAGATATTTTATTGATTTTTAGAGAGAGAGGAAGAGATAGAGATAAAGAGAAACATAGATGTGAGAGTGGAACATTGATTGGCTGCTTCCTGCACACCCCTTACCAGGACCTAGGGATCAAGCACTCAATCTGGGTCCTGACCAGAATTGAACCAACAATCTTTAGTTGCATGGGACAATACCCAACCGAGTCACATCGGTCAGGGCAAGATGTTTTTCTTTATACATGTACATGTTAATGTAATTCGCAAATGATGTTTGTAATTATGTATACATACATATTAAATAAAATCATCACATTATCTTAAATTTTATTTTTGACTGCATATTTAAGAAATAAATTTTAGGAACTAATGTTTATTTTCAAATCATAACAGTTTTGAAGGAAGCAGTATTGAACATAGTAAAAAATATATATGTATGTGTATATACTTTTGTGTGTGTATGTGTGTGTGTGTGTGTGTGTGTGTGTGTGTGTGTGTATAAATCATACTACAGTTATCCCTCAGCATCCATAGGGATACTAAAATTTGTGGATATTCAAGTCCCTTATAGAAAATGATGTAGTATTTGTATATAACCTATTCACATCCTCCTATATACTTTAAACCATCTCTAGATTACTTATAATAGCTAATACAATGTAAATGTCATATAAATAGATGTTGTACTGTGGGGAAAAAAAGACAAAAAATAAATCTATACATGTTCAGTTCAGACACACCATTGTACATTAAACACAAATAAATCAATGTACATAGTACACATCAGCAACAGCATAGCATTTTTCCCCAAATATTTTTTATCAGTTGGTTGAACCCACAGATGCAGACCCCAAGAATACAAAGAGCTGACTGTATTAAGAATTTTGCTGAGTTTCTGATATGTGCAAATATGAACATTATGATTTTAAAAAGATAAAGAGAAATATATAATTAGGTTATATATTGTAATCTAATCAATATGGTACCTGCTCCTATCCTGTTTCTCACCTGTTTCTCAGCTGACCACACAATCCAACCCTTTGACTGGAACTTTTACCACCTTGTTTTGCCTGTGTTGGCTGATTTGCAAGTTATTGAATGATTTATCGGCTCTTGAGAGTTTCTGAAGCATATTTTCTCACTTCTATTTAGAGAATATTCTTTTTTTTTTCTGTTTAATTGCCATAGTGGAAGTGTGGTATTTGGAAGAGACGGGGTTTTATTTCATTTTATTTTAATTAGTGAAAATGAAACAATTTCAACAGAACATTGGGCATTAGTCTTTTTCTTAAAAGCTGTGGATTATCATTAACTGACAAAATATTCTGCTGCCAAGATCTTGCAAGTATTGTATTTGTTGTCTGATGCCAAACATCCTCTTTAAATGCTAATGAACAAAGTATGGCATGCATTCTGTTCTTGATAGATTATGCCTATACCTTCTGTGGTCAACAGAAGGGGAATTCCCAGCCCATATGATTTCCATTCTGTCATACTCATCTCCTTAGTACTTACAAGCCAGTTAGCATTTAGATATATTACTCAATCTTATTCTTACAATGAATAGAACAGCCACAGTTTAGCTGTATCTACTAAACCGGAAGAAGCATTGCTGTGAAGGAACATCCCCTTACAGTTTTTACCCCGCCGAGACAAAGACAGTAAAGGTTTAATTTCACATCTAAATTTCCTTTGGCTAAACCTTAGTAGCCAAATTACGGAAAGTTTTGAACACACCACCAACTGGTTTAGCCTTTCTTCCACAGGCATTTTGGAGCTGTCAAAGAATCTGAAGACAATGTAGTGACATGGTTTGGTGAAAGTTTGGGGTAAGGGAACAGTGAAAAGAGTGTGATACAAAAACGATGAAGAGGGTTTTGCAATTGTCCAGACTTGTACGAAAATAGTATGATGGCGACTCACTAATGAGGAAAGAGTCTGAGGAAGATACTATGAGGCAGAGTGGCCTATAGGCTCCAGGGCCAGGCAATTTTGAGTTTGGTCAGAGTTTACCTTGTATTGCTGTGTTGATATGAAAAATAAATCTCTTCAAATCTCTGTTTTTATCAGATTTATCACCTGTAAAATGGCCATAATATTAGGATCTAAGATTTAAAATTGTTGCAAAGGTTACTAGTATATGAGATAGTGGACTAAATCTTCTAACATAATTCCTGGCATGTGATATATGTTTAAAATCTGTGTTAGTTTTCTCTTGCCACATAACAAATGGCCACAAAATCAGCAGCTCACAATACACATATTTATCTCACATATTTATCTTTTGTAGCAGAAGTCTGGACACAGCTGAGCAGACTTCTGCTCAATGTCTTCATAGGTTGCAATCCAGTTGTCAGCCAGGCATCATTGCTCTTTGGAGCTTTAGGGTCCTCATCAAAGCTCACTTGGTTGTTGGCAGAGTTCAGCTCCTTGGAATTACAGACTAACATCTCCATTTTCTTGGTGACTATCAGAGGGAGCCTCTCAGCTTCTAGAGGCTGCCCACAGTTCCTTGCCAAGTGGTCACCTCACAGGGCTTCTCACACCATGGCAGCTTAATTCCTCAAGGCCAGCTAGAGAATACCTTTGTCCAGGTCAGTAAGACAGAGTCCCATGTGGTGTGATGAAATCAAAGGAGTGATTGTCCCATAGCCTTTGATACATTCAAATGGCTTGAAACAAGTTTAGGTTCTGTAATTCCACATTCAAGAGGAGGGGATTATATCAGAGTGTGGGCCACTGGGAGTCATCTTAGATTTCTATCACTATATATGTGTTAGCTCTGGTAATACTCAAATACTTTTTTGCTACAAGACAAACAGACACTCAACTTAAAGTAGATTAGACAAAGCAAAAGGGAGGATTCATTGGAACTATTCTGGAATGTTCATAGGATTCAAGAAAGGACTGCAGGAATCTGGGGAGCACCAGTGAATATAAGAACCTGAGTCATATGACCTCTGGAGACATAATGTCTCAGCATAGACAATATGTCTCAGTTTCCTATGAGCCAGCTTTGCCTTTTTCTTGGCATTAGATTTAAACTCTCATGCTTCTCATTGAAACCTAGGATGTGCCTGCTTTAAGGTTTATAATCTTGCACTTCCTCTGTGAAGGATACAGACTCTTCCCCACTATTTCCAGAAGAAACATGTTTGAAAAGATCTCCAGTTGGTTTGTAGTAGATTATGTGGCTACTCATAGACAGTAACTTTGGTCAGGTCAATAGAGTATTATGATTGACTTAGCCAAGATCACATACCCAAGCCCATGCCTGGGGTTGGAGGAGAGGAAGTGTACTAGTTCCCGGAATATGAGATGAGTTAGAAACAAAGTTGGGAAGAAGGAAGTCTGGTAATTTTCCCCCCAATAAAATATTACAAATACTTTCAAATATAAAGTTGAAGGAATTACACAGTAAACACTCATAGACCCACCTCCTAAATTTTATTAACGGTTAACATGTTACTCTGTTTTGCCATATAACTAACAATTTTATTTTTGACCCAATTAAAATATGTTGGAGACATCAGTATAGATGACTCTAAACACTTCAGAATGGCTATCATTAATTATAGTTTGTTAGATTAAATTTGAAGTTAAACACCAAAGCATAAGCAGTCAGTCCATTGGATAAACCTAAAAGGATAAGCTTTACCAGATAATTATTTCTCATTAACTTGGCTACTAGTTATAATCTAAGTAATCCAAGTAATAAGAGTTAAGGCCTATTTTTGGTATTTTTATTAAAATGATATTTTGTTTGAATGCAGGAAACATGTTCAAATAATATTATGAATAAAGAGAAAAATAATATAGCAAGCCCTCACTATTCATTGAAATGATCGTTTAATCCACTTATTTTCTGAGTTAGAACCTTTGGAGTCATATACCTCTTCTTAACCCCTATTCTCCAGTTGGTTGCCTGTCAGCCAGCTTTTTTTCAGTTCTCTACACACCCTCTTCCCCTGCTCCCCCACCCTGTCCCCACTGTCTTTACCTTTTCCAACTCTATTGCTTTCTATCCCTCTCTTTTTCACCTTGCTCTGGCAATAACTTCACACATTATCTCTCTGACTTGGGTAAATCCTTTCAATAAAAACATCTTTATAATGCTTCCAGAGTTGTCATTCTAAACACAGATCTGGTCTTGTACTCCTTAAAACTCAATACTTCTCTTGGCTTGCAGAAGAAAGTCCAAAGTCTTAATATGGTGGACAAAACCCAGTAACCACCAGGTATTTTGTAAATATTCTTATCAATATCCTTAAAAACTCTAGAGTATTTGTATCATTCACATTGAATCTATTGTCAATTGGTTGCTTCAAATATCTGTTGGCCTGGCTGGTGTGGTTCAGTGGTTGAGTGTTGACCTATGAACCAGGAGGTCATGGTTCAATTCCTAGTCAGGTCACATGCCTGGGTTATGGGTTCAATCTCCAGTGTGTGTGTGTGTGTGTGTGGCGGGGGGAGGGTGAAGGAGGCAGCCAATCAGTGATTCTCTTTCATAATTCATGTTTTATCTCTCTCTCCCTCTCCTTTCTTCTCTGAAATCAATAAAAATATATTTAAAAAAAATGTTGAACTTGAATATTTCTAGTAAACAAATGTTCTGAGTTGGCCAGGATTAGGCTGATGTTGCTACATATCTCAGAATATTATTATGGAATGATGATCTCATATGAGTGAGAAAGTATTGAATGTACTTAAATCTATAGTGGGAAGGGAAGTGTTTCATAATGGCCCTGTGATATTTAATTCAAAACTGATGAAAAAGTCAAGTGATAAACAAATGACAACAGGAAATATATTCTTATTGGAATTCTATGCCCCATTCACACACACACACACACACACACACACACACACACACACCCTACCTAATAATAGACAAATATGCAAATTGACCGTACCTTCACTATGCCCACGATTGGCCAGGAGGGGCGGGGGGGCGGGGCGGGGCGGGACTCGGGGTGGCCGAGGTGGCCGATTGGTCCGGCGGGACGCTGAGCTCAGGCCACCAGCGGCGGTGCGAGCTCAGCGTCTGCACCATGGCTGTGCTGTGGCACAGAAGGGGCCTCTGGGGCAGCGAGCTCACGTCCCACCACAGACCATCAAAAGCGGGGGAGCTGAGTGCCTGTCCGCTCAGGCACCAGGCCTTTCAGAAGCCTCGGCCGTGCCGGAGGCTTCTGAAAGGCCTGGTGCACCAGCAGACAGGCACCCAGCTCCCCTGTGATCGAAAGCGAAAGCGTGTAGGGGGCCCTACACGTGCATGATTTAATCATGCACTGGGCCCCTAGTATATATATATATATATATATATATATATATATATATATATATATATTAATGTTTACAAAATATTATACATAAGAAGGGATACATTTTTGTTTCTATTAGACTTAATTTTATACTTATATACTAGAATGCCCTAATTAGAGTGTCCATTATATAGTCACTGTAAGTAGGATTACTTTTATTTAGGTATGAGTAAATGTATTAACTTCCAACTGAGTGATAGGCCAGCTTTGCAAATTTAAAACATATTTTGTATAGGATGGGAGCTTGAATTAGCATAGGCTTAATATTACATTGTGTTTGATTTTCATGAGCCAAAAGTTTTTCATTTTTCCATGCTCTTTGGTTTTCATGAGCTTTGGATTTAGAGACTCATTTTTAAATAAAGTTGACCCAATCTACTAGTCAATATTATTTATAATATATCATGTACATACAATTCCTAGAGCATTATAGTAGAAATTGTGTTCATTTGAAATGTCATTTAGTATTAGAAGAAAGTTATTTAGATGTAGTATAAAAATGTTTATATGCTCCCAACAAATCTGTTATTATAGGAGCTTTTCCATGACTCTGATTGTCTCTTTCCTAATACATTTTACAATGAAAGCCAATATTCATAATTTCAAGAGGAAAAAAAACATTGACTTTATTAGTGAAATTGAAATGCATTGTATGTTCACAAATGAGAGAAAAAAAACTTATAAAAATGCATGCATAATTTTAAAAATCAATTGATATGGATTTCTCTGACAATCAAAGGTATAGTATGAATACTTTATTGTTTAAACTTGAGGATATAATAACAACTGTTACCAAGGACATACCATGTTGTCTCAGAAACAACATGGATTTTTAAGTCAGAAAAACCATAACCTTACAGCTATAAAATTCATAAACTTGGGCAAGTTGTTTACCCCTCTGAACCTGTTTTTATGTTAAAAACTGAGTCAATCATACCTACTGTATAGAGCTATTAATATTTAAAGTTCAAAGTAATTAAAACACCTCACATACCCATAAGCATATAGAACTTCCACAAAAATCATTAGTCTCCTTCCCTTGGTTTTTCGTAAAAAACAAAAACAAAAACAAAACCCACCTATAATAATAAAAGCATAATATGCTAATTAGACTGGACAGCCGAATGACCTTCTGGAAGTAATTCTGGACATCCTTCTGGATAAAGCCACGGTGACAGGGGCTGAGGCAGAGGCGGTTAGGGGCGATGAGGCAGGCAGGCAGGCGAGCAGTTAGGGACAATCAGGCAGGCAGGCAGAGTGGCTAGGGGCAATCAGGCAGGCAGACAGGAGAGTGGTTAGGAACCAGTGGTCCCAGATTGTGAGAGGGATGTCCGACTGCCAGTTTAGGCCTGATTGGGCCTAAACTGGCAGTCGGACATTCTCCGAGGGGTCCTGGATTGCGAGAGGGTGCAGGCAGGGCTGAGGGACCTCCCCGCTGTCCCGTGCGAGAATTTCATGCACCGGGCCTCTAGTAATAATAATAAAAGGCAGTAGTTGTCTTTTAAAAGGACTAATGATTGGATATATCCAAAGTAAAAATATAGATAGATTTAGAACTTGGTGCATATGGACGTCAAACATAGACTCTACAGTATAGACTGACACCAACAAGGTTTGTTATCATGGCCATAGGCACCTGGCTGTTGAAACCTTGTGTGCTTAGCTTTCCATTTCAGTTACTGGAATAACACAAAAGAAGGAAGAATATTAAAATAACAAAAAATTGACCTGAGCCAGCTGAACCAAGATGGTGCTGAATCTGACTTCCAGGAAACCCCGAACCTCATTTTACCCTGATTATAATGCATCAGCATGTTAACTGACACCCCACTGGTGCCATAACAGACCTGACTTGGGCTATAGGGAAGAAAAGGGGTTGTACCCCAATTCTGGGAAGAGATGGGCCCATTCCTGGAAAATCAATGCATATGCCTCCTCCTTATTATGTTGCCCCCACCCCATAACTTCTCCCAGACTTTTCTAGAATGAGAAATTGACCTATGAATTTAACTCCTGCTTCTCCATTCTCTGCCATTGAATTAAAGCTTGTGTTGCTGTTATCTGGAATATTGAGGTATTCCTTTCCCCACTGAGTGCTGGGGGATGGAGTCCTTATGATATCTTAAGAAAAATAATTTTTTTGAAACTCCCATGGGAGAATGAGTGATGTTTATTTGTGTGGAATCACATCTTGGGGTTTCTATAGTCCCATTTCCCTTAGTCCAGTTATAGAAGAAATGTAGGTGGGGCTTCAGGAAAGCTAGAAGCAAAGCCAGTGTCCAGAGTTTCCGTTCCATGTTGCAGCCAGGTCCAGTTCAGCATTGAGCTAGTTTCCGTCCATTAGTCCATTGTGTGTGAGGTCCAATGGCAGTGGGCCTTGTGGGCAAATGCAGGGAGCCAAGGAAGTGCACCCTCTACACCGAGAGTCCCAAGGGCAGGCCAAAAGCACAAGAGCAACCGAGAGAAACAAAGAGCACGGGAGAGTGAACTCTTTTGTTTAGGGGATTAAATATTGCAAATTTCATGCCCTTGCAGTGGCAATGCCTGTTCTGGCCAATGACCTATTCCCAGGTGTGACTGACAGTAAGCACCTTTGCTACTCCCCTCAACTTTACTGGGCCTGTTTCTATCTCCCCTTTGCTGGACCCCTGGGGAGTGTAAAGCTATAGCTTTCTAGGGAAACTGCCCAAATGACACGCCTATAACATTTGGCTTTCCCTTTGCTCCTTTCTTATTATTAATAACTAGGTTAATTACACGGTACCACTGCTAAACACTCAACTTAGGTTTTGTTTTTGGATCCAAGATATTGAACAGAGAAAGAACCCTAAGAAGGACCAAGGGTCCTTCTGAGATTGGGTCCCCACAGTAGGGACCTGGACTATTTAAATTGGTAACAGTATGACAAAGTAGAGAAACTAGGAAGAGACACATGGGTTACAGACCTATATTTCTATGACTTGGATTTGTAACTTACAGAAAAGTGGTACCTTTCACAGGCTATGGGTTTCTTTCAACTATAGCACAATAGAATGAAGGTCTTGGGAATGAAGCTCCTCTTCTAGCATTAAAAATTAAAATTTTCATTTTACCCTGTTCTTTTTTCAGAAGAAAGTTCTGGAAAACCTGAGTAACTAGAAAGGTATGATTTCTTTTTTTCTGGTAAATTTTCTTTTTGTGCATCCTCTTTCAACATGCTTATATTAAACTAGAGGCCCGGTGCACGAAATTTGTGCACGGGGGTGCCTCAACCCAACCTGCACCCTCTACAATCCAGGAGCTCTCAGGGGATGTCCTACTGATGGCTTAGGCCCACTCCCCATGGTTCTCTGCTCTCTGCGGGCCTGGAGGTTTCGCTGCAGCCATGGAGATGAAGCCCCCATGCCCTGGTCTCCGCTTTCTGCTGGCCTCCTCATGTGCCATGCGAAGGAAGCCCCAATGCCCTGCAGTGTGCTCTGTCTGCCAGGCCTGGGGGCTTTGAGGACACTGACACACTAAGGAAGCCCCCATGCCCTACTGTCCAGGCTCTGTTTGCAGGGCCTGGGGCTTCCCTGCTGCCGCGGAAGCCTCCATGCCCTGCTGTCCTGGCTCTGTTTGCAGGGCCTGGGGCTACCCCGCTGCCAAGAAAGCCTCCATGCCCTGCTGTCCGGGCTCTGTTTGCAGGGCCTGGGGCTTCTCCACTGCTGCGGAAGCCACCATGCCCTGCTGTCCGGGATCTGTTTGAAGGGCCTGGGGCTTCCCCACTGCCGTGGAAGCCGCCATGCCCTGCTGTCCTGGCCCGGCTCTGTTTGCAGGGCCTGGGGTTTCCTCGCTGCCATGGAAGCCACCATGCCCTGCTGTCCTGGCTCTGACTGCCTTGTCTGGGGGTGGATCAAAAACCCCTCTGGAGGTGGATCCAGCTTCGCTGCTCCTGCTGACAGGCTGGACACTGCAGCAGCGGAGCTAAGCGGACTGGACACCACCATCTTGTAGCTATGGGGGCCGCCATTTTTGTCGTGGAGTGATGGTTAATTTGCATATTACTCTATTATTAGATAGGATAATAATGTTCCTCCTCACCTCACAAATATCCTTCTCATTTGATCTTTGGGCTATTTAATTGAGTTTTTATTATCCCAGATTCACAAAAGAATTGCTTTTTATACCTCTATAAAGATCATGGCAGAGCTGATTTTTTTTTAAAGAAAAGGATACAAATTCAATATATGGTACTGCTTCAGTTAATTTTCTCCCTATGTTGTTCCTTAGAGCGGCTTGTTAAACCTGGGACAGGTATAAATTTTAAGACACAAACTTCTCCACAGGCTTCTGTATGTATATTGAATAAGGTGAAATATTGGATGGTAATCAGTACATTTATAAGCATTATTTCTGTATTGAAAAAAGGTTAATTTGAAAGTCATTCCTCCATTCAAGAAGAACAATTTCCTCTAGTCTTCTGACTATTTATAGAAAGACCTTTACATGTGCAAACTAATTAATAAATGGGATCAATTTCAAGGTATTTTTTCTGGTTCATCACCACTTAATCATTCAATTTAAAAAACATTTTAAAGGCCAAGTCTAAAATAGATTTGCACCCACGCCCCCGGTGTGAAATTTTCATTCTTTACAACATGCACTAGGTACTGTATAATGACCTTTTCTCTGTTTGGAACAGGGATTAGAATAATACATTTGACCCTTTACAGTCACCTGGGAGAGATGTTAGTCTCCATGTTCAATAAACTGAAATATGTCTCAAGTGTCTCAAGGTTAAGGCCATGACTTTAAACTATTTAACACAGAGTATCATACTGATTCACTTAGACTCTCAGGCTTTTAAAAAAATGATTGGACTGAATTTTATATATTTTATCAGAACAATTTTCCTCATACAAATAAAGCAAATATTTTACATTGCAAATAAAGCAAGTTAACCTAAATGCATTGTGCATTATAATAAAATTTATAGCTGCATAAATAGCAGTGTAAACTTACAGAAAGACTAGTAATTATAGTGCCATTGATGGTCTTTGTTGCTTTAATTCTGAGGCAGCTAGAATGATTAAACTGAATCTTAATCGACTTCTCCATTAAAAATGCTGGCAGAGGAGCTCCTTTAACCTTTCCCATTGATTGAACACAACAATCACCATTCAATTATAATGCAAAAGGACATTTGTTATAATGTAGAAAAGATGCATGAGCCATTTCCTTTTACTCAAGACAATCAATGAGATGACTCCTACTTCTACAAAGGTGAGAATGCTCTACCTGGGAGTCTGATAAAGTCAAAACCAAAGAGAAACCTCCCCATTGTACAGAGGAACAGGGGATTACTGATGAAAATAATCTGGAACAATTCATTAAGAAGAAATGTATTTTTCTATTACTATTTAAAACAGCCACATCTATCTGTGATGTGTTGTTTTTCTTCCTAGGGTTTCAAAGTACTTAAATTACCATGATCAAAGTTTTAATGGTGAATTAATAAGGGTGGTTACTGGGCCTTTTATATGTGTTCTAAGTGCATGCATAACAACAAATCAAGGCAATACTGCTCATTGAAGTAACAAAATTTTAGACTAGAAAGGAGCCTCCAAAATTAACTGATTTATTTAAGGTCAGACAACTACTTGTAACAAATGCTGCACTAGGATTGTGCACTCAACACTTGGTGCGTTTGTCACTTCTGAAGTATAGTTCATTTTGAGTTATGATTTTTACTTGATTCCATATCTATATATAAGACTCCTGTAATGTACTGACGTCATATAACCTACAACATGTAATGAACTGTGCAAGTATAGCTGTATTGCTCCATCTACATAATGGTAGTAGATTAAAGATGGTCATGGGTTCTTTGTTATTTATATCATTGAGAGATGGAGTGTAATTCCCCTCCCCTTAAATCTAAGCTAACTCAGTGACTTGTCCAATAAAATGTGGTAGAAGTGAAATTTTGGGATTTCAGATGCTAGGTCATAATTATTGCAATTTTTGTCCATGCTTCTTGGGACACTTGCTCTGGGGGAAGTTAATTGCCATGTAAAAAGTGTGACTTTTACTGTCATAACTGCTAGTTATTAATATTAATAGTAGAAAGAGAGCAAAGGGGAGGCCAGACATTGTAAGCATGGTCATCTGAGCAGCTTCACCAGGAAGCTGCAACTTTGCACTCCCCAGGGAACCACCAGTCCATTCCCTGCAGATCACCGGGGGAAGGGGTCCAACAAAAAGGGAGGTGGGTGTATGTGCAGGGAAATTGAGATGACATAAGTGATACCGAATTTTTGGACTGGAACCTGGATTCTTTGTCCACCAGAATCGAAGAATGAATCCACGGACAGAAAGTGGTATAGCAAAGGTGGTGATTTATTGAAGAACAAGTACAGACTCCCACGTGGGAAGAGGGAAGAGTCCCACAGAATGGACTCCCAGGTAGGGAGGGGGGAAAGAGTCCCTGAACTGACTCCCACATGGGGAGGGGGAAGATTCCCCCAGAATTCCTCTTCTCTCCAGCTTATAAAGGCTGCAAATCCTGGTGCCTTGATATCCCCTCTGATTGTTCAATATTCCCTTTGGGCTTTCTTCTCCTCCTTCTGAAGGAAGGGCTTCCTTCTCTTTATTTTGTAAATGTGACCTTTCTTGGCTACTTCCAGTTCCCTTGTCTTATGGAAATACTAGAAGCCCGGTGCACGAAATTCGTGCACGGCAGGGGGTTGTCCCTCAGCCCAGCCTGTACCCTCTCCAATCTGGGATTCCTGGAGGGATGTCCGACTGCCCGTTTAGGCCCGATCCCTCCAGGATCGGGCCTAAACGGGCAGTCGGACATCCCTCTCACAATCCAGGACTGCTGGCTCCCAACTGCTTGCCTGCCTGCCTTCCTGATTGCCCCTAACCGCTTCTGCCTGCCAGCCTGATCACCCCCTAACCACTCTGCTGCCAGCCTGGTTGATGCTTAACTGCTCCCCTGCCAGCCTGTTTGCCCCCAACTTCCCTCCTCTGCCAGCCTGGTCACCCCTAACTGCCCTCTCCTGCAGGGTTGATCACCTCCAACTGCCCTCCCTTGCAAGCCTGGTCCCTCGCAACTGCCCTCCCTTGCAAGCCTGGTCCCTCGCAACTGCCCTCCCTTGCAGGCCGGGTGCCTCCCAACTGCCCTCTCCTGCTGGCCATCTTGTGGTGGCCATCTTGTGTCCACATGGGGGCAGGATCTTTGACCACATGGGGGCAGCTATATTGTGTGTTGCAGTGATGATCAATCTGTATATTATTCTTTTATTAGACAGGATAGAGGCCTGGTGCACAGGTGGGGGCCAGCTGGTTTGCCCTGAAGGGTGTCACAGGTAAGGGTGGGGGTTCCCTTGGGGTGTGGGGCGGCCTGAGCGAGGGACCTGTGGTGGTTTGCAGGCCGGCCACGCCCCCTGGCAACCCAAAGGGAGGCCCTGGTATCTGGAATTTATTTTCCTTCTACAATTGAAACTTTGTAGCCTGGAGCGGAGCCAAGCCTGGGGCTCCGGCAGCCATTTCTGTGGCAGTTAATTCACCTTCTACAATTGAAACTTTGTTGCCTTAAGCGGGTGGGCCCGGCCAGGGTGTGCGGAAAGCTTTGCTTCCCCTGTTGCCGCCGGCAACCCTGGCCTGCTCTCTCAAGCTCCATTCTGCTGCCATTTGTTTGAATTTGTTTACCTTCTATAATTGAAACTTTGTAGCTTGAGTGGAGGCTTAGGCCTGCAATGGCTATGGAAAGCTTGGCTTCCTCTGTTACCTGGGAAACCTCGTTCTCTCTGGCTGTAGCCATCTTGGATTGGGGTTAATTTGCATACTCGCCCTGATTGGCTGGTGGGCATGGCTTGGCTGGTGGGCGTGGCTTATGTAGCGGAGTGATGGTTAATTTGCATATTTCCATTTTATAGAGAGGATACCTGTTGCTGCCTCCTTGTCTTATGGAGATGTAATTGCACCTGGCTTCCGTGTGTTATGGAAATGTACCTTCTCCCAGTCTGCAGCCAGGTGCTTTTTCCATGGACCCCAATTCTAAAAAATCCCTAAGCCTGCCTATATCTCCCTAAAATTCCTGCTTCATAAGGAAGGCAGTTGCTGGTCAGTCTGGCCTGGGAACACAGATCATTGGCTAGGAGGGTGGACCCCAATGCAAGCCCATGAAAATTGGGAATAGATAATTTATGGACAAAGGAGTTCTTTCTCTCTCTCTTGTTCCTCTTACTTCACTCCTGCTTCATTGCACTCTTCCATAATTCTCTCCATGGCCATGTGGACCCTACATGCAATGTATTGCAACTGGGAACACAGGCTAACCTAGCCAGATGCTGGATGGGACTGTGCAACTCTGGGGCAGAAAATCTGGGAACTGGTGTTAGCCCAAGTCCTGCTGAAGGTAAAACGGGACTTTTTCTATGGCGAAATGGAGGGAGATGGGACCTTGGAAACCCAGGGGTTTAATTTGCAGAAATAAAACTTTCCATGATCCTTCTTCCTAGCATGGGGTCCTCGGTAAATTGTTATTCCCCTGGCACCACAATGAAGTAGAAATTTTTTTAGGGGTGAAATAGGCAGGTTTAGGGAATTTTTAAAATTAAGGGGGTGGGGCCATGGAAAATGCACAGGCGTTACTGAGCTGCAAAAAGTTACATTTCCTAAGACAAGGGAGAGGCAGTGGTTACATTTCCATAAGACAAGGGATTTGGGAGAGGCAGCAGTTACATTTCCAAAAAATAAGGGAACTGGGAGTAGCAAAAGGTCTATATTTACAAAATAAAGGAGGAAGAAAGCCCAGAGGGAATAGGAGGACAATGAGGAAGGAAGGCCCACATGTCCCATATGAGATTTGACCTTTGAGCCAGGAGTTGCTATAGTGACCAAATCAGAGGGGAATAGTGACCAATCAGAGGGGATATCAAGGCACAAAAAAACTAAAACCTTGGAAAAAGGAACTCAGTGGGACTCTCCTCCTTCCCACTTGGGAGTCTGTGCTTGTTCTTCCATAAATTTCCACCTTTGCTATACCATCTTCCTTCTGTGGTTTCATTCTTTGACTCCCACAGACAAAGAGCCCGGTGTAGCCATCCTGCCCAGGGGAACATCACATGTTCCAGTCCAAAAATTCCAGTATCACCAAGAAGCCCACTTCCACCGCCACAGGTGGGGGCACAGAGAGCACTCCATGGATAACATGACCACCCAGAGTCCATTATGTTATGAATAAACTGAAGCCTTTTTGAAGAGAGAGAAGCCATGTATATAGAGAGAAGCCCAAACACCTCAACTGTTCAAGCCATCCCAGATCAAGAACAGTATGTGAATGACGAAGGCATCTTAGACAAGATGTGGAGGAGGACTAAGGAAACCAGCTGACATCAGAATCAAAGCCTTACACATATGGCTCCAGTCAAATTGTGACAACTGACCAAGATGACCTTAATGCTCCCTCAGCTTGACTAAATTTTAGACGGGTTTATTCCTAACTATGAACCCCTGAGCTCCCTTTCTTAGAGCCTTTACTTTACAAAACTTGCAAAAATAAATTGTCTGCCCCTTTGGATTATAAATCTCCCAGCTTCTTGCCAACCCAGAATGCCTTCCTCAAGAACCGAGGAGTCATCCCTTTGAAATGTAAACATGGAGAATGGCAGGCCTCTGATCTTCCAATCGCTGTGTGAGGGTAATAGCCTAAGGCAGCAAACACAGGAGGCCTAATCATATTAACCTACCTTCCTTTTAATGTTCTCTGGCCTTTTTGTTTGCTCACTTCAGCATTTAAAAACCTTTCCACCTTTCATTTCAGTGGAGTTGAGTTCAGTTTCTCTCCCTTGCTGCAATTGTCTTGAATGAAATCCTCCTTGCATATATGACTCTGTCTGGTACAATTTTTCTCTGACACACACATCCAACTCAGCCATTTGTTCCTCTCCATCTGAGGTCCTAGTCATCAAGGAGCGAGAATTAGTCATTTCTGAAGTGCCTTACCCCAATTCCAGACCCATAAAATCACACGCACAATAAAATGTATTGTTTTATAGTATAAAATTTATACCATTAAAATTTTAATATAGTTTTTTATAAAGCAGCAGATAACTAGAATTTTTTTAAATTCTCTTTGTATAGATAGAAAAATATATTTTTATGTATATACTAGTGGCCCAGTGCACAAAATTCATGCATGGGGGGGGGGGGGCGGCGGTTCCCTCAGCCCAGCCTGCACCCTCTCCAATTGGAAATCCCTCTCGCAATCTGGGACCGCTGGCTCCTAACCATTCACCTGTCTGCCTGCCTGATCACCCCTAACTGCCTCTGCTTGCCTGCCTGATCGCCCCTAACTGCCTCTGCCAGCCTGATTGCCCCCAACTGCCCTCCCCTGCCAGCCTGATCTTGCCCCCAACTGCCCTCCCCTAGTGGCCTGATCACCCCTAATGGCCTCTGCCTTGGTCCCCACCACCATGGCTTTGTCTGGAAGGAAGTCGATGTCCAGAAGATGGCTGGTCAACCTGGTCTAATTAGCATATTACCCTTTTAGTATTATAGATAGATTATATAGGATAGGATTGCTTAAATGGTAGGGAAAAGCCTTTTTCATCAGGAGGAGATGCTCTTGGGAGACAAAAATACATAATCCCTATATCTGGACTGATAGCCAGGCATATGCATTATACTGCCAAACCAGTCATTAAAAAATTGAACTGCTTTCTTACACCTTACACCAAACAGCTGTTGCCCTTAAAATCCCTCCTCAGTCCCTACCTTAGGTTCTGCCTTCGCAGTTCACCCAGATTAGGTTCTGATTGGTTGGTTTCTATGCCAGTCAGTGTCAAAAGCTCTGCCTCCTAGGCAGACATTGGCTTCTCACACTTCACCCATATTTGGTTCTGATTGGTCGGTTTCTATGCCAGTCAGCATCTCCTTGCCTATTAACAGGCCTGATCAGAGAGGTGGGGCTGATCAGCAGCCCCAGCGGAGGCCTAAGAGAAAGAGAGGCGAGGCTGCTGGCCAGGCCCTGAGAAAAAGAGAGAGGCAAGGGCTGATCAACAGCTGCCATGGAGGCTGGGGATCAGACCCTGCTTCTCTATCCAGGCCTCTCTTCAGGCCTGATCTGCAGGCCCCTCAGCAGTCAGTGCTGGGTTGTGGTGCCCACAGCAGTGGGCAGTCAGTGCTGGGTCACCACGGCAACCCAGCACTGATTTCCGGTCGGTCGAGCCTTGGGTCATTTTGGATGTTACGGACCCTGAGTTTTTATATATTAGGATACACATTTATAATGTATGGAGTTACACATTATTTTATAGATATAGGTAGTTGTATAATGTATAACAATTTAAGTTCATAACCCTCAATTTCTAATGACATTCAGTGAGGGCTAAAAATATAAAGTTTATGTCACTGATTTACTTTGTAGCATGCACTAGGAATTCAGTAGATTTCCCTACTTAGAATAACATGCACCACTCTTCTCTTTGAGCATTTTGAATATGTGTCTAATCACTAAAACTAAAAGATTATTAGATGCATAATTATTATTTTGTGTATACTTAAGCAACTGTTTACTCGTATATGTAGCCAGCTGCATATCCCCAGATTGCATTTTAGAAAGTCACATTGAATGTACATTTGATAGCAATTAGGATGCTTTTAAAGTAAATATGTTAAAGTCTATTGAAATAATAAAAGAACATGAAGACACAGGTGAAAAAAACAAAACAAAACAAAACAATCTTTCCTCTAAAAACGACCTGTATTTGCTGGATTTGAAATGACAGTCTTTACAAATTAAGGGCAACCAAGTTTCAAATTTTAGGTTCAAAGCAGTAAATAATGTTTTAAAGTAATAATAAAACTTCCAAAAGAGACATAATTAATTAGATTGAAAATATCATACTTCATTTCCAATTTTTGTGTGAAAAAAAATATCATTTTCTATTGAAAGGAAACAGAATATTATTGCTTAACTAGAGGCCCAGTGCATGAATTTGTGGGTGGGGTCCCTTGGCCTGGCCAGCAATCTGGCCGATTAGGGCTGCAGGAGGTTGGCCTGCCAGGGTGAGGGTCTGTGGGAGGTTGTCAGACAGTGGGGGGGGGGAGGGTCCGCAGAAGGTTGGCTGGCCAGAGGGAGGGGCTGTGAGAGGTTTGCCACCCCAATTGTGGCCATTGGGCCGGCTGGCCGGGGGGGGGGGGTGGCGCAGGAGGTTTTCCAGAGGCTGGGGGAAGGGAAATGGGGGCCTGCTGACCGGGGGGAGGGGCCGCAGAGGTTGGCTGCCTGGTGGGGTAGAGGGGCTGCAGGAGGTTGGTCAGCAGCTAGAGGGGAGGGGCCACGGGAGGTTGGCTGGCCACAGGGAGGGATGGGGGAGGTTGGCCAGCATAGGAGGTTGGCTGTGGGAATGCACTGATCACCAGGAGGCAGCTCCTGCGTTGAGCATCTGCCCCCTGGTGGTCAGTGCATGTCATAGCGAGCAGTCGTTCCAGTTGTTCTGGTCATTCGGTCATTTGGTCGCTTAGGCTTTTATATATATAGACTATATAGAGATAAAGTACCAGCCTGACTAGAATAGTTACTTCTAAGAAATATGTTATGCATGGAGTCAGTTTTAGTACTCATGTTTATTAGCAATACCTTCTGGAGAGTATATCCAGACGTTGCTTTAATGTCTAGATCCATTATCTTACTGGTAAGCGGGGGGGGGGGGGGGGGGGTGTCATGTTCCATAATTTTGAGTGTAAGATTAATGTATTTCTTCTCAGGATATTTTGGCTGAATCTACTTGCTTTCTATTGAAAACTACCTATAACATTTCATGTATAAATCTCTAAAGTATGGCTTTTATTGGCTTTCTTATTTTTTTCATATACTAAATATTGATATTATACCTTTTGATAATTCCCCACGTCATAAAATAAAAACTGCTGCCTTATTATGTTTTCTGAAAATATGTTGACTATGGAATACATATCCTCCACATATCACTTTTGGGAGAGGAAGTCATTACAAATAGACTATCCCACATCCTGTTATTATGGTGGGCCACAGCTTCAACATGGCTGGGAATGATCAGTGTTTTCAGGAGGAATAGCTTAGCTGGGACTCACTGGAGACATTGTGTATTTCATTAGACGAGGGCTGGAGGATTTGGAACCACTCACGACAGGCTCTGGGCACGGGGACTTCGTGGCAGTGTTCTACACTGAGTGGGAGGCGAATTGATAAATCCTTTTCTGGGCACCTAAAGGTTTGCCCCCAAGCTTAGGAAACAGAGCGAGCTTTGTCTGGTAGAATAGGTTCTGATTGTATCACTTGTGGCACAGAAAGCTCTGATGGTGATTGCTCCAAGAATGAAAGTCCTTCCAAAGTCAACCTACTTGCATCACATTCCACGGATGGTGGAAGGGAAGGTACAGATACGCCATGTAGTGACAAGGTTGTATCTTTGGCCTCCCACTATAACTTACTTAGTTTTACAGTATATGTTTCATAAAGTTTGTAAATTCTGGTTGCCAACTCACCGTGTACCTTTTTTATTTTATTGACAGGATGACAGGGGTAATAACAGATGGGGTTTAGATTGGGTGTAAAAATAACCTTTTGATCATCAAGTGAAAAATAGTGTTTTAAAAATATATTAGAATCTCTTCTTCTAAAGTTTTGTCTAAGGTTAGGTTAACTCTTTCCCTAGGGAGTTTAAGTGACTCAGAGAAATAGGTATTTCATCACTTTCCACAGGCACAAAAAATAAAATTCCAGCCAGAGAGAAGACAAAGTGTTTCTTGGACTCTAACTGGTCACCTGGATGCTGGTCTTCAAGCTTCAGAATCAAACTTCTAGCACTAGCTAATAACTTCAAGACCATCTTTTGAGAAAGTACTTCTATTTCGCCAGCCAGGATTTCTCAATGGTTGAATGTCGACCTATAAATGGTTCGATTCCTGGTTGGGGCATATGCCCAAATTAACATTCCATTCTCAGTAGGGGGCGTGCAGGAGGCAGCCGATCAATGATTCTCTCTCATCATTGATGTTTCTATCTCTCTCTCCTCCTCCCTTCCTCTCTAAAATATATATAGAAAGTACTTATATTTCAAATATAGATTGGTTTTGTATTTTGTTTTGTATATTGCTTTCCTATTTTCCCTAAAATCAAACTTCCTTATATCTTGATCTAATTTTTTGAAATATTAGGTATACTTGAAAGCTGTGCTCTCCTGGGTCTAAGAGGATATTAACTAAGTTACTTCATGAATTTGTGCATTCATTTATTTTATTTTTAATATATTTTATTGATTTTTTTACAGAGAGGAAGGGAAAGGGATAGAGAATTAGAAACACCGATGAGAAAGAAACATCAATCAGCTGCCTCCTGCACACTTCCCACTGGGTATGTGCCCGCAACCAAGGTACATGCCCTTGACCAGAATCGAACCTGGGACCCTTGAGTCTGCAGGCCAACGCTCTATCCACTGAGCCAAACCGGTTAGGGCTGTGCATTCATTTATTAAACCTACATTTATTATGTCGGAAAAGGCTAGGTCTCAGAATAGCATTTAAGCACCAGTTGAAGGAGTGCTAGTTATAAAAGAAGAATGCCACATGGACAGAAAACAAAACAAAACAAAACAAAACCCTATCCTGGAGATTAGAAAGATTTCTTAGGGAAAGTGCCTTATGAAATGATAAGGGAACTCATGAGAAGAAAAGGTTGGAATTTGCTGAGTTGCTGGATTCAGGAGAGGTGTTCCACTGGGGGATGATGAAAGAGAAAACCCAGGAAAGTCCTGGGTTTTGAAATGAATTAAGAAGATTTATATATTTTTTCTTTCCAAAGTAGAGTTTATTCACATAGGAATTACGTTTTTCTAGAAAATGTTAAAGAACTTGTTTAGAAGTCCACCTGAGCTCACAGGGACACAGAGAAGCAGCAGTGCTTACACTCCCATCACCCACAGCATTCTGGGTCAGCACCAGAAATGTGTCAGACTCAGAGCCAACGTCTTACATTATCTGATTAAGGGAGCTCTGCTCACCCCTGGCATAACCAGAACCTAGGGTATGACATAGGACTTGGAAGGAAGCGTAGCCAGATCCTTTCCTGCCAGCTCAGCGTTCGAATGTGAAGGGACTCTATCCCCTTTCCTGGCTCAATTACAAACCCGAGAGTCTAATCTTGTGTTTATAGCTATAGGAAGAGACAAGGTATGAGCAGGAGTCACATTTTTGTTCATGATTACAAGCAGCTACCCCTCCCTGACATGATGGGAGAGAGAGATGCACTTTAAGCCTTGCCCGTGGCTGGGTTGACTGCCTCAACCACTCTGGGCTAAGTCTGTCTTGCAGAGGCCAGTCCTCAACGAGTCAGTTGAGTTCTGAGAGTTAATTGAAAGAGTCCTGAGGACAAAAATGCTGGACTGTATTAAAGAGGGATTTCACTAAAGAATTTCACAAAACTCTGATACGCTAATGTGAGAAGAAAGCTTTAAAGAGGAAATTATGATAATAGCTAGACTACAAAAAAAAAAAAAAAAGAGAGAGAGAGAGAGACAGAGAGAAAAAACCCAAACTATAGAGAAAGAAGGCTTATCACTACAGATACCACAAACATTAAAAGGATAAGGAAATAGTATCAATAACTCAATGCACATAAACTTTACTTTTCCCTCACACTCCTCTAGAGCTAAAGAAAAACCTGGAATTTTCCTCACTGTCCTTTCTCTATTGGGTAATTTCTTCTCCTCCTCCCCACAATTTATAATTAATATGTCATACTTTATTCTGGCTTTCTTCAGGATTGAATTAATCTGTAACTTCGAGAATTTGAAAACTATAAGCTACTTATTATTTTTTAGGACTAATAAAAATCTCTAGAGATGCAAGAAGGAAAAAAAACCAATGTTACTAGTAGTTCCCCTTTATTCCTAAAGGGATATATATATTTTTTTCTGAATATAGGATTCTGAGCCATAGTTCTTTTCTTTTAGTTGTTAAAATATTTTTGTGCCACTTCTTTCTGGTTTTCATGAGTCCCATGAAAAATCTGTTAAATGTCTAATTCATTTTCTGTCTTTTGGTTCTTTCAAGATATTTTTCTTTGTCTTTCGTTTTCAAAAGGTTGATTATGATGCTTCTTGGTGTAAATTTCTTTTAAGTGATATAATCCTTTCACTGGAAATATTGCTATGGTTTTGTTAATAAGGAAAAAGGAAAGAATGAATATTAGAAGGCAAGTGATTATTTCTATGGCATATTCTGCTTTATAGCCATGTTTGCACCATTTTTCAGAAATTCTATACATACATGGTTTCAAGTTCCCAGTTCTGTTGTGGATGACATTCCATGAGATTATTCAACATAGAATACTTTCAGAAACTTCTTGCAAGTTCTTTCATATTTTGCTAGCTTGAACACAGTACCAGTTCCTCAATCCTTGCTGTACTAATACTCTTTGCTGTGTAAATTTGAAATGTAACTTTCCAAGGGCCCGTACACTCAGACTCTAGGCAAGGCCCAGCCAGCTGCTTGGGGCAATGAGGCAGAAATAAAAGAGTACCAGTTCTGAACTGAAGCTGAAAAGTCCTTATGTGTTTTTGTGTCTCCTCTTGGGTTCTGCATCATCATGACAACATGCTCTAGCTAGCCTGCTGACAGGATAAAAACATGGAACAGAGTTTAGTCACCTAAGTCCCTAAATTGAGAACAGCCTGGATAAGCCAACAGCCAGTGGATCCCCAAAGAAGTGAGTAAGTACAGCCAAGATCAGGGGAGCCAGATAAAATTCTATATATACACAGTTTCAAGTCAAACTAACAGAAGCACTATCTTCTTTTTATAAAAGAAAAAAAAAAAGGTTTGGGGTTGTTTGCTATTATACATTACTAGAGAACCGGTGCACGGATTCATGCACTGGTGGGGTCCCTCAGCCTGGCCTGTGCCCTCTCACAATCTGGGACCCCTCAGAGGATGTCGGAGAGCCAGTTTCAACCCGATCCCCATAGGCCAGGCCAAGGGACCCCACAGATTCGTGCACTGGGCCTCTAGTATGCATATAAGATCTTTGGTTAATCTCTTTCCACCCTCCCCCTATCCCCTTCCCTCTGAGATTCATCAGTCTGTTCTATGTTTCCATGCCTGTGGTTTCCGCTCCTACATTGAGTGTCTGCCCCCTGGTGGTCAGTGTGCCTCATAGGTATCAGTTGGCCAGTCAGCCAGTAGTTTAGGCTTTTATATATATATAGGTTGTGGCAATTGCTAACTGATACATATGCAGTTAATTTTTTTTCTTGGTTCATTTGGACTGCTACAACAAAATGCCACAGATTGGGTGGCTTATGAACAATCGCAACTTACTTCTCACAGTTCTGGAAGCTGGAATTCCAAGACCAGGGTGCCAAAATGTCTGGGTTCTCGTGAAAGTATTCTTGTGCATTGAAGACAACCAATTTCTCACTGAGTCCTCACATGGTAGAAGAGATGAGTTAGCTCTCTGTGTCTTTTTCATAAGGGAACTAATCTTAATCATGGTGGCTCTGTGTTAAGGCCTAATAGTTTCCAAAAGGCTTCACCTCCTAAATCCATCACCTTGGGGGTTAAGATTTCAACATATGAATTTGGAGAGAATGCAAACATTCAGATCATAGCAGTATTATTCCCTTATTTCCAGTAATGAAACAAATTTATCCTTTGTAAGATATTTATTTGGTTATTTCAATTGGTACAATTTGATACCTGTGTTCAAGTTTCATTTCATCCAAGAGTAATACTGTGCATTTGTATGGAATCTCACAATCTACACTAATAAAAGAGAAACATGCAAATTGACCTCCTCAGCTATGCCCACCAGCCAATCAGAGCGAGTATGCAAATTAATGCAACAAAGATGGCTGTTAATTTGCATACGCAGGCGCAGAGCAAAGACTGAAGACAGTGTAGAAGGAAGCCAAGTGCTGCAGAAGGGAGCGAAGCTGCGGAGAAGGGAGCGAGGCAGTGGAGATGGGAGGGAAGCCCACATCAGTGGGCTTCGCTCCCTTCTCTGCTTCTCTTCAGCTGCAGGAAGCTCTATTCTTGCAGGAATAGGCTCAAGGAAGCCATATTCTTGCAGGAATCTTCCTGAAATGGGCCTCTGGTATACCTATAAACACATATCTCTAGATGCATGGGGCAGGTGGGAACAAATTAACCAAATAAGTTGTATGCATATGTGCATAACCAATGGACAAAGACAATAGTGTGGTAAAGGCCTGGGGGGCCAGTGGATGTGAGCTGGAAGGGGAAAGTGGTGGGGGAGGGGAGACATCAATAATACTTTCAACAATAAAGATAAATTAAAAAAAGATAACAGTGGGTATTTGTCCTGTTGCTTGAGCAAATGTCCACAAGTTAAGCCTATTATAGCCTTTCTAGTAGTCCCTGAAATGACAGGTTTCCTTTTTCTACATCCACAAAAGTGAAGGTCAAAGGTCAAATCCTATATCGTTAAAAATGAGAAAAATATATAAACATGTTTCATATTGAGGATTTAAGAATGTCTAATATAATTTAAGGATAGATAGAAATGAGAGATTTAAAAATCTAATATAGTACCACGACTTCCCAAAAGAAGTCAAATTACAAAAGTTTGCATAGAAACAATACAAATTCCTTGAGGACCTTATGGAATTTTTTTTTTTTGAGGGGTCTGTTTAAGAAACAGTGTATGATATGTAAAATACAAGGTGGCTTTCCTCTTTAGAATTTTGAAATTTCCAATACTCTTCCTTTTTGCTTTTGGGTTCAACAAATTAAAAGGCACTTGGTCATTAAATACCTTTGAAGATAGTTACCTGCAGATTTGACTTTGGGGTACAGGAATAATTTGTAACCTCAGAAGGTGGTAGTATTAAAGAGTAATATTGGAACAAGAATTGCTTAAGGAGGACTTTCCTATTTCAGACAAGCATCAATAGCAGATGGTGAGACCTACTGGGAAATAAGTACAAGTATTGGGAAAGAGAACACTGTATTGCTGCAAATATAAGATCTGATGCAGCAGAAATCTCTCTCTGGAAACTGAAGTTAAATTTTCCATTAATATTTTATAAACACTTTTTTTATGGAAGAGCTAAGAATTAGTTAGAAAAGAAGAGATATTTTGGAAAGCAAGATTTGTGCAGAAATTTTTCAGGACCTGCTCAAAGCAATATATTATCTTTATAGAATTTGTACAGTGTACACATTTACAACAAAATTTTTAAGTTGTTTGCAACATTGAATAAAATATTACATTAAAAAAGACAACACTTTTTAAAAGTAGTTTAGAAGTTTACTTTTTATAAATTATACTCTTTGAAATGTTTACTATTATGTGTCTAAATTTCATTGTTATATAAAAAAATAAACTTATTTAAAATCAATATTTTTATACATATAAGATTAATTTAAAATATGTTAATCAACTTTTTGATTGAGAATCTAGAAATCCAATCACCATTTTATATTTTATTTTATTTTATTTTTTAAAGTATTACAAATAGTAGTACATATGTCTCCTTTTTATCTTCATTGACCTTCCCCCGGCCTCCCTTACCCCCCAGAACATGCCCTCCTCCCCGTCTCCCCGCCCCCCGTGTCTTACATCCATTGGTTATGCTTATATGCATGCATACAAGTCCTTCAGTTGATCTTTTACCACCCTCCCAACCCTCCCCATCCTTCCCGCTGTAGTTTGATAGTCTGTTTGATGCTTCTTTGCTTCTGTATCTATTTTTGTTCATCAGTTTATAATGTTCTTTATTATCCATAAATGAGTGAGATCATGTGGTATTTTTCTTTCACTAACTGGCTTATTTCACTTAGCATAATGCTCTCCAGTTCCAACCATGCTGTTGCAAATGGTAAGAATTCCTTCTTTTTTATAGCAGCGTAGTATTCCACTGTGTAGATGTACCACAGTTTTCTAATCCACTCATCTGCTGATGGGCATTTAGGCTGTTTCCAAATCTTAGCTATTATAAATTGCCAATCACCATTTTATAGTCACACCAAGGTATGCCTGTACACACACACACACACACACACACACAGAGGTCCAATATATAACTATTCTACTTACTTTTTGAACATGTTCAGGTTGATTCTAGAATTGAAGGGAGGTTTTCTATAATTTTATTTTTTAAATTATCTTAATATTAAGCATCTTAATATTAGGACACAAATGCTAGTTGGTACCAATATACTGAAGTATGTATGATTGGCTAGCATTATATTTTTGAGGACTTAAGTAAAACATTTGGTTTAAACACCTAAAAGTAAATTAAATAATTAAAATACACCTGGGAGGATATTTTAAATACCCAATAGGTGATTGAAGTGATAATCTAACAAATATTTCTCTTTATGATTAAACATCTGTTATGTATAAAATGGATTTTCTATGAAACCAGGAACTCAACACAACATGTGTACTGAAATATGCAATACACAGAAAATATAAGTAATACAGAAGGCTTTACAAACAAAAGCCTATATACAAAATTAGTAAAAAAAACAAAAACATTTAAATACTGTTACAGGCTGAATTATGTCCCCTCAAATTTATATGTTGACTACTAACTCCTAGTATCTCAGAATGTAACTGTATTTGGATAGATATTGTCTTTAAAGGGATAATAAAGGCTAAATGAGGTCAATTAGGGTGGGTACTAATCCTATGTGACTGGTGTTCTAATACAAAGAAAAGCTTTGAAGACAGGGAAGAGCTTTCAAAGCACAGGGGAAAGATGACCTTCCACAAGCCAAGCAGAGAGGCCTCAGATTTAAGCAACCCTGCTAACACCTCTGTCTCAGACTTCTAGTTTCCAGAATGATGGGGAAATAAAATTCTGTTGCTGAAACCACACAGTCTGGTGCTGTATTATGATAGCCCTAGCAAACTAATACAAATACCATAGAAAGAATGAAAGTTTTATATAAGAAAGCCAGTTTTTGTTAGTCATAATAATGACATTATGATGTCATAGTGATGACATGACAATACAGTAGGTTATATTGTCATGTTGTGTCAGAGAGAAAAAAAATCTATGCTGCCTCTATTTTTTTTTTTAATATTTAAAGCCAGAGAGATGGCCACCTGAGACCCTGCTTTTTTGTTCCTTCGTTTTAATTGATTTCAGAGAGAGGAAGGGTGAGGGAGAGAGAAATAGAAACATCAATGATGAGAGAGAGTCATTGATCGGCTGCCTCCTACATGCCCGCTATGGATTGAGCCTGAAACCCAGGCATGTGCCCTGACTGGGAATCCAACCTCCTAGTTCATGGGTTGACACTCAACCACTGAACAAAACCGGGGCGAGCTATGCTTCCTCTTATATAATTTTCCAACCAATGTTATGCTTGGGACACAATAATTTTTGTTATTACATTTCTCTACATTATGTATGTAAATTACTCTTTTTGCATCCTCTTCTCCCCACCCAGCCTCACTCTTTTCCCTCTATGTAGCAGCAAGGATGTCTTATTACCAAAAATGTATTGCACAGGAAGTCTACACTAAGGCAAATGCATGAATTTGTTAGACTTAAAAATCTTTGCATGTTTTATAAAACTCCCTTAGAGGGAATTTCTCTTTTCTTAATGAGCCAATTGTTTTCATTAAGCACTAATTACTTTTTCTAAGCATAGGGGTATATGTGACAAAGATGATAAAATTACATGGGAAAATATTTTACTGATAATTGGGAAATATTATACCAGCCAAAAATAGCAAGCATTCAGGAGATTATTACTTTAGTAAGTTTGTAGAAAAATTAAAGCATTAGTCTTAAAGTATCATTATTGTACCATGAAGACTGAAGACAAATTTAAATCACATTATTTTAAAAGCAAGTCACTAAATACTACTGTATAATATCTCTGCTAAAACACAATGCACAGTTTAGTGCTTATAAAGACTTAGTAAAAATATATTTACTTACCACATTATATTTGTCAAGATTCAGGGTCTCCCTGTGTTAATTATTTAGCCAGTACATACTGAACTGTTGGCTACCATCTTCTCTGACAGGTACACAGTTGATTTTTTACCCTGTAGCTAAGCCTTATTTGACAGTATAAGATAAACAATGCTCAAACCATTTTCCAAAGAAAGATAAGCATTAGGTGAAATAGGAACCAATAAGCTACCATTTGGCTGAATTTTCAATCTTTCAGAAAACTTCTTTATTTAAGAGGTTATAAAAGTCATAAAATGTCTTGCAACTGGCTTGTAGGAAGCTCAGGATACTGATGATTATACTCTGGAAGCATTCATGTAAACACAAAAGACATGTAAATTGTAGACCATTTTGAAGAGTCAGCACAATAGTAAAAACCTAAAATTAACCTGAAGCTAGATCTACCTGCACTAGGGAAATCCGATAGCAGTCAAAGATCTTCATTGATGATTTAAAGCTCAACATTTCTCTCAGATTCTGCTCTCTCAGCAACATATTGTCAAGCCTGTAGACTAATAAAAGGGGATGAGAAAAACAATTGTTTGTTTGTAAATCCAGGAGACTGAAAAATGCATTCCTTTCTCCACCTTCAAGTTCTGGCTCCAGGTAATATTGGTTTAACCTTTACACTTTGATGTTGTTTTTTAGAGCTCTTAATATGTCAAGGAATTCTGAAGAAAATTTAAAAACTAAGTTTTTGAATGTTCTAGAATAACATTTAAAAAAAAGAAAAGCAGGAGAGAGAGAGAAAAAAAAATAAAGAGACTGTTCTATGTGTAGGATCCAGCAACAGGTATGCAAGGAGCAAATAGTTGAATGAAAAATGTCATCAATTCAATTGAGGGAAAATATTAAATAAATCAGTTGCTTGGTTTCATGCAGATAAAACTTGACAGTTCCTCACTGAATCCAAACTCATTGCTTTAGCTCTCTGTCCACATCAGGGAGGTAGGATAACATTGTTGTTGAGAGTATGTGCTTCAGACATAGGCTATGTTGGTTCAAATTCCAATACTTGCTGGCTAGGTATCTTGGGAAATTTGGCACAGGACTCGGTTTCCTCATCTGTTAAAGGGGAAATTAATATACTAACATAGATTTGTTGAAGAATTAGGTGATCACTGTACTTCACAGAGGACCTCGTAACACTAAATGCTTAATAAATAATAACTGTTATTATTTATGCCCATCATAAACAATGAAACCAATATTGAATCCATATTTGAATAAAATATAACAAAATTCTCCAATGTAAAAAAAATCAAAGTAAAAAATGTGTACAATTAAGATATGTATTTGACATTACAGATTGACTTAAGCAGACATAGATTATTCTCATGTGTGGCCTCATAATGACAAATATACTAATGAAATGCCTAGATTAGGAATTAAGAAAATCAAACTGCACAGGAAAGGCATTGAAAAAGGACAGGAACATCTGCTATTTTCCTGTTCTCGGAAGAAATTATTTCTGACTGATTAGCTATAATATCTCCCAGTTTACAAATTGTCCCATAATCTATATGCTACTTAAATCCTTTCTTTGAGTTTTTAATTTTAGTGGTTATTCATTTATTCTAAAATTAATAATTAGTTCTTTTTCAAATTTTCTGTTCTCCCCTGTTACTTTGGACATTAACTAATGCTTTCTACTCCCTCCGTCCCAAGTATATAAATATATAAGAAGGAAAAAATAAAACCAGAGTTCTCTTTTCTAATTAGCATACTAACTCTCAGTTCTCCCAGCCCATCTTTCTGTGAAATGGTATTTAGTGCTTTTTAAAAAGCTCTAGGAGAATTATTCAATGTTTTTCAATATAAGAAAAATTTAGGACAGCTGTGGAGGCTGGGAGCCTAGGGAGAATGAGGTAAGATTCCAGGTGCGGTCTTTGGCTGCCAGTTCTGTAAAGCAGTATTGTAGCAAAATAAATAAATAGATAGATAGATAAATAAACATCGCTCTTTTAATTACCAAGCAGGCAGGTTTTGGTAAAAGGTGTGCCAAGCCACATACCAGTGCTGATACAGTGTAGCCCTTAATTTTCTAACTAGTGTCCATTGGGTGTGGGCAAGATAGATGGCCAACCTACCTTGACCATAATCCCAACAGGAGAATCTGAAGAACAATAGGCGGCATTACTTTGCCTTTTGTGTTTCCCTTATTGTCCCTGAAGCCTTTTAAGAGAACTTTTTTAGTTACAAAAAAATGCTGTTTAAAATTAATTTCTTGAAAATATTAATTATAGTCATTTTTATTTCATTTTTACCACTTCCAAACTTACCAAAACAACTCTGAATTAAAATACAAAGGTCCATACTTTCTAACAGAGTCCATTTCACTGTGTGGATGTATTTGTTATATGTGTATAATTTAAAGTCTTTAACAGAAAAAAATAGGGAAACTGAGGATATGTAAATCAAAAGATGAGGCATGCCTGGTCAAACATGAAAGTAGGTTGCACTTGCTTCAAGTTCAATTCTAGAAATTTCTCAGGATCCGATAAGAGCATGACTTGAAATCAAATCATGATATAAGGTAATGTGAAGTGTAAGGACCCAGTTTTAATCGGCTAAACATCAGTTCATACAGGAAATAATAGACCGCTTTCTCCAGAAACAGTCAACTGCCTGAAAGCATGGGCAGAAAAAACAGTGTTGTAGTCAAACAAGGCAGATACCAGTACAAAAGCTAAGGGAGTGAGGTCATCAGGGACAAAGGTTAAGCATCTTGTAAAGGATGGACCATAACTCAGTAAAAGCAAGGAAAGCCACCGTTAGGGAAGGGTGATGATCTTAAAGATTCTAGGAGAGGGAGTGGGGTAAGAAATCAGGATAACACACATTTGCACATTTTCTGAATATGGGATTTGGAGAATTCAAGAGAGGTGTTATTTTAAAATGTAAGATTTTGGAAAAATCAAAACCGTGGCCTTGCCTAGCAACAACTAACATAGAAGAGAAGTGAGAGTGGCTAAAGTTAAGGAAATGAAGGAAGCGTGAGCCCAGCTGTTGGAAATGCTTACAATGTGTATATTGAAGATGGTGTTGAGGCAAGATGGGTAGGGAAAACTATAATCCAGGCCCTGCTGTGATGTAAGACATTAGTGGTTCATCCCAGATCCTGGTATTAACCACAAAAATGGCCAGGAAAGTACATTATAAATGGATCGTGTGAACTTAAAAGAATGATTCTAGAGAAGCAGAGATATCAGTGATTTTGTCAGCTCCAAGACATTTTCCTACCTGCTGCCTCTGTTACTGCCCTCTTTCCCATCAGCCTGAGATTCTTGACAGCAGAGTTGTGTTGTTTTTAGATCAGAGAACACATCCATCAGTAAATCGTCTCACCAAAAAGACTTGTTAAAAATCAACTACATTACCTGGAAAGATAGAGAGTATTGTATTTAGATTGCCTTCTATCCTTTTTATGCTAATTCTCAGGTTAGCTCATCTTCAATTTGGGAAGTTTGAAGATCCTAGATCCAAAGTGATGAGATATTGGTGTTGGCATGGGAGGAATACAATAAATGAGAGGAAAAGGAAAAAAACAAACACTTGGATGCATTTGTATTAGTTTTCTAGGGCTGCCATAACAAAGTACCGCAAACTGGGTGGCATGAAACAGCAGAAATGTGTTGTCTCACAGTTCTGGAGACTGAAAGTCCAAAACTAAGGTGTCGGCAGGTATGGTTCCTCTGAGACTCTCAGTAAAGTCCTTTCTTTCCTCTCCCAGCTTCTTCTGGTGGAGGCTGTCAATCCTGGACTTTCCTCAATTTGCAGCTGCGTCACTCTAATCCCTGCGTCTGTGATGACATGGCATCCTCACTCTGAGTCTCTGTGTCTGAGTCCAAATTTCCCTCTCCTTACAGGTCAACCATTATATATATATATATCTCCTATCTAATAAAAGAGTAACATGCAAATTGACCATCACTCCAACACACGAGATGGCTGCCCCCATGTGGTCAAAGATGGCTGCCCCCATGTGGACACAAGATAGCTGCCACAAGATGGCCAGCAGGGGAGGGCAGTTGGGAGGCACCCGGCTGCAAGGGAGGGCAGTTGGGGGGACCAAGCCTGCAGGGGAGAGCAGTTGGGGGGACCAGGCCTGCAGGGGAGGGCAGTTTGGGGGGACCAGGCCTGCAGGGGAAGGCAGTTAGGGGTGACCAGCCCTTCAGGGGAGGGCAAATAAGGGTGACCAGGCTGGCAGGGGAGGGCAGTTAGGGGCAATCAGGCTGGCAGGGGAGTGGTTAGGGGGTGATCAGGCTGGCAGGCAGAAGTGGTTAGGGGCAATCAGGAAGGCAGGCAGGAGAGCAGTTGGGAGCCAGCAATCCTGGATTGTGAGAGGAATGTCCGACTGCCTGTTTAAGCCCGATCCTATTGGAATTGGGCCTAAACAGGCAGTCGGACATCCCTTGAGGGGTCCCAGATTGGAGAGGGTGCAGGCTGGGCTGAGGAACATCCCCACCATGCACGAATTTCATGCACCGGCCCTCTAGTATATATATTCTATTCAGTATGACCTATGATATTATGATTCATAATAAGAAATATACATTTTTGGTCTTTGATCCAGTTTCTGGCATAAAGCTCCTAAAATGAATTCCTAACGAGAGAGGTAAAGCTGTCTCTTGTGTTAATGAGATGATTTTTGAACTACACCTAAGAATGGAGGCTGGTTGCCTGGGACCTAGCCTTCTCTTTAGAGGTTTGGAACTTGTAGTCCCATTTTCTAACCTCTTGGAAGGGGAGAAGAGATGTAGCAGGTGCCAATGGTCAGTGATGTAATTAATCATTACGATGTAAAAAAAAAAAGCCTTAATCAACCCCCCAAAAGGACAGAATTTGGAGAGCTTCCTGTTTGGAGTACATGGGAAACTCTGGGGGGAATGGTGTGCCCAGAGAGTAGGGAAGCTCCAAGATCTGTCCCCATACCTTGCCTGTGCATCTTTTCCATCTGGTGGTTCCTGAGTTATACTCTTTTATAATAAATTTGTGGTCTAGTAAGTAAAATGTTTCCCTGAATTCTGTGAGCCACTCTAGCAAATTAATTAAGTACAAGGAGGGGATTGTGGGAACCTTTGATCTATGGTGGATGACTGAGAAGCATAGATGATAACCTGGGCTTGTGACTGTTGTCTGAAGTGGGCATAAGTGTGAGACTAAACCCTTAACCTGTGAGATCTGATGCTATTTCTGATTAGGTAGCACCAAAATTGAGTTGAGTTGTTTGCCACCCAGCTGGTGTTCCAAGAATTATTGGACTTGTGGGGAAAACCTTCCCCTACACCAAGCATGTCAAACTCGAGGCTTGCGAGCCACATGAAGCCGACAATGAATATTTTTGTGGCCCAGCCAATATAACAGTATGTAAGAAACATTTTAATAAAAAATTTTGTAACTTAGTTTTTACAATATCCTGTTATATGTACTTATTAATAACGAACTACAATGTTCACTAATGACTGATTACTATAATCGTGTTGTATTCATTTCCCTTACGTGCCTTACCCGCAGGCACACCATTTCTCTCCACTAATACTAGCAGCAAATATTTTAGCAGCTGATTGCCACGTCATTAGTCTTGTACTGACTTACTTGTTTGGTGTGCGTAACAGGAAATATTTTGCTTTCAAAGAACAAGAAAAATAGGTTTATTTGCATTTCACTTATTAATTTGTGCAGTTATTCAGTATCTGGTAAGTTAATGTTCAAGAAAAAATATTAATTTTTATTAAAATGTTCTATTATTTTATGTTAATGATTACTCATTTATTTCAGACCTTTGTATTCAGCATGTCTCTATCAAAATAAACCCATGTTTCTATGAAAATTGAAGCTTTTGTTTCTTTGTGGTCCACATAAACTTAAACCTTGTTTGCTTATTGATAAAATGAGCACCTACCTCATATGGCGGTTGCAAAGATTAACTGAGTTAACCTGAATAATCTGTATCTGGCACAGAGAGAGTATTGAAAATATATCAACTATCTATATATTTTTATTTTTATATACCAAGTGCCTCATTTTAGTAAATAAATTCTTGAATTATCCTAATATATAAAAACCCAGGGTCCGTAACATCCAAAACGACTGAAGCCTTGACCAACCAAAGTCAATGTTGGGTTGCTGTGGTGACCCAGCACTGACTGCCAGGGAGGCTGTGGATCAGGCCCAGAGAGAGGCCTGGAGAGAGAGAGGCAAGGTCTGAATTGTAGTCTCTATGGCAGCTGTTGATTAGCACTTGCCTCTCTCTTTTGCTCCAGGCCTGGCCAGCAGCCACTCCTCTCTTTCTCTCAGGCCTCCACTGGGGCTGCTGATCAGCCCTGCCTCTCTGATCAGGTCTGTTGATAGGCCCAGAGATGCTGACTGGCATAGAAACCGACCAATCAGAATCAAATCTGGGTGAAGTGTGAGGAGCCAATGGCTGCCTAGGAGGTGGAGCTTTTGATGCTGACTGGCATAGAAACTGACCAATCAGAACCTAATCTGGGTGAACTGTGAAGGCAGAACCTAAGATGGGGGCTGAGGAGGGGTTTTAAGGGCAACAGCTGATTGGTGTAAGGTGTAAGAAAGTGGTTCAATTTTTTAATGACCAGTTTGGCAGTATAGTGCATATGGCTGGCTATCATCCAGATATAGGGATTATGTATTTTTGTCTGCCAAGAGCATCTCCTCCTGCAGAAAAAGGCTCCCCCCCCCACACTTAAGCAATTCTATCCTATATAATCTATCTATACTGCTAAAAGGGTAATATGCTAATTATACCAGGTCAACTGGCCATCTTCCAGATGTCTGACTTCCTTTCCGACAAAGCCATGGTGGTGGGGGCCAAGGCAGAGGACGTTAGGGGCGATCAGACTAGCGGGGGGTGGCCGTGGGGGGCAAGATCAGGCTGGCAGGGGAGGGCAGTTGGGGGCAACAAGGTCAGCAGGAGAGGGCAGTTGGGGGCAACCAGGCTGGCAGGGGAGGGAAGTTGGGGGCAACCAGGCTGGCAGGGGAAGGCAGTTGGGGGGCGAGGTCAGGCCAGCAGGGGAGGGCAGTTGGGGATGAGCTCAGGCCAGCAGGGGAGGGCAGTTAGGGGCAATCAGGCAGGCAGGCATAGTCAGTTAGGGGCAATCAGGCAGGCAGGCAGGTGAGTGGTTAGGAGCCAGTGGTCCCAGATTGCTGAAGGATCAGGCCTAATCCGGTGGTCATACATCTCTGATGCATCCTGGATTGAGAGAGGGTGCAAGCCGGGCTGAGGTGACCCCGCCCCCACTAGTGCACAAATTTTGTGCACCGGGCCACTAGTATTAAATATAACTACAATAAATATAATGAAATTATTGAATTTTATTTTATCTTAAAGTCACTTATTGACATTTAAGGAGGCTATTCTGTTTTGATTTTTTTAATGAAAAAATGCTTTTTTTCTGCAAAGGTCTAAAAGGAATTACTTTATTACATAGCTTCTTCATCAGAAATTAAAATATAGAATTTATTAATGTAAACATGTTAATGAACTTTTTTGTATACTTAAAGAAAACATTTTGTGTCTATTATCTTAAGTATTGTGAGTGATTAAAATCATAGTAATTCGATAATATTGTTCACATACTAAGTACCATTCTACCAAGCACATTATATACGTTTTCTAATCTAATCTGTAAAGCAGTACCCTTGTCTTATGAAAGTCACAATATTATTATTTTTTTCTCTGTTTTTTAAACAAGGTCAGTGAGCACAGAGTGGTTTGGTCTTTTTCCAGGGTCACCTAATTAGCAAACGGTTTAATGAGAACTCAAACAAGTTTCATCTGATGATAAAGTCTGGGTTCTTAGCTCTCCTGCAAGGGCAGTGTCTGGGCCCCATTTTAATAAGCCGAGATATTTTGAAAAGATGAAATATATGGTAATTTAAAATCATTTTAAAAATGAATCCTTCCTCTGTAATGTTTAACCCACATAATCAGAGGACTAAAATATGTTTTGTGAGCATAGTTTATTTCTAGTATTTCTAGAAGTGGCATTAAATAAAATTATTAGCTAGTTTCTCAGTAAGCATTACTCATTTTGTAATAAAAGTTTTTCTTTCTTTCAGAAACATTTAAAGAACAATACATGGCGACAACACACTTTATTCTTATCATTCTCATACAAAGTAAAGACCTAGAATAGAAAATTTTCAAAGTCAAAAGGCTAGAAACATTGCTTTCTGGTTTTTACTATTGCAGCATTTCTCATCTCAACAAACCATGAAACATCCTTGAATCCTATCTTCAATAGACCTCTGTTACTGTTTCTCCCCTATGGATTTGTTTAGAATGGCTTTCTACCTCCGTTTCAAAGCACATGCTGATTAAAATGTTTTAATTAAAATTATGACTACTACAGAAAAATTATTGAGCAATTCTTCAGGATGAAAATGCTTAGTGTAGGAAGCCTAATTCCACCGTTCATGTTTATACTGAGCAATATTTTCTAAAAGGTTCACCTTCGTGTTGTGTAATATTGGATTTAGTCCCAGCAGTTAGAAGGTATTGTTTTTAAAACAAGGCCAAGCAAGCAGAAAAGTTTGTACGATGATACAGATTTGATTAGCTCTTAAACAAAACAAGTTCAGCCAGGTTGGTCTGTGGAGTTATTCTAGAATCAGTCCTATAACTTTCTTCCACAGCCATCATTCTGAGAAAGAGTAGGCCTTTGTTATCACCTACAACCATTTTTGAAAGGAAGAGATGACGTGATCACGTGGGTCACAGTGTCCGCAGCCTGCACTCAGAAGCACTGGAGAGACCCCGGACGGAAGCCAGGTTACTGAGGAGTGTAATACAGCATGTGGATGATCAAAAGGAGCTTCAGGAAGAAGCCACTGTTACCGTTTCTCAATAAGAAGGGGCTCCTGATTTTTACTCGATGAAACTCTCCACAAAGTAGAAAACCTCACTGCTCCCCTTCTGAAGGGTTCTCCCCATTCCTCGGGGCAGCATTCCTCCTAGCAGCTGATGGCAGTGCAAACCCCCAGCGGGACCATTCTGCGCCAACCTGGGGAAGAAATGAATGTTGATGTTCCTGATCAAGGAGCAGGCTTTCACCCAGCTGGCATCTACGTGAGCCAGAGTGGCCCATGTAAAACCTGCTTTGTTTTTTCACAAAAGCACGGGGATGGAACATTAATTTAGTTCTGAGCTTCTCAAAGGTTAATGTATATAGAATCACCTGCAAATTTTGATTCAGGAGATCTGTGATGGGCCTGAGATTCTGAACTTCTCACACACTTCTAGGTTATGTTGATGCTCTTGGTCAATGGACCCAGCACCACTTTAGTCTTTTTCCTATTTTTAGGCAAGACCACAAACTTTGCCACACTGGCTAGATGAAAACCCACCTTGATTTAAAGGACATTTGTTTACATATTCAACATTTTTCACTAACAATTAAATTCAAATCAATAAACATTTACTGAGGATGAAATTCTTTCTTATAGTTTAACTAAATCTTCCATGTAATGGCTTACAGCCATTTCTCCTGCTTTCTACCCAAGATCTTTCTCCCGTTCTTTAGTGTGACCATCTTTGTCTTCTACAACAACCTTTGCTTAGTTTCTAGTCCTTTGGAGTCTAAAGGCCACATTTACGTGTGGCAAGGTGGAAAAACTACTTTAATTTTTAGACATTATCTGTGATGTTTAAGAAATAAAAAATTAATAAAATGGAGCAATTATAATTTGCACTAAACCCTAAGGAGAATAAGTCTGTTTGGGACCCATTCTATATGACAGAGTTTCTCAACTTGGAGGAATAGAATTACCTGAGGATCTTTATTCAAATTACACACACACACACACACACACACACACACATCCCTTCTCTCTTACCACCATCTCTCATTCTAATGGACAACTGATTTTTTCCCTATCTTCACCCTTTCTCCATGGAATGCCCCCACCCCAACCCCACCCATTAAGAACTACAGTTTTAGAGTTTATTTACTCAGGCTACCATCCTATTGACCAGTGTAGCAAGTTGAATGGTGGTCCCCAAAAGATATGTCCACTAGAGATGTAACCTTATTCAGAAAAGGGTCTTTATGGATATAGTTACATTAAATATATCAAGCAAAAATCATCCTGGATTATTTGAGTAGAACCTAAATCCCAGGACAAGTTTCCTTGTGAGAGACAGAAAATAAGAAGGCACAGAGAGGAGAAGGTCATGAAAAGAGGGCAGCAGAGATTGGAGTGATGTTGACACAAGAATGCCAAAGCTGGAAGAGGCAAGGTAGGATTCTCCCCTATAGCCTTCAGAGAGTGTGGTGCTACTGACACCTTGATTTCAGACTTTCGGCCTCCACAGCTGTGAGGGAATACAATTTCTGTTGTTATAAGCCTCCCAGTTTATCTTAATTTGTTATGGCATCCCTAGGAAACTAATATAACCTGTAAGCTTCAGCCCAGTTTTGAAATACAGCTTTAATTATTATTTTCTTTTAGCCAAGAGGTAGTATTTATATGATTCTAACTTAAATAGAAAGTCACCTAGAAGCATAGCTCCTTTGTAGGACACCAGAAAAACTGTTGAACCTCTTGTACTCATTGCTCTTAAGAATACCAAATGACAATAGAGTTAACCAAATTTAAATACCCTCAAATGTGGGCAGGTCATAAAGCTCCTGGAGAGAGAAGTTAAAATTGATAATGTCCCAGACACATTGAAATAGATTGAGAAGAAATTACAACAGGTAAAGTGTTTGGAGTGGAATTAGTGATAAAAATATAACAAATGAAGCAAAAAATATCAGTCAATTATCAGGTTCAGGAAAAAACTGCAGGGATATTTATTGAATTTAAATTATGATACAACTATATTGGAAGAATGGGGGTGAGAGGATTGAAAAGTTGCACATGTGAGGAGGGAACCAGGAGGAAACAAAATCAACAAATAATGTCTAAAACTAAAAAAAGCCAGAGATGGAAATACAAGAATATTATTTAATGGCACAATCATAGATGTACCATAGCTAGCTGAAAATGGTTGCCTTTGATGCAAGAAAAAATGGAGATGGGTGAACCATGTCCAGCACGGCCAGTGGTGAACCTGAGGAGGAGTGGTGAAGGATTAAAGAAAACAGACAAGAGAATATAGTTGGGGCCAGGTGGATCACTGGGCCTGGATGATGATACAGTGACCCCACCTATAAGCCATATCTTTATTTTATAGTCAGATCACACAAAGCAAAACAAGGGAGTGGTCAAGATATTTACAATCTTCTTGTGAGTTTCAAATCTGCTTCTTTCCTGTTATTGCAATTCTCTGAACTCTATCAAGCTTTGTTTTGGCAGCACTTGCTGTACCTTCCACAGCCCACATCCTTCAGCTACCTAGGACTACAAGGTTGGACTATAAGGTGAAGCTTACATACAACCATAGCCTTTGGCTATAATTGTGTTGGGAGGGCTTTGCCCTCCAAGCTGGGACTTGTATGTGGCTTTACCACAAGCAGACCGTGCCTTCTCATCAGTCCGAGGCTTGATCCTGTCCAAACGCTGTAGCTGCTCTCCACAGATGGGGAAATGGGTGTGGAAGACTGTCCTTTTAGGCTCCTTTTCTCTCTATAACAAATGCTGTAGAATTCTTTGAATCTTTAAATCCCTTGATCAAAATAAAAACAGAAAACAAGAAAGGGTGAAGAAAGAATGAAAAATGTCCATTGAATCTTTGACAATAACTCCTGAGTGCCCAGGAATGAGTCCTCAGACTGCAGTTGAGACACAGAGGCATGTAAAGATGAATTGGATGGATAATGTGCCCACAGGAGGTCACTTTAAATCACTCCTCTGTGAGAGGCACAGCCTTCTTCCTCAAAGTGTAGCTTCTGAGCACTTGTTTCAGAATCAGCTGAAGTGTGTTTGTTAATATTTAGGTTATTGGGCCCTATCCCATGTTTATGAGTCAGAATACTGGTATGTAGGGGAGCCACACTTCAAAGAGCTCTCTGGATAATTTTCTTTGTCCACTACAGTTTGGGAAGTGCAGCCCTAAGGCAACCATTATTAACCAAGTGGTCTCATCCAAGGGACTAAAGAGTGTTTGTAAGATGGCCATCTCCTTACTGGCTGCACAAAGCAATTCAAATTCAGTAGGTCAGGGTTTGTTCTCACTGAACATACTCCCTTACAAAAGTTCACCAGATGCTTCTAAAGCTTGTTCCTGGGTCAGCTCCCGCTGAAGAATTCCAGAGCTGTCAGCTTCTGCGCTTTACCACATCATTTTTTGGAGACTAGAAAGCTGTGCAAAGAACAGTGGCCATGCCTGTGAGCAGGCAATACTCTGCAGTAGAAAGAACAATCAGCATCATTGTCTAGAAGCCTTTATTTTCATAGGCAAACTTTATCAACTATTTCAACTTGTGCTGTTTTATTTAGTTTTGCTATCACTTCATTAAAAACCCAAATGTCCATAGACAGCTTTGAAGTTGCAGCTGAATACTCTACTACAGTAAGCCTGGGGAATATGAAAGGATTATTTTGGCCCAGCCAGGGTGGCTCAGTGGTTGAGCATCAACCTATGAACCAGAAGGTCATGGCTCAATCCCCCAGTGTGGGGCATTCAGGAAGCAGCTGATCAATGTTTCTCTCTCATCAGTAATGTTCCTATCACTCTCTTCCTCTCCCTTCCTCTATAAAATGAATAAAAACGTATTTAAAAAATAAAAGGATTATTTTGTAGCTTTTATATGCTCTACTATACTACTTACAAAAATTAAAATAAACACTCTCTCCCAACCTGGAATTTAAGAGTGTATTATTATTCTGTAAAAATCAATATATTTTGGATTTGAAAAAATGCCAATTAAAGGAAAAAAAATACAGCATTAAAATACTTTCTTGTTTTAGATAATATATGTGTGTGTGAGCATCTATAATGAGGTATTTATTATTGTGATAATATTTTAGTATTCATAGATCTCAAACTACCTTAGCAAAGGTACAATATATGATAGAAACCTTAAATAAGTGATATACACAAATAATTAATATAATGTCATTTCTAAAACCCATGCTAACAAGTGATTTAAAACTCCCACATTCAACGATCAAGGTCACTTCAGTAGATGAGCCTGATGAGCTGGAGAGGACTCACGTTCCACTGAGGTATCTACACCCTCCTCCCCTACCACCACTACCCTCAAGCCTCTTTCATCCACTGGGGCTTATTCCAGAGGATCACTGGTGGTTCTAATATGTTGTGAGAGGAAGACAGGAGTGAAATCCCGTCAGGTAGGATCAGCTTCCATTATTCAAAGCTTAATGTTTATAATAAATTCATAGGGCCCTGAGATTATTGACTTTCGAGGAATAAGATTTTCATAATTTAAGGAGTCATGCAGGTTTCCTGCATTAAATGTAGCCTCACAAGTGGTTTTACATGAGAAGTTAAAAAGTACCAATTAACAGCGACAGTAAAAGAAGACACATCCATATACTCACACTATATGCCCAGAAGGAATCATCGTATATTAACATTTTAAGGTTAAAAGTAGTATGTCCAGTCCTAAGCCAAAACAATTTTCACATTCAATTTAGAATTAAGAAAATAACATATAATCCTTATGTTATTTCTCACATAGTTAGATTTTGAGAAAAAGTATTTTTTTTTTTTTTAGAGAAAGAGGAAGGGAGAGGGGGAGAGAGAGAAAAACATTGATGTGAGAGAAACATGGATCAGCTGCCTTCTGTACGCACCCCAACTGGGGATTGAACCCACAGCCAGGGCATGTGCCCTGACCGGGAATCAAACCAGAGACCTTTTGGTACATGGGGCGACACTTAACCAACTGAGCAACACCAGCCAGGACATATCTCTCTCCTCTCCTACCACCAAAGCAAGACCTCTGGGTATTAAACATCAATAAATTTGTACCCAGAGTTTCTCTGGACCTCTTCAGACTGGGTACCCACAGCGTCACAAACAGGGTCATTGTTGACATTGAACTGATTCTGTCACCCCAACAAATCAACTCTCAATACCCAGAGCAGTCTTCAGGTTGCCAAGCATATGTCTCTTCTGCCAGGTCTATTGTCTGTGTTTTTGTTCTGTCCTGCTCCACAGCGAGAGAGTCAGAGCAGTGCAGAGGTGGAGATACTCACATGTTCCACTCTGTCACACAAGGTCATGTGGAGACCTGCTCAGCATTGCCAGAACATTTTCAAGTGACATAAAATCAACTCCTCAGCTTATTCCTGGGGTCCAGTGTCCAGTACTAGGGCCATACTTCTTCTACCCCTAGTTCTGCCATCTTCACTCCCTGCTCTCCTTCAAGGCCATTGGGACTCCCACAAATGCTTGATTCCTCTTTCCTTCAGTCGGGAGGGAAAAAAATTACATGCTAACAAAATGACCTCTTAGAGCAGTGGTTCTCAACCTTTCTAATGCCCCTTTCTCAACCCTTTAATACAGTTCCTCATGTTGTGGTGACCCCAACCATAAAATTATTTTCGTCACGACCCACAGGTTGAGAACCACTAGCAGGATCGCCTAAGACCATCGGAAAACACAGATATTTACATTACGATTCATAACAGTAGCAAAATTACAGTTATGAAGTAGCAACGAAAATAATTTTATGGTTGGGGGTCACCACAACATGAGGAACTGTATTAAAGGGTCGCGGCATTAGAAAGGTTGAGAACCACTGTCTTAGAGGAACTACCCACAAAATAATCTACTTTGGATGCTGCTCAATAATCACTGTACTAGAACAGGTGCTCTGTCTAAGTACAACTTGAGTCAAAGGGGATTTTACAGGTAGAGTTCAGTTAATACCACATTGAATTCTGAATATTAATAGTAGAAAATTTTATTTACTTAAATCACTTTAAAATACCTATGCATACACATATTTATTAAAATATTTTATAAATAAATGTAAATTAAATGACTGAATATATTTCATTCTCACATTCTTATAGCTTTGTTAAATGTGAGTACAAATGCTAGATATTAAAAAAAAAGTGTGCAATTGCAATCAGAACTAAAAGGATGGAGTAGTTATGTCTGAAAGCTGAGGAATGTGTCACCATAAAGATCCCATTTGTGTTAGGGTTTAGATGCTAACTAGAAATTTCAGAGGATAAAGGTCTCAGGGTAGATGGTATAGGAAGAATCCCAGGAGGAGGAAACAATAGGCGTAAAGGTACACATGGCATATTAAGATTTCTTAATCCTGGGACCTTCCAAAACCAGATAAAGACATGCCTGCAGCTAGTTTGTTTAGTAAAGCCATTACATGGAACAGTAGTGGAAGAAAAGGAAGTGTAACGTGGGAAGGAGGAAACTCCACTCCAAAGATGCATTCCTGAGCTACTTACCACTGTGATCAACTGGTGCTCAAGACCCTTTGTAATCCTCAGAGGGTCCTGGAGAGTGTGGTCCAGGCTTGTCTTCTCAGGACATGTAACAGGTCTATTCACTGCCCCCAGTGGGTACAGGCGGCCCAGGTGTGTTAACTCCCTTGGCTGAGCGGATTCCTACGGTGTCTCAAGTGCAGGTGGCAGAGAAGGCCCTGGGGCGGGGGAGGTAAGAGATTTGCTGTGCAGTGGAAGTGAGATGTCAGGGAATGACAGCACAAAGCACGGCTGGATGCTGCACTAGAGGCTGGAGCAAAATGTTAGAGCTACAGGGTATGAGGCTGAGTAGGTGTGTGTCAATATATAACGTAAGAATAAGTTGTTCGCTATAGAGAGACACTATTTGGATGTAAAATAAAATTGAGGAAAAAAATAGAAAAACTTAGGTTGTGGGTATAGTGTGAAGGACAGAAATGCTCTGTAAAACTCTTGTGCTTGATTCTGTAGTCAACTAAGAATCGTCAGAGTTTTTAATTATGTTTGTGGCTTAGTGGCATAGCGCTGGTGTTGGTAGCTATTTGACAAGTGGATGGAACTTTCCTTGGTGCCAAGCACTACGCTAGTTCTTGGGGATCTTGGGAAAAGCAAGACGAACAAGATGATCCTGCCTCCTCAGGTCTCACAGCCTACGGAAGAAAAAAATTCACAAGCCCTTTCAATAAGCTGGGGTAAGTTTTAGGATGGCAAATAGAGGTGCTATTGGAGCACACAGCAGGAATTCTTGGACTAGTCCAGGGAGTTCAGAAAAGGCTTTCCAAGAGAACTAAGACTGAACGGAAATGGAAGGGTGAGAGAGTCAAATGTGTGAGCATGGAAAGGAAAAATAGCCCAGAGAGACGGGCATTGCCAGAGGGGAAGGAAGTGGAGGGAAATGAGCATAGTGAGTCCAAGGAGCCGAAGGGAGGTCAGCACGGCTGGCAGTCGTGGCATGTGAGTGGGGAGGTGCTGACAATGCGTGGAGAGGTAGACAGAGACCAGCATGTGCAGGAATTTAGGGGGGGGGGAAACAGTCAAGGGTCACTGAATTAAATGAATAAAAATGTTGTGAATCATTCTTGTTCTTTAGTGCAAATAACTTAACCTTTATTTAGATCTGCTTACACTTCTCAAGCTGTATTTCAAGAAATTTCCTTTGGGCAGATAGCCAGCTTTCCCAGTTCCGAACCCAGCATGGCACTCCAGGTTGGACACTCTGATAACCACCTCCCACCACTGGCTGGGCTCCAACCTCCGAGGCTGGAATTGCATGGCAAACAATGGACCATGTCATCACATCAGACTCTTGAATATGATGTTAAAATTTTTATCATTAATAATGTCTAAAAATCCTTCAATCAGTCACTCTCTTATTCTACCTTTTTTTTTCCCATTCTGTATAAAAGCAGACCCTGTCTGGCTTGTTTCATATTCTATTGTTTTGCTGTGTATCCTATAAATAGACTGTATTGGCTCCTTTCTTGGTGACACTGGGTGTTTGTTGTCTAATCCTATCTTTTTGGATAGAAAAAACACACACAAATATGGCACACAACTCTGAGGTGGGAATCGTCTGTCCGCTACATTTTAGAAACATCAGAGATTAACAAAGGGTCATAGAGAAAAACAGATTATTTGCTTTTCATCAACTATAGTTTACAAGAGCAAACACAGTACTTCAGGAATGTATGAAATGTACGTTATGTTAAATTTGAGGTCATCCGCTCACTTGTCAGGACATGGCTTCTTGTCCAAAGTTTCAAAACTTTGCAAGCTGTGAAATACTTGGACAGGTTCCAAGGGAGAGCAATGAAAATGATAAAAGATTTGAAGGCTAATACCTTTGAGGGAAGGCTAAAAGAACAAGAATTATTTCTCCTCTAAATGAGAAGTCAGAGATAATTTAACCATCTTTAAGTATATGAAAGATTTTATGTGGAGAGCGATGGTGTCCAGATCTAGGGAAGTTTGAGCAATGAGATGCGGGGGTAGTGAAGGCGGCTGCTGTGTGTTGGCACAGAGTATTTCACTGCAGAAACCCCTTCCTCCGAGGCCCCGAGGATTGGCTATTACCTAGCAATGAGGTGTCAGGTACTTTCTGTGTGAGCACTGGGGTAAAATAAATGACTTCTAAGAATCTCTAAATTCAGTAGTTTTTGGGTTTTTAAAAGGTCTTCAACTTGAGGGGACTCTGAGGGCAAATAAATTATTGGCCAAGACTTTATCCTCATACTTTCTAGAAAGTGTAGCACATTTCTGATCCTTAATGGTAATATCTGCAACCAGGATTCCAGAAGCTTCTATTATATTACCAGTTCACCAGTTTTATACACAGATATACACAGTACATACACACAATATAGACACAATATGCAATACTCCTATTCCAGTCTTATATACAATGCTTTCAAAGTTATTTCTATTTCTATGTTCCCTTGGTCATCCCTATTCCACTTATCTCTTACAATCTGATAAGATACGTTTGTTCTGAACCACCTCAGCCTTTCATTCTCAAATCTGAGGATATAAATATATAGTCTAATAATTGAGCTGAAATAAACATTCTTCCATTTCAGTAGGAAAATCTATGCATAGAGACACCTGCATATTTTTGAAAGTATACTAAGTTATAATTTTATGACAGACAGAGCATAGCATTCCATTTACAATCTTTTTACAAAGGTGGATGATAACAGAAGCTAGGACAATACAATAAAATACTATGTCTGCAATAAAAAGTCAGACTTCACTCTCCTGAAATGGGCTCATGCAGATCACTATATATATATCTCTCTGTTTACGGGGAATTTTAAGATAGTCACAAAACAAAACTGCCAAGCATGAAAGAATAATTCCTTTAACAGCTGTTCGGTAAGGTCAAAAACACAGAAGCTACTGAAGGTTACAAAAGTATGGCTAGAACTCTTGGGAGTTTAGCTCCATTGCAACAGAAATTTCAGAGCCATCTTCTAGGCTGTACCCCACCAGATGTTAGAAAGCTTGTGATTGGTTACAAGATTTCAGAGCTCAGTTCTGTCATTTGACTTACCACCTCACACCATCAACCCTGAGGAGACATAGTTAATAAATAAAAGCATAGATGTGGCTGATGCCTAGTTTGAAAAGAAACAAACATGAATCAATGGGAACAATCTGACACCAATATCCCAATTTCGGCCCAGACATCAGCAATAGGAAGGCCATTGTACACAATCCTGAAAATCTGTTCTCCAAATGCAGTATTGACAGAAAAGCTGGACATAATGAGAAATTAAATGAAGCTGAATAAATACCTGTACTGAGGGCTAGACATCAAAACTATATTTAGTGAAAAATAACCAAAAGAAAACAAGACATAGATCAAAAGGTCATCATATGAAAGAAACATTGTTATTTTTGAGGTTCGTGATTCTAATTGGGATGTAAAATCAGCCTGAATCCAGATTTGTTTCTTTTTTGCTATTTAATTTGAATAGATTTCTCTCTACCTTTGTATTTCTGGAGCTTTATCTATCTTACTTTTTAAAAATTTCTCAATGAAACCCAACGTTTATGAAATAGAAGGAATTAGGTAGTGTAATTTTAACTTTGATGTCATCTCTGGAAACTTCCAGTGTAAACAGTTTTTGCAATTTTGTTTATGAGCATAGAGTGATTAAAATAGAAATTAATATAAATCAGTGTACTGTGACCATGAGCATGTTTATCAAGGTGACTCCTGGAGTTCCTTATTTGTTAACCTCATCTGATATTAAATCTCACAGATTCTGTGCTGTTCTTTCTAGCAGTCCAGCATTACCTCAATATTCCAGAAGCCTCCATGCCTTCATACTGTTAGTACCACATCCGATTACATTTGTTATTAGAAAGACTGAAGGTGTGTTTGGACTGTGAAAACTGCTTCTCATTTATCCAAAGGCAACAAAACACAAGTCTGTGCAGATCCAGCTTAGAATTTGGAACTTTGCTCTGTTAAAGTACCACTGACTTGCTGAAAAACAAAACAAACAAAAATATACACACACACACAAAAAAAAACACACACAAACAAACAAACAAACAAAAAAACACACCACACACACACACAAAAGCACCAGTTGAAATTAGTCAGATTTTGACAATGATGTTCGTAAATTCCTCAGAGCAATCCAGAAAATTTTGCTTATAAAATATCCTCTCAAAAAAAATCTTAATATAACTGTGAAGTATTTAAAACAGGCTTGCATTTGACAAATGCCTCAGTCCTAGAAACAGACAGCTTGATTACCACTCCCATTTCAGGGGATAGGAAAATCAAGGTATTTTATCCAAAGCCAATAACAGGCCTAAAACCTAGGTCATCTGAGTTGAGCTTATTCAACCTCAAACATATTCCTATGCAAAGAAAATTCTCAGTTTATGAGCATGTCATGTCGCAAGGATGCACTAGCAAGGGATGACATTTTTACCACTGTGATGAAAATTTGGCTTTCTCAAAAATTATGGGCAGTACATTTATTCAGAAGAAGAATATTCATGGAAGATATAGTTCCATTCATATCGAAAGTGATGTTCCTGAAAAAATGCATTTAGAGGCCTCCTTTGGGGCACAAGGGTATACCGTACTCAGTGCAGAAGATCAAATTCTCCCCCACTCATGGACAGTGGGAAATGAGTCCACCCGAACTCCAGCACAGAGGTGGTCTTTGGGCGGGAACTCCAAGAAATCTCTGTGAAGAGTTCACACTTCCTTCAGATTTTCTTAGACTCTCCATCTTTTTAAAAAAATATATTTTATTGATTTTTTTTTTACAGAAAGGAAGGGAGAGGGAAAGAGAGTTAGAAACATCAATGAGAGAGAAACATCCATCAGCTGCCTCCTGCACACCCCGTACTGGGGATGTGCCCGCAACCAAGGTACATGCCCCTGATCGGAATTGAACCCGGGACCCTTGAGTCCGCAGGCCAATGCTCTATTTACTGAGCCAAACCATTTAGGGCTAGACTCTCCATCTTAAGGTGATTCTTTATTACTCTCATTATTTTTTTCCTAAGTACCAAGGAATGTTTTCTTCTTTCTTTCCTGTTGGGGGGGAGGGGGGCGGGGAAAAAAGCTATTCCTACTCTTATCTTTCAACCGGAAGTCCTTAAAATGTCTTCCTTATTATAATCTCTGAAATACACACATTTCTCTGAACTTTTAAAAAAAAATGTGTTTCCTAGCTCCCCAGTCTTTTAAAATGTTGCTTTTTACTTAGTATTCAATTAAAATTCTCAGGTACCCATGCCAGGTACCCATCCCACCTAGAGCAGGATGCCTGGGGCTCATCCCCCAGTTTGTCCGCTGTCCCTTAGGTCCTCCCACCATAACTCCCATTCCCCACCCTGAGGAATACTTGATATCCAACTTTTGGCTCCCTTGTGTGGTGATCTGACTACAGACCTAGCTGAGGACTCTCCCTTTTTCATTCACAGTACACTGTTGCATGTGACCAAAATTTAGTAAAAGTATGGGGCTAACCAGTGATGGTGACAGCACATTGAAAATTGCTGGATTTAAAGTCTCATGATTGTTCTCTGTCTTTATTGGCTTCTGAGGGCTGCTGTAACAAAGCACCACAAATTGGGTTGCTTAAAATAATAGAAATGTATTGTCTCTCAGCTTTGGAGGCTAGAAGTCCAAAATCAAAGTGTTAGCTGGGCCATTCTCTGGAAGAAACTTTTAGGAAAAAAATCCTTCCTTGCCTCATCTTAGCTTTGGTTGGTGGCTGTCAATCCTTGCCTTCCTTGGCTTGCAGGTGCACAATTCCATAATCTTCCTCCATTGCCACAAGGTGTTCTACCTGGGTGTCTCTGTCTTTACATGGAGTTCTTATCTTTGTGTCTAAATTTTCCTCTTCTTGTAAGAGCACCTGTCATATTAGATCAAGAGCTCAACCAACCCCAGTATTACATCATTTTATAATAGCTAATTACATCTGTAATTATTTCCAAATAAGGCCACCTTCTGCAAATTAGGGGTCTGTAGTAGTCAGGGTTCTCTAGAGAAACCAAAGCAATAAGAGAGAGTGAGAGAATGAGAAATTATCTTATGTGATTATGGAGGCTGAGAAGTTTCCCAGTCTGCTGTCTGAAAGTTGAAGATCCAGAAAAGCCATTGATGTAATTTCAGTCTGAGTCTAAAGGCCTGAGACATGGGGAAGCCAATGGTATAAATCCCAGTCCAAGCGCAGGAAAAGACGAATGTCTCAACTCAGGCAGGCAAGCGGGAAGGGAAGGAATCCTCTCTCTGCTTTTTGTTCTGTTCAGGCCCTTAAAGGATTAGATAATGCTCACCATGTTGGGGAGGGTAATTTATTTTACTTAATCCATCAATTCAAATGCTAATTTCATTAGAAACACTCACACATACATTCAGGAATAATGTTTAATCTAGGCCCAGTCAAGTTGACATAAATTTAACTACCACAGATTCCAACATTTTTTTGGGCAGACACAGTTCAGCTCAAAACATTGTCACAGCAAGTTTCTCCTCATGAATTATTTATTTGGTGAAACCACACCATTCTGGGGGCCCATTCCTAACCCCTCACTATCTAAATAAACTCTGTTTAAGGTTTTCTAAGACCTGGTCTTGGCCCTCTACAACTCTTGCTAAAAGTCTTCCAGAAGAACATTCTGAGTTTTTTATGATTTAAAGAGCAAACTAGAGTGTTTGTGCATGTGCTGTTTTTGTTAAAGGATTTTTTTTTACTGTATTTATATAATATTTTATTTGTGTTCTATGTTTTCTTGTGCATATTTGAGTTTCTTCTAATGGACTAAATAATTTGTCTTTTTTTCTAGTGCTTATATTTTTAAATACTATACATAATGGACATAATCCATTACTTTAGGAGCTATCTAATGACTACTTATTACAAGCAATAAAGGTAGCGTGAATCTCCACTTTCCTCTCCTCTGTTCCCTCTAATTCACCATCAGATTTTAATTTATTATTATATTTTTATTGTTCTTTATACCTTTTAATACACTTATGCCTCTATTTCTTGATTTATTAACATTAGTGAAGTCTTTTGATCTCAATTTGTAATAGATGAAGTATTCAGCATACTTATACTACTGCTCCATTTTTCTCTCTTTCCTCTCAACTTTTGTTACTTAAATCTACATTGACAGGGTGTGTAACTTTAACAACTTGCTTTGTAATTCTTTTTGTTTTAGACTTAGTCCTACATTTAAACACATTCACAAATAACTACCAGGCATTTTCACTAGTTTCTTCATTCATTTTTTGGGACACCTATAGCTTATCATTATTTCTAGGAAATTTTATTAAATTACTAGAGGCCCAGTGCATGAAATTCGTGCATGGGGGGGGGGGTGTCCCTCAGCTCAGCCTGCACCCTCTCCAATCTGGGACCCCTTGAGGGATGTCCAACTACCCATTTCAGCCTCACAATCCAGGACTACTGGCTCCCAACCACTTGCTTGCCTGCCTGCCTGATTGCCCCTAACCACTTCTGCCTGCCAGCCTGATCACCCCCTAACCACTCCCCTGCCAGCCTGATTAACACCTAATTGCTCCACTGCCAGCCCGATTGCCCCTAACTGCCCTCCCCTGTTGGCCTGGTCACCCTTAATGGCCCTCCCCTGACAGCCTGGTCACCCCCAACTGCCCTCCCCTGCAGTCCTGGTTTCCCCCAACGGCCCTTCCATGCAGGCCTGGATCCCCTCCAACTGCCCTCCCTTGCAGGCCTGGTCCCTCCCAACTGCCCTCTCCTGCAGGCCTGGTTCCCCCCAACTGCTCTCCCCTGCTGGCCTGGTCACCCTTAACTGCCCCCCCTGTAGGCCTGGACCCCCAAACTGCCCTCCCCTGCAGGCCTGGTCCCCCCCAACTGCCCTCTCCTGCCGACCTGGTCACCCCCAACTGCTCTCCCCTGCAGGCCTGGTCTCCCCCAAATGCCCTCCACTGCCAGCCTGGTTGCCCCTAACTGCCCTCCCCTGCAGGCTTGAGTCCACACCAACTGTTCTCGCCTGCAGGCCTAGTCTCCCCCAGCTGCCTTCCCTTGCAGGTCTGGTCCCTCCCAACTCCTCTCCCCTGCTGGCCTGGTCTCCCCCAACTGCCCTCCTCTGCCAGCCCAGTCAACCCTAACTGCCCTTCCCTGCAGGCCATCTTATGGCGACCATCTTGTGTCCACATGGGGGTGGCCATCTTGTGTGTTGTAGTGATGGTCAATTTGCATATTACTCTTTTATTAGATAGGATGGGGTGGCCATCTTTGACCACATAGGGCTGCCATCTTGTGTGTTGGAGTGATGGTCAATTTGCACATTACTCTTTTATTAGATAGGATTATTATTATTTTCTATAATAAATTATTTGTTTTCTTCCTGAGGGACACTAATCATGAATATATTGTAACTCCCTTGTCTGTGTTTCCTGTCTTTTATTTCTCTAGTCAATTTTAATTCCTGGTTCATTCACATTTCCTCAGATCTTGAATCCATGTGCTATTGTGTGGCCTTAGCAATCATTACTCTCTTTTGTACTGCTTCTGATATGATCTTCACTTCTGTGGTTGTTTTGTTTTCTGCTTTTTCTCTCAGTTCTGTCAGCTTACGTTTTATTTGCTTCTGGTACCTTATTACATTTTACCTTTGTTCTCTGCACTGAGACACTGAGATCCTGATTTACAGAGATGATTTGTGTCATTAGGTTTTTAAAAATTTGTGTCCCATAGCTTAACCACAATTTTCATATACTCCATTGCAAGTATTGCTAAGGAGAGTTGTGTTTTTTTTGTTTTTTTGTTTTTGTCTTCTTCCTTTCTATATATCTATATTTTGTTTTACTTAACAGTATTTTTGTGGAGATGTTGTACTACTATTTTATATAATTATTCACCTTTCAATAAGATGACTTCTTCCTGTGCCCACTACTTGAGTGACGTTTGTATTGGAGATTGAGGGTGATCAGGACCATGTTCCAAGCATTAGAAGTACTGCCCTTGTTGACATAGGGTTGTGTATGGGAACACACTACTTTTCTTTCTTTTCTTAACCAACCAAGATTGACATCAATGTCTCTCTTCTGGGCGATCTCACCAATACACAGCTTTCTGCAAAAAGAGCAATTTGTGCGGTTCCTCCATGAGATTCATCTCCCCTGCTCTTCCTTTGTACCAGTCTGGGTCTTGGGTAACAATGAGGACCAACTCAAGACCTTGTTCCTATGTTTTCAAACAACACATTGTCACTCACTTTTGTCCCCACAGAGTAGAATACTTTCTTTTTTAAAGAATTGTGCCTATTGTCTTCATCTAAGATCTGTAGCAATGGGCATCATTTCTTAGCATTTTCCTGCACTCTGGTTTGACCTTCTGTGTACCTGGCAGCAGTTCCACAGGCATTGTGGCTAAGGTTACAGAGGTCTTGTAATTGCGTTAAAGATGGGAGGTTTTCTTTTTTCAGTTTCTGTCATTATTTTGGGGTGATTGCCTAGGAGCAAGGGGAATAGTACTATTTTTATGTCACTATTATTTTTGTTTTGTTTCAAACTTTATTTAATCTTTAGTTTTTCAGAGAAAACTACAAAGTTGAGAAAACCAAGAAGCCACAGTCAAAGAAATTACCGGCAGTCATGATAAAGCACACATGTATGCTGTGTTTTACTTCTTAAACTAAAAAAGATTATCATATATCACACATTGGCATAGTTTTAATAGTGAATTGACCTGTTTCTGAGGGAATAAACATGAAAATCTGGACTTTGTACTAAGAATCTCACATTTAAGTTCATGCTTGAAAATAAAGTCTCTATATGATTTTAAAGTTTGAAATAATAAATGTTTCTCCAGTGATCATTTCACATATATTCTGTTTACTCTCAGAAGCAGATTCAGGTGAAGGATAATTAACATGGAAAATATTAAACTATTAGTATATTTTTCTGAATTTATTTTATTGACAGAAAATTTATTTCTAAATCATTGATATGGCAGCATCTGCTATCTAACTCCTTAATACTATTAAACTACAGTGGCATGTCACTTTCATAGTGTACAGTGATGTCTTTCTTCTTTTTGGTGAAATACAAAAGGTATATATGCAAAAAAAAAAGGTATATATGCAATGCCCACATTTAGGTAGACTCAGATAAACAACAACATCCGACATCAATCAACAAATCTAGAATTGCATTGCCTTGAAAATAATAAGAATTTAAAAATAAAACTTACGAACCATTCATAAAAATACGTTTATTTGGTGATTTGCATTTTTGGACAAAAAGTTATTGAAAGGTGAACATTTCTTTATATGATTATATTTAACAAAACCTGGACTTTCAGGTAAGAATATCTAGGATTTATTCACGTGTGCATCACTGAAATCAGTACAAATAAAGGCTGTGTAGTAGAAATTAACCCTGAACCCTGCATATACCTGAAGAATTAGGGCAAAAGCATTGTAAAAGGATTGCTTCTTTTAACATGTTCTAACTTTTCCCTTACTGTTACCTATGTTGCCAGTGATAGGTGGGCAAATATCATTCAGCTCCTGAAAACCCCTTTTTTTAGAAGCAGAGAGGATAGTGATTTGGACTGCCACGTTTTGTGTTTGTTGGTTGGAACAGAGTTCTAATTATTCCCTGATACATCACAAGATATAATAGATCACACAGTAATCACATTGTTCTTCATCTGCAGTCCTTTCTTTTCTACCTTAGTTTCTGCTTAGAGCTGGGCGTTCCCGCTTCTCCATGGATCTTCTATCTATCCTCTGTGTTGTGGTCATTAATACTTTTCTTAATACGTTCTGTCAGTGAATGCAAAGAGTATATGGGTAGTCAGACTTTTATATTAAAAGTAAGTTTATTTGAGATGGGTCTGTTAAGACATAAAGAACAAACAAGTGATACAAAGATGCATTGTCCAGGCTACATATATTTCAATTCCATCTCCGTGGCAGTAGTTGCATATGGAACATTTTCTGTTAAAGCTCTTCCTGACCTGCCCTTTGACGTTAAATAAAACATTGTTATAACATTAGTTATGTAGATAACAAAAGAAAATGAATATACTTGATTTTAAAAATAGAATGCAAATTGGATAGTTCAGTTTTAAAACCACAAGCAGTAGCAATCATTATATCTTTATTAAGTATTTACTATGTGCAAAACACATTATCCACTGCTATGGGGATATGAGCAATTGAAACTGTCAGGAATTTTTAATACATTTCTGGAGATGACATGGAAATAAAAAAAAATACAGAGTAAGCCAGAAATAAATGATTTTCACAAATATTAAGTAATGAAATTCTAAGGCTAATGGTTCAGAAGAAGAGCTATATCAAGTCAGGGTCTGGAAAGGTCTTATGTGGGAGTAGATGGGTTAACCCCTGAAAGGCAGATAAAAATTGGATAAGTAGAGATAAAGAGGAGGGATTTTGAGAGTAAAAGGAGATATGAACATACTTGGAGGTAAAGAAGTTCTAAACTTATTTGATTGGAGATGATGGTCCATGTGGATAAATTTTAAGAAATAGACTTAGAAAGCAAGATGAGGACCAAAAGCCAAATCTTAGAGCAAAAGGAGATCAAAAAGAGTTCATTTAAAAGAAATAAAAAAGAAAAATTTCTCAATACTTAACTGTTGTCCCAAGACCATGCTTTTAAAAGCTGGATTAGGTGAACAATTTATCCCGTTCTTGAGTTTTTATGGAATTGGGGACTATATTAACTGTCTCACTTCGGAATTTCTCTTACTTCTATTTGGATTTATTTTCTTTGTCAGTGCTGAATGGAAATCTCTTTATTGAGGGCTTTGCATTAGTCAAAATAATTAATTAATGCTGTGGTAAAAAGACAACCTCCCAAATGTTAGACATTAGTACAACAAAGGCGTATTTGTTCATCACAGCACAAGTGTGTAACGTGGGCTGACGAGAGCCTCTCCTCCACACGATCACTCGGAGATACAAGATAACTGAGGCAACCTTATTGCTAAGTGGTATTTTGTGGAACACTTGGTTTTGTAGGCTATTGGAGCAAAGGAAGATTCAGGCGTGGGGTCACACACTGGCCCTTCATGCTTTGGCACATCGCTTTCCCACATCTATTGGCCAGGTCACAGGGCCCTCCAACCTGCAGAGGGGTGTAAAACACAGGGGAACAAATGGAACGTTTGGTGAGTTCCACTGTCTCGGCCACACCCTTCAATCTGGGAGGTACACCCACTGAAGGCGCATCATAAAATTTCCCCTACCTTTTGTTTCTTAAAACTGAAATTTCTTCAAAAATTAAATTTTCAGATTTCATGTCCCAACTTTAAATAATTAAATAATTATGTGGGTATATTTTCGAAACCCTCTTCAATTAATACCTATTCTACTCATAAAATGGAAAAAAATTTACATTGGTTCTGCAAGAGATGCAAGAAAAATGTCAATGTAATTATTTTTATTTTCTCTGGCTTTACCTTTTCATAATCTATAACTAATGGTAATTTCAGGGCAGTTCTCAGCACCACATCTCTGCCCACTCTATGTACTTATCCTCTTTTATTCTAATTTAAAGATTTTGCTTCAAGTTTTTTACCTTCTTGGCCAACCCACTTCCATCCTGTCAAAACTGTGTCCTTCCTTCAATGTCCTCAGCCAATTGCATCTTCTCCAAAAGGTTTCCCAGATTCTCCCAATCAAAATTCATCCCTCCCTCTCCAAACTAAGAGTATGAACATCAAATGCTTATCTTGCCATGCTTTGTAGCTTTATCTCTATAAAGCATGTGTTAATGACTTTGCTGTCTCCCCAACTCTCCCTGGAAACAGTTGGCAATGTTTGGAGATAATTTTGATTGTCAAAATCTGGGGTAGGTAAGGGACTGCTGCTGGCATCTGGTGGGTAGAACCAGGGATGCTGTCAATATCGTACAATGCACAGACAGCCACCACAACCAAGAATTCAGCAGCCCAAAATGTTAATGGTGTTAAAGTGGAGACTGAAGGCCAGAGTGAGAACAATTTTTCCTCTCATTTCTCACCACAGACTGCCAACCATAATGTTCTGCAGTCAGTAATATACTCAATATTCAGTAAAGACTGGGCTTCAGAAATGTCTGAAAGAGTCACCAGGTCATATTGTTAGAAAGGAGAAATTAATTTTTAGTAATAGTCATGGTGGTGTCTTCTAATGTATGCCCATAGTTTCCTCCTTCTCAGGCCCACGAGAGCACAATACTTCCCATTCCATCACAGTTGAGTGTGACAGTTACTTCTGGACATTATATTATAAGTGGAAGTGACTTGAGTCATTTCTGTGCCATAGTGTTTAATTGCTGGTGTGAGACCCTGCGGTTCCCTATTCTTCCAGCTGCTGAAATCAGCCTGCATCCAAGGTATCCTACAAACATATGAATACAAAGGTATGTAATGTGAGCAAGAGATCGTCGTTTAACCCACCAGTTCTTCAGTGCTATAGGCATATAAATATTTCTGAGGGGAGGGGGAAGTGGGGGAATGTGGAGAAGGATATAGGGGAATAAGTGGTGATGGAAGAACACACAATACAGTGTACAGATCATGTGTTGTAGAATTGTGCACCTAAACCTATATAATCTTGTTAACCAGTCACCTCAATAAATTAAATGTAAAAACCCATGTAAAATTCTGCTCGCTCCTAAAATGCTAACTTATGTCAGTCTGATTTCTCTTAAAACGTCAGTGTTATTATGGCAGCTTAGAGACCTACCATCTCTGACATGAACCTGTTCCTGGGTTCATTTTGCTGATAAATCAACAAGTTTTTGAAATCAACAATTTTTTAAAGCATTCCTAAATCAATCTTTATTCTGCTTTTGAATTTTTGCTTTACTACTTAGGGCTATAATATTGACTTTACCTTTCTTAGACAATTGTAGTTTATGCATGTTTTCAATTGAACTATATTTATTTCAATATGAAACATGAATCAAGTTCTATTTGTTTCTGTTAGTTTGTAAAATATATTCTATTAACACGAACCACTCATGGGACATAGAAGTACCATAAAATTATAGAAAGAGCACTGCCCAGGGGTAATGAGGTAGCACACATAGAGCTTTGTACCTAAAGGTAGAAAAATTGGGTCCCAGTGCAACTCTGCAATTGATTGCTATAAGATAGATAAAGCCTATACACACACTTTGTAAACCACTGTACACTATGCTAAGGAAATTTATTAGTAGGTTGCTCACAGGTCTCTTGCTCTGACTCTGTAGCCACTGAACTCCACGACCATGTAAGTAAGTTGACTTCTTGGTTTTCAGTTTCTTTACTCATACACTAGACTTATAATAGTTGTATTCTATTTTTTTCCCAAATATTAAAAGTCCAGGTTTCTATATGTGACAAATTATTCTTAATTTAAATGCTTTGCAAAATTTCCATCCTCTTGAAAAAAATGTGAATTATTCCCTTATTTTTAAAATGATTCAAATATCTTATAGATAAGTCATTTCTAATTTTTACTATTTTATATAACACAATGCATGACTCTATTTGTTTTTAATAAATGTTGAGATGAATAACTATTTACCACAGTATCAAATCACTAATTAGAAATAACTCATTTGTAGCATCAATTTAGTAGTATTAAACAATAATCCTATCTAATAAAAGAGTAATATTGAAATTAACCATCACTCCACTACACCCACAAGCCACGCCCACCAGCCAATAAGGAGCAAGTATGCAAATCAACCCCAACCAAGATGGCTGCAGCCATGGAGTGAGCAGGAGGCTTGGGTTTCCCCTGCAATGGAGAAAGCCAAACTTTCCGCACACCCTGGCGGGCCCAGGCCTCCACTCAAGGGTACAAAGTTTCAATTATAGAAGATAAAAAAATGCCAACAAAAATGGCAGCAGCCACGGAGCTGGAGAGAGCAGGAGGCTTGAGTTGCCCCCGGCAATGGAGGAAGCCCAGCTTCCTGGCCAACCTAGGCCTGTACTCAAGGCTACAAAGTTTCAATTATAGAAGATAAATAAATCCCAGATACCAGGACCTCCACTTAGGTCGCCGGGGGGCGTGGCTGGCCTGCAAACCACCACAGGCCCCTCATCCAGGCTGCCCCACATGCCAAGGGAACCCCCACCCTGATCCGGGACACCCTTCAGGGCAAACCAGCTGGCCCCCACCCGTGCACTAGGCCTCTATCCTATCTAATAAAATAGTAATATGCAAATTGACTGTCACTCCAACATAAGATGGCTGCCCCTATGTGGTCAAAGATCCTGCCCCCATGTGGACACAAGATGGCCGCCACAAGATGGCCAGCAGGGGAGTGCAGTTGGGAGGGACCAGGCCTACAAGGGAGGGCAGTTGGGGGTGATCAAGCCTGCAGGGGAGGGCAATTAGGGGTGACCAGGCTGGCAGAGGAGGGAAGTTGGGGGCGACCAGACCTGCAAGGAAGGGCCATTGGGGGGGACCCAGGCCCGCAGGGGAGAGCATTTGGGGGGGACGAGGCCTGCAGGGGAGGGCAGTTAGGGGCAAACAGGCTGGCAAGGGAGCAGTTAGGCATCAATCAGGCTATCAGGGGAGTGGTTAGGTGGTGATCAGGCTGGCAGGCAGAAGCAGTTAGGGGCAATCAGGAAGGCAGGCAGGCAAGCAGTTGGGAGCCAGCAGTCCTGGATTGTGAGAGGTATGTCTGACTGCCCGTTTAGGCCCAGTAGGATCTGGCCTAAACGGGCAGTCGGACATCCTTCAAGGGGTCCCAGATTTGGAGAGGGTACAGGCTGGGCTGAGGGACACCACCCCCCCACACACCATGCACGAATTTCATGCACCAGGCCTCTAGTGTTGATAATAATAGTTTTGGGCTAGGCAGTATCCCATAAGTATTACAATCATTACCTGATTTAATTTCACAACAATCGTAAAAGGTAGGCAAAAATGATAAGGTGAAAATTATGATAATATTATTTTTAGATTGGGTTATATGATCTCTTTATTCATTTTAAACTTCCCAAAGCATTTGTGATCACTCTGTAGAACCAGTGTACAAACTATAATCGGAAAGAAATCGGTGGTATTTTTACAGTATGTGAACACAACCATCTGATTTATAGTTCAATCTGTTAATGCACCCTGTTATTAGGCCACCTGGCAGTTTTATGCATTGTGAATTTAAAGAGGAGCTCAATGTAACATAAGCTTTACAAGCTGGAGAAATATTATTGAAATGAAACATGAATGAGAACCATTTAAACAATAAAATAATATGTATAGACTATATATTTTTTAGTTTTAGTTAACACATGCCTTAGGTATAAATTCTGAAATAAGTTGAGGTTCTTATGAGACTATAAAGATGAAATTCAAAATAAACTTATTATTATACTATTGTTAATCATGTAGTATTCATATGCTTATAGAGAAGCAAAATACAGCCACAAATTCCCCAGAAAAATTAAGATCACCTATCAACTACATTTTCTTTTAGTACACACAGAAGTGTATTTTGGGAAGTGCTGTCAGAATGAAAAGCCAGAATTGGGAGGTGGAAAAAAAACCTGTAACTTATTGACCATCTCTTTTATGACTCTCAATTTTATTATCATTTAAGGAATTTGATCCACCATTGCTGAAGTACAAAATAAGGTCTGTACCAAGATAATCCCAGAAAATATGTCAATAAGATTAAACAGTGGCATAACAGTGAATCTGTATTAGACTTGAAAAAAGAATGTCTACTGTAATGCGATGATATTTGCCCTGTATTGTTCTAAATACTAGTAAATCAAATAGTAGTTCCTATAGTATATGAAAAGTGTTATATTGTGAAAAGTAATATGCTATGAAAAGCATTATATGTAAGCAGGATTCTTTACAATGATCCATGAAATTTGGGCTTGGTTTATTTAATTTTAGTCCCTTTCATTAAATTTATGAACTACAAGTTATAAGATAGTTGTTATTTTTATTCAACAATTACACTATAATCAAACTGCATTATTCACATCAGGATTTTAAAGGGATCTGCTTATATGATCCATATTAATATAATTTTGAAATATATTTGCTATAATGGCTTAAGGGAAATTATGCTTTTATATAAACATACCTATTTTCTCTCATTTTAAAACTATGAAAATGTGAAATATTAATGAGTTCTATATTTTGAATTATAAGACACTTCACAAATAATTATGAAAAATAATGGCTGTTCAAATAGATATTTATTTCTTTAAAATGTATGGGGAAGTATTGAAACTGCTTCTTAATGTCTCAATGTTTTTCAAATATTTAACTGTCCAGTGGGAAAAAAGTGAAATACATTTTCTTATACATTAGAAGCAAAATCAAATATTAAATATGTCCATTAACTATTATGATATGCTTTTAATCTTAACATTGACTTTACCATTAGATATTTGGATTCTACATCTTAATTCTGCTATTTCTGTTTAATCTTCTGGTTATAATATTTCAATTTAGAGATTTTGATAACATGATGCCCAACTTTTTCTTACAGAAAAAGAAAACTATGAAAATAAACAATCATTTAAACAAATTCAATTCCCCCACGTATCAATCATGGTATGTTACTTGGTTTAACTTTTGCGAGTTGGTATTTAGATACTCCTTATTGTGCCACTTACTAAGGTGACTGTGTATTTTTTGCCCGTCTAATGTGCCCTGAAGACTTCTGGTTGGGGAACTCGGGGAGGTCACAGGATATGATAAAATTCATTTTACTGAAGTGTACTGGTTATGAAAATTGCTTGTTCCAGTGGGCGATTTCACTACTTCATTTATAGCGTAAGTGCTCATTGTGCTTCCACTGGCTGGGATCTGACCCCTATATTTCTCATTTTCCCTCTGAAATGTGGGTCAGCAATGTTTTCAGGTTCCTTCTCTCCTGTAAAACATTTTATTTTTAAATATGTGACACAGGAGCTTTCTGAAAGAACAGGTTAAAAAAAAAAAAAGTCCTGCTGGATGGCATTTATGACTCAGAGAAGTATCATTGCCATTGACCTCACAACTCTTCTTAAATAGTCAGAGAAGGGCAACAAAATTGTCAATTAGGCTTCCGAGGAAGAGCATTCAGCCCAACTCAGCTCGTGCTTGGCAGCATAACCATGCAGATCTGGCTTCTATGTGAGAGGCCGTTCAAGCCTATAATAACGAGGGCTCAACAAATCTGAACTTCCTTTCTCAAGAGCAGATTTAGAAGCAGTTGGTTTGTTATACACTTATTAAAAGGTTTTGTGGCATTGAAATGTTACTGCAGATAGTCAGCCTAATTCTTTGATTCACAAATCAGAGGTCAGGCTTCTAGAAAGCTTTAAGAAGTCCTTTTCTGTTTTCATAGAAATGGTGGTTAAAGACATTTTTTTTTGCCCCTTCACTTTTTTCTGATGATGCATTCAATACTTTTCTGAGATAGCATTGAGCTAAGGAGGATTTATCGGTATCAGTAACCGGTTACTAAGAAAACTGATACTGTTACCCACCAACCACTTTTTAAGATTTGGTATTCAGTATACTCACTGAGTAACAATAATAATAATAATAATAATAATAATAATCATAAGAAGAAGAAGAAGAAGAAGAAGAAGAAGAAGAAGAAGAAGAAGAAGAAGAAGAAGAAAACCAAAGTAAATTCAATAATAAATTATTACTTGGTCTTTATGTTTTACCAATCACCACATTTTGTGATTTAAATAAATACCAATTGTTCTTAGGTTATAAAGAAAGTAATAGACAAAACATATAACTGAGTTAAAAATCAGAGGAGAAAGTAAATAGTCAATATAGTATCGTAGAAGGAAATAGTTAATATGCTCCATTTTCTGCCAAGTCACCATCCTAAAACTGGGCTGCAACACGTTAACGCGTAAGGTGATATCTATTTAAAATATTTTCCTTCATGGAGAAATTGTTTCTAGTCTTACACAATAGTAACCTGAGCCATTTGTTTCATTTGTAAATGAACTTTTACCAAGCCTAGACCTGTTTCTCAAAGGGAGAGACAGAGCAGGAGAGATGGGACCGAAGCCAATGGTCTGTAAGAGAATGACTTCCCTTTCATGGAAAGAAAGCCAGTTATAATAATGCTACCTGGAGACAAACAATAGAGGCCCACTGTAGTAATTGCCAGAAACGGAATTAGGAAATCAGAAGAATAACAACAGCTGGGCTGGGTCTTGTATTGGTCACCTATTGCTCTATTTCCTTCCCAGCCAGAAGGGCTCTCTTCTCTCTCTCAGTGTGCACAATGTATGTGTACAATATCCCAAGCACACATTTGCATTGGAGTCTAAATTCCTTAGCCAATTAGTGTTATGATGTTATCACAAGTTATTTGGAACTGAATTGCAGTAATTATTACCCAGGACGGTCTCTGTTCCCTGAGAATAGCTGTAAGGTTGAATAAACCAGGAAAAAATACCTTAAAAAAATTCATCCTAGAAAATAATGACAATATTGATAGTGTATTAGAGTGATAGGGCCAGATTTAGCCCCAAATGTGTCTGTTACCTAAGTTGGAAATAGTTAAATAAATTCACAAGGATGTCATAAATTAAACAAAGAAGAAAAGGCTTGGCTATCTGTCAAAAAGACCTCGTGAAACTCTTCACAGAGATTGTGCAATAAGTGTGTCATCAGGTGCAGGCACAGAGAACATGCATTGAAAGGGAGTTACTAGCCTTCGTTTTTATATATAATAAAAATCTATTGTGGAGATGTGTCTAATTTTTTAACACATAAGCTCCCCTTTACAAACAGGTTAAAGCTATATTCCAGCTGTTTTGTGACCTGGTAGGAATTGTTCCATTTTCCTATATCTGTATGTGCATTCATATATGCATAGTCAGATCCAAATTGATTGATTTTGCCATATTTTATGTTGACCACTATAAAGAAAGAAGATAAAAGAGTATATCTCAATAGATTTATTGTTAGCTTATTCTAAATTGCCTGCAGATATTTTTAAAAATTAGTTTACCTAAGAATTCCCACTATTGTAATCTCACCACTTGTTTTCATTTTTGTCTTCTATTCCATGGGGTATGTGATTCATGCAAAAAGTCCAACTCCTATGCACCATAAAACTATTGACTCAGAATAATTGTTTGTACACACACATCCTTCAGGTTTAATACTTTATCAAGAAGTTTCCTTGGAGTTTAGGGATTTCCTGAGAAGTATCTAGCCATAGGAGGTAGAAATGTTGTCACCAATAGTTCTGAGTCAGTATATTTTTAACTTGCCTGGGTCTTTTAGCTGAGTCACTTGCTCTGGGTAAGAGAAAAGAAAATGAAAAGCAAAGAGCAGAATAGTAATAGTTGAATTCTTCCATACACTGGAACAAAAACCCCACAGAATTTGGAATTGTCTAGGGGAAATGCAGTAGGACTATCCCCTCATTCTTTCATCCATTAATAAAATATGTGTACAGATGAAGTGCCAGTCTTTCAGGTTAGTAAATATTTTAGCACATGCTGATTGCATATTATATGGTACTAGAGGCCTGGTGCACGAAATTTACGCACGGGAAGGGGGGTCCCTCAGCCTGGCCTGCACCCTCTCCAATCCAGCACCCCTTGGGGGGTGTCCAGCTGCTGGTTTAGGCCCGAACCCTCGCAATCCGGGACCGCTGGCTCCTAATCACTCACCTGCCTGCCAGCCTGATCGCCCCTAACTGCCCTCCCCTGCCAACCTGGTCGCCCTTAACTGCCTTCCCCTGCTGGCCTGATTGCCCCTAACTGCCTCTGCCTCAGCCCCTGCCACCATGGCTTTGTCTGGAAGAACGTCCGGATGCATGTCTGGTCTATTTAGCATATTACCCTTTTATTAGTATAGATAAGACAATATGTAAACTTCTGCCTTTTAGAAGTTGGCAAAGAAGCAACACTCAGAACCAGTTATCATTTTTATTTTCACTCTGCACTGTGGGATCTTGCTATATACATTATTTCACTTATTCCTCACAATAACCTTTTGATATGAGATTTCAGCACTGCCCACATTTTAGAAGAGAAAGCAGTACTATTCCAATAGAGATTTGCTTTTCCAAGCAGCAGTGCATTTTGCTGAAGTTCAAAAGGCTACAGTGTCCAAATTACAAAAATTTAAAATAATTTACCTAAAAAGTAGGAACATGATAAAAAGATTGGAAAACTTCACTTTGGGGAAAGTCATCTCATCCTTTACAGAGTGGTCTCCCTCTCAGCAAATGGATACATGTATGTATACTGTTGATCCTTGAGCCCCTCTTCAGACACTGTCCGAGTAACTTCTCCGCATGCAGCAGGCCCTCACTAATGATTAATAGTCTACATCGAGAGATCCACAGACGCCTCTGACTTAGCTGAGGGTAAACCTGGCTGCCAGGCTGGAAGTCTGGGAGTGGAGCCACCGAGAGCAAGGAGGTGATACTGTAGCACTCTGTTCCTTCTTGCTCAAACGTGTCTGTAACTGCTGGAGCTGGAAAAGCTCGACCTAGACCTCTAACACACAGGTGTTTTATCTTAGACAAAAACAGTAACCAAAAGCAACTTCATTTTTCAGAATTATCTTCTTACCATCATCACGTGCTTCCTGTTGCCTTGATAATAAAGCCAGAGCCTTTACTAATTAGACTTAGCTTGACACATTTGCCTGAGGGGAAGCAAAATGATTTGCACGGGTACTTCCAGGCCCTGTAGAAGGCCCAAAGAGATATTTGCAATGATTGCCAAGGATCCTAGATCCCTGGGATTGGAAACTGCCAAACAGACCTAAGCAGTGTGAGATGGCAACACTGCCAACCCTGCCCCGAACCCGGGAGGCCTGAACATACCTGAGTCACCATGTCAGCCTGGGATATCCCCATCCTGCCTCAGGACAGGCAAAGAGGACCGGCTACGGATGTGTTGAATGAAGTCTTACCAAGTTTGCCTCCCTAACACACCCCAGAGGATTTGAATAAGTCCCTTGAAAGAGTTATTCCTTGAGAGAGCAGAGTAAGGTGTTGCAGCACCAATGAGGATTTTATTGGACAATTTGCTCTGAAGCCCCCAGCACAGTCCTGGGTGAGGAACACTGACGTCCAGCTGCCCAGGGTGTGACCAGGCATGGGAGAGTGGAAAGCTCCCAGCAAGAAAGCTCCCAGACACCATTTCCTGAGATGGTTGACCAGAAAAACACTGAGAGAAACCAGTGCTGAAAGCTGCTGCCGAGAGCCCTGTCACATGCGGCGAGGTCACCCTGCCCGGGGTACTGGACGGCTCAGCAGTGTGTGCCACACTGTAGAAAGAAGTGATCCGGGGCTAGTATTTGCTTGATCACTTTGGGAGGGTGGAATAGCTTACCATTTGTTATGCTCCTTTCTCAGGAAAGAGAACAATAATTTTGTTCAAATTCTGGAACAGCCATTGGCTAATTAGGGATAGTCACTGCATTCACTCCAACTTGGAGGGCTGGCCCAGGAGGAGAACATTATTACTAACAATTCCAACTGAAGATTCCTTTTAATGTAATTTTTAAATCTTTTTTTTTTTTCAAATCTTGACTCTTCTGAAGATCTCTAATCATTGGTACCACCAATGACTATATAAAATAGAATTACTCTGTCATCATTTGTTTGCCAAATTTATATTTGAATCAAAATGTCAATGCTGTATAAGAGGTTTATTACAAAACTAGAGGCCCGGTGCATGAAATTTGTGCTCGGGTGCAGTCCCTAGGCCTGGAAGCAATTGAAGCACGAGCATCTGGCATGGAAGGGCAGGTCCCAGCTGACTTCTAGGTCCTGGACAGCACCTGGGCCCCTGGGTCCCTGCGCACCCCCCCTCCGCCTGAGTCACGGTGCCTGAGTCCCCATGCGGAGATGTGGTGAGCACGGCTGGATGCTGTGGGATGGGGCACAGCATGAGCAGTGCACTCTCCCTGCTTGCCAGGTAGACTGGCTTCTGTGCAAACCCATGGGGAGCTCTCGACCAGCCCCTGCGGTCCCAGTGGCTACAGCCAGCTCACCCAGAAGGGCAGGCTCCTCACAGGCACCCAACACCTGAGCGCATGGGCTTCCCCAGTGCGTGAGCCCTGGTGTCCCAGGGGAGGGGAGGAGGGGGAGTGAGAGTGAGCTTGGTGGACACACTGCATTCTCACCACACCTCCGTCCCCATCACCCCCACCCCTAGGTAGCCGGCAAGAGGTCACAGTGTGTCACCAATGCCCGCCATGTTCTGCACCACCTCCTGGTGGTCAGCGCACATCATAGCGAGTGGTCGAACTCCCGATCTCCCAGTCAAACTCCCAGTCGAACAACTGCCCGAGGGGACAATTTGCATATTATGCTTTTATTATATAGGATTATCTGACTTCAAGCCTCATGAACAATTTCTTCAATTAGTATTCACATTTTTTTAAATAAGAAAAATAAACAGGAGGGTGCCTAATAATCACATCAATATATATGCTGGTTTACTTTTTTCCTGTTAAATTCTATGCCCTCACAGATTTCGCACACTAAAAAAGAAAGTGAATATTGAATGAGGAATTTTTAAATTATGTAACATTTCTACCTATAATAGTCATGTGTAGGGAAAGGTATACTATTTTAAAACTTTTTTAAGGTATCATGATTATTATTCTCAAAAAACTTGTGCTATAGAAAAGAGAAATTTGTCAATCTTAGAAGCCAGTTCAATCAGCAAAAAAAATTGCATTATGATTTTTAAAAATAGTAATGTGCTAGGGCGATAGCTACTCTGGACACTTCCCTAGATTTTGCAGTTGAATTGGAATAGATGGAGGGATGAGGGGAAAAAATAGTTTACACACAACCACACCAATCTGACCAACTGATGGTAAAACAGAATAATCAGAAAGAACATTGGGTGCTAGAAGGACTATTGTTTCTTTTATATAATACTGGGGCCAACCAGAGGGACACCACAATTTAGGAAGGAGACTTCAGTAAAGTTCAAAATACTAGGCTAAGGGCAGTAAGAAGCTCAGTTTCAGGACAGCCAAGTGGAAAGAGTCCAGGTTACAAAGCCTAAGAAGTTCAAGGCCTTGACCAGGTAGCTCAGTTGGTTGGAGTATCGTCCTGATGCACCAAGGTTGTAGGTTCAATCCCTGATGAGAGCACATATAAGAAGCAACCAATGAATGCATATATAAGTGGAACAACAAGTTGATGTTTCTCTCTGTCTTTCTTAAAATCAATAAATAAAAATTGAAAAACAAATAGTTCAAGAAGTCCAGAAACTATGGGGACAAGTTTGGTTGGACCTGATAGAATACCCTGAAAGCCCAAATGGCCTTGACTGGACATCTCTTGCACTCCAATAGTGAGCTGCATAAGTAGCTGACTAACCCTTATTTGTTCTTAATCAATGCTCTGCTCCTTTGTTCACATTTAAAAACTCCTGCTGCCTGCTTGGGTGCAGGAGCCACAGTGCCCAGGTTTGTTTCCTTAAACCCCTGGGGTAAGAGAATTTGTGTACAAATATTTTTGGGATCAGAAAATGTAGTGCTGTGGTTGACAGTGACCCTATGAAAGTTTTTATAAATATTTGTACAAACACTGAAATGTGTATGCAAATAAGGTAGCAATAGAGGCTACTGAATATATCATCTCTTGCTCCTGATAAGTAGTCTAGTTTCTACCTCCCCAGATGCTTAAATAAAATATTGATAAATTACTTTGCTTTATTTAGTTCATGAAGTTGCATTCTCACAGATTTTTTTTAAAACCTAGGCTCATTCTCTAGCCAATATTAGTGTCTAGAAAGGCACTTGAAAGTTTTAAGATTCAGAAGGATTGACTGCTGCCTCCCAACTCCCAGAAATGCAAAGTAACTTGAATGCTTGAGGTTTAAGAAAGCTTTGAGTAACCTCTGTTTAACCTTCCTGACTTGCTAAAAAAGTAATTCTCAACTTCTGTCTTCAATTCATAGGATGGACTCTTCCAACAACTCAAGCCTCTTCTGTAGACAGCTCAGTTCCCTTCCTCCTAATAAATGGAGAATGTTTTGAAAGGTCCAGATTAGGTTCCAGTAGTTTCTTTCTTTCTTTTTTTTTTTTTTACTTATTTTTTTAATTGAAATCTCTTTTACTTTCCAATTACAGTCAACTTATAATATTTTATTAGTTTCTCTCCCAAAGCAAAACCTTTTGCCATGTCCTCTGAGTGGGGTCTACTGTTCTTTCTTTACTCTTCCTAGTAATTACCTCCATTTGTACTATTTATCTTCAATAGAAGAAACTCACAAGTTGTCTATACTGAAAGTAAGTCTCATTCTTGACAAATGATTTTCTGGGTGCAATAGAATTTGCTTAAGGCTAACACAAAGCTTCAAAGAGATTACTCAGTAGAGTAACATCTTACTCAGATGTTAGGATTACATGCAATAAATATTGCCTATAGTCTAAATTATCTTTGAAATATCTTAAATTCTCCATAAAGTAGAATATTTTATAATTTTTGGTATGTCTAATACATAGCCTGGAATACCGTTGGACACTGAATGAGGTGGTTGCTTTGCATACTAAAATTGTGCAGGGTTAATGTGCTTGCAGTGTGACTTCTCTATCCTGATCATCCTATATAACAAAACCCTAATATGTAAATCAACCAAACGGCAGAACAACAGGTCTCTATGATGCACACTGACCACCAGGGAGCAGATGCTCAATGCAGGAGCTGCCCCCTGATGGTCAGTGAGCTCCCACAGAGGGAGTGCTGCACAGCCAGAGCTGGGCTCATGGCTGGCGAGCACAGTGAGAGTTGTGGGAGCCTCTCCCACCTCTGCAGCAGTGCTAAGGACCCCGAGGGGGATATCTGACTGCTGGCTTAGGCCAGCGGGGAGTGGGCCTAAGCCGGCAGTCAGACATCCCCCTTGGGGTCCCAGACTGTGAGAGGGTGAAGGCCAGGCTGAGGGACCACCCCCCCACCCCCCAGTGCACAAATGTCATGTGCTAGGCCTCTAGTAGAGAATAAATTAATGCTGGTAACTATAGCTCAAAATTCTAGCTTCTTTTTCAGACTACAGCAATATCCAACAATAATTATGACAAATCCAAGAACTTTCCTTGGAAGAATGAATGGAACTTTAGGCTCAGGAGCTGTGACAAAGCAATTCAACCCCAGTGTTCATTAATTCAACATCATTTCATTACAATTCCTATAAAATTTTTCCTGTGGTGAAGAAAACTCAGAATAGTATGCCTATAATATTAATAAAGCTTACCTAAAATCTCCATAATTCCAGTAAAAATAAATATTTTATTAGATATCTCAAGTGGCTTATATTTTAAAAAGATAATTAAAATAAACCAAACACTTTCCAGTAAATGTAAAAGATTCCTATTGTACTCAATAAGCTATAAATATCCTGTCTTTTTGTTCTCTAAATCATAATTTCCATTTGTTTAACATCTAATTTAGTTCTATAAATATTCACTACCATTTTGATATTTGCTTAAATGTTCCAAGTACGGACCTCTTTATCAAATTAGGTCTGTGATTAAATCAGGGGAAAATAATACACTTAAATTCTTAATATCTTTATTATTTGTCTAACAAAACTAAACAATTAATCTTTAAATATTCTAAATCTTTTTAGAACTCTGGTTTTGGTGAACATGGCAGTCAAAACTCTTCAAACCATTTACCTCAAAAATATCTTCAATGAAGCTGCTTATAAAATTTAATAAACCAGGATAATGTATTTCACAATTTTAAATTATAACTTTATTTCTTGTTTATATAGCTATATAGATGGTAATTAAGACTATTTGTATTAACAATTTATTTGCAGAAGGTTACATAGTAATTTTATCACAGAACTACTTTTAAAAATACAAAGTCTTTTAAAAATTATAAATATAGGGCAAGCTCACTGTAAAACTTTCAGATAATATAAATATAAAATAAAAGTCATCCTTCAGAAATAACCACTATTAATATTCTGTGCATATCCTTTAATGTTTTTTAATACATAAATACACACACACACACACACACACTTATAATCCCTTCTTGCTCTGAAACTGGGATCGGTTGACACATGCTGTTCTGTAACCTGCTTTTCCCCCACTTAGATATTTATCACATATCCATTATAACTCTCAACATTTGTTTGGTATTTTTTTATATGAACCATAAGTTGTATCCATTCTCTCTAATATCCATTCCCTATAATGAATATTAAGCTTGTTTCTCCTAACTACCTTCTCTTTCTTCTTTAATTTTGATAGAAACCCACAAGATATTTACCAGTGAACAATGACTTGGATGCTCTAAGGGAAATTTGCATTTTAAAATGAGATGTATGTATATTATAGTTCTAGTAAATTTATATTCAGTTTAAATCAATAGCATTAAAGAGATTGCACAACTTCCAGGGACTTTCCTAGACGTTTGCATATATAATTTCATCTAATTTATAACTCAACTCTACTATCCCTGGTTTTAGAAATAATGACTGTGACACTGAAATTTTTCCTGTAGAAGCAACTCATAATTTTAGTTTTCAAGTTATGTTTTTTTCACTTAAATAGTATTACATACTATTTAATCATTTTATTCTCAAAAATGAGTACAATAAATGAACCAATGTTATTTTTATTGATGCCTGACTGCAGCATGTAAGGTAGAATTCAGTTTTATTTGCTTCAATTTACAGGTGATCATCTTGAGGCTGAGGGGTGGTAAGTACCTTGTCCATGATTAAACAATGGTGGGACACCATCCTGCTTTCCGTGCACTATTGATGTGCATTTCATCATAAAGCTTGTGTGGGAAATTGAATTTTTCAGAAAGACTATTTATATGATTAAGAAAATCAGATAAATGCTATACACTGAGTGGCCAGATTATTATGATCTCTGAACGCAAAATAATCTGGCCACTCATTGTGTATATATATATATATATATATATATACATATATATATATATATATATATGAGGCCCAGTGCATGAATTCATGCATGAGTAGGGTCCAGCCAGCCTGGCCAGGGGGATGGGACATGGGCGGTTGGACAACCTGCCTGCTGGTCGAACTCCTGGTCAAGGGGACAATTTGCATGTTAGCCTTTTATTATATAGGATATACACTGAGTGGCCAGATTATTATGCGTTCAGAGATCATAATAATCTGGCCACTCACTGTATATCGCCTTCATTTTCTGTTATGCAACAGAAATGTGTGACACACTAAGATAGAAATAAGCCCTTTACAAAACTCTATACTGGTGACTATTTTTCTGACTTTTGTCACAACCGGCACATGAAATCTGGACTCTCATACAAGGGAAGATCACTCATCTTCAGATGTCTATTCATTGATCGTTTAGGTCCCTTGGGTTTTTATAAAGATAACAAAATAATTGCTGAGCCCCGGCTGGGTGGTCAGTTGGTTGGAGCTTTGTCTCATGCACCAAAAGTTTGTGGGTTTGATTCCTGGTCAAGGCACATACTTAGGTTGTGGGTTCCATCTCCTGTTTCATATGGGAGGCAACTGATCAATGTTTCTCTTTCACATCAAAACATATCTTCACGTGACAATTTAAAAAATTGTTGAGGGGACTCCTATTCTGAAATTATTATACAACTCTTCTGCACAATTATACTCAGAAAACTATGAAAGATGACCATTGAGCTTTGATAATCATCTTTCATTTCTTCTCATGAAAAGATATGATAACTTTTTCTGGTTATCAAGTCTAAGTGGACTGTTCAGGCTCAGATTGTATTGTGCTCTTCACAATAATCCCATCCTTCTCAGGCTGAACTTTCCACTTGCTTTAAGGCCCAACTTGTGTCACATTTTTTTTTTTTAACTCTGCAAATGAGTATGTAATGTGGGTACTTTCTGTGCCTTGTTATACTCAGTATTTTTATCAGTAACTGGATTCTGCCTGCTCTCTGCCCCTGGGAAAATTAGAATGGCTGTTTCAAAATCTATGTATAAGGAAGACTGTCTTCTATTTTGAGTCCAAAGCTATAACCAATCCCCAGGCAGGCAGCCCTATGATTTGGGCTATGCATTGATCGTTTAGGTCCCTTGGGATTTTATTTTACTTTCTGAGTAACACAATTTAACCTTCTCTGAGCCATAGGCGATCTAGTATTATAATATATTAATTCATACCCATTATCTTTTATTTCCAAGAAATGGAAATGAAATTAAAAACACTTATTGTAGCCCTGGCCAGTTTGGCTCAGCATCAAAGTGTCGGCCCAAGGACCAACGGGTCTCGGGTTTGATTCCAGGTCAAGGGCAGGTACCTAGGTTGCAGGTTCGATCCCCAGCCCTGGTCTGGGTGGGTGTGGGAGGCAACCAATCTATGTATCTCTCACATTGATGTTTCTCTCTCTTTCCCTCCCTCCCCCTCCTACCTTCCTTCCACTCTCCCTAAAAATCAATGGAAAAAATGTCCTAGGGTAAGGATTAACAAAACACAAACAAACAAAACCAAAACAAAACAGTTATTATAGTGTCTTACCTTATTTTGATATATGTTTTATGGGCATACATTGCAAGCTTCCCTATTTTAATGCCCAGCAGAGTATCTGTGTGTGTCTCTCCAGCAAGACTAAGCTTCTCATGGCTCAAATTCATGGCCCCAGAAGCCAGCCCAATGCCTGACACATAGTGGTCAAGAAAAGTTGTATGACCATAGGAGTGAATGAATAAATTGAGGATGTTCCTTTGCACTACTAAATAGTTCTCCTCCTTAAAAATGGTGACTTTTTATTGTTATTAAAGCAAATAAAATTTCATTTGCCCTACTGGTTTTTAGGATTGATTATCTCACATACTTAGAGAATTAGTTCTTACATTTACAATATTCTACAGTAGAGTTTAATGTAAAATTGTAAGTATGAAAAGCCAAATCCATAAAAGAATTCAGCAATATATAGTTAAAACTAGGCATGGTTCCCTTCAGCAAGCTTTCCTATTCAAGTCATTTCAGTAAATATATGTTTAACAAGCAATAAAACTGATGGTTATATTTACATGGCAGTCAATTTATGTTCTACAAAAGCTAAATTCCCCATCCCCAATAATACTTTATATTCCTTGACATTAGTCTGCAACAAATGGCACAATTGTGTTTTTAAAAAAAAGAATGAAAGGACTCATAATAAAAACCATTCACTCTGCCAAATATGTCATTACATTTTCCCCCTGTTCAGCTGCCAAATGTATTGCATTATATTATCAAATTGATAGATCTAGTGTTATTTCTACACTTACCATTTCATAACAACAAATAGAAATATAAGGAAGCTTTGGTAACAAATCTTGCTTAATATGTATGGGAAGTAGACAGTTTGTCTAAGAGAAAAATATAACTGATGACAGATTTCATTTCAGTCTGCTAGTGCTTATTAAGATGTCTACAAACAAAAAGCTATATCTGGGTACATCTCTTTCTGCAAACAAAGGAAAGTTTTAATTGCTTTAATCAGCATTTGCATTGTCTTTGTGGTGACATAGGTAAACAATTCAGGTCTAATCAGGAAATGTCTTTCAGAGGAGAATTCTTCAGCTTAGACTTTAACTGAACCTAATAACATATTTTCTAAATAGTCATTGTTAGATAAAGTTTAGCAATGTAATACTGTGCTGATGTATATTTAAATTATTCCTAAGCCATTAATAGAAAGACTGGTGATGTTTGTTTGCTATGCCCTTATTAGGAATATAATTTTCAGAAATAAAAATGGCTCCCATAAAATAAAAAAACCAGACTGATTAATCAACCCCAAGTGCCAGCATTATGCTTTTTATTCACCAATAACATGTTAAACATAAATAAGTCTTTGCTTCCTTCCTAAGTATTCTTTTTAATTCAATTCCTCAAATACTTATTACAAGGCGAAATACCTTGTTATAAACTAAAAACATTATAAAGAATAAGAGAACTCTATAACATTTAAATAAAACTGCAGCCTGAGGTACTTAAGTGGAAGCATTTTCAAAACTCGTGGAACTTCAATATAAGACCATTTACTAAATATAAATATTGCTACAACTTCAATAAGGCAAAAGATACTTCAATTTGTGTCTTAGCATCTTATATATATATGTCACTTGCATTCTGTAAAGACTGCAATGACACCATTTAAGAAATAAGTAATGAGTGGATAATGTAAAATGTGGTAGGGGACAGAAAATGGGCTTCAAAGTTGGGAAGCACAAGACTCAACACTTTCCTTAGTCTATCTCCTTTGAGTTGTGTAAGCTTGGGAAAGTCATTTACCATCTCTCCAGGTCTCAGTTTACTCATTTGTAGAATGGGGATTCATTCAATTGTCACCTGTGGACCAGGGACCGTGTTGGCATTGGAGACACATGCCCTGGCCTCATGAAGCTTCCGTCTACTTTAGGCATGCATAGTAAGCCAATAGTCACACACACACCAACAGGGTAATAATGCCAGTGATCTTCATCCAGCATCTAGAAGGGTTCAGGAACCTGGAGAAGGTGCTGTGCGTAAATTAATCAAGAGTCCAGAGACGAAACATAATTTTGAAAGGCATCATGGGGAGTCAGAGAAGACTTAGCTAAAGGAACTAAGTTCTCCTTGTCTCAGGACCCCTTGCTTTTTATTAACACAATTTGTCCTAAGGCAAGGTGGAGATATACACATCAAAGGGTAGGATTTGTATACACAATCCACTGTCAGATTGGAAGAATTGCCTTCCGCTGTTCACGTGTTTGGCCAGTAGGAGACAATAACATGTAGGTTAAGATGCTCTCAGTTGTCTGGCAGCAAGCAATCATTGAATGCATCCTTTTCAGGTTTGGGGAAATGCCCTCAGCCAACTCCAGATGATTCAGCCCTGCTGACATGCTGGAATTGGCTTCTGGCATGGTAATTGAAGTGCACCAAGGGGTCATACAGGGGAGATTCCTGGTTTATTTGGGGCCTCTGTCCTCAGAAGGTATAGTTTATAATAAAAATGGAATTGAGTCAGTGATTCACATGTTACAGGCTGAGCCCCAGAAGCCTGAACTCCCAAAGGATGATGTTTGCAGACAAGAAATTACAATGCCAGAGGATGAAGTACTGTCATTACTCTACTTACTCTTCTTCAAGATTGTGTGACTTTGGGGTATTATTTAATCCCTCTGTGCCTCAATTTGCTCAGATCCAAAATAAGAGCTTACCTCATAGGCTTGTTATTCATATTAAGTTAATATTTGTAAGTTTCTGAGAATAGTACCTGATACATGTAAGTGTTCTTATTGCTAATGTTATCAATTGGAAGTCATTGCAATCTGTCTCATGAGACAAAATGCTGCAACAAACAAACAACCCAACAACAGTAAACATTCATGGCTTATATTTTAACAAAGAAAATAAAAGATTAAATTGTGGGCATTTTTTCCCTGAGGTTGAGAGAAGGTGTGGCATTTTTCTCAAGGCTCCTCTTTCCACCTCCTTATCTTGGCTGAGGATGCCATGTTTTCCTCCAAGTAGGAAAGCCACGTAGGGATGCTTAGGTCATGACAGAAAGTGGCTGGTGAATTTGTTCTTCTCTCCTAGAATCCTACTGTGGTTTCCTGCCTAGGAATTGCACCGGTATTACACACAAAGATAATTAAGAAAAGACCTTGCTTTCAAGGAGCCTACACCCTAGTTGGTGAGAAAAACAAAACTACAATAGCACACATTCCATGGTAATGGCCTTTATAAGACAATCTACATGGTGATCAGCTCTGTGAATATAAAAATCAAGTCTTATTTATCTTTATGTCCCCTAGAGCCTGATAATAATGCTCAATAAATGTTTGCTGGATTGAATTGACTACATTAACAAGTACAAACAAATGAGTCTGAGCAAGTAATTGTCAAAAGAATGCCACAAAAAGAAACAATCACAGTGGAAATTTGGGGTCCCCATTGTAACTATGGTAGATATGGGGAAACTTCATCTTTCCTTGTCTGGCGAGTGAATTGACTAGGAGCCACTAAAGAACAATGAAACTAGGTGGTAGATATCAAGTACCATTAGCAGTTTAGAGAGTCTACCTAATACTTCATACATTTCATAGTGAAATGATTCTTCCTATTAATGGAATGTCCTAATTTGAAAGACATGTTTTCTGTGAATGACTTGATAAGTAATTTGATTTCTAATTAGAGCAATGCTAACTATTCCTAATTTTGTGCCTTAATTTATTCCTGCAAAATTAAATACTTACCTAAAGTAAATATTAGTGTGTCAGTCTTGGTGGCATCTGGGGAGGAGAGGGAGTTGTCATGTGGCACCTATCAAGCTGGAACAGAAACATTCTTTATCCAGCAAAGAGAAGGAACATTCTGCTGCCAGTATATCCTGTATGGGCTCTAGGTGGTATAGGAAGATTCTCTCTTTTGAATCCCGTTGTTTTTTACTTTGCCTTTTTTCTCTAAAACAAATAACTATTTTTCAGTTCACACTATCTGCCAAAAGCAAAAGTTTATACTCTATTCTCCTTTTATAAGATTAGATGTTTTTGAGGGGAGGGGAGAACCTAGATGGTGGCACAGGTAAACACTGGTATTCGCCACATCCCACAGCCACATCAAAATTACAACTAAAATACACAACAACCATCATCCAGAACCACCTGAAATCTGGCTGAGTAGAAGTCCTGAAACTAGAGAAGTAAAAAAGAAAGCACACCAAGACTGGTAGGAGGGGTGGAGGTCCGGAATGGGCTGATCCAACATCCACGTGTGGTATTTTTTTTTTTAATTGGGAGGGATATCTTCAAGACCTCCATTGAGAAGTAAGGGGTCCCAGCCCTACACCAGCCCCCCAGTCCCCTAGCCCAGGGTTCCAGAGCTGGGGAAAGAAGTCCCTGTAATTTCAGGCTATAAAAACCAGCAGGGAGTGTGGCTGAGTGACACTGAGGCTGCTAGGCTGCTAGAGACCCAGCAGTTCCTCTTAAAGGGCCAGCACATGAACTGACATGGACTTTCTCCCTCTGAGTTCCAGAGCTGGGGCAGAGGCTTGGGGTGTGGGGGTGGGGGAACCAGGGACACACAGGGAGGAACTGGATTATCTGGCATTGGGCAGATACGCAGTGCTCACAGGGGACATTGTTTTGCTGGGACTTCCCCCATCAGAGAGCTGACTGGCACCCTTATCTGAGTTTATATCAGCATGGCCTAGGTATACTGTTTGCTCCTCCCTGATGATTCCTTGAGACCCTGCCCCATCAAATTTGCAGTCCCACCCAAGCTATTTGCAGTAGCTTTTCCATATGAATTGCCTGTCCTGGCTCAGGCTTCAGACTTCACTAAAATATCTCAAATAAGCAGCAGCTGGTATCAGCATGCCCCAAACCTATTAGTAAAAGGCCCAAGACCTGGAACTAGCACAAGCCTGCCTTGCTTCATAGCTGGGCCTTGCCTGGGTACTTCTGTGCCCAAACAAAAAGCAGCCATCTGCAGACCTCTCTATAGCTCCTGCCAGGTGGTCCCAGGCAGTGGCTGACTTTGCATCTCCCTGGAAGCTGTAAAGCCAATGCACCCAGTGGACAGCTTCAGACCATACCAGATTATAACTCTACACATCCAAAAGTGACACACTCAGGGTGTAGACTCAGTGAGCACCAAAGCCATACTGAACCAAATCCTGCTCCACAGGGGTATCTCCTGAGAAGCAGCTCTTCCATTGTAGTCACAGCTGGTCCTCACAGCCAATTGGTCTGGAGGTCAATTCCTCACAGTCATGCCAATAGCAATCAAGGCTCAACTACAACAAGTCTGTGCACACAGCACACTGGGGTGCACCTAGAGTGCTTAGTTCAAGTGACTGAGCCTCAGGGGAGTCTGGGACACTGGACCCTATAGGACATCTACTACACAAGGTCATCCTACCAATTCCAGGAGACATAGCAGCTCTACCTAATACATAGAAACAAACAAAGGAAAGTAGCCAAAATGTGGAGACAAAGAAATAGGTCACAAATGAAAGAAATTGAAGCAAGCAAACTACTGGACAGAGTTCAAAATAATGGTTATAAATATAAGTTTACTCAAGGATCTTAATGAGAGCTTCAAGGGATTTAATTAGAGTTTCAAGGGACTTAGTGAGACTTTCAAGGAACTTAGTGAGAATTTCAAAGACATGAAAAAGGAGCAGTCAGAAATTAAGCACACACTAACTGATAAAGAATAATTTACAGGGATTCAACAGTAGAGTAGAGGATTCTGATAATTAAATCAACTATTTGGAATATGAAGAAGCAAAAAACATCCAATCAGAAGAGCAAAAAGAAAAAAAAAACCAAAAATATGAAGATAGTATAAGGAGCCTCTGGGACAACTTCAAGTGTACCAACATTCACATGATGGGGGTACCAGAAGAAAGAGAGAGAGCAAGATATTGAAAACCTGTTTGAAGAAATAATGACAGAAAATTTCCTCTACCTGGTAAAAGAAATAGACTTACAAGTCAAAGAAGCACAGAGTTCCAAACAAGAGGAACCCAAAGAGGCCCACACCAAGACACATCATCATTAAAATGCCAACGGTTAAAGACAAAGAGAGAATCTTAAAAGCAGCGAAAGAAAAGCAGTTAGTTTACCTACAAGGGAGCATTCATATGACTATCAGCTGTTTTCTCAACAGAAACTTTGCGGGAGAGAAGGGAGTGGCAAGAAATATTCAAAGTGATGAATAGCAAGGATCTACAACCAAGATGATTCTACCCAGCAAAGCTATCATTTAGAATTGAAGGCCAGATAAAGAGCTTCACAGACAAGGAAAAGCTAAAGGAGTTCATCACCACCAAACCTGATTACATAAAATGTTTAAGGGCATTCTTTATGAAGAAGAGGAAGAGGAAGAGGAAGAAGAAGAAGAAGAAGAAGAAGAAGAAGAAGAAGAAGAAGAAGAAGAAGAAGAAGAAGAAAAAGAAGAAGAAGGAGAAGGAGAAAAAAATATGAAAAATAAAATGGCAATAAATACATACCTATCAACAATTGAATCTAAAAGTAAATGTACAATGCTCTCCATCTCCATCCATGTTGTTGCAAATGGTAAGAACTCCTTCTTTTTTACCGCAGTGTAGTATTCCATTGTGTAGATGTACCACAGTTTTGAAATAAGCCAGGCAGAGAAAGATAAATATCACATGATCTCACTCATTTGTGGTATATAATGAACAACATAAACTGATGAACAAAAATAGATCCAGAGACAGAGAAACATCAATCAGAACATCAAACCTCAGGGAAGGTAGGGGATGGTGGGGGTAAGGGGGAGAGATCAACCAAAGGACTTATATGCATGCATATAAGCCTAATCAATGGACACAGACAACAGGGGGGTGGGGGCATGAATGGGAGGTGTGGGGGTAATGGGATAATAAGGACACATATGTAATATCTTAATCAATAAAGAAATTAAAAAATAAAAATAAATAAATGTACAAGAAATCTAATGAACAAAATAAAATGATGAATAAAATAGAATTAGAGGCATGGAAACATGGAACAGATTGATGAATCTTAGATGGACAGGAGAAGGGGGGGCCAGAAGAGATGAACCAAAGATCTTACATGCGTATATGTATTACCTATGGCACAGACAATAGGGTGGTGAGGGCCTGGGGTGGGCTGGGAACTGGGTGGAGGAGAGCAATGGGGGAAAAAAGAGGGTCATCTGTAATACTCTCAACAATAAAGATTTTTTTTAAAAAGATTGGATGTTTTTAATATATTGAGGATACAAGTTATTATGCAAATAAATGTGTTGGTAGAGTTCAGGTCAATGCCTTATCTAGTATCTTGAGTTGTTCTGAATATTTTAGAACCTTATTTTTCAAATGGTGATTTTGGACCAGGTACATCAACATTTCATTGAAACTTAATGGAAATGCAGAATCTCAAACCCTACTGCAGACCTACTGAATTAGAGTCTGCATTTTAACAAGAATCCAGGTGATTTGCCTGTACATTATAGTTTTAGAGTCACTGTCCTAGGGCACATCTTTGGAGGATCTATTGGGTAAAATACCCCTGAGAACACAGTCAGCTAACAGGTACTTAAGTCACCTGTTGATCATGTGATATCAGATGGCCACCCTTGACCTAAGAAGCTCCAAGGGGTTTAGTTAGAAAAGAAGATCATTTTACCAAATGGATTTTTTTGGTGACAACAGTACCAATCTCTCTTCTTGCTGAATAAAGAGAGGGGAAGATGAAGTTCATTATTGATTTGGAGTTATTATAGAACATCATAAGCACGCAAGAGATGGCAGAGACGGCTGCTGTGCTTATCTGTTGAGTGGACACCATCAGAGGAATACAGGAGCTAGCATTTACATAAAGAGAGAAGGGCAAGCTTTTTCCTTCATAAATACTTGCCAACCAGGAAGTCAGAGAAATCTGAAGGAGACATGTTGGGAGGACAGCATCAACCATGAGGAAAGTATTGCTGATATTTCACTTTGTGATATTTTAAAGATAATCTACTATATTATGGCACTTGGAATTCTATGTGCATTAAGCTGTTGAGAGCTTTCTATTAAAATATTTATATTTCCAGCTGCTGTTGAATAAAATTATATTTTTTCTTTGGGTGCTATTGTCTATTGTACATCTTTTGCCTATTATCAGTCACAATCAGTCCTAAATTATTCTGTCAAGTGAGAATCTAGAAACTTTACACCTGCCAGTTCAGGATGATTTTCCATATTGTGTGAAAATGCCAAGGAATGACCTGTCAGTCTGTATTTGTGACAAGAGTCCTATTCATGGTGCTCAATGGTTTGTAGAGTGTATCTTTGAAGCATTATTTTTATATGGTTCAGTACATCTCAATATCCCAGATAATAATTATCTTGAATCATGGGCCCAAGTAAAAATAGAGGAATGCAATTGAAGGGGTCTCTTTAGTTAGTAATTATATGAGAATATGTTGGGGAAATTTTTTCATCTCATTTTTGTCTGAGTCTGTTCAAATCTCAATTGTAAGCAGGTGCAATTTTTGTGCGTATGTAAGCCTAGCCATTTGTGATCCTATAACATAACGGTACTGCAATATTAGAGTGCCTCCTCCTGTTACAATAATGAAAGGAGTTTTAGGGATAAAATAGGCAGGTTTATGGAGTTTTAGGAATAAAGAAGGTCCATGGGGAAGGAATGCAAAGGTGAGGGCTTGGAGCCACCAGAGGACATACATTCACAGAGAATAGAAAGGTGCCACAGGACAAGGGGAGAGGAAGACATCCATTCACAGAAGATAAGGAAAAGCCACAGGGTATGGGGAAAAAGGAAACAAACTTTCACAGAGGATAGAAAAATGCTGACAAATGGCAGAAAGAGAAAAACAGATTTTCACAGGCGATAGAGAAATGTTACAAGATAAGGAGGAGAGAAAGGGGGCACCACGTGGGGTTTGAGCTTTGAAGCTGATATTCTGCAAAAGGAGTGACGAATCAGAAGGCAGTATCAAGAGACAAAGAACTACAGCCTTTAAAAACCTTAGCAAAAAAGGGGCTTTGTGGGGAACCCCCTTGGGATACCCTCCCCACATGGGAGTCTGTATGTGCTGCCAATAAATCCCCACCCTTTTCATCTACAACCTTTTATCCATGGCTCCATTCTTCCAATCCATCTGGACAAGGACCCAGGAAAGAAATCACCCTTGCATCCTGCTCAGGAAAACAACCCGAATCAGTAACTTATATAAACTCATACTGAGAAGTGAATGAAGATCTGTGGAAGAAGATGTCAAAATTCTTTCCCAAACTCCAAGAAACTCTCTTAAAATTAGAATGAAGCTTTTGAAGGGGTGTGGTGAATTGCTTGTATTTATTTTTTGGATACTTTTTTTTCTTATTATTTTGAACAAGGGTAAAAATAGCAGGGCTAGGAGGTAATAAGTGATCTGTTTGATTGAGGACCTCTGCTGGCAGACATGAGCCAAAAACACACACAAAAAACAACAACTGCATTCTTTTTTTTTAAATTTCTTTATTTATTAAGGTATCACATATTTGTCCTCATCCCCCCCATTTCCATCCCATACCCCTCCCCACACATGCCCCCACCCCCCTGTTGTCCTTAACCGCTGGTTAGGCTCATATGCTTGCACACAAGTCCTTTGGTTGATCTCTCCCCTTTACCCCCACCCTTCCCTACCCTCCCTCTGAGGCCCGACAGTCTGATCCATGCCTCCTTGTTTCTGGGTCTGTTCTTGTTCATCAGTCTATACAACTGCGTTCTTGATAGTTTTGGGCCTGGCCTCAAGGTTAGGTCTCCATTCCTTGCCCGAGCATGCTGGAAGGAAGCATTAGGTTGCAGTTATAGGCAATAATAAGCATAGCTGACACTTTGAGTGCTTAGTATGTGCATAAACTCATGTAATCTTCTTATAACAAACCTCCATGCCAGGAACTGTTGTCAGCACTCTATAGAAATATCAGCTTATTCCATCCTTTTAACAAAATAATGCCCATTTTACTGATGAAGAGACAAGTACAAAGAGTTAAGAAACTTGCCCAAGGTTACACGACCAGTAAGTGACAAAGCCAAAATATAACTCCAGGCAATCTGGTTGCAGAGTGCTCTCTGAACTGCTCAGCTACATGATGCATTAGGCAACGCAGTGCTAAAGTTGAGTACTTTCACCACGCATGCACTGCATCTCATTCAATCCTCGCAGCAACCCAGAGAAATAGATTGTATTATTATAGCCCCCTTTTACAGATGAGAACTGTTTGATGGACACAGATATGCTAGAGAAGAGAGTTATGAACAGGTAACTCTAAATCCCATGTTCTTAACCAATTTGCCAGATCTTAAAATCCAGGAGGCTACAATGAAGATGCTTTTTTATTAAGACTAAACATTGATTATCCTATATAATAAAGAGCTAATATGCAAATGTTTATCACTCTGTAATGGCTCAGACACACAACACTGGGGAGAGAGGAGAGGGGACCAGCCAGGCACCAATGAGCTCACGAGAGAGGAATGGGGATCAGCCAGGCTGTGGCCCAGGAGAGGGACAAGCTGCCCGCCCCGCAGTCCCGGGCACCAGTGACTGTGCCTGTGCCTACAGCCCGGGAGAGGGGCAATCAGGCAGGCAGGCGAGCAGTTAGGAGACAGCAGTCCCGATTGCGAGAGGCAGTCGGACATCCCCCGAGGGGTCCTGGATTGGAGAGGGTACAGGCCGGGCTGAGGGCCCCCCACCCCCTGTGAAGACTGAAAAAAAAATAGAGAAGCCCTGGCAAATGTGGCTCAGGGGATAGTACTTCAGCCAGCTCACCAAAGGGTCATGGGTTCTATTCCTGGTTAAGGGCACGTACCTGGGTTGTGGGTTCATTCCTCAGCCTGGTTGGGGCACATGCAGGAGGCAACCAATCGATGTGTCTTGCTCACATCTCTCTCTCTCTCTCTCTCTTTCTCTCTCTCTCTCTTTCTCTCCCCCCCTCTCTCTACCTCCCTCTCTTCCAAAAATCAGTGGGAAAAATATCCTTGGATAAGGATTAACAAAAACGACCAAAAAAAAAAAAATGGACAAGAATGATAATTAGGTTTGAAGTTAGTTATCAGAGGTGAAGCCTGCTTCCTTTCCTAGATAGAGGGTGGAATCTAATCTCTACACCATTGCAGTTAAGCCCCTTCAGGTTTGGAGGGCTGTTTACCCTTTTCTGTCTCCTTCACACTCCAAGGTCAGCATACTTCTATATTTCCCACCAGAATGCTCTGGGATGCACTGCCCGGAAACGTCTTCGCTCCTATGTCCACCTCCTCAGCTATTGTCCTCCATTCTGGGAACATTATATTAAGACTCAGTTCAGAGTTCACTTCCATCAGAATCCCTTCACACTTTATGAAGTGCCTGTGCCCCTTTTCTGGTATCCCTTGATAGCCTTTCTTCATTTCTATGCATTCTAATTCCCTACTGTGTATCTGCTTACTCAACAAGAGCATGCCCTTCTTAAAGGCAAGGACTTTGTTTTGCTTCTATTTGTGTCCCCAGCACCTCAAATTGGGCTTGAGAGATAGTAGGCTCTCAATAAGTTATCTACACTAGTAAAAGAGAAACATGCAAATTGACCGTCACTTTGCTATGCCCACCAGCCAATCAGGAGTGAGTATGCAAATTAAGATGGTGGCAGCCCGACCCCCCAGCCACTCCAGGCCTCTGAGCAGCATGAATGCAGGCAGGGAGTGGCTCGGGGGGGGGGGGTAGCCTGCTATGAGGGGGAGGGCGGGGGGTGGAGGGAGCTACAGGAGAGGCACTCTGCCTGAAGCGAAGACTGAAGGCGGCACAGAATGAACACCTGGGTTGCAGGTGCCAGAGGAAAACCGGTGCCGGCAGCCAGGGGAAGGAAGGCCTATTGCACGAATCTCTTTGTGCAATGGGCCTCTAGTTACTACATGAATGTACTAGCAGAAAACAAATAAAACAAAAACCTTATTGAGGAGGTTCTAAGAGCCTCCGCTGAGAAACACAGCATTTATGCTTGTTTTCCCATTTTCAGAAGACAGATCAAGAGCAAGTCAGAGATTTAGAAACATTTGGGGGGTGGAGAGAATGAGTCATGGGTCCTTTGTGTAACCTTAATATTAAGTAGAAATAGAAGAAAAGAGGGCAGTACACTGAAGTTTCTTATACATGACAATGAAGTTTTACAGAATTCATTAATCTCAGACACTATGAAAGAGATTTTTTTTTCAGTTTTAATAACATTTTTAATTTGGAATAATTTTATATTTACAGAACAGTTGTAAAGCTAGTACTGAGCATTCATATATATTCCTCACCCAGTTTACCCCATTCTATCATCTTACATGACCATGGTGCACTTCTCATAACTGAGAAACCAACACTGGTCCATTACTACTAACTACACTCCATAGTTTATTTTTATTCCACTAGTTCTTCCCTAACCTATTTTTTTCTGTTCCAGAATTCCATCCAGGATGTCACCTTACATTTATCATGTCTTCTTAGCTTCCTCTTAACTGTGGCAATGTCTCAGATTTTTGTTTTTTATACACTTGAAGCTATTTAGTAACTTCTGGTTTGACTAAAATCTCAACAAGATTCTAGCAAAAAAGTAATATTTTAGTTAAAGATTGTAATTTTTGTTATTATTTTCTGAACTATCATAAGCTCTGACAGATTCAGTCCTTACCCCACTCCCAGATGTCCTGAGCTAACCAACTCCTTACACTGAGTGACCTTTTAATTATTGGCCCCCTGAAATCATAGTATCATGAGATTCCCTATGGCTTAGGCATCACCGACAACGTTTTATTCACTAATACAAGGAAGGACACAAGGTCTGTGTAAAAGCAGATGTGTTGAAAATACTTATTGATACAAAATGCATCTTTCAATTATACTTCAAACCCTAAGAGTTTTAAACTTTAACAGATTCATTTAAGAGATGCATAATAAACCGGAAAGCTCTGGCTTTGGAAGGAGAAACTCTCCGTACATTTTCCAACTCTGCCACTTAACACCTGTGTGGCTTCAATCCTGGCACTTAACATCAATAATGCTATGTATATCCATTTATAATTATAAATCCAAAATGTGACAATATGTGTAGAGAATTTCTTTGACCTCTATAGCTTGAAACACAAATTATTTTTGTCACCATTAATCCTAACCTAGGTAAAAACACTTAAAAACGAAAAGGTCTCTTGTGTGTTATAATTTTCTATTTCAAATTTCTCTTCTTGGCTATATCTGATTTTGGAATAGCCATGAAAGCTATTTTGGTTTCCATAACAAAATATTAACAGCCTACCATTATTAATGAATTCTTACAATGCGTCAAACATTTATAGAACATTCACTGCAACCCTAGCACAAAGGCATCGTTCCAACCTTGAAGGTGGAAAACTGAGGCCCAGAGAGGTTTATATGACTTACGCATGATCACCCAACAAGGACATAGAGGAACCATATAAACTCAGGGCTAAAGCACACCAGCTCCTAATCACGAATCTATAATACCTTTTACAAAGCTTCTCCAAAGGTGCAACAAGTCACAGAGAATGTGTGAGATGATGCTCTTACACCAACCTGGGAAAGCATCAACTGGAATTGGTATCGCTCGGGCTCAATATCTTGATCACAAGCTGAGGACACTGGTCTGTCTCCTCAGTTGTGTCTCTCATTAAATATAAAATTACTACTTTCCACCCTTCCAGATCCTTAATGGCCAACACCTTTCTTACATGGTCTTCCATGTCTTCATATATCTTTAGATCTAAAGAACCTCAAAACTATAACAAATTGAAACAAATCAGCATTAATCCCAAATAAATGAATTATTTATGTGGGGGAAGGATGAAGTATTATGACCATTAAAAAAAAAATGTGGAGAGTAAAGCTTAAGAAGCCAACTCAGAAATAATCCATTTCCCCTGAGATTTCGCGTGGTTTCCCCAGGTGCCTAGAGTATATTTCAGGATGGCTGAAGTCTAAAGAATTCTGCGGCATGAAGCCAGCCTAGAGTTCTTGGTGTGGGTGGAGTCATCCCCACTCCTGCTTGTAACCATTGGACACTCCCGGGGTCGGCAAACTCATTAGTCAACAGAGCCAAATATCAACAGTACAACGATTGAAATTTCTTTTGAGAGCCGAATTTTTTAAACTTCTTCTAATGCCACTTCTTCAAAATAGACTCTCCCAGGCCGTGGTATTTTGTGGAAGAGCCACACTCAAGGGGCCAAAGAGCCGCATGTGGCTCGCGAGCCGCAGTTTGCCGACCACTGCCCTACAATGACACAAATCTCTCAATGAGGAACAGATGTTATCTAATTGATGCAGTAAATGGAGAAATAAGCTTTTTTCCAAGTTGGTTAGCAATTAATACTCGCATGCTCTTACTTTTGCATTCTCTTTCTTTTTTCATGATGTTTTCCCAATGTTGCCTCTTCAATGCCAATTCAAAGTGGTGGCACAATAAGCTTTAGATATGCTTTGACCTACATTGTATCCATTAAAGGAAGCTCACAACCAGGGATTGCATTTTATAGCATGATTTGTTAGCTTTTTTAATGAGAAAGAAGTCTGATATGTAACTCACAATACCCACTTGGGGTAAAGCTAGAGTCATTATAATAGTTCCTTTCTCTACCACATCAGTTCCCTAGGAACCCCTCATCTCAAACTCTCCCCAGATATTTCTAAGAGTTCCCAGGGGACCTTTCATGTGAACACCGCTTTCTAATCCTTCTGTTTCCTGTTCCTGAGCAGTGGCCATTTTCCTCTTGTGCTCCTTTCTAGTTCACGACTTCCTTCTCAGCTGATGCTCTCCCAAGGCAACTTCACTGTTGCTGATGCCAACCAGCATCTGGGCTAGGATGGCTTTTCCCAAGTCCGCCAGCCCTACTGCGTTCTGTGCCGCTGAGTCCTCTTCCTGTCCATTTCCCAAGGAGATTTTAGCAAAGCTAGTCTTTAAGTACGTGCTTGTTCCTATGTTACAGATGTACCTTCTCAGTTCTTATCAATGCGTGCACGTGCACAGTGCTATGATCAGAAGCTCCCTCCTTCCACCCGATCCCACGACCCCATTTCTTCCCTGAGTCGAAGTCTTTTCCAGGTAAGCTCCTCATTGACATGGACCCAGGCAAGTCTTCCCTCACAATTCTCCAGATGTGCCGGATTTGTTGGATCCTAGAGTGAACGCCATTCACGCTTCAGTTTTCTGTGTCTTTATCTACAGAGGCCAAGTTACCATAACACTGGTAAGGCAACAGTCATAATGAAAATGTATTTCCTTATTATGTAAGGGCTGCTTATGAAATCCCAGTACATTTCTCACAGCCAGATTAAACATTTTATTGCCTTTATTTTTCATCAAGTATGCAAATTCTTTTTAGCAGGTTTCATTTTTTATTTAAAACCATTTTTCATGAAAAACTAAATCATTTACAGCCATATGGTCTCATGACAATGCATAGTTAAGAAAAAACTCAGTGAATTTTATACAGGAATGCTCTTTGATTTCCTTTCAAGTGAAAGAAACACTTTCTAGCCATAGAGTGAGATGCTTTAAGAAAGAACTCTAGCTGCCAATAAACATGTAATGTGGGTACTTGCCAAAGAGTAAAGATGTAGGTCAATACCATCCCCTTCCTTTTATAGAAAGATGTCATAGTTTGGGCCCTAGCAAAAGGAGTCAAAACGATGGCGTGCCATGTGTTATTTTGAGCTAGGGAAGATGCAGGACAAAGCAAGAACCAACAACAATGACATGCGATCTTGTTGGTATTTTGCACTGACATATACTACATGCTTTCTCTCCTGGATGCAAGAAATTCAGGCAAAACCTCAGGAACTGCCAATAATAAAAATAGCTATTATTGAGTCAGAAACGACTATGTCCTCAGCATTGTAATATGAGCTATATATTTACCAACTCACACTTCACAACACTATTTTAAAAAAAAACATATTCAGATTCCCACTTACAGACAAGGAAACCAAGGCTCACAGAGAAGAAGTGACTTTCTGTGGGCCTGTAGTTAGAAATGGCAATGCTGGGACCTAAGCTCAAAGCCCACACTCTTCCCACAATTCTATGATGCCTTTCTAAATAAACAAATGAATAAGTAAATAAGTAAACTGAGCTGTTGGGTATTCTTTATTCTGGCCTCCTTGCACCTAGAATACTCAAATGATCATAAAGCATGTACCAATCATCCAGAAAGCAATGTGGTATGGTCTTCAGGAACACTGGTCTGAGAAGTCACCAAGGCTTGAGTTTGAATTCCAGGACTGTCCTTTATTAACTGTGACCTTAAGAAACTATTTAACCTCTCTACGTATTTATTTCCTCATCTGAAAATGAGGACAATAGTTCTATTCTCAAAAGACCTTTCAAGGAATTAAATCATGTGATGTACACTGAGTGGGCAGATTATTATGATCTCTGAATGCATAATAATCTGGCCACTCAGTATATATATATTAGAGGCCCAGTGCAAGAATTCGTGCATGGGTGGGGTCTGGCCAGACTGGCTAGGGGGAGGGAACATGGGCAGTTGGCCGTCCTGCCTGCTGGTCAAACTCCTGGTTGAGGGGACAATTTGCATATTAGCCTTTTATTATATAGGAAATACATTGAGTGGCCAGATTATTATGCGTTCAGAGATCATAATAATCTGGCCACTCAGTGTATATGTCACCTGATTTGATTCTTTTGAGATAATATTAATATTTATAGCTACTGGAGCCCACATGCATGACCAGAGTATTTTCTCAATATCCTCTTAGTTATTTATGTGTGCCCCATCTCTGTCTCACCTCATGTTCTTTACATGGAACCTCATCATAACCTATTCTTCCTTCTCTCTGTGAGAATACTCTACTTCCAGACCCAGTCCTCCTCAACTAGTAACTTCCCTGACTTCTCAAGTGGCACTATGGTTTGTGCTAGAATCGGGAAGCAAATAGCTTCTCCCCCAATTTTGAGCCACGCTTTATTATGTGAAGTCTCTAAAGCAGGCTTTTGTTCCCTGCTCAGAACACAGTTTCTTTCATAAGTACGACTTCTGCACATATTATTTAGAAGCCATCTCTTCTTTGGCCCACAGAACCAGTTTCTCCACCTGGCAGAGGTCTGATACCATGTATTCCCCGGCCTCATCCATTCTTCCTCCCCTCTTCACCTTCCTTCTCCCCATCTCCATCACTCTGCCTTCAGCCAAAGTACAAAAGTGCTCTCCCATACTCACTTCCATGAAAAGATACCTAGAAGAATGTCACTAGCTCACACATTTTACCAAAGTCTCTAGACTCTGAATCCCATTTTGGTTCAAATCAGTCTGATGAGGAAATTTCATAGTACAGTGTCTGTTATATGCATGTTTCTCAAAATGCCAATGGAATGTCACCATCTTTTTATAAACATCTAATGTGTCTCATTTCTCCCCAAATCCTTATTATAGCCTTTAAGACCCTAATTCTCCAGGCTGGAGACAGTTCCTTCTATGTTGTCTTCCTAAATCAGAGCTTTGTTCATGCTGCTTCCTCCCGCTGACACTGGGCTTCTGGTCTTGGCTATCCTATTAACTTGCTGGGCAACCTCATATAAGCCACTTCAAGTCTCTGAGCCACAATGTCTTCATATTTATTAGAGGGAACTGGGTGGTGAGAAAAATCTCTCAATTTTCCTCCAGATCAAATATTCTATGAGTCTATGAATATTCAAGGAGAGAGATGTTAGCATAATTCCAGACTCAGGGAAAAGGAAAAGTAATTGACATTTATGAAGAAGCTACCACTGTCTCATGCTTTGTTTTGACCTAGCAAGAAAAAAAGCATGCTTCACTTATAGAGTTTCCCCAATCGCAGGTATTGTAAGGAAGGAAAATGTAATCACTGTAGGAAGTAAAGGTAGATGATAAAAATATTGCCTTTAAAGTATTGTTTAGTAAATGCATGTAAGTCAATAAAAAAAAAACAATTTCTATTATAACTGCTAACCCTACCATCATCATTCTTGACTGTAGTTTTGACAAATATTTCTGTAACCTCATGTGTTTACTCTGCATGCCTTCTGAAGATCATTCTAAACTTCTCAAATTCTTTGGTCTTCCTTTTCCACTAAGATTAGGAGATCCTAATTATTTTCAAAAGTCTGTCTTAAGTATATTATTTTTCCCCCATAGATTTTCCTCACTTCCTTAATAACATCAGTTCTCAGGAAGGAGTTAGCCAATTGGTTTGTGAATTGAGAAATCTGGTAAAGAAGGAAAGGATGAGAAAGAATATGGAGTCAGCCCCAGGGAAACACATGCCCTGAGAGGAGCCAATTATCACAACTTAGGTCTATAGAGATAATGAATACATAGTGAACAGTTAGATCAAGGTCAAATTCAACAGTGTGGGCAGATGTCTTGTTCAAGGTCAGGAGCAGAATATATGATGGAAAACCTCAAGTTTCCACTCAAATCGGAGAAAGAGAAGCCAGAAATTGACTGAATGGAGAAGATGCAGAAACATAGCAAAATGGGACAAAAACAGGGAACTGAGTCTAGCATAGATGTTGTGGAACCTCTCTTTAAACAAACGGAAATCACAAGCTCTTCTCCAATGCTTCCTGTCATCATAGAGATATTGTTAGAGTCTTCTTGTTCCAACTCCAATGCATGTGAAGAAATACATATTGTACCACATATCAGCTAAAATAACCAAAAATAAATACAGAAATTATTTAATTCCTTTATTTTTCCCATACAAATATTTCCTTTTTTTAAAAATTGAGTAGCAGACATTGATATAAATGAGATTATTTAATTCAGCCATAATATGGAAAGGATAATAGTTCTATTAATATTGTTCATTTTAAATTCAGCATCTAATTCTGACTTTTGGAGCGTTAAATGCAAATTTAGACCCCTAACAACAATAGTAATTTTTCAATTACATATGCAAACATAAAATAAGACTCTCAATCTGTTAACAGAATTGTAAAACCTACCTACCTTCATATAAGATTTACTCTAGGGCAGCTTATGCCTTACTTAATAATCCTGCTTTACTTAGTGTAGAGAAGATGGGATAACTATACATAGGAACACATTGTTTTCCTATCTACAAAAAAAAAAAAAATTCTGGCTATGTTCATGAGTTCTTATTCTAGGTTCTTGAGACCCACCATAGGATGCTGGTTTGCTAGGAAATGTGAACTTGACCACTGACTCACGTTAGCAAATCAACTAGAATGAAGTCAATCAAAATCACTTCTACCTTTGTGTGTGTGTGTGTGTGTGTGTGTGTGTGTGTGTGTGTGTGTGTGTGATTGAGGTGCCCAAAATGTTTCTATGGGTTAGGGCATAGAAATCTGAGTGTATTTGTTTTTTGAAGGATCAGTTTCAGATGAGTTAAAGCTGTTCTTTCAGAAAAATTATGGCCCTTTCAAGACATGTACCTTTACACCACTACAGTGAATTTTCATTGCTTGAGCAAGGATACTTGTGAAGTTCTAAATTTTCAAAGCTTTATCGAATTTGATACTTGAACAGTTGGTAAGAGATGTGTGCCTTTATTTAATTCATAGCTCAGAAGATGGGCACTTGAGGCTCTCACGGGTAAATTCAGCTTTAATTTGACTGGGATGAACTATTTGTGGGAAGCTCAGCAGAGATCCCGGTGTTTTAGAAAAAAGCAGTGTTACAACGTGGGTAGGCAGGGTGGCAACAGGGTAAAGCATTTGAGAATCATCTTGAGTGCTTTTGCAAATTCTACTGATTTCTAAAAATCAGATAATTAGGTGATTTCATTCCTCACAACCCTGCTCTTTTCTCATTTTCTTACTTCCCAACCCACACTAACCTTAACTCCTTAAGTTAAGAATCACATCTTCCAGAATGACTGTTATTGATATAATAAAGTCCTCTTCCTCAGGTTTTTTGAGGCCATTAGAGGCCAAGGGCATTGAAAATATTGTGGTCCTTACATTATTTCAAATTAAAATAGTTTGTCTATTCTAAATAAAAATGAATCTGGTCAGAATGACAGAATTACATGTATGAAAAAATTAAAACTGTATTTTTCTAGATTTTTTAAATCTATATTCTCTCCCTCTTTCTCCTATGCTTTTCTTATTGGATTATCCAGTATCAGTTGGGGCAGAAATATTTGAAGACCATTGATCTAAGGGATGTTAACTTTCTCTCCCTCCAAAAACTCTCTAAATGCTATTACTGACCTAGGTGAGGGCATCTGAAAGTAATATACTTGGACCATATTACCTTATTTTCTGGAAAAATGCCTTTGCTGAATTATGATTTAATTTTATGCCCTCAGCTTTTATAAAAGGTCATTTTTGAAGAATAGTCATTCATCCATTTGGAGAGCCATTCTGTATCTTTTGCAAAAGCTAGTGAAAGACTTTGAACATCATGTAACCTAAAGTCTCTTATATGAGCATTCATGTGACACATTTTCCCTTATAATTTAGTGACAGGGAACTTTTTTTTTCTCCTCAGTTTGTATTCTGCTTTTGGGGGAGCATTTAAAGCTATATAATTCAAAGGGTTTTCCATTTTATTCATTAAAAAGTACAAAATTAATTTAATTTCTTTATCATCATGACTAGTTTACCCTCCCAAAGGAAAATGTTTCCCTGAGCTTAGGGTAAAATATCATTTTGTCTCTTTGGAACAATAGTTTGGTTTTCATTTAAAGGACACTGAATCTTAGCCCATCATGTGTCCCTCTTCACGTTACCTGTAAGAAAGATTGAAGCCAATTTTGTGCTCCCATCTTCAATCAGTGCATAAGACTTAAAGGGGTGCACTTTGTTAATGATCTCTGCTAAATCCATCTCACTCCCCCATCCATCCTTTGTTATTGCCACATTTCTCCTACTTAGGTCTGTATTAGTACATCAAACAATATTGTTAATATCTTTGTGTAAGACACTTTTATACCCCCCTTTATATTGCTTAAAGGAAAATGAATGAATGGGTAAATAATTTTGAAGTTATCTCAGATTTTTGTTACATTTATTCTTCTTGGAATCATTTCTGAAATTTCCATTCTTATATTCCCATTTTAAAATCACGATTTCTTTCTGAAAGTGAGCCATGGTAAAATGATATTTAAATATATTTTGATAAAATAATAATAGCACTAATAGTGGAGTTAAAAGTTATAAGAGAAAAAGAGAGGCAAAGATTTCTGTTTGGTAAGTAGGAGGCTGAGGGAATGATAAAAGCATGTGGCTCAAGCTTGAGAGAATTTGTGAAAAAATATGGAGGACACACAAAGCATGACTAATTTTTATTGATGAGACATTCTCCAGTTCTCTTTTCCTCCTGATTTCCTCTTTGTCTTAGTTATTTTTTCTTCCAGATACAATTTCTTTGTTGAAATATCTACATTTACTACTCCATTTATTCTTTCTTTAATATCTTACTTGGTATTACAAATACTCTCAGCTATGACATACTCAGCTTTAAATCAAGAAAATGTAGATAATGCAATAAAACTCCATGGTGGCTACATAGCTAAACTTCAATTCCCCTTGGAAATACATATCTGGTACAACATCGACTACAGAATACCCAGCCAAGCCAAACTCAGCTGACTGTGAGGAAACTGTTCTTATAACCACATGTGAAGAAGTGAATGTGGGCATAAAACTCACAGCCCCTGAATTTTAGTGTGAATACGTACAAATTAATAAGATTAATAAAAGTAATAATTAATAGAAACTTATAAAGATGGTGTGGGGGAGGGAAAGATACAGCTCTGAGGATCTGTGAACATAATCAATAATTTGTTAGGGCTAAATATTTCTTAGTGTTTATATCGCTAGTTTGTGGCTTCCTTCAGAAACACTATAGTAGCTTTTCCTTCAGCATTTTGAATGTTATCATATATATCAGTGTTTCTCAACATGGAGTAAGGACGGTGAGAGGGAGCGACGATTTTGCCCTCCTGGAGACATTTGACAACCTCGGGAGACTTTCTTGGTGGTCACAACTTGGGGGAGGGATCCTACAGGGATCCAGTGGGTTGAGGTCAAGGATGCTTCTAAACATCCTATAATGCATGGAACAGCCCCCACAATAAAGAGTTATCAGGCCCAAAATGTCAACAGTGCTGAGGTTGAGAAAGCCTGTTACACAATCACCCTGTGTTAACCAACTGCTTCTGCACTCAGTCATTTCGCACTTTATTGTGCATCACACTCTGTCCACAATACTGGTCTCCCTGCAGGGCACATCATACTATACAACATAGTCTGCCTCCTCACAGGGCTCAGTGTAATTCACAAACAGGAATAATTTAAACTCAGAAATGATAAGTACATTTAGCGTGATTTTTAAAAGTGCTACATGAATACAGAAAGAAGATTTTTGTTGTTGTTGTTATTATTCACTTGGCAGAGATAAGTAAATCTTCAGGCATGGGGTGGCATTTGAATGAGATTTTTAAGGTTGGGGAGATATGACCACATTATATAAGTATGTGACTGCACAAAAAATATTTTCTCTCAAAAACATAAATATGCCCTGGTCAGGTGTCTAAGTTGGTCGGATCATCATCCAGTACTCCAAAAGGTTGTGGGTTCAATTCCCTGTCAGGGCACATACTTAGGTTTTGTGTTTGATCCCTGTGTAAGTATAGAAGGCAACTGGTTGATGTTTATCTCTCTCTCTTTTTTCTCTCCCTTTCTCTCTCTTTAAAATCAATAAAAATATGCCCTAGCCGGTTTGGCTCAGTGGATAGAGTGTTGGCCTATGGACTGGACTGAAGGATCCTGGGTTTTGATTCCAGTCAAGGGCACATGTCTGACTGTGGGCTCAATCCCCTGCAGGGGACATGCAGGAGACACCCATCAATGATTCTGTCTCATCATTGATGTTTCTATCTCACTCTCCTTCTCCCTTCCTCTCTGAAAACAAACAAACAAACAAACAAACAAACCTAAACTAAATAAAATATATCCTTGGATGAGGATTAAAAATAAAAAACACAAACATGTTTAAAATGCCAAGTTTCTGTCATTTACATTACAATGATAAAATACTACATATATACAAAAATTTTCCCTATTAATTATTTTTGTTGTTTAAGAGAAAATATGGATGGAGATGTCCTATATTTGCCATTATCGCTCCCTCAGAATTCTCTACTATGTGTTGACCCAAGGGACACCTACTGATGATCTTGAACTACATTCAGAAGCATTTGCAGTGCACCTGACCAAAATCACACTTCTGTGTTAAACCAGATCAGCTGGGGACGGCCTCCCTGCTTTCAATCAGCTGAAGCAGTTCCATTGAGAGAACAGTCTCCACCCAGGCAGCCTGATTCATGCACAGTGTTCCTGCAAATTTGATCTTTATAAGGAAACCAGGAGTATACTTTAATTTTCATTTGAGGGAACGGAATAACCTACATGTTTACTTGCAATGGCATTCTGTTTAAGGAAACATGGCCAAGAAATGCTAGGATCCTCACCAGATAAAAATAGCATGAGTGTACTCTGAAAACAGTAAGATTCAAATGGAATAAAGAGTCATAGGTCATTCATGCTGAGACTCCTGCAAGAGAGTCCACTCAATTAAAGATTTGTGGGAAAGAGGATAAAAAAAAATCCTTTGCAGGAGATCATTTACTCATTCTAGAATACAAGCTGTCTTTCTGAAAGGATATATTTGAATAATCTCAGAAGCGATTGAAAACATACTAAAGCACATTCCTCCATTGACGCCGAAATACTAAAGATCTCCTGCTCTCACCGTAGCATTTATGTGTTTTTATAAACATGGGCAGACATTATGAGCTACAACTCAAATACACATTTGTAAAAAAGAAAAGGTTAAACTGTACATATTTAATAACATCTTATGGCTGCCTGTGTTCCTTGGTTTATGGACCGCACTGTTCAATATCTTACCAGTTGCACTTTAATCCCAATAACATTTTTTTTAAGTGGAAATGACATTAGGACTTTAAGTGGAACAGCAGACCTGGCTCACGTGCGGTGTCAGCGGTTTCTCGCCCGCTGATACAGATCTGCATTCGAGTGTCGCCACTGGGGTCACCACCCATGTTTGGTTTCCACCTCCGAAAAGTAATAACTCTTACAACCGCCCGGCTAGATAAAAATCTGATTAAAGAAAAAGTCTAAATGAATCTGAAGATGGTTTGTCCGCACAGAGATGTAAAGGCTTGGGGAAGACTGGAAAATGAATGTAGGCCACGCGGCAAGCGCCCGCAAACCGACTGAGTTTCAAAACTGTCTTAACTTTTCAGTTGTGTGGGTTTTTTTCCTGTGTTAAATATGGTTCAGAAGATTAAAGTCTTCATTTTAGGCGAAGAAAGGAAATAATGTTTCCTGTCCCATTTGCCAAGCTAAGTGAACAACTGTTCCTGCACAATTAGAATTGTTAATTGATTTGAAAACACAGGGCTTTGAAGGTGGAAAACTGCTGACATTATTTCAATGGGGAAATGCACTCCTGAGAGAGAGCACCGCGGTACCATTTCTCTCCTTGTTTTGTTGAATATACATCTATAAAAACACTGTGAATCATGCAGTAAAAACTGCTGTGCTGATATCATAAATCTCTGATAATAAAAATTTCATTGTTGAAACAATAAAATAGACTTTTATTATAACACAGAGTATCCACCTAAACATTGTCCTTTTAGCTTCTTCGAGTTAAATATATGCACAGTTTTACAGTCTATAAACAGATCTGGAATAAAAGTTAATAAATGTCAAAATTTGCATTTCAAAAAATTCTTGCTGCATTTTAGGGAAGATCAATCTATGAACCTTTCAACATTATGTCAAATGAAATGCTAATTGTACCTTTAGGAATTTCAGAGACAGTGACAAGAAACTAAATGCTCTGTTCCTTTGCATCAGCAAGTCGAGGATAATTGTATATCTACTCTTGTGAACTTCTAAGAAAAAAAAAGAAAAAAAAACTAAGAAAAAAGGGTTTTCTATTCTTTAACTCAGGAGGGTAAACTCTTTCAGCCACCCTCCATCAATCTACCTTCAAATAAAGTGTGTTAACATGTTGACAGTGGACAAATCACACAGTGCTGCATTTATTCATTTTATAATAGGTTTGTCAAATGAGCTTCAGTTAAAGAGATTTAGGAGTAAGAAAAATTTTCAGCCAGAAATAACCGACTTATTCCATTCAAAGTGATGTAAGGTTTAAAGGTGTACTTCTTAAAAGCCTAATCTTTATTAAAACGCACAATTTTTGAAGGCTAAGTCACAAAAATAAATACCAGGAGCCCAAAAAGTGCTTTTATTTTCCCTACCCTTAAGATAAAGCACTAATACATCCCTTCCCTATTCTGCAATAAATCTTAGCACTGTACCTCTAAGAGATACAAATTATCCTCTATACTGTCTTACAAGTGTGAGTATAGATTGAACCAATGAGCAATGTTATCTAGAAAATAGCACTTAGTGTAAGGTTTGTACCATTTTTTTGAGCATTATCCTATTTGTGGCACTGCCTTCATTTCAGAGCCAGGCTGCTGAAATATTTGCTCTACCTGCAGAGCAGTGAAAAACGAAGGTCTGTGCAGCAGAGAAGCAGCTCATGTTGTTAACCTGCAACATCTGGTCACCTCTGACCGCTTTAAAAGTAAAATAGGCATTTTCACCTTCTTCAAATACCATCATACAGAGTGTTGAAGCAAAAGCAAAGATTTCTGGATCCCTACACTGTCTATTGATATGTATTCAGAATTTGAGGCAAAACCTCAATGTTATTAAAGTTAGAAGATCATTTACAAAGTGTATTACACAGGGTCATTTTCAGGCTCACATTAGACAGCTGATTTGTGATCCTGCTGCACAAAGGAAGAAAACGAAGCAAAACCACCTGAGTATTCTTACACAGCAGTCACAATTTGATTTAATAAAGTCTGTGTTTTAAAAAATTCAGATAATAGTACATATTTCTTGCTCACTACACGAAACTACTTATGTTATATAAACTTTAAGTTGCCTAAAAAAATTACACTTTAGGTCTTAATTTTACACCACAGGTTTTTCACTTAATTTATGGATGTATTTTATTTCTAATCCCTGTTAGTGCTTAATAAAAATTGGAACTGTCTGCAAGTCAACAAAAATAAAAATATGTTTAATGAAAACATGTAAATAAATTAGCAGAGACAGTAATAAACAGTACCTTCAACTTATTTCAGATGTCGATAATTTCTCTGTAGCGAGCAACTCTTTGTGATGGCCCATTATGAGCATTCTTTCGTACACGTGACCTGCATTACTGGATATGGATGCTATTTAATTCCTGGGTATATAAAACAGTACACCTTTAGTGGCAATGAAACAATAGGGATAAAATAGCCTATATCTCTTTTTAAGTTTAATGTACAAGAGTGGTTCTTATGCATAACATATATTATGAACATTGATCCAGTAATAAGGAAACATAATATTTTATAGGTCACAATGTTTTACAGAAATTTCCGAACCCTCTCTAATATGTACAGTTATAATTCTCAAAATAAATGCAAAGCTAGCAGCTATTCTGAGAACCCTGTGAGTAAATTTCTCGAGACAAGCTCTGTTGTTAATCATCCTAATTTTGTTCATGTTGTGTTACATTGGGGGAAAATAGTTGTACAATGGACAAGTATACTACTAAACAAAAGCCTCATCTTTTTCTTAAGAGTCAAAACAGAAGGCTAATAAAGACCATTTAAAATAAAAGGGGCCATTACTCCTCAGTTTTATATGAGCTTACATGCTTTCATTGTGCAGAGTGTGTTATTAATTTCACATGCCAGATTCATAGGTTTCTGCAATATCAGGTTTGATGTATTCATTATCGGCACTCAGTACATTAATTCACGCTGAAGTCCGGTAAATCAAAATTATACCATCTGGCTTCCTGTTCTTAATGATGAATTTGATGTAGGGGTGATTAAGATTGTTAGGCTTTTGAATTTTAATGTAAAAATTAGGGGATTAAAAAGGCATTTAGAAATGACCAATAGTTAGAATAAACTTACTGACAGGATCTAATTTGTGTACTTGCTAGTAAAGCTCCATTTTAATTAGCAGCCACACTCTTTCAGCACAAGCTCAAAGAGACAGAAGTTTAGTGATTAAGAAGATGAAGCTGTTAAATTGATAAATTGACCTTGAAATACTTGTAACTGTGGGGGACGGCCCAGCAACTCAATTGTTAGTGTGTTGCATTGCTGCATGGGGAACTGAGTCCAAGAGTGACCTCAGACACAAAATTTTGCTCTTTTTCTTCTTCTTCTTTTTTTTGCTAGTGGGTATTTGGCTGACCAACTCATCTTGAGGTATGGGGCTGGGGAACAGAGATAAACAAATGCAAAACCTGCAGACCTGCGGGTTGGCACTGTAGTAACAGGAAGGTAAAGATATCGTCACTGTTTCAGCACTCCTTGGCGAGTGACATTTGAACACTGTGTGTAAACTTGAAAGCATTGTATTGGTCTTCTTGGTTCCTGCTACAACGATGCTATCCACACGCATGAGATCTGGGAGGAAGACACTCAAGCGGTGAGTTAAGTAAGGAAATCTAGGGCACAGCAACCAACACTGTCCCTCTTGTACCGTATTTTATTACGGCACGTAGACTCCACATCCTTTCGTACCATGTTTCAGAAGAAATATGGAAATGGAGGCATTCTAAATATCTGCAACACAGAGCATGTATAGAACACACAGCCATCGCACTCAAACTTGACATGAGATTTCTTTTCATTGAAAGACCAATCTGACATGGATGTTCCTTTGACAGTTAAAATTACCTCTGATTTTAACAAACGCATTCGAAATGTTACATCGAACTCATTACACCTTTTCTGCATAAAGAAGTTTTAATAGTTAAACAAGTTAAGAAAGAATAGACTCTTAATGTAAAATATTATCAGAATAATATAAGGAAACATCCTCATATCCCCCCTCCCCCCGCCCCCGGGGAAAGATATAAAGCTGAAAGTGCAAGAAGCCATACAGTAGAAAAGTAAGGTTGAAAATAAAATTATTTTCTGAGAAGAGAAAAAAAAAAGTACTACCTAGTGGGCCTCATAAAATGCACTGCTTTGGTTCCCGTGAAATTAATAAATGTAGTCACTAATGCACTGAAATAAAATACAGTCAGAATGACTTACATCAGAAAACAAGTACATCTGTATATATCAACAATTTGAAGGATTCTGATTCCTGGCAAGTCAAGGAATATTTTAAATCTTATATTTTAGAGGAAATCGAATCTTGACTAACCACTGTAATTTATGTCATTTTAAATAAGATATATTTGAATAAGTATATTTTTCATGCCCTAAAAAGACTGATGTCTTCTTTTATAAGCTCATCCTGTGACACACTTGAGTAGGTAGGTATATTGATTTTTTTTTCTTTTTCTGATGGCAATGAAGTGTAAATGGAAAATATCAGACTTGGCAATCACTTAAACCATGTGAAAATTTCAGAGTGAAGGCTATTAGAGTCACTTTGTGATCTCCCCAGATGACCAGAGGGGGGGAGAAAAAAAACCCACATTTCTACATTTCTTCAGATCCTTTGTGTGACAGCTAAGGAGAATAACATTCTTTCTAATACGCCAGTTTTCGTCTCTAGTTGAGAATAACCTCAGTGCTTTCTTATGTCACTGGCTGAGAGAAGATGAAAGACCCAGCCTTGTGTAAATGGCTTTGTCTAACCATCAGTCTTTAGCTCTGCATGGCAGCTGTACTATTGACATTAGCTTGTGCACTGGGTGAAATTGAAGTGAGTTAAATGTGACCTTGGCTTAGTTGTTGAAGTAGAAATGAACTCTACTGGGAGTGAAAAAAAATAAGACCAGTTTCTCTAACTTCATTTTTTCTTTAATGAGTTTAACAGCACTCTTAGGATTTGATACATTTTATAAAAACGCTTTTATTTCCCTTTCTATTTTACCCTGAGTAATCAGCATTTAGTAAGGTTAACATGCCCTTTTGTTATGAAATCCTTGTTTCTGGTATTTACATGCCATATTCTAAAAAACTGGCACATTTATTTTCCCTTCCCCTCTTCCCGATTATAACCTTAAATAGGGACGGAAGATTTTCATGCATACATGTACATTGACTTGAAAAACAAATCCTGGACCACTGAAACCGTTTTAAATGCCCAGTGTTTCTGATAACATTGCATTGTCCACTGGGTTACACATGCATCCACTGAGCAACCTGCTGGTAAATCATGCTCAGTGAACACGTGAGACCTGCAGGTAGACGGATGTGCTGAAATGCTTCTAAGACTGCACCTCCTTTGTGTTCAGATGCGATATCTGATAGTGCTCGTATCACAAGAACATACGACTGATTATATTTTTAGGTGGAGACAATTCAGAAAATCTTTGAAGTTTAATTTCTGCCTTGGACATCCCTAACTCATATATTCACATATATGTATTAATTACATGTTTTTACCTATATATGTGTGTCTGTTGATATGTGTGCATATTTGTGTGTGTAGGTGAGTGTGACATATGTGTTTTTTAGCATATAATAATGTGACATGAGCAATAAATCCGACTCTTCAAGTCCAGTTTCTATCATCAAATTTATCAAAGTAGCTCATGATGGGAACATTGTAATTTAGTCTATTTAATCCAACTTGAGCAAGCACAAAGTAAACGCCTTATACTTTACAGTTCCTATTTTACCATCATGCATTTCTACTACTGCCCTATAGTGGTAGCATGGTTGGGAGTTAATGGAACCTGTAGTTTTGGCTATTTTCTTTAACCATTTTTATACTGGTTTCATGCTCCAAATTTTTTATTCACCCTGATTGTTTTGGGTGCAATAATGGCTCCCCCAAATGCCAATTACCCACATGCTAATCCCCAGAATACCTTAGCTTATGTGGCAAAAGGAGTTTATCTCTATGATGAAGACTAGGATGTTGAGGTAAGAAAATTCTCCTGATTACCTGGGTGGATCCAGTGTAACCACACAGGTCCTTGTGGCAGAGAGGCAGGAGGTCAGAGTCAGGGCCTGGGCTGTGACAACAGAAGCAGAGGCCAGGGGAGCAGTGCAGGCGCCTGAGGTGCGTCCAGCTTCTTGAGGCTGGAAAACACTGGAAGGGAAAAGGATTCTCACCTGCAGTTTCCATTAGGAACACAGCCCTGCCAGAATCGTTTTAGACCTCCGACCTCCAGAATTACAAGATAATAAATTTGTATTGTTTTAAACCACTAAGTCTGTGTGAATTTGCTATAACAACACAAGAAAACTAACACATCGATACATTCATACTTCAATGATCTGGACACGGTAATACACACTATGGGATAGTTAGCAATCATTTAGGTAATTTCTTTATCATTTATTGTGTTCTCATCTTTTGACTTTTGTGCTTAAGTAAATATAGCACTGATAGTTATGTTTAAGAAGCGTTCAGCAATATTGTGGATTTCAAAAAAAGAATCACCAACCGTCGTCTGTAGAAATGAATAAGCAATCAGAACGCCTGAAGGCAACTCTTTGTGTATTTAACCATAAAAAGAAAATGTGGCTACGCTCAGGTCAGCATGGTGTGAACAGAGAGGTGGGAAAGGTCTTCACTTGGATAAAGCACTGTGGGAAGAGGACACGGTGGGCATTACTCTCAGAGTAGAGGGTCAGAATGGGTTAGAGAGAGGCCTGTGAGGCACATCAAAAGGACGATGGGCCAGGAGCTTCGATTGACCCAGTCTGGTGGCTGCTGACTCATGCCAGGGCCACCTGGGAGCATAAGCATGGCTTTAAAAAAAAGGCTGGAACTAGAGAGAGTTGCTGTGCCTGTGCAGGGATTTGCTTACAGGGTATATCATGAAGTTGGCAGTAAAGCTAACTGGGTCTGGAGTGAAGCCCTTCCCTGTGGGCTGTGCTGTATCTTTGGAGTGTCTATAATCAGAAGAGCTTACCAAGGCTAAATCCGCTGTGCTCTTGGCTGAGGAGTGCAGGGTCAGTGAGGTGCTTTGGCATGATGGACTGAGTGAGCAAGGACTTCGGACTTTTAAGGTGGATACACCACATTGAAACTCCAACACCACCCATTTGTGGTGCGGGGGTTAGGGGGTGCATGCTTGAATAAATAAATTACTACCCTCTCTGAAACACTTTTCTCTTCTCTCAAAGGGGATTAATGATGCCTACTTCATAGGATTCTTATTCTGATAAAAGAGATAAGGTTGCCTTGGCTGGTGTGGCTCAGTTGGTTAGAGTATCATCCTATACACTGAGAAGTCACAGGTTCAATTACTGGTCAGGACACATACCTAGGTTGTGGGTTTGGTACCCGGTTGGGAGGTGTAACAGAGGCAACAGATCAATGTTTCTCTCTCACATCCATGTTTTGTTTCTCTCTCTCTCCTCTCTCTAAAATCAATAAGCATTCTAGGGTGAGGATTTAAAAAAGAGAGAGAGAGAGAGGTAAGTCTACAAGAACATCTAACAATGTCTGGCATGGAGGAGGTACTCAGTTACAGAAGAGGGGCTACAAGCATTTTGAATTATCAGTGTGTCATGAAGTTTGCCTTTGTGTATATGTGCCTTGAGTTTCTCCTCATCTCTCCACAGTCTTTATTCATCTTTTTCCCGCTCATCATCATCTCCACCTAACTATCATTCTGAAGACCAACTAAAACCCTTCATATTCCCATTTATCCCCTTGAATTATTATAATAGAATCATATTTATAACTTTTCCAATTACCTTTATTCAATTCCACTTACAAAAAAGAAGAGGTCATATTTATTTGATGTTTGCATCATGCTTAGGTAGAGTGCCATGTATTAGTATATTAGTATTATCACATATACTAAAGTGTCATTCAGATTATAAACATAATCCACCATATATATATTATATCCTAAAAAAAGCCAGGGGCCATCACGACCGGAACAACTGGATGGACAACGGAACAGCAGGCAGCATGGGTGACAAGGCCAGAAAGAGGGTTAGTGAGGGACAACCAAATGACTGAACAGCAGGCTGTATGGGGTGACCAGGCCAGGAGGGGGGGGCACTTGGGGGGTGACCAGGCCAGCAGGGGGGCAGTTGGGGGTGACCAGGCCGGCAGGTTGGGCAGTTAGGGATGATCAGGCAGGCAGGCAGAGGCAGTTAGGGGTGATCAAGCTGGCAGGTGGGGAAGTTATAGGGGTGATCAAGCAGGCAGGCAGGAGAGCAGTTAGGAGCCAGCGGTCTCAGATTGTGAGAGGGGTATCTGATTGCCAGTTTAGGCCTGATCCTTGGGATCCTTGGGATTGGGCCTAAACCGGCAGTCGGACATTCCCTGAGGGGTCCTGGGTAGGCAAAGGTGCCGGCTGGGCAGAGGGGACCCCCCCGTGCATGAATTTTGTGCACGGGGCCTCTAGTCTATATATATATATATATAAAGGCAGTGACCATAACGACTGGAAGTCAGTCCTGCAGTCAGTGCTGGGTTGCTGTAGCGACCCAGCACTGACTGCTGCTGCTGCGGGTACAGTGACCCAGCACTGACTGCTGAGGGGGCTGCGGATCAGGCTCAGAGAGAGGCCTGGAGAGAGAAACAGTGTCTGATTCATAGCCTCTGTGGCAGCTGTAGATCAGCCCTTGCCTCTCTCTTTCTCTCCGGGCCTTGGCGGGCAGGCTGCTGATCAGCCCCGCCTCTCTGATCAGGCCAAGAGATAGGCCCAGAGACACATACTGGCATAGAAACCGACCAATCAGAACCAAATCTGGGTGAACTGTGAGGAGCCAATGGCTGCCTAGGAGGTGGAGCTTTGGACACTAACTGGCATAGAAACCAACCAATCAGGACCAAATCTGGGTGAACTGTGAGAAGCCAATGGCTGCCTAGGAGGCTGAGCTTTTGATGCTGACTGGCATAGAAACTGACCAATCAGAACCTAATCTGGGTGAACTGCAAATGCAGAACCTAAGGTGGGGGCTGAGGAGGGGTTTTAAGGCAGTTGGGGGTGAGATCAGGTCGGCAGGGAAGGGCAGTTTGGGGCAAGATCAGGCAGGCAGACAGAGGCAGTTAGGGGCAATCAGACAGGCAGGCAGGTGAGCAGTTAGGAGCCAGTGGTCCCAGATTGCAAGAGGGATGTCTGATTGAAAAGGGTGCAGGCTGGGCTGATGGACCCCTGGCCCTGTGTACAAATTTCATGCACTGGGTCACTAGTATCCTATCTAATAAAAGAGTAATATGCAAATTATTCATCACTCTGCTACACCCACAAGCCACGCCCAGCAGCCAATTAGGAGCGAGTATGCAAATTAACCCAACCAAGATGGCTGTGGCCACAGAGAGAGCAGGAGGCTTGGGTTTCCCCAGCTATGGAGGAAGCCAAGCTTCCCTGCCATCAGGCCAGCCCAGGCCTCCACTCAAGGCTACAAAGTTTCAATTATAGAAGATAAATAAATCCCAACAAAAATGGCTGCAGCCACAGAGCAAGCAGGAGGCTTGGCTCCGCTCTAGGCTACAAAGTTTCAGTTATAGAAGATAAATAAATCCCAGATACCAGGGCCTCCGCTTGGGTCGTGAGGGGGCATGGCCGGCCTGCAAACCACCACAGGCTGCCCCATGCCCCAAGGGAACCCCCACCCTGATCCGGGACACCCTTTAGGGCAAACCAGCTGGCCCCCACCCATGCACCAGGCCTCTATCCTATCTAATAAAAGAATAATATGCAAATTGACCATCACTCCAACACACAAGATGGCTGCCCCCATGTGGTCAAAGATGGCTGCCCCCATGTGGACACAAGATGGCTGCCACAAGATGGCCAGCAGAGGAGGGCAGTTGGGAGGGACCAGGCCTACAAGGGAGGGCAGTTGTGGGCGATCAGGCCAGCAGGGGAGGGCAGTTATGGGTGACCAGGCTGGCAGAGGAGGGAAGTTGGGGGCGACTGGGCCTGCAGGGGAGGGCAGTTAGGGGCAAACAGGCTGGCAGGGGAGCAGTTAGACATCAATCAGGCTGGCATGGGAGTGGTTAGAGGGTGATCATGTTGGCAGGCAGAAGCGGTTAGGGGCAATCAGGAAGGCAGGCAGGAGAGCAGTTGGGAGCCAGCAGTCCTGGATTGTGAGAGGGTTGTCCGAATGCCCGTTTAGGCCCAATATTACTGGGATCAGGCCTAAACAGGCAGTTGTACATCCCTCGAGGGGTCCCAGATTGGAGAGGGTGCAGGCTGGGCTGAGGGACACACCCCTCATGAATGAATTTCATGCACCGGGCTGCTAGTATATAATAAAAGTGTAATATGCTAATTAGACTGTACAGCCAAACAACCTTTCAGACATCATTTCAGATGCCCTTCCCAAAGAAGCCGCCATGGTGGGGGCTGAGGCAGAGGCGGTTAGGGGTGATCAGGCAGGTAGGTGGGCAGTTAAGAGCCAATGGTCGCGGATTGCAAGAGGGATGTCTGACTCCCGGTTTAGGCCCAATCACTAGGATCAGTCCCAAACCCACAGTCAGACATCGCTTGAGGGGTCTCGGATTGTGAGAGGGTTCAGGTTGGGCTGAGGGCCCCTCCCCTCACCCTGTGCATGAATTTCATGCACTGGGCCTCTAGTTTATATATAATAATGAAAGCATAATATACTAATTAGAACGGACAGCCGAACAACCTTCTGGACGTCCTTCTGTATGACCTTCTGGACAACCTTCTGGATGATCATGCTATGACACCCACTGGCATCAGGCCAGCCAAGGTGGGTGTGATGCGATTAGTTGGGGGCCCAGCCATTGCTCCATGATTGCCCTGCAGTGGGAGGCCCAGGCCACTGGCAATTGGGCTGCAGCAGGTGGGCAGGTCCTCCCTCTGTGGGCGCAATCAATTACCCCAAAGAGGGAGGCCCAGACTACCCCAAGGCAGTGCTGTGATGGGTTGGCCAGCGCTCCCTCTGTGAGGGTGATCCATCACGGAGCCCCGGCTGGGTGAGTGGGGCCTACCTCTTTGGGGTGATTGATTGCAGGGCTCCCAGACTGTGAGAGGTCACAAGCCGGGCTGAGGGATACCCCCCCAGTGCACAAATTTTGTGCACCTGGCCTCTAATATACTAGAGGCCTGATGCACAGATTTGTGCACCAGTGGGGTCCCTTGCACTGGTGCATGACCGGGGCTGGGGAGGGACCACGGGAGAGCTTCAGGGTGTGTCTGGCCCATCTCGCCCTATCCCAATCGGCCAGACCTCAGCAGCAAGCTAACCTACTGGTCGGAGCATCTGCCCCCTGATGGTCAGTGCACATCATAGCAACTGGTTAAATGAACTGTTGGACACTTAGCATATTAGGCTTTTATTATGTACTAGATGCCTGGTGCACGAAATTCGTGCATGGGGGGGCCGTCCCCTCAGCCCAGCCTGTAACCTCTCCAATCTGGGACTGCTTGGTAGATATCCAACTGCCGGTTTAGGCCCGATACTGGGAATCGGTCTTAAACCAACAATTGGACATCTCTCTCACAATCCGGGATAGCTGGCTCCTAACTTCCCAACCTGCCAGCCTGGTTGCTCCCAACTGCCCTCCCCCCCCCCCGCCCCCCCGCTGGCCTGGTTGTCCCTAACTGCCCCCCTGCTGGCCTGGTTGCTGCTAACTGCCCCCTTGGCGGCCTGGTTGCCCCTCACTGCCCCCCCTGCTGGCCTGGTCACCCCATGCAGTCTGCTATTGGGTCTTTACTGTGAGGGCATCATGACCAATTTGCATATTACCTTTTTATTAGTATAGATATACATGTATGTATAATATATATATCCTATCTAATAAAAGGGTAATATGCAAATTGACCATCACTCCAACACACAAGATGGCCGCCCCCATGTGGTCAAAAATGGCTGCCCCCATGTGAACACAAGATGTCCACCACAAGATGGCTCGCAGGGAAGGGCAGTAAGGAGGGACCAGGCCAGCAAGGGAGGGCAGTTGGGGGCAACCAGGCTGGCAAGAGAGGGCAGTTGGGGGGGATGAGGCTGGCAAAGGAGGGCAGCTGGGGGAGACCAGGCTGGCAGGGGAGGGCAGATGGGGGAACCAGGCTGGCAGGGGAGGGCAGTTGCAGGGACCAGGCCAGCAGGGGAGGGCAGTTGCGGGGAACCAGGCCGGCAGGGGAGGGTAGTTGGGGGGAACCAGGCCAGCAGGGGAGGGCAGTTAGGGGCAATTGGGCCGGCAGGGGAGCAGTTAGGCGTCGATCAGGCTGGCAGGGAAGTGGTTAGGGGGTGATCAGGCTGCCAGGCAGAAGCAGTTAGGGGCAATCAGGAAGGCAGGCAGGTGAGCAGTTGGGAGCCAGCAGTCCTGGATTGTGAGAGATGTCCGACTGCTCATTTAGGCCCGATTCCACCAGGATCGGGCCTAAATGGGCAGTCGGACATCCCTTGAGGGGTCCCAGATTGGAGAGGGTGCAGGCTGGGCTAAGGGACAACACCCCCCCCCCCGCCCTGTTCACGAATTTCGTGCACCGAGCCTCTAGTGTGTGTGTGTGTGTGTGTGTGTGTGTGTATATATATATATATATATATATATATATATATATATATATTTCACTTACAAAAAAGAAGAGGTCATATTTATTTGATGTTTGCTTCATGCTTAAGTGGAGTGCCATGTATTTTCACATATACTAAAGTATCATTCAGATTATAAATGTAATACACTATATATATATATATATGTATGTATATATATATATAATATGAATATTTCTATGAAATTTTAAATTTTAGATTAATATGTTATACTATTTTGTGACAAGACTATATACTGTTCTTGGTATTTTCATATAATCTAATTACTTATTCTATAGGTAGAAAAGTAAATATATATTTATACATATATAAATCCTTTCTGAAAATTAATTAAATAAGTTGATTGTAGAATGGTTTTAGGAAATAGAATATATAACTCGGGTGCCAAGATATTGAAGACATGAATTTAAAATGGAACCACATATAACTTGTGTAGTTGTTTCAACATTAGGCTGGCATAATTTGTGTGTGTGTGTTTTAATTGAATTTATTGGGGTGACATTGGTTAATAAAATTATATAGGTTTCAGGTGTACAATTCTATAATACATCATCTGGAAAGGGGGCCTCTCCTTCTGGTGCTGAGAATAACTTCCCCAAGGTGCGTCACTGCTCCCGATGAAGTATGTCAGCATCTTGCTTGGGTGCCAGTGGGGAAACTGGCTGGGAACCACTTTGGTAGCCAAGCATTCTTAAATTCTTACTGTTGCCCACAAAATTATGATAAGAGTTGGGAGGTAAAGTGTGTTCCTTTAACATACATACAGTATTCTATAATATAGCAATTCCATGATAGACATATCTATTGTAAATTCATAAATGCCATTTTTTAAGCATCAAGTACAGTTTACACACACATACACTCTCACACACAAAATGGAATATAAACAGAGATTAAAATTTAATGGCATCAAGGAACCACAGTGGGCACTTTCATGTATATTATCTTACATTAGTTTTATTCCACCTTGGTGAGCTATTATTATCTTTTTATTAGATAAGAAGAGTGACTGACTTGCCTTATTTGTGCAGCTATAAGGTGGCAGAGAGAAGATCCTGGTTCTAGGATTTTGCTTCATGATGCTGTCTTTTAGAAGTTAAATGATGGCCTGGAAGAGAAATTGGGGACCCATAACATGCTGGGAAGAGACCCTAGAAGAAAGCCCAGCCATCAAACAGAGCAAGATTTCACAGGAGAAAGAGCAACCCTTCGTGGACATCTGTGTAAATCTAGCAAGAGGAGAATGAAGCAGGGTATAGACAGAGCAAGAAAAATGTCAATCTAGAAAGAATATAATATGGAACTCCAGGAATGCTAACGTTATCATTGAGGAAGTTCTCCAGTTCTGGAGTGGACTGCTAGGTTTAAACCCACCTCTACAGCAACTGTGGTCACTCACACTCTCCAGGACTTCCTACACGTGTGCAGACAAGGATAATAAGGCATCTACATCAGAGAACAAAGTACTTTAACACAGTGTCTGGCACCTACTAAACACTTAATAAACAGTATTTCTTGTGGCTGTTAAGTCAGCAGGGAACAGGGAGCAGACCGATCTGCCTCTCGGGCACAGATAGGCCTCCAGTCCCTCGAGTAAGGCAGGGTGGGAAGGATTTAAATAGGGGGTCTAAGAAAAAGGCAAAAGCCCAGTTACTAAAACCAGAGTGCTCTGAGTCTGACTTGATGCGGAGTCACCTGAACAGCTAAATTGGGTTTTCCATCCTGTGAAGGTAAGTGGTCTCATTACCTGTTTAGAGGGTCAAGTGGTCTCCAATGTGGGCAGAGCTGCAGCCGTGCAGGGTTTTTGAAAGGGGCAGTTAGGTCGTGGAAAGAATGAAACTCTGGGATATTTCCTTCAAAAGATTTCAGAAAGAAAAGGACTTGTATGCATGCATATAAGCCTAACCAATGGACACAGACAACAGGGGGGTGAGGGCATGAGTGGGGGGGATGGGAGCGTAATGGGGGGATAAGGACACATATGTAATACCATAATCAATAAAGAAATTAAAAAAAGAAATTAACTGAACATTTTACAAACCTACCTAACTGAACAAAGTTTAGTACCTGTTAGTGGCAGAGAAATAGTGCTGTGTTTCTTGGTATGGATTACGGTTTCCAAGTACATAAAATTAATTAGGATTAATTTCAGCTAGACAAGGGTGAGCTGCATGCCTAGGGACTGTGTGTGTGGGAGTGTAGGGAGGGTACCAGAATAACTGCATGGCTTTTCAAATTGCACTCCTTCCTATCAGATTTTGATAGATTCCCTCAAGAGAAGAAATACCTGCTCTCTCCCGGTTGAGGAGTACCAGAAATGTTCAGAACCATGTTCCAAATGGTTCCCCACCCCAACAGAAATGGCTAAATACCTTCCTGGCAAGGGGACTCTCCTTCCGGTGTTGAGAATAACTCCCCCAAGGTGAGTCACTGCTCCTGATGGAGTGTGGTACCTGCGTAAAGAAAACCACCCTCCTGTCAGGCCTAGGTGAGTCAGCCTGCTGCCGGGTGGCTGTGGTTATCCTGTGGCAAAGGTTCTGTCACCACGGGGGTCTGAACTGAAGAGAAGCAGCCACTGAAATGTACAGAGTTCACCTGGAGAATAGCTCCAAGGATTCTCCGGAATGCAGCCACTGTGTCAGTCACCACAGTCTCCCCCCTACACACCTGTCTCACTTATTCTAGCCCACTCTTTGCTTTTCCTTAGTTATTGTCAAGTTCTAATGCTCTGCCTAATTTTGTTTCTGTTTCTGTCTATGTCCCCCACTGGAGTATTTGCATCAAGGCAGGGATCCTGGTCATGTGTTCACTCATGTATGTCTAGCTCATAGGAGAATGCCTGGAATGGAATGGGTGCTCAGTAAATATGTGTGGCCGGGCCAACTGACAAGTAGTGTGAATACCTGCCCAGGGTTTTGCTCTAACTCTAGAGCACCTCTGACCTGGACCTCATTTGTAAATTAATTTTAGACTTACAGAAAAGTAGCAAAAGTAGTACAAAGAATTACTGATTACTGCATATTCTTTACCCATATTCCCAAATGTCAACATTTATCATGTTCATCTTATCATTCTCTCTCTCTCTCTCTCTCTCTCTCTCTCTCTCTCTCTCATACACACATATAAAAATTAGTTTTAGCAACACTTTAGAGTAAGTTGCAAACATTATGCCTCTTTACCCCCCTAAATGTTTCACTGTGTATTTCCTAAAAATCAAGTCCACACCTCAGTACCATTATCAAAATCATGAAATTCATATTGATACAATGTGATTCTTATTTAAGCTTATTCACACTTTATTAATCTTCCCACTAATGAACTGTATGTAGCATGTACTTTATTTCTCAGACCCAGGACCCAATCTAAGGTCATATATTACCTATAATTGTCATGAGTCTCCAGTCTCTCTTGATCTGGAACAGTCTATAAAAATTTTTTTTTATTGTTCCTGAAGCATGCAGTTATTTTCTAGTGTCCCTCAATTTGGGTTTATCTGATGTGTATTCCTGATTGGATTCAGTTTATGCATTTTGGGCAAGAATATCTTAAAAGCAAAATTGTGTCCTGCTCATTGGATAGTATCAGAAGGCACACAATGTCATTTTGTCCCCTTGACACTGGTTACTTGGTTAAGGTGGTATTGACCATGTTTCACCACTAAAATGTTTCTACTAGTATTTGTCCCTTTGTAATGAGTAAGTACCTTCAGGTACTTAATGAGTGAGAAAATTTAAAAATTTTCTGTTTATCACAATACTCTTATTTTTTTAAAGGTTCTCCATACGTGCCTCCTCTGTGAAAGTTTTAATCAAGAGCTGGTTTCTGGATATCTGGGCTTAGTGGTCTAAGAATGAATTGTCCCTTGAGTCATCATTTATATAAATCTACTTAGATTCATCTTCTAACCTTGTATACTTTTCTTCACGTTATGGGTGAAAAACCTGAAATACCTCTTAAAATAAAGGGACTTTTGCAAGTGTGGAGATTTTCAAGAATATTATTTATGATACCAGATAATTGGGTCTCACGTGTACAAATAGTTTTGTTTGGACAAAAATATTGTTTTTACTAGAGGCCCGGTACATGAAATTCGTGCACGGGGGGAGGGAGGGTCCCTCAGCCCGGCCTACACCCTCTCCAATCCAGGAACCCTGGGGATGTCCGACTGACCACTAAACCGGCAGTAGGACATCCTTCTCGCAATCCAGGACCGCTGGCTCCTAACCGCTCACCTTCCTGCCTGCCTGATCGCCCCTAACTGCCCCCTTGCTGGCCTGGTCATCCTCTAACTGTCCCTCTGCTGGCCTGGTCACCCTTAACTGCCCCCCTGCCAGCCTGGTCGCCCCCTAACTTCCCTCCTGCCAGCCTGGTCACCCCCTAACTTCCTAACTGCCCCCCTGCTGGCCTGGTTGCGCCCTAACTGCCCCTCTGCCAGCCTGGTCATCCTCTAACTGCTCCCCTAATGGCCTGGTTGCCCCTAACCACTTCTGCCTCGGCCCCCACCACCGTGGCCTTGTCCAGAAGCAAGTCAGACATTCGGAAGATGTCTGGTCCACCTGGCCTAATTAGCATATTACCCTTTTATTAGTATAGATTCTAGGGTAAATATTAAATAAAATTCTAAGTTTGAATAATATTTTTGGAGACAAAGGTGTACAAGACAGATGACTCAATCAAAAAGGTTTTAGGATGCGTTCCCAAATATTCATTGTTATTACTATTCCCTGATAGGTAGGGAAATCTAAAAGGGAAACTATCATAATTGTAACTGTTTTGGCACAAGAGAAAACACAGGTGCATGGCTGTTTGATGAAAAACCATTTACCAGCCAAATATTGAAAGATGTAAAGAAATCACTATTGAAAGTAAAAACCTGGAGTTCTCACAGTAGTTGTTGCATAGGAGCAATTTAATCACTTTATTTGTTCAATTTTAATTTAAAAAGAAATAAAATTTATATCCAAGTTGATCACCATTAGCCAAACACTGAGCTAAATTGGGCAAAAATTAGTGTCTGTGGCTCACCAATTTGGATTCTTCCCCTGCAGTTCTTTGCAAAGTTGCCTTCCTCATGTAATCCTAGCTCTGTGACTTAACAACATAGGTGCCAAGATATTTCTCTGTGTCTTGGTTTCCTCATAATTAAAATGGAGGTGTTAATAATAGTGTCTACATTGTGAAGTTGGAGTGAGAATTTAATGAGTTTGTTTATATCATGTTCTCAGAACAGAGTAAATGCCATGTACAGGTTTACATTAGTGTGCTGAGGGTCTCTAAGACCACCCTAGCCTGGATTTCACTAGGAGCACTCCTAGGATGCAGCATAGAGCAGAGCCATGGCTGTGAGATCCTATAGTGAAAGGATACAAAGAAAAATGATCAAAGGGAAAGACACTTTGGGTAAAGTCCAGAGGAAACCAGGCCTAAGCTTCCAAGAATTCTCTTGGTGCAGAGTGATAGGATGGCACACTTAGGTCCTCTAGGGATGAGTGATCAGGGAAGCTAATCAGACACTCAGGGCCCAGGGTCTTTATGTTGGGGGCTGATCAGATAGGTACCTTCTGCCAAATACATACCAAAATTGTAGGCTCCCAAAAGGAAAGCAGGTGCTCAGCATAAACCATATTGTTTGCACAAACCATTTAGGCACAGTGAGCAATTCTAATCAGTTAAGGTACTAGAAACATTCCCAATATTTAAATTCTCAGATGCCCACCAAGGACCAACCTTGTGAAAAGACCTTCCTAAGGACAGCAGCTCTGCTATGTTCATTTCTTTTCTGCACAAGTGGACATTGCTATCATAATGTGCCTTAGATGCACAAATTAAATTGGCTGATAGGTACCAAAGTCAAAATCAATTGCATACTACCAGGTGTTGCTTCTAAACAATGACATCATGAAAATATTTTCCATGTACTATGAAACCAAGATGATATAATTGTTACTTTCTACAACAAGATAAGGCACCTTTTCTAAGGAAACGAAAAGCCATATTTCAGGCAAGTTGAATTTAATTCCTCAGTTTCTTGCTCTTACATATGCAATTTTCCGGTTACACATCCCACACCCAATTTAAAAACAGGCTCAACTTAGAACCTGTCAAATGTGTTCAGACCAAAAAGGTAAGGTAAGACCTGAAGCCTGGATAATGCCACGGAAGTGCTCCGGCATCACCTGGAATCTGCAGGGCGAGGACTCCAGCATTGACATCTGATATGTTAACGTAAGAAGCATTCAAACCTGTAAATAATTTTTGTGAGTTTATTTGAGCCAAACTGTCGACAATTGCCAGGAAGCAGACTCAGAACGAATTAAAATAATTCTCTGGAGAATGGTGGTTTTTCAGCAATTTTTATAAATTACTATCAAAGCAGGAGATGTAAGTGGGTTACATGAAATCCACTGATGATAGATTAGCGATGAAAAAAAAAAAAGATTTGCTTTTTTAGGAGAAAGCAAAGCGGGGAAATCTCAGGAATTAGATAAAAAGTAACAAGATAGACACATGCTTCTTTTACATAGGTGAGTACAGGATAGTTAACAGTCAACTATTAACAAGATAAAAATAACAATGATGGAATCTGTGGTCTCCCCCCTGGCGCCCTGGCACATTGTGCCCTGAGGGGTCCGGAAAAGGGCGAATTAAAAGTTACTCTGACTTTTCAAAGGTATGTGATCATAGATGCAAAAAGACAAAAGGCTCAGGTAAGATCAAAATTGATCTTTGTCAGGGAAGATAATGGCCTAGGACATGACTACCCCTATAAACTACTTTGTAATTGAAAAAGTTTTAATTGTAGGCCATCCTTTGTGGTTACTTTAGGTCTCTGAATTTGCAAGCCACCATGCAGACCTTTCCTGAGTTAGTCAGGTTAGCAGGTGGCCCTCTTTCACCTACAGTTAACACCATGAGACTTACTAACAAGCACGCACTAAGAATCTCCACAAAAAGAACCCACCTCTTGCTTAGAGAGAGCATAATCCTACATTCTAGTAAAAGAGGCACGTGATCGGATCAGCTCATAAAACATTTACCTAATGCCACATTTAGGCTAAGTAATGAGGTCCTGGCCTTGAGGGGTTTATAATCTCTGGGAGAAGCATGGACATATGATTTGAATACAATTCAGTAAGGTATCATAAAAATATTGTTGAGAAGTCTCAGCAGAGAAGTTCTCAAGTAAGGTATTTTGCTTTGTGAGCTTGAGCTAGTCATTTAACCTCTCTGAGATCAAGTTTCTCCATTTGCGAAACATCAAAGAATTGTGTTCAAATTTAAAATTTCAATTAAGTTCTGTTCTACTCCTTAGAGTTTACAAAGGTGGTAAGGGTAGATAAGGTGGCTACAATGTCCTATATTATCAAAAATAATTATGAAAAATATCTTGATATCCTAGGATATTTGAAATAGTAAGAAAGTTTTTACTTAACTGATTTTTGCTGTGGGAAATGGAGGTATTAAAAAACAATATATGTGCATATATGCATAGCCCATGGTCACAGGCAGTAATGTGGTGAAGACTTGGGGGAGGGCAGGGTGGAGTGGGGCAAATGAGGAGAAAATGGGGGACATCTGTAATAGCGTCAACAATAAAAATAATAACAAATTTTAAAAAACTGTATTTCCTAAAAAAAAAATAAATCATTTCTTTAACCTTAGAATTACTCCAAAAGTATTATGATAGTTCATATCTGTGGTGGCTGTCAAAGGCAAGGGTGGCAAATATTGTGATTTTTTTCCACCAAAATATAATTTTAGAGTCAAAACTGTTTCAAAATAAATTCTTTCTTCCGTGGTTTACTCAAAACTACTGGAAGAATGAGTTGGTTTCTGAACCTGTAACAGACCTGGATAGTTCCAGAAGTTAAAGTAGGAGCCCTTAAATCATTGGCTTCAAACTTTATTGAAAAAGTCATTTAACAATTACTAAGTCATTGGTATAGGGTTTAAAATGGAAGCTCCAAAACCTCTCCCACAGCATATAAAGATTTAACAAAGTATCCTGGCTGGACAGAATTTTTGCCCCGTAGGTTAAGAAATCACAAGATGTCTAGAAAGCCCAGTGCAAGGTTGAGAGAATTGATAGATGGGTATTAATTAGGTTTAAAGAAAGTGGGGAGCCCTGTGAAAGAAGTTATTGTTTCTATTCTGGAGCAGAAATGATAAGCTGTTTATTATGCAATAAAAGATTATGCTTTCTATAAAATAAAGTGTAATAGATTATATCTCTTGAATTTACCAACATACGCATGAGCGAAGCTTGAATAGAATTATACTTGTTAAAAAGCCATGTGGTAGCACCTGGTAAGGGATTGAATCACTGGGCATTCCACCTTGAATTCCTTTCCAACTATGATAGGGAAGCTACCAAATAGATGAAATTGGAATATCTGAAGTTAATTGAATCATTGCCAGGAAAAAAAGAATGAATATGATGATTTTGCATTTGGACAATATTATCTCTAAGGTCCATTTCTTCACTAAATATCTATGAAATGCTAATTTTAAGAATCTAGAATAATTAAAGAGATCACATTAGGATATTGTGATGTAAAATTACTTTAAGGAAGTATTTAAGTAAATGCCTACTACAGAAGCAAAGGAGGTATTTTTAAGCTAGAAAAAATTTGAGAGTACCTCTTTCTATTATTTTCCACTTTTATTTTTTTCCATAGGCATTGTTATTTACTTGTCCCTTCATTGGTCCTCACATCTGTTGTTTATGGATTATTTTGGAATTGAAGTATTTTTTTTAGATCACTAAAAAGCACTCCCTCATGATGGCTTTTGTTCAAAAATAAAGTCAACAGCAGGGTGATCATTTTATAAGTTATATAAATGTCTAATCATTATGTTGTACACCTGAAACTAATTTAATACTGTATGTCAACTGTAACTGAAAAATTAAAATAAATAAAGTCAAAACCATAAACTTCTTTATATCACCTTATTTCAAATCTCATTTCCTAATCTATCAGCTCAGAAACACTATGGAAACTACTCTTCAACTGCGAAGTTCCACCAACATTTTTCATGTTGCATGTTTCATGATGTTCAATCTTCAGGGATGGTCTCAAGACCAATTTAAATAAATGACATTAATTGTAGCACATTTCAAACTGATTCATATTTGTTTTCCAAATATCTTTACTATTGAAAAGGGAATTTGGGTAAGCGATTCAGAAATTTGAAATCCAATGTCAACAATAACTAAAAAAGAAAACTTAGCTAAGATAGTTCTCTGTCCATTAAATTAATAAATGTCTCACATCTGTTACCCAGGATATATCCTAGTTAGCCATACCCAGCAAGGTCTCATCAGGTATTTATGATCACATAGATAATACATTCATGGAAGCCATTATCTTTGACATCATGAAGAATTACCCAATAATACATTTAAGCTGTCTTTCCAGATTGGTTATGGAATTTTATATGTTCTACATCTTCATTCCTCCAATAGTTAGCTCAGTATCATGTATCTCAGAAGATGATACTCATATGGATAACTTTTCTCAGCTAAGCCAGGAAATCTTTGTTAATGCTGTTGTTATGTCCCTGAGTCTTAAGGCAAGAATGAAAATAATACAAAATTTTGAAAATAACACATCTATCCCTATCATCTATAATAATAAAAACATAATATGCTAATTAGATCGATGTCCTTCCGGATGAAGCTGAGGCTGCGAGGGAAGCCCGGGTCCTGGGTGCCAGAAGGAAGCTGATGCCAGTAGCTGGGAGAAGGAAAGCCTAATTGCACTAATTTTGTGCATCGGGCCTCTAGTCCTATATAATAAAAGCCTAATAGGCTAAGTGTCCGGTCATCCGGTCTTGCGTTCAACCATCAAAGCGTAATATGCTAATGATATGCTAAGGTTGCTCAACCACTCGCTATGACATGCACTGACCACCAAGGAGCAGACAATCGACTGGTCGGCCAGTTGCTGTGATGTGCACTGACCACTGGGGGGCAGACACTCTGACCGGTAGGTTAGCTTGCTGCTGGGGTCCTGCCTATCGGGACTGAGAGAGACAGGCCGGACATGCCCTGGAGCCCTCCCGCAGTCCCTCCCCAGCTGGCCAACATCCTGCATCCCTCCCCAATCCCAATCATGCACCGGTGGGGTCCCTTGGCTTGGCCTGTTCCCTCTCTCAATCCAGGACCCCCGTCAGGGGATGTTGGAGATCTGGTTTCCGCTCGATGATAGAATGACCAGTCACTATGACGTGAACTGACCACCAGGGGGCAGACGCTCAATGCAGGAGCTGCCCCCTGGTGGTCTGTGTGCTCCCACAGGGGGAGCACCGCTCAGCCAGAAGCCAGGCTCATGCGGGGAGCGAGCCTAAGCTGTCAGTCAGACATCCCCCGAGGCCTCCCGGACTGCAAGAGGACACAGGCCAAACTGAAGGGACTTCCCCCTGAGTGCATGAATTTCGTGCACCAGGTCTCTAGTTCTTATATAACACTGCTATCAAAATTGAGTTAGTAGTCTTAAATCTTAGCACTCTAATATTTCTTCATTGACTTCAAAATAAAGTTTGGAACTTCATAGCACTTCATTCTCACACTTAACCTATCTTTCTAGTGATTCCTCCTTCCCCTTTTCTCATATGTCTACATGTAACTGTTCAAATTACAAATTACAAACAATGTGATTTTAAAATTTTAACAGAAACAAGTAAATATTTTTCTACATTGGGACAAGTTTAGAATATATCTATAAAAGTATATAATTTGTTTTTAAAAGAAGAGACAAAGAAATAGCACTGTAATAAAAGTATATAATTTGTCTGAAAGAAGAGACAAAGAAATAGCACTGTAATCACAAATAATATACACACAAAGGTGAGAAGAGAGATAAATAAATATGGAAGTTCTGCTGAAAATCATCCTGGGATAGAAAATATGCAGTAGGCCCTGGGTGAGAAAGAGATTATTCTTGTTTTTCTGAGGCCTGATTCAAGGAGTTAGGCAGAAATTTCAAGTTAGGTTTGGACTGGGTGGGGGTTGGTTCCTTAAAACAGCCATTTCAAATAACTGATGTAAGTTATTATATATTTTTTTCATATTTTGCCCAAGTTCTTCTTAAATACTAAACTCCAGTTATTGGAGGGAATTAAAACAGGAGCCATGTCTATACTTGGGACAAATAGCATCACCCTGGAGAAGTCAATTACAAGACAAGAGGTGACCTGTGAGTATGCTGGCTACCACAAGCAGTGAGGACCAGGAAGGATTTGTACAAAATGAAAGCATTATTTGGGTTTCCCAGAAATTGTTTGAGGCAAGGTATCTTAAAGAATAACAAGCATACGCATGAGACCTTGAGCTAATTGATATTTGGTTACTAAAGTAAAATTACCTGAAAAAAAAATACTGACTTGAACCATCTACATTAGACTTTTAAAATCTAAACAAGTTACTATTGATTACTTCACATTTTGTATTATCTGTATTTTGTTATAATCCATAGCATAGTAAATATTTTCAAAATTACAGATGTCACAGAACTTTTCAATTTTATTATATATTTTATTTTCAACGTTTTTAAAGAATTAAACAGCTATGCAGACACTGAACTTTCTAATCTTACAAACAAGCAATCCTAGATATACTTTTAAATTTATTCTCATTTACTTACCCCTTTTATCAAAGGAAAAAGTCCATTTCTTCTTCCACAAGGTGAATGCATTCATCTATACTGTATTTCACATGCTTTCTCACTTCCTTGAGTATTTTGTGCCATCAATTATGTCCCCTGTCTTTATTTTTTAACTTTTTATTCAAACTGAATCAATAACTTTCAGTTATATAAGCATTCTTATATTTTGTGTTTTTTTTTATTAAAAAAAAATACTAGATCTACCAGACATCTATGGAATATACCAGCCAACAACAGCAAAATACACATTCATCTCAAGTGCTCATAGACTATTCTCTAGAATAGACCATATACTGGGTCACAAAACAAGTCTCAATAAATTTAAAATCATACAAAGTATCTTTTTGGACTACAATGGAGTGAAGCTAGAAATCAATAGCAGAAGGATAACAATTAGTGGAAATTAAACAACATACTCATTAATAAATGGATCAAATAAGATATTACAAGGAAAATTAGAAAATACTTTGAGATGAATGAAAATGAAACACAACATTACCAAAGACTGAAAACTTTCCCACTAAGATCAGGAATACGACAAGAATATCCACTCTTACGACTTCTATTCAACATTGTACTGGAGATTCTACCAGGTCAATTAGTCAAGAAAAAGGAAGTGAAGAGTATCCATAGTGTAAAGAAAGTTTGGTCGTTGTCACAAATGAGTGGTTCTTTTTTTATGATTGTTTTGTTTTCTCTCATCATTATGTTTGAAAGATTCTTGCATAATGTTAATTATAAACATCATTTATTCACTTTCACTTCAATACAATGAAAATGAATCATAATTTATTTATCCATTTAAGTGGTGGCCAACATTATTGATTGCTTCCAATTACTTGCTATTACAAACACCATTGCTATGAATATTCTTATTCATGTAACCTAGTGCAAGAGACTGGATAGGGTATCTATATATATAAAAAGCCAGTGTCTGTGACGACCAGGATGACCAAATGACTGGTCACCATGAGGTGCATTGAGCACCTCTCAGTCCCTTTGCCCTGGCCCGCAGTCAATGATCACAGCATGGTGAATGAGGAACCATGGCAAAGGGAGCAGCGGGGTGGGACTGGCGAGCGGGAGGAACAGCGACCTCTTGGCCTCTCCCCCAGGCCGCAGGCTCCAGAGAACCAGAGCCATGCTGGGATCAGGGAACCACGGTGAACCGAGGTGAGTGGCAGCAGGGTGGGACTGGTGAGCCGGGTGGAAACGTCGACCTCTTGGTCCCTCCCCCAGTCCTCAGGCTCTGATCACAGCTTGGCAAACAGAACCACCGTGAAGCAAGGTGAGTGGCAATGGGGCGGAGAGAGGGTGGAATGGTGACCTCTTGGTCCTTCTCCCTGGCCCACAGGCTCCAGGTAACTGGAACCATGCTTCAATCGGGGAACCATGGCAAAACAGGGGGTGACAGGGAGAACTGGCGAGCGGGCAGAAGATGGCCTAGGGACCCTAACTGTGAACGATTTTGTGCACGCTGGGCCTCTAGTTTTAAATAAGCCTCAAATAACTGTGTCACAAGGTATGCACATAATCAACCTTAGTTGGTGTGAAATAATAGGAACTGCCCTCAGTTCCAGCCACAGAGCTCCTAAAACCCTTGTAATTTCCTAAGTGATTAAGAGCACTTGGGAGCATCTTTTGTCCTAATATTTGGTCTTTGACAAAGAACTCCTAAATCCCTTGGGATTTCCTGGGTGATATGAGTGTCTTTTGTTCTAATGAGGGGACTCTTGGTGGGCTCCTGGGTAGCTACAGAAAGACCAAACTGTAATTAGAAGCTTAGAACATTCAGCTCCACCTCCCATATTCCAGAAAGGGAAGGTGGGCTAAAGATCAAGCTAATAATGAAATCTCCATAAAAATCCCAAAGGTACAGGATTCAGAGAGCTTCTGGGCTGGTGAACAAGAATGCACTCATGTGCTTGTAGGGTGGCACATTCCAAACTCCACAGGGACAGAAGCTCTGGACTCTTCTGGACCTTGCCCTCAGTATATCCTTCATCTAGCTGTTCATTCATTTCATATATTTTGTGATAAATTGATAATCTAATAAGCAAATTGTTTTTCTGAGTTTTGTGAGCTGTTGTAGCAAATTAACTGAACCGACGAGGGGATTGTGGGAACCTCTGATTTACAGGCAGTTAGTCAGAAGCATAAATAACAACATAGACTTGTGATTAGCATCTAAAGTGTGTGTGTGTGTGTGTGTGTGTGTGTGTGTGTGTGTGTGTGCCCTAGATGCTCTAAGTGGTTGGAGCATTGGCCCATAGACTGAAGGGTTGCGGGTTCAATTCTGGTCAATGGCAGGTATTTCAGTTGCAGGCCCCATCCCTAGCCCCAATCAAAGTGCATGCAGGAGGCAACAAATCAATGTGTCTCTCTCACATCTATGTTTCTCCCTCTCTCTTTCCCCCTCCCTTCCACACTCTCTAAAACTCAATGGAAAAAGTTATCCCTGGGTGAGGATTAACAAAAAATAAAGTAAAAAATGGCATGTTTGTGTGTTTGGTGGGGACAGTTTTGTGGGACTGAGCCCTTAAACCTGTGAGATCCGATATTATCTCCAAGTAGATAGTGTCAGAACCAAATACAATTGTAGGACAACCAGTTGGTATTACAGAATTGCATGTGGGGAAAGAAAACCACAAACACAAATCTAATGTCATAAGTGTTATGAGTGTGAGTAGAGGAAACAATGGGCTTTTCCTAGATACTAGGTAATATAAAATTTGTCTTCAAAGTTAAAGCAATTTACATTACTCTTAGCATTGTATGTAGAAGTTGATATTGTAATAATTTATACCAATAAGTAGTGTGTGAAATGGCATCACATTATAGTTTTAATTTGCATTTTTCTTTTTTCCTAGTAATATTGAGTTTCATTTTATATTTGAGGTCCATTCATGTTTTCTCTTATGTGGAATGTTTATTTATGTCTTTTCACAAAAATGCTATTTACTTATTTATCTTTTTCTTACCGATTTATAAGTATGTTTTCATATTCAGTGTATTAATATTTTGACAGTTAAATTTGTCATAAGCATTTTCCTCCAACATTTTACTTGTTATTTACACTTTCAGGTGTCTTTTAGTTATCGAGTTTTTAAAGTTTTAATATATTCAACTGCCCTCTTTTTCTACTTGTTTTGTGCTTTGTTCCTGCTTTAAGAAATCATTTACTAATCATGAACATATATTTGATTTCACAATGCAACTTGCAGATATTTAAAACTAGAGGCCCGGAGCATGAAATTCATGCATGGGGGGAGTGGGGGTGGGAGGTAGGGTGTCCCTCAGCCTGGCCTGCACCCTATCCAATCTGGGACCCCTTGGGGGACATCCCTCTCACAATCTGGGACTGCTGGCTCCTAACTGCTCGTCTGCCTGACTGATCACCCCCTAATCACTCCCCTGCCAGCCTGATTGACACCTAACTGCTCCCCTGCCAGCCTGATTTCCCCCAACTGCCCTCCCCTGCCAGCATGATCACCCTAACTGCCTTCCCCTGCAGGCCTGGTTTCCCCAAACTGCCCACTCCTGCTGGCCTGGTCACCCTCAACTGACCTCCCCTGCTGGCCTTATCTCACTCCCAACTGCCCTCCCCTGCTGGCCTGGTCACTCCCAACTGCCCTCCCCTGCCAGCCTGGTTGCTCCTAACTGCCCTCCCTTGCAGGCCTGGTTGCACCCAACTGCCCTGCCCTGTTGACCTGAATTCGCCCCCAGCTTCCCTCCTCTGCTGCCTGGTCACCCCCAACTGCCCTCCCCTGCTGACTTGATCTCACCCCCAGCTTCCCTCCTCTGCTGCCTGGTCACCCCCAACTGCCCTCCCCTGCCAGCCTGGTTATCCCTAACTGCCCTCCCCTGCCAGCCTGATAGCCCCCAACTGCCCTCCCCTGCCAGCCTGATAGCCCCCAACTGCCCTCCCCTGCTGGCCTGATCATCCACAACTGCCCTCCCCTGTGGCCTGTTTGCTCCCAACTGCCCTCCCCTGCCAGCTGATCGCCCACAACTGCCCCGCCTGCCGGCCATCTGTGGCAGCCATTTTGTGATGGCCATCTTGTGGTGGCCATCTTGTGACAATGTGAGGGTGGCGATCTTGTGGTGGCCATCTTGTGATGACATCGCACAAGAGCGTGACACCACCTAGGCTTTTATTATATAGGATAATTTCTGCATTAAAATAACATCAAAGTAGTGTAATCCTATCTAATAATAGACAAATATGCAAATTGACCATACCTCCGACACACCCACAAGACATGGCCACAAGACACGCCCACCATCCAATCAGAGCGAGTATGCAAATTAACCCAAACCAAGATGGCTACAGCCATAGAGAGCAAGGTTTCCTAGGTAACAGAGGAAGCCAAGCTTTCCGCCTGCCCTTGCCAGGCCAAAGCCTCCACTCAAGCTACAAAGTTTCAATCATAGAAGGTAAACAAATTCAAACAAATGGCGGCAGAATGAAGCTTGAGAGAGCAGGCCAGGGTTGCCACTGGCAGCAGGGGAAGCAAAGCTTTCCGCACACCCTGGCTGCGCCCACCCGCTTAAGGCAACAAAGTTTCAATTATAACCCCAACACAAATGGCTGCCGGCTTCAGAGGGAGCCCCAGGCTTGGCTCTGCTCCAGGCTACAAAGTTTCAATTGTAGAAGGAAAATAAATTCCAGATACCAGGGCCTCTATTTGGGTTGCCAGGGGGCGTGGCCGGCCTGCAAACCACCACGGGCCCCTCGCTCAGGCCACCCCACACCCCAAGGGAACCCCACCCTGATCCGGGACACCCTTCAGGGCAAACCAGCTGGCCCCCACCCCTGTACCAGGCCTCTATACTATCTAATAAAAGAGTAATATGCAGATTGACCATCACTGCAACACACAATATAGCTGCCCCCATGTGGTCAAAGATCCTGCCCCCATGTGGACACAAGATGGCCACCACAAGATGGCCAGCAGGAGAGGGCAGTTGGGAGGCACCCGGCCTGCAAGGGAGGGCAGTTGTGAGGGACCAGGCCTGCAAGGGAGGGCAGTTGGAGGCGATCAACCTTGCAGGAGAGGGCAGTTAGAGGTGACCAGGCTGGCAGAGGAGGGAAGTTGGGGGCAAACAGGCTGGCAGGGGAGCAGTTAAGCATCAACCAGGCTGGCAGCGGACTGGTTAGGGGGTGATCAGGCTGGCAGGCAGAAGCAGTTAGGGGCAATCAGGAAGGCAGGCAGGCAAGCAGTTGGGAGCCAGCAGTCCTGGATTGGGATCAAGCCTAAACGGGCAGTCGGACATCCCTCGAGGGGTCCCAGATTGGAGAGGGTACAGGCTGGGCTGAGGGAAAACCCCCCTCCGTGAATGAATTTCGTGCACCGGGCCGCTAGTAAGGATAATAAGATTAAAGCAATAATAAAAACATATGCAGTTATAAAACTGGTACATAGGTTCAGAAGATTAAAGAAGATAAAGGGAACTGAAATTCACACACTATAGTATATGCTATTACTATAAAATAAAGAGGAGATTAAAATATCAATGGATATTAAATAAATAATATAAAATAAGCTCATCATGTGACCTTAGGAGATACAATTAAGTCTCTTATAAAAGTTGGTTTTTCATATATAAAACATATTATAGATACATCTATTATATAATGCATATTCACACTTTTGTGTATATATATTTAATATACTAATCAACATTATGTTAAGAAACATTCTTTCACAATATAATACTGTTAAAGTTTCATTAATGAACCATTTAATTAATGACACATGTAAGATATGACTACCCTCTCACTCAAAACTCCTATTCCCTTTTTTTTTAAATTTCTTTATTGATTAAGGTATCACATATTTGTCCTCATCCCTCCATTCCCATGCCCTTTTTTTTTCAAAGCAATTTTGCCTTCCCAACATGCTTCACCATTTACTCATGTATTTTTTTATTTCTCTGTCCTCCATGTAGAACTGAAGCTCCAAGATCTTACAAAGTAGATAATATTTGCTGAATAAATGAATACTGTCATTTTCAATCAGTCTTTAGTCCAGGCTTACTATGTAACTACATTACTCCCATTTCTAGCATTGCTTACCATCTTATTAAATTGAGAAAGGCAAGAAAAATTATATAGAGACATGCAATTATTTATATTGTGTATAAAATTAATATTTATAAATATGTGAATATATTATATATTGCTATGTATTTAATTAATTGCCTAGAGTAGAATAAACAAAATTCATTCCACATATTTTAATTTTTGTCTACTTATATTTTTATTGATTGATTTTTAGAGGGAACGAGACAGAGAAAGAGAGAGAGAGAAGTAAGTGTTGTTCCATTTATTTATGCATTCATTGGTTGCTTCTAGTATGTGCCCTGGAAATCAAACCCTCAACCCTGGCATATCAGGATGACACTCTAACCAACTGAGCTACCTGGCCAGGGCCCATTCCTCATATTTTTAAACAAAAAGAAGTGATGACTACAATAAGAGCAGTTGAGTTGACCAGGTATTTGTAGGGTTCTAATAAAATCACCACTTACTTCTTATGTACTTAATTGTCGATTTTAGAAGGGCAGGATGAGAGGCTGCATATGCACCCTCCATTTAGGAAACTTACTGAAATTGATATCCATTTACTTGGAGGAATTACATTAACTATATTATAAAAGGGATCACAGAATTATGTTAAGAATTATTTCCAACTGCTTACTCTTAATTGATTCTATATTAGAAATGGAAAATAAGGAGGACAGAAACACCATCCAACATTTTACCAATTAGACTATACTACCCAAGAGAAAATTAAAAACACTTATTTCTTTTATGTTTTAAATCAATTAAAATAAGTATTATGGTCAAGTATTCAAAAATCAGTAGTCAAACAAATCTTTATGTTTTTTTTAAAATGGCTTTTTATAAATCAATTCTTGCTTTCAAAGTAAAAATTCCTAAATGTTTAAGAAAATATTCCCCACTTACTATCCTAAAAACACTATCATTCCATGAAAAACTAGTATTTTTAAGATGTTAATCAAGCTTTAACAAATATTTTTGGTCAAATAACTTAATTCTGGATTAAGCATGTTTTAATAAATGTATTAATTAAAAGATGTTTCACATCCTGTCCCCTGTTTACTTGCCCTAATTGACCTAAAAATACTCACCCCCTCCCCCGCCAAACACACACAAGGATCACCTATCATGAGGCACCCTTATGTTCCAAGAACTGCAGAATCAATATAAACAGCACCAAAATACTTAATTGTTGTTTTATGATTTTTATTTCTATGGAACTCCCATTTAAACTAAAAAGATTTTTTAAGACAAATATTAAAGTGAAGTAGTTTGCAAATTATACTATTCTTCATTTCATATGAGGTCAGAACAAAAAGGAAAGGAACCTGATTTATAGTAGAAGGAATTTTTAATGATTATAATGGAAAATAAATGAAAGACATTACAATTGGTATCAACAGTACTTATATAGAAGATTTTAAAATTGGGCTGTAAAGGTGTAGATGATGGCAATACTGACCTTTGGCTAGCTCATGGAAGAAAGGGAACTTTTCTATACTGATGGTTGGAGTGTAAACTAGCGCAAAGACCTGGGAGAAAAATGGGACACTATCTAGAACTATTAAAGGTGTGCCTTCCCTTTGGTTCCCTACCAGTCATAACCCTGTGACACATTCATATGTATGCACAAGCAAATTTTTATAAGAAAGCTATTTTTAGCATTATTTATAACAGTGAAAAAATGGAAACAATCCAAATTTTCATCACTGTGAAGATAGATATATCCATGGCAAAATGTTAATGTAATGAAATACTATACAGCAGGGCCTTAGAACTCAATATTTTATCATTAAATATGCTCACATATATCATGTTGGGAAAAGTACCGTATTTTCCGGTGTATAAGATGACTTTTTAACCCAGAAAAATCTTCTCAAAAGTCGGGGGTCGTCTTATATGCCAGGAGTCATCTTATAGGGTGGGTATATCCCAAACTCTATATTTTAACTGGAAAAGTTGGGGGTCATCTTATACGCCCAGTCGTCTTATACGCCGAAAAATACGGTATATTGCATATGGATATATATTATATTTTAATGCAGTTTTGTAGCATACAAAATAATTTTATATATATGTAATAATAGATATATATGTGATAAAATGTAAATACATATTAAGTGATAAACACCATATTCAAGATGATGGAAGGACAGGAAATGAAATCAGGGAAGAATAAAACAAAGTATATATATATATATATGTGTAATGGTGCCCAGATGTCCTTAAATAAGTATAATACCTTTATATATTTTGCCTGAAATATGTAAAAAATTAATGAAGTATAAAGGACATTTAGTTGAAGCTTGTCCTGAGGAAGAGGTATACAGGTAGAAAATCTTTAAATGATACATTATGTCCAAAATTTTAATAAAATTAAAAACAAGTGTTTTTCAGTAATCTAGACACTTGATTTTTAAAAGAATTTTAATGTTTCTTTTCCTTCATTAAATTATTTATAAACATAAACACATTATATATATATATATGTATATATATATATATAAATACATATGTGTGTGTATATGTGTGTGTATATATATATATATATATATATATATATATATATATATATATATAAAGACCCAGAGTCCATAATGTCCAAAATGACTGAACAGATAACCAAACACCAGAAGTCAGTCCTGTAGTCAGTGCTGGGTTGCCACAGCTGGACTGCCACCACTGCAGGTGGGCGACCCAGAACTGACTGCCAAGGGGGCTGCGGATCAGGCCCGGAAAGAGGCCCAGAGAGAGAAGCAGGGTCTGATCTGCAGCCTCCATGGCAGCTGTTGATCAGTCCTTGCCTCTCTTTATCTCTGGGTCTTGCCTGCAGCCATGGGGGCTGCTGATCAGCCCCGACCTGTCTCTCTGATCAGGCCCGGAGATAGGCCCAGAGATGCTGAATGGCATAGAAACTGACCAATCAGAACCTAATATGGATGAACTGCCAAGGCAGAACCTAAGGTGTGGGCTGAGGAGGGATTTTAGGGCAACAGCTGTTTGGTGTAGGTGTAAGAAAGAGGTTCAATATTTTAATGACCAGATTGGCAGTATAGTGCATATGGCTGGCTGTCAGTCCAGATATAGGAATTATGTATTTTTGTCTGCCAAGAGCACCTCCTCCTGCTAAAAAAAGCTTCCCCCTTCCCATTTAAGCAATCCTATCCTATATAATCTATCTATACTAATAAAAGGGTAATATATTAATTAGATCGGGTTGACCGGCCATTTTCCGGACATCTGACTTCCTTCCAGACAAAGCCATGGTGGTGGGGGCCAAGGAAGAGGCAGTTAGGGGCGATCAGGCCAGCAGGGGAGGGCAGTTGGAAAGATATCAGGCCGGCAGGGAAGGGCCGTTGGGGGCGAGATCAGGTAGGCAGGGGAGGGCAGTTAGGGGCAATCAGGCAGGCAGGCAGGCAGGTGAGCAGTTAGGAGCCAGCAGTGCCAATCCTGTGGGATTGGGCCTAAACCGGCAGTCAGACATCCCCCAAGGGGTCCCTGATTGGAGAGGGTGCAGGCTGGGCTGAGGGAACACCCCCCCCATGCATTGTGCATGAATTTCATGCACCATGCCACTAGTGTGTGTGTATGTGTGTGTATGTGTGTGTGTGTGTGTGTGTGTGTGTGTGTGTGTGTGTGTAATATATATATATATATATATATATATATATATATATATATATATATATATATAAAATCAGTTAGGCATTCTCAAATATGTAGCCATTTCAAAATTTCAAAATCTTACCTAGGGAAACAGACTAAGTTGGGCAGCATATCAAGTTTAAGCCGAGCAGAAACAAATTCAACTGTTTTCCTTATCTTTTAAAGTTATTAAAGAAATACTATTATCATCTTAACTGCCTACCAATATTGTCCAATGGACTCATTTCAAATATTCATTACAGTAAGTCAGAATTACTAAATTTTCTATGATATAGACTCTTCTTTCTAAACTTTATGGGACTTGGATAAGTTGTGAATGGTCCCCAAACTCCACAATGTGTTGTTCATATACATTCACGTAACCCCTTATTTATCATGTCTCCTCACTTCTCTCTGCTTGGGCTTTCATCCCTGCTACCATATTAAAAATATCCCTATCAAGGACATCAACAGTCTATATCTTATATAAATTCATGGTCATTACTCTGCATTTACATTACTCAAAATTTGACATACTCTCCTCTTTAAAACATTTTGGACATTGCTTTTTCTGTAATTCAACCAGTATTCATCTAGTTTTCCTCTTGGCACAATGGCCAATAATTCTTTACCGGTTCCTCATATTCAAAACTCCTAAATTTATACATGACCACTATCTGGCAAAATCTAATTTTTAATTTTCAGTTCTAAACCATGATAGTTAATGTTATGTATCTACTTAACCGAGCAACAGAATGCCCAGATATCTAGTTAAACATTACTTCTGGAAGGTCTGTGAGGGTGTTTCCGGAACAGATTAGCATTTAAATCTGTAGACTGAGTAAAGCATATTGCACCTCAATGTGGGTGGTTACCATCCAGTTCATTTAGGAGCTGAATAGAGCAAAAAGGTGGAGCACAGGAGATAATTCTCTCTCTGCCTGACTGCTTGAGCTGGGAAGTTGGTCTTTTACTCTTAGAATAGAACTTGCACCATTGATGCATCTGATTTTCAGGACTTCAGACTCCTCCTGAAAGTACACCACCTGCTTTCCTGATGTTTCTAGCTTGCAGATAGCAGAACATAGGACTTTTCAGTTTACAGCATTGTGTGAACCAATTCCTCATAATAAATATATACACATGTACGTGTATCTATTATAAGGAATTGTGTGTTTACAGTGTGGGGTAAAAGTAGATTTGCAGTTGTGAGTGTGGCAAATTATATAATAATTAATAAATAATAATACAAGAATAAACTGTGTTTTGAGTACTCACAACTGTAAGCCTACATTTGCCCCACTCTCTATATAAGTAAATATAATTTACCATACTACTTCCTTCTTGAAATATTTTTTTCATTTGATTTTTCAAGACAACATACTTTCGTGATTTGTCTCCTACCATCTTCCCTGCTCCTTCTAAGCTTCTGTGCTGGGTTTTCTTTATAACATCCCTAACTGTGTGCTAATTTCTTTTTTTATACACTCTCTCTAGGTGACCTTATTTGACATGCTATCATTATGCTGATGACTCTATATATCTATGCTGATGATTCTCAAGCTTACATCTCTGAACCTGACTTCTCAAAGATGAATACATCCTACTGCCTATACATCATTTCCACTTTGATACCTGGTAAACATCTTAAATGAATGTGATTTAAACTGAATATTTTAGCTTACTAAGCTAAAATGAATGGTCTTTCCCAATGTCCATATAGCTTTTCCCCATGCCACTCCTATCTTCATGCATGGTGCCATTTTCCCAGTAGCCCAAGCCATTCATTATAGTCATCATTGACCCCTTTCTTTCCTTTAAAACTCCACTTCTAACTCACCATCAAGTCTTTTGGTTCTACTTCCAAAATTTATCTTGGATCTGACTATTTTTTACCATTTTCACTGCCTCAACTAATTCAAGTAATCAAAATTAATTTTCTAAATGAGTGAAACAGCTTTGTAAAAGTATTCCACTCTTCATATTTCATTTTATACAAAGAAGTCAATGTTAACTTTCTAACCTGTATATCAGATTATGTCTCTTATTTAACACCATCCAATAAATGCTTAATATATTTAGAATGGAATCAGAATCCCTTACCATGACCTAAGACTATACGTGATCTGACCCCTGACACCCTCTAGTTCTACACTGTAATTACCCTGTGTGTGTTTGTCCCTTTGAACCTCTAAGTTTGTTCCCTTCTCAGTGTATTTGCCTTAATTCTTCTTTATGCCTGTTCTATTTCCTACCCCCCCACTCTGACCATTATATAGCTATCTTCTTTTCACATTCAGATTTCAAATTCAATGTCCTCTCAGAATAGCCTTCTGAGCTTCTACTAAATAATCTCCCTTCATGTAACATCACATCAGCATATTTTATTTTCCATTTGGAATTTGTCTTCTTCTGAAATTATCTTACTCTTTTTTTACATATTATTTATCTCTTTATACTGTAATATAAGCTCTTTGAGGGCAGAGATTCAGTTGTTTCATTTTCCAATAAACATCCTCCATTGCTTAGAATAATGCATCACACAAATACTTGCTGACTGGCTGTGAACATCGCCAAAAGTTATTAGGTGAGTAGAAAACCTAATCTCATTCACTTTGGGGGTATCTTTCCTCTTCCTAACAGTCATGTAAGGCTTAAAAAAATATTAATAGGAAGAATCTTTTGTTCTTTAGTGTATACTAGTGTGGTAGCTAATCTCCAAGGTGGTCTCCAGTGATCCTCATCTTCTGCACCTTTGTGTAGTTTCCTCCCACATTGTATCTGGGATAGTCTATGTGACCAACAGAATGTAACAGAGTGACATTGTGTGACTTCTAAGCCAAGTCGCAAAAGATATTGTCACTTTCACCTTGGATCACTCACTCTATGGAAAGCCAACCATCATGTCATTCCAATTCTTAAGCAGCCCCTGTGGAGACGTCCCCGTGTTGAGGAACGGAAGCCTGTGGCCAATAGCCAGCCACAATTTATTAGCCATAGTAACGAGCCACCTTAGAAGCAGATCCTCTAGCCCCAGTCCAGTTTTCAGATGACTGCAGCTCTGGACAATTTGACCGCAACTTTATGAGAGACCCTGAGTCAGAACTACACATCTAGGATGCTCCTGAATTTCTGATCAACAGATACTGTAAGATTTGAGATTAGTTATAAGACAGCAATACTTAACTAATAAAATTGATCTCTGCTGATGCACATTTCCTGAGTCCCTAAATTTCTTTAAAGGTTAAGAAATAATATGTGAAACAACAATCTTGCTGCTTCTATGCCCTCCTTTCTCCCCCAGTTGTCTCACTGCTACTTCTTAGAATGTTAGCACATCCTTTCCTGCAATCTCTCTGTCTCACGAGCCTAGGATAGTGCACTTAGAGACAAGAGAGGAGCATCTTCTGAGTGTCTTGACAACTTTACTTTTAGCCCTGCAACACAAAGGCACCCCACGACAGATGCAAAAGTTGACTGGCTTCTTGGGAACTAAGAAAGAAAGAAAAATCATAGATTTAAAAATTCAACTTTGCACCTGGTAAATGGAACTAAAAGAATAGCACCTATTTTATAGGTATTTTGAAATGAGTAATTGAGAGAATGCATATAAAGTTCTTAGCATGATGACTGATCCACAATGAGTGCTACATAAATGTTGGCTATTATTATTGACTTTTCTTTTGCCTAACTCCCTTTTTATTTGAATAGGCTTTTAATTTACTAAAATAAGTTAGTAAAAATAGTGCATTATAAACTCCTAACACTGCACAATAGCTGGTGATTTATATGAGAGAAGTGTTTTCTAAAACCTGTTATCATAAATTGAGAATAGACTTTTTAACGCATACATTTTCAGAGAGAAAAAAATAGGCTGAAAATTAACCAAAGGCTATGTTATCTAAATTATAATAAGAGAATGTCATCTTAACATATTGAAAACTAGAGAGGGATGAGCAAGAGACTAAAAATGTTGTAAGAAAGTAAAAGCAGCAAGAGATTGACTTGAATGTCATTATCTTATTGCCTTTTGGAACTAAAAATGTATTGTTTCCCATAAAAAGCAAAGCACTGAAAACTATTTGGCAGCAAGGTTATTATTTCACATATAATTACATCTCATACGGAGGTACATTGGCAGACATGTGGTGGCTAAATTGTCCATTTTCAACTAGAAAAAAGAAATGTAGTTCTTTTTTCACTTACATCAGTCAAGAAGATAGCCGCCCACAGGAAGAGATAAAGACTTATTTGACACTAGATCTATAACCAATGATTTTAGTTATCACTTGAAATTAGTGAGAATTTCAAAATAGGCTTAAGTTTTTTTTTTTCTGAAGAGCAACCTGGTACTACAGTGAAATAGCAGCTGAAATGGAAAAGTGAAAAAAAGAGAAGCCCAGCTGGTGTTGCTCAGTGGTTGAGCATCGACCTAGGAACCAGGAGGTCAGGGTTCGATTCCGGCCTAGGGCACATGTCTGGGTTGTGGGCTCAATCCCCAGTAGTGGGTGTGCAGGAGGCAGCCGATCAATAATTCCCTCTCATCATTGATGTTTCTATCTTTCTCTCCCTCTCACTTCCTCTCTGAAATCAATAAAAAAGTATTTAAAAAACAGAGAAAATGCTGTTTTCATTCCATGACTGTGTTTGGATTTAGAGATTTCTAAAATACGATTTCTCATAGACAGATAACCCTGAAAGCACAGATGTATTAATTTACCATATTTAAAAATAAACTAAGCATTTAATTAAATTGTCTTCTATATAAACCAGTTAGATAAATAAATCCTGAGTCAGTGAATATGTTTAAAGATTATCCAGGGTGCCAACAACTAAGAGTAGTATTTATAAAAGCCAGCCAACTAAATTCTAACCCTCTCAGCTGCCTGTTTTGAATATTTATTAAATCATCAGAAGAGTTCTGGTCATTGTAATTTTGGATAAGTGTGGTCTGTGGGTATCTGTAATGGAGATATGATACCTAATATTTATATGCTTTAGAATTGGGAGGAAATTGTTCACATCTGATTTCCTTTTAGAGAGAGCTCATATCTGTGTGGAAGAAATACTTGGGACAACTAGGAGTTGGAGGGTAATAGTATATTTTATGTTCAAGTTATAAAAATGCATCAGTAAGTTGCTACATATGAGATATGAAGAGGGTTTTTTTTTGTTTTGTTTTGTTTTTGAGGCGGAGAGGAAAGAAAAGAGAAGACGGTGCTATGAGGAGAGACTGGAAGTGAGGAGCTGGAAGAAGGTTGTGTGCCATGACAGGCCTCACAAACTCCCAAATTTAGAAGCGTCAACCATATTCACAACCTGTGGGGAGAGTGTGTGTGGGTGCGTGCTGGCAAAATATTTGATTTTCAAGAATATGGAAGCATGTAGCAGAAAGGATTACATGAAGGTAAGCCTCAGAAACTTCTCATGAATCATGGGAAGGATAGCTTTGGACATTCAGAGATTCTTCACCTGAACATCTGAGATAAGTTGCTCTTCAACGAACAGAGAGGCACCAATCACCTATATAGTGCCTTATCCTCCATAAATAGTTCTTTTTTGTTTTTTTGCACCTTTCCATCATTAAGTAAACAATCTTTTAGTAATGTTTCTTACTTCTCCTTCCATGAATTCTATAAGAGTTTTCTCTGTATAGTTGATGCCCTAATTATACAATTAGGCAGCAGAAGGAACTATTGGAGTGTAAAAGAAACTTTGGGGGAAGAAAATCAAAGTACCCACAATAAGCGAATAAACATAAGGCGGCGAAGAGGTCACAGAGTGAGCAGGTTGAACAACTTCACACTAACTTTGAGCTTATTATCCTAAGAGATTGCCTACCTTCTGAAAAGTTTCAAACCCTCCCCACATTCCCTGACAATTTCCAAGTGTTTACATTGTCATGGTTACTTTTATTCGGTGTTCTTTTATCTACTGAACTCTCAATCTCACCCTGCGTCCCCTCCTCCAGTTTGTATGCACTATTCATAAACCCCGCTATGAAACACATACCATTTTCCTGATTGCAGGGGTGTGGGGGTGTATATATGTGTAGAAAATATAAATGTAGAAAGTTTTACTGAAGGTTTCGTGTAATTGAGGATTAAATTTTAGAACCACATAACAAATGCCTTACCTTCTAATACTAAACATTTTTGGTCAATAAGAAATGCCACGACCTATGCTATGCAGCTATTCTGACTTGCTCCGAGCACCCTTCTTTCTTCTTTATCATCTATTTTTTTTTTTTTGCTCTTTCACCTTTTAATTCCTCTTTATTTCTTATGTGGAGAAACCTCACTATCTTTTTGTTTTGGGTCTCCCTCTAAACCTTACCCTAGATACCTTACTTTTTAATCAAAACCATCTACATTGGAAACAAATCATACTATTCACTTAGGGGCAGAACTAGATTTTAAAGTAGCAGAGTATCGTTTTCCCTCTCCTCTAACATATTTCTTTTCTGAAAGGCAATAGCAAGACCTGCATTTTTAGTATGTTTTCTTCAGCTTCACACATTATAGAGTTTTAAGGCTAACAAACACTTGCTAAAGATGTAACAAATTTGGTGGTCAGATTCAGAGAGGGAAAAAAACCCCACATGAATTCTACTTATCTTTATTTCTTTAGTTTGGCTTTGCTACTTATTAAAGGCTAATTATTTGATTTTTTAATACCTCATCTTCCTCACCTGCAAAATGGAAATATGTATCTTAAAGAGTTACTTTATGTATAAAAATAAATATATATGAGGTTACTTTGAAAACTGAGAAGCCTTCTATGAACATTTGACAATGTTACTAATGTGTATTTTCTACACTGCCAGTAAGGCTGGTACGGAGAGTACATGGCATTTTGTGAGGCTAGAAGTCCTGCTTTTGTAAAGAAAGAGGGAGAGGGAGAAATTAGTAGAAGCCTGTATAAAATATAGAGTATGTTTTCGATAAACATGAGATAATAAAAAGGTTTGTTATTTCCATTGGAGTATTGGAGTTTATCAGTGGAGTTATAAAATGAAGATAAACATGACCATCTATGAATGTGAACTCAGAAACTGTTCCAATAAGTGACTGCTTCTGTGAAGCCAGGTAAATATTTAGAGGAAACAAGTCCTAGTCACTATTGTACGCACAAAAATCCAAATTTATTCCTCATTTACTGGAAAAGCAAAGAACTAGGTGGGGCTTTTTGTTTATTTGTTTTTTAGTTTTTTAAAAATATTGTTGAAAGTATTATATATGTCTCCTTTTCCCCCCATTGATCTCTTCCAGGCCCCCAAGAACTAGGTCTTTTCCAAAACACAAAGCCACGTGAGGAAATCTGTAAATTATGATGACAAGCAATTGAGATAATGCTTCTGCAGGTTCAATAGTTCTACTTCTTCATTTCTTACCCTGCAAACGCATCTCTTCAGTATCAGTGGCATTTTACTTCTGAGGTGAAATTTTATCAGCTCAATATCACCTTCCTTTAATTCTCCTGGGCTGTGTCTTGCTGGGTACCTAAGAAGGACAAAAGCTAAAACACTAAAGGCCCCATCATGGCATTTCACAGGACTCTGGGATAAAAGGAAAGTCGGGGGTGGAACCCACCCACAATTAATCACGGATGGTGATGTCTTTATTGGCTACTGACCTTGCAATGAGTTGCATGAGTTATAAGAAGGTTCTCTGTTACCCCGATCCCTATTTTCTTGAAGGAGGATATAAATCACTTGAGCCTCATGAATTTCTCATATTTACAAAGCATACTTCCAAATTTTCCACAGAGGATGCAGTGTAACCACTTATTTTCCCAATTTTAAAAATATAATTTTTCAGCTTGTTCAGATGTCACATAAGGAGGCTGATGATTGAGATGATCTGACTGAGAGTGACCCGAGGACCCAAGGTGGATGTCGGCAAGAAGCCTGGAGAGAAGCGGATAGCTTCCATCATCCCCACTTGGAGGTTGTTTGCATTACTTCTTCTCTAACCTTATGCTCGAAGCAACAATCATGGTAGATTGCCTTATTCTGTTCCATGAGGAACTGAAGCATGTGATAAATCAAACTCCATAGTGACAGATCCTGTGTCGGTGGCATGATAAGTTGCTTCTTGGCTGAAATTCAGATGAAGAATATCTAGATTTTGTAAACATACTTCTACATAGTCTCTTGAAATGTAAGTATCATATGGTGTTTGGAAAAATGAATGAAAAGAGAGAAGAGAGAGGGAATTGCTGCTTTCAGAAATATATAGAGATCTCAGTGGGCGAATACTGTACTGTGTATTTTGAATATTTTCCCCATATATATAGATATGCTCATCAGGAGAAAAATAGTATAAAAATATTAAGCCTTGCTCTTAAACACTCTACACATTAAATGTAAATGTCCAACACCATTACATATTAACATAATAACACATAAAATGTATACTGTACCATGTAGAAAAATCTAATTTTACCAAGATAGGATTTTTCTCCCAAGAAGAAATGATCTTAGTTTTGTTTGACTAAATCCAGGGGGAATCTGATGTTAACAAAGACAATATTAAAGAACTTTCAAGCAAATGTTAACATTTCAAGCTACACAATGGAATCTAATCACAGAATAACATGAGTCCAATTTTGAAAGATACTGTATTAAAATATTGTCATTAGACATATAGATCTTTTTCACTATTCCCTGTGCGTGATTGCTATTTTGACACATTGAGTGGCACAGCAGCATAGAGAATTTCACGCTGCTTTTAAGGTTTCAGCCTCCTGTGGACAGAATTAAGACAATTAGAATACAAATTCTAATTGTATTTACCTGTGCGTACAATTGGAATACAAAGTAGCCTGAGAGAAGCACTTCAATAAAAAAATGAACCATGCTCTAGTCATTTAGAGCATAACATCTAGTTTTAATGGTTATACAAATTTTCATCAAGTAAAAGCATCGGCCCCTGTCCTTGAAGAGGAATGGTAACTTGATGGGCAGAAACAGTGAGACATATCAGGTAGTAACAGTAAGAACAAAGTCCAGGGACAGCAGTATGAATAATCTCTGACATTTAATGAGCACACACTGTATGCTGGCCACCACGCTGAGCATTACATGCCTTAACTCACTCATTCTCACAAAAGCCCTCCAAGGTGGGTGCTCTTATTGTCATTCCCGTTCACCAGATGAGGAGCGGAGGCACAGAGTGTGTAAGGAACCTGCCTAAGTGAGTGAGTGTTGAGTTTAATACTCAAACTCAGTCTGGTCCTTACTCTTGCTGTTTTCAGCAAGGTTCAATGGAACAACTGGATTTTGAGAGAATGGTGGCATAACACTAAGCACATACTGTATTATGTGCAGTCTCTGACAATGAGGACCTGCTAATTATTCTGAGCAGAGAAGTGACTAAAAAGTACTTTAGAAAAACACCTGAAAAGGAACTGGGTAGGGAACTATTGCAATAATCCAAGATACTGTAGAAATGAAAAAGGGCCGTTGTGAAGAAAAATGAGTAACTGCTAGTATACAGTCCAATCTTCCTCCCACCTCCATCACAACAGAGTTGTCTAGACTTGACAGGATGACAAAACAGCCCATCAAATAGTGTAGTCTTACTTTCTTAGTGAGTTGATTCCTCAGTGTAAATCACAAACTTATGGAGATTATTACTTAATTGCACAAAGGTAATAATGTTATAGCCGTGCATGCTTAGTGACCTGAAGGAATTAATATGATTTTTGAGGAATTAAATAATGTGTATGCAAAAAATCAAAACTTACTATTAACACACAAGCATGCTGGATAAATATTTTTTGCAATGTCTTGAGAAATACCCACATTTTAAAAACTTTACAGAGACAATTCAATACTGATACCCAGTATTCCATTTTAATGGCAATAGGTATTTTATGTCTCTTCATTTGTTAAAAAATGAGGTTCTAATGAATTTTGTAAAATTCTTATTCTAATATTTTCTTTTAATAGAGTTCTCCTCTGACTTGAGAGCTTTTTTGTAAATGTTCATGGACTTGTGTGTGTGTGTCGTTTTCTGTACTTCAGAAAAAGCAGGATTTCACTGGTTTGTTTTTTGTGCCATCTGTGTTATTAGCAAAGAAAAGCTAGCATAGGCTTAAAACAATGCAAGAGAAAACTATGCAAAATTAAGCTAAAACTGTCACAATGAAACTGCTAAATTTCACAGAGATCAAATTCCAGTACACTGAAAATGTTCCTTGGGCCTGCCTAGAATTTCTCACCTCATTAGGTGTGAAAAACACAAATTGAGTGACTATTTTTGTTGTTGTTTCTCAAAATTTTGTCCATGATGAGAACAGTTGGGGAACGAAACTCTCCATAGCCCTTGGGTCTGGGATTTGGAAAGTGATTGAAGGCTGCACCCTTTACACAATCTGAGCACTTGTTCAGTGATGGTGTTTGAATCTTCAAGTGGCTGAGGAAATAATTAATTCATTCCCACATTTCCATTTCTTTCAAGAACACAAAATTAGTGCTCTATAAAAAAAAAAAAAATGAGGGAGATTGAGAGTCAAAATGCCAGTCAGATGTAATGCTCCAAACAAAACCAATGCTCATGTTTTCAGCTCTAGATACTGCATTTCTTTAATAGTCCTATCTTTAAGTTTCAGTAATAACTCTCTGCATGCCAGACATCTAGGTGGGATTTAGCTCTACGTGAATATTAATACGTTCAATTTATAAAGGTTGAAAACTCTGACTCATTGCCCATCAAGTTAAAGCACAAATTCAAGATTTTTAAGTACTTAATCTGTACCATGTAATGAGATTTATATTATAAGTCAAAAAAAAAGTAAGTGCACTTAGGATACAGTCCAAAATAAAACTACCTAAAGTAAGTGTGAATATGTGCTTTACTCTTTCTTATTTTCCACACATTTCCCCCAGTGTCTGTAAATTGAACATCTTTTATTATCCCTAATCCTGTACCACAAAATCTTACTGTCTTGCATGCACTATCAAATGCTACATCATACCACTCAAAATTGTGCATTTTTAAAATAATAATGCTTAAGAACATTTTGTATTTCTCCTTACTTAATAGAATGATAAAGACTACTGAATGCACACCCACATTTGATACATATAACCATCATACATTTTCATGGCAACCTGTACTTTTTTGCAGCAAAAAAAAATGAAATATGGTTCAAAAGTAATAAAGATCATTTCATCTTCCAATACCCAGAATATTTTTGTACCAAACCTCCCACACACTCCCACCCTTAAAACCAAAGGACCTTTAAGATTGAAATAATAAAGGATAATTATAATGGAGTTTAATGAAGTTGGAAACTAAGGTATTTTATATTAGTAAATGTGTTATAATTAACTCTGGTAAATGATACCAAAATGAGCATTTAGCTCTCACTATTCTAGGCAAAAACCTTAAGGGAGAGATCAATGTAATCATGCTTTTGTTCATAAAATAAAGGAAGAACTAAATCTCTGCTAATTTTCTAAAGTACAGTTTCTAATATATTGTGTTTAAAAAAAATACTGCCAAGGAGGAGCTATCTCAACAATAGTATTTGTAGAAAAATCGTAACTTCCAGCCAACGAGGTTAATATTGATAGATAATGTCCTATGGATATTTCAGAAGACACAGTATTGATCCATTGTCTGCTTACTTAGCCAGAAGATAAGAGTTTGGCTTCACAGAGAGGATGAAACAATTAAAATTGTAACTTTTCTCTAAATAAAAGCAAACTACTTTTATCAACTGGAGAGGAAAAGGGGTGGGGGAAGGTACACTTTTATTGCCAATAGGGCAACAAACAATGAGAATAAAAAATGTATTACATAATCAATAACATACTAGAATTTGTGTGAGAGCACAAAAGGAATTGTTGTCCTCACTGAGCTTATACTACACGGAAGGAAGCACAAAACCAATCCTATATAATAAAAGGCTAATATGCAAATCAACCAAACGGCAGAATGACCAGTCACTATGATGCACACGGACCACCAGGGCCCACAGGGGAGCACCGCTCAGCCAGAAGCTGGGCTCGTGCCTGGCGAGTGCAGCGACAGTGGCGGGAGCCTCTCCTGCCTCCGTAGCAGTGCTAAGGACCCCTTGGGGAATGCCCGCCTGCCAGCTTAGGCCCACTTCCTGAGTGGTCCCGGACTGCGAGAGGGTGCAGGCCAGGCTGAGGAATCCCTCCACCCCCAGTGCACGAATGTCGTGCACTGGGCCTCTAGTACTATAGAATATTTACAATGCAGCCCTTCAGCATGCTTAGGGGCCTTTTCCCAGTGACAGTTCAGCAAGTGCTCCTGCCTCAGGATTCTCAGTTGAAAGGATGTTTACTAAACCAGGAATCCTGGTAAAGGGCGTAAGTTAGGAAATACAGCATTTTATTTTCATTTCAAATGTCTATTAGTAGAATGCAATGTTGAGACCAGATACCTAAATAGAAACAATCATGTCATCTTTTTGCTGGTTCTAATCCTATATAATAAAAGCCCAGTGACTGAACAGCGGAATGACCAGAACAACTAGTCGACCAATTGCTATGATGTGCACTGACCACCAAGGGACAGATGCTCAATGCAGGAGCTTCCCCCTGGTGGTCAGTGTGCTCCCACAGTGGGAGCGCGGCTGGGCTGACTGGGATAAATAGCTGCTCTCCGCAGTGGGAGCAGCCGCTGAGAGGGCGGGTTCACAGCCACTCGGCTGACCAGAATGAGTGGCGCTCCCACAGTGGGCCGATCCCCACAGGCCACACCCCTCACCAGTATATGAATCCTGTGCACCAGGCCTCTAGTTATAATTATAATAATTATATCCTATATAATAAAACGGTAATATGCAAATAGACCGAATGACAGAACAACCAATCAAAGTGTAATATGCTAATGATATGCTAAGGTCACTCAACCACTTGCTATGACATGTACTGACCCCGGGGAAAGATGCTCCAACTACTAGGTTAGCTTGTTGCTGGGGTCTGGCCGATCAGGACTAAGAGAGATGGACCAGACACACCCTGGATACCTCCCATAGTCCCTCCCCGGACCAATTGTGCACTGGTGGGGTCCCTAAGCCTGACATGTGCCCTCTGGCAATCTGGAACCCCTTGGGGGATGTTGGAGAGCCAGTTTCACCCTAATCTCACAGGCCACTCCCCTTGGGAGGGTGACAGACGTAGGGCTCATGGCTGGCAAGCACTGCTGCAGCAGTGCGAGCCTCTTCCGATTGGGACTGATTGGGCGCAAGCCTGCAGCAGGCACAGTGGGTCTGGGATGAGCAGGAGTGACAGGTAGGAGCTGCAGGCTGTGTTGGACTGTGGGTTTCGGCCTGATTCCTGCAGGCCACCCAGATGGACCCCACCCATGCATGAATTTATGCACCAGACCTCTAGTATTTATATAATATAGAATATGCCCTTTATTAGAAACATTCACCTTCATTTATATGTATATAAAACCCTAATATGCAAATAGACCAAACGGCAGAACAACCAGTCGCTATGACGTGTGTTGACCACCAGGGAGAGCGTGTGGAACATGGCCGGTGTCCGCAGCAGGTGGCAGAGCTTATACCATGGTGGGCATCAGCTGTGGCAGGATGGTGCAGCAGGTGAGCGGGGGCGCCGGACCAAGGCAGGGCACCGGTTGCTGTCATTGCGGTGAGCCTCTGGTGGTTACTGAAAATTCTTTGCTCCCACTCACCATGGTCCCGCTGGCACTTGCACCTCCTGCTGGTGACAGCTCTGCTCGCACCCATGGCTGGCACTGGCCCCAATTGCTCCTCACTGTCAGCGGATGAGAGTGGGGCTGGCGCCATCAGCATGTGGGAGCAGTGGTGGCAGGAGCAGGGCTGCTGGCAGACAGGGGACTGGGGCCACTGCGGGAGGGGCTGAGTGGGGGCATGGAGGATGGGCCGAGACCCGCCTCTGTGCCCACTGCAGCCTCGCGGTCCACAGTTCCTTTCAAGGTGCATGAATTCATGCACTGGGCCCATAGTATATATATACATTCCAATATGAGCCACTTCACTAAATCAAGTTTTCAACTTATACCATGCACGGTTCTAAGTGTTGAGTAATAATTTGCTTAACCTTCACAGCAATCTTATGAAGTAGTTAAAGCCACAATTCTTTCTCTCTTCCTGTTAATCTTTTGAAAACTCACACAGTTGTTCTTTTCAGTAGGACGTTCAGTCTCTCCTTTGTGGCTTCCTAGGTCTGGTTGTGCAATCATCGTGATCCACAGATGGGCCTAATGCAAACCAACCTACTTTCTTTCTTTCTTTTTATTAACTTTACTGGGGTGACATTGCTGAATAAGGTTATATAAGTTTCACATGGACATTTCTATGATATATGATCTGTATAATGCATTGTGTGCCCACTACCCCACGTCAAATGATCTTCTGTCACCATATATTTGGCCCTCTTTATCCTTTACTACACCACCACTCCACTTACCTCTGGTAACCACCATATTGTTGTCTGTGTCTATGAGTTTCAGCTTCATATCCCACCTACGAGTGAAATCGTTCTGACTGACTTATTTTGCTTAACAGGATATTCTCAAGGTCCATCCATGTTGTCACAAATGGCAGGATTTCATCTTTTCTGATGGCTGAGTAGTATTCCATAGTATATCTGTACCACATCTCTTTATCCAATCCTCTACACAGGACACTGGTTGTTTCCATGTCTTGGCCACTGTGAATAGTGCTGCAATGAGCATAGGGATGCATATATCTTTGTGAATAAATGTTTTAAAGTTTTTTGGGTAGATACTCAGAAGAGGGATTGCTAGGTCCATCAACAAGAAAAACTGAAGAATCTGTTCAGTGCATTACTACTAGTGTTTTTCACATACATCGTTGTTGGGAATTGATTGTGTACAGTTTAACAGACTTTTCCATTACTGCTATGGGTCTCAAGCTATACTGAGTTTATGTTCGTATTTACAGTAGTTTCCCTGTAAACACAATGCAATGCCAGGAGTCCCTAGGCCTAAGGGGCCATAGCCTTGGTCACCCACGCTGTCAGGTCTGTCCCCCCGCTCAACACTATGTCCTTGGATTATATTTAGATCACTGAGTCACAGTTCCCTTTTGGAGTTATTAGTGACTTCTCCTCCCTGCAGCTTGGATCTTAGCCATGACAGTCCACTCCAATGGGCTTCCCTAACTTTTGACCCCAAATATTGGGAAGTTGAGGTCTCCGTCTCATTTTCCCGAAGGTTCCTGGGCTCTACATGCAAACTGTTATTTTCTTCCCTATATTAGCATATCAAGTGGCATTGTGTAGGATTTACCTTTGTCAGGGTACAGAAGATTCTATTACACTTTTCTCCAAGTCTAATGGGTGAAGTAGGACCTTTATATAACCAGGAGGCTATATGTATCACTTCTTTGAAAAAAATAGATGATTTGTTAAGTCCTTCTTGACCAAAAACGTCAAGAGTTAATTCTTGACATTTATACACCACCAACTTTACATACATTCATTATATTAAATTAATTAATCAATTACTGTACTTATTTCAATGCCCTCCTAAAAAATGGACCCACTTTTTATGCACTAGAATCACCCACTTATGCCAAGGTGAAGGATCAAAACTAGAAACATGTTTAATTGAGGAGAATACACAACTGCACAGTTTGGTCATACTGAGCTACCCCTTGAATGACCAGGCTTTCTCTTTCCTCAGGCTTTTATGCATGCTGCCCAGTTTGTCTCAGACACTCTTCCTCTCTTTTCCTTTGGCCTGGTTTTATCCCACTCACTCAAAGATCTCAGCAGGACATCACCTCTTTCCCCGGAGGTAGGGAACATGACTTTTTGCAGTTGGATCTCTATTGCCTTGCATGTTACCTGACACATGGTAGGTGCTACATAATAATGTTGAGTGAGTTAATAATCTGCAAACTGTCAATCAGATCCCCCCAAGTGACCCCAGTTGTGTCAACACCAAATTAAACGCTTTCATCTTCCTCAAAACTAATTCTCCTTCTACACTTTCTAACCAAGAAGACATAGTATTCACCTTGTTTCTCTGAACCAAAACCTTCTAATCATCTTTGGCATATGACTCCCCTTCATCTCTTATTCCAGTTACTTGAAAATTTTTGATTCTTCCTTTATAATGTCTTTTGGATTCTGTCTTACTCTATTCTGACTATGCCATTATGCCCTTATTATCTAATATATAAATTACTGCAATCATCTTTTAAATGGTCACCCAGGTTTCAGACTCCACCAATATTCCAAATGATTCTAAATATCACTGCTACACTCATTTTCCTAAAATACCACTTTCATTATGTCACTCATTTATCTACTAAATCAGGAGAAAATGCCCCTATCATTTTAAGGACCTTCATTATTGTACCCATGCAAGTCTCCAAATTACTTTTCATTTACACCCTCAGTCTAGTGAAAGAAATTTGCTCACTGTTCCAACACACACAGCAACCAGTCTCACTTTTCCCCAATATTGTAATATGGAGTGACTACCACATATTTACCCTATATTATAACATGTGTAATGGTTACTCTATCTTGCAATATATATAGCATATGAGACATTATCCAAGGCTAAGCTCAAGTGCAGTGCCTCCATAAAAAACATCTCTTGTTAAATCATTTGAATCTCTTGGTTATCTCAACACATCTATCAAAAGACTCATTTTCTACAGCAATTTTTCTGCATTTCATCATAGATTGTCCTTATGCCTTTCTGATTACTACATGTGACCTAAGCATGGCTTCTTGATATACTCTATCTTGGTATCACTAGCACGATAATGCACAGAGTTATTCCAAATATTCTTAGAACTGTATTATTAATTCAGTAAATATTCATTAAGTAACTACTATATACCAAGCAGAAAATGAAACTTATGTTCTAATAGTGAATATTAAAAACACAAAAGAAAACAAATAAATAACATTTCAAGAAGTGGTAAGTATTAATAATTCATTCACATTAAACCATACTGCCTTGCAAGTGAAATAGAAGCCTCTTGGACTTACATGTTATACTTGACAATTATTACCTCCTCCTGCCCCCAAACCAGCCTCTACTTTCATTGCTTTTAAGGCATGGATTTGTTTCTTATCTGTGCAAAATAAACTTTGGTGAGAACTAATGTCTTCAAACCAGAAAGAGACTAAAATATTATTTTTTAAGAAATAATTAAACATATGCCAAAAGTACATTTTTTTAAAAAGCTCTGGCATGCTACTCTGCCAGAATAGAAATAGACTTTGGACCCAATTCAGTTTCTAGTAAATTAATGTCCAAAAGTACACAGGAGCAAATGTTCACGTTTGCAATCTCAGCAAAGAAGCCAGAGTGCATATGGACCTGAGAACTTCATCTTCCCCTCCCCTGCAGAAACTTATCTCCTCCGTGGTCTCTATATAAGGTCCACCGACCATGATCTCTATGATGCTTCCTGATCCATTCTTTCACATAATTCTGTGTACATGAACTAGGAGTTTACAGTTTTATTGTTTTTCCTAAGGGATATAATAACCCCTTTCTAGATAGTGAAAGGGAGACATGACTTGCCTCCATAAAGAGCTGCTGTGTGATAGTCACTGAACTATTGACATTGGTCAGAAGGGTCATAGTGTGTGTGTATGTGTGTATATATTTGTATTTCACCACATCTTACTAGGTCATGACTATGTGCCAGGCATTGTGCTCAGCTCTGAGGATGGTGATATTAACTGTTAGGATTCCTGCTCCAGAGGAGGTTGCAGTCTAGTGAGGATGACAAAAGCCACTAATGATTGACTACGGTGTTCGCTAACATGTGCAGTCTTCGAGCTAGTTTCACTTTCAAAGAATTTTAGAACTAAAGAAACCTCAGTACCACTGACTCCAACCCAAGGGAGAGAAAGGAGGTGCCATGTCCAGTCTGTTCCTAAAGGACAGTTGGATCCTGGCTCTCCTGAGAACAGGAAGAGCTCCTGCTTCCTCATTCAGCTATTTGCTAAATGGCCCAAGGTTGCCTCAGCTCAGGTGGTTTGCACAAGCAACAAATTAATGTAAATGTATGAAACAAGCTTTAAAATGTATTAAAATAGTGACACAAATTATGTTTTGTTAATATCTTTCAAAGTGTGATGATAAATATTGTTTGATATGTGAGATGCGTTACACTATCCTGCCCAGTTTCCTGATTTCTTCCACTGTTACGGGTTCCGCAACTTATTAAATTAACTTCGGGGTTTAGTTCACACTGAACCATCAACAAATTCTGTGACAGAGGGAAAGATATAGGAGTGGTTGTATATAAAACTACTGTTGGGTAAAACAAGTGGTTGGTTTTGGTCATAAAAAATGCACACTCTTCTCGTGAAGAGTCTCATTCAAATATATATAATATTTGGGGGTTTTGTTCTTTCATAATTAACCAAAACTATCCAAAATGTTGTTTGCATGTGAGTAACTCCGATATATGTGCATATGCATATTGTGTGTATTTTCAAGTCCAACTTTACAAGCTCAATAAGACTTTGTGTTATGTTTTATGAGAAAACCAAGACTAAATTGGCCCATTTTTAATAAGATAACTATTATAATACTGTACTCAATTTATTAAGGCAGTTTTGCTAATGCTTCTTTTCAGAAAACGATGCTTTCTGATAACTTCTATGCTTAGCTTTTAATGGAAATTATTGGGGTGACAACAGTTAATAAAATTATATAGGTTTCAGATGTATAATTCCATAATACATCATCTGTATACTGTATTGTGTATTCACCACCCCAAGTCAATTCTCCTTCCATCACCACTTATGCTTACCTTTTAATGAAGAATCTTTTTACATGATTGTTTCAGATTTTAGCTACTTAGCCTTTTATTTGCAACACTCTAAAAGAGCCACACAACAGTAAATGTGTGTAGTAGCAATCATATCAGAGAGGACAGAAAAACATTGTAAAGCAAAAGAGAAATATCACTCATTCAGGAAATACTAAATATTTTCTTAACTGATGGTAGAGATTTCCCCAAAAATGGCACTTTAAGAAAGAATTATATGTTCCAAAGGATGTTTTTAGAGCATAAACTAAAACAACAGAAACTAGTTTACTATCCCATTAATTCAAATCAAGCATCTTCTTGTAAAATATCCAGATAACTGGGGTAATTTAAAGGAACATTTTTTAATTACTTGGGAAATTGCCTCAATCTTCCACCTCAATCTTCTATTTCACTCTGCAGATTAAATAGTCCTTAAAAAAAAATAGAACTCTTTCCTCCTATCACTCCTTTTGGGTCATTGTCAGTTCCCTGTGGAGTCGTAAGATTAAAGGTGTCTAGGATGTGCAAGGAGAGCCCAATATTAAATAAATCTGATTTCCAGATGACTTCCTGTTTTAATCAGGTAATTACCATATCAAACCTTCTTGTCTGTTTCCCCAAGCTATGAAAAAATGGAGTCCTGAATAGTTTCCATGGTAACTCCTACATGTCTTTACATTTTTTCAATATAATGAAGTTTGCTTAAACACTATCAGCAAAAGTATTAGTAAAACATGTATTTTTACTGCTATCAATTTTAAGTTAAAATGCCTCCATTTATAAAATCCTTAAAACACGTGCTCCTAACGTTTCCATTCTGTTCATTGGGACAGAGCCGCAATCATTTTGAGACCACAGGCACATCTGTAAGCATATAGGCCACATGATTATAAGTCTGTTCTTCAGAAAGTAATATTTGAAGAGTAACACAAAAATCATAGTTTATCTGACCTGCATATAAAACCATTGAAGTATGCTACATTTATCATATTAAAAATGCATCATTAAAATTTAAAAGCAGGTGCAGTTGCTCAATAAGCTAATGGTATAGTCTGAAGACTCCAGTCAAGATTGTATTGTTGAATTCCCAGTGGAATAAAGGAGAAGGGGGCGGGCGGGGGGGGGGGGGGGGGATGTGAATGACCTTGTACCAAGGTGGCAGGGCCCTAAGATACTGTGCTGTAGGCTGTGGCTGAGCTCCACTCCGAGGATCTTTACTGCACTGCATTCTGATGGCTGAAAATGAAAGCGGCCTCTAAACAGATGAGCTTGAAATCGCTTCACCTCAGAGCCGAAACCTCCGTGTCTCTGCAAGCATGTGAATGTGAGCTCATCTTTGTATTTATAGGGTGAATTTATGGGCTGTTTGCCGCGTGCACCAATGACTTGATGCTTGTCAGAGAACATGTTGTAGAAAATGGCATAAAGAAATTTAACGAGAAAAAAACTGGTGGAAAAAAATTTAACCTTCGAAGGGTCATGTCAGTCTATAAACTATTAAATGATCACCTTTATTACTGGTTGGTTTATTCACCTCACATCATCTTGGGAAGAGCTAGACAAGATTCCTGAAATCTATTAATTAGTTTCCTCTAGCAAATATTAACTCAGCAAAATTCTATTCTTTCATTAAATATGTTTAGAATTTTAAATTGAAATATCTAAATCTGTACATTTATTTCCTGATTAGATAAAACTAACTTGCAGAATCTTTAAATATATATATATATATATATATATATATATATATATATATATATATAATTTAATGGCAAACTTGTTTAATTGGTTTTTATAATTTTTAAATGAATTGTGCACACCTAAATTTATTATAGCTAGCATAACTACTCATTGGTAGCAAGAACAACACAAAATAATAATAAATATAATTTTCACCTAAAATCTTTCACGGGGAGATGACCACAGAGTAGAAATTAAAAAGAGAGAGATAAAAGAAAACAATCAACAGTTGCCTTTTCACTCCTTGGGACATTCTTTTTTAAGTGGTGGCTATGACATAAAATAGCTGGTAGATCTGTGCGGGATCTTTTGGGGTGACACTTTCCTTAACATACATTTTAAACATTTTATGGGAAAATATTCATTATTCCTCCATCTCTAATATAAATATGGAATGTAAGTCCAATTTGTGAACTACAGAGAAGTAGATCTATCTACTTACACATTTTTGTATCAGCAAGAATCCCTTTAGCTTTTGGTGACTATCTTCAATTATTAAAAACTAGAGGTCCGATGCATGAAATTTGTGCGAGAGTAGGCCTTCCTTCCCCCAGCTGCCAGCACAGGCTTCCCTCTGGCAGCCGGGACCCAGGCTTCCCTCGCAGCCCAGCTTCATCCAGAAGGTCATCTGGAAGGACGTCCAGTCTAATTAGCATATTATGCTTTTATGATTATAGATAAGAGCACCACATCAAAATGTTTGTTAAATTACTATGTTATCAAACTGTCAGAAATAGTATTTCTTACTTTTGGATAAAACAAGTGGTTGGTCTAAGGCTTTCGCCCCTAAAATACTATCCCAGTGTTCTGGATTCTAAATATCAGTCTATATTTAGAATCCAGAACACTGGGATAGTATTTTAGGGGCGAAAGCCTTAAAAATCTAAAATTCTTAAACATTGTTTAAAGGAAGCCTTTTATCTTTCCAGGTGAACTAACACTGTTTCCTTGGTCTGTTGTTTTCCCTTTTAGTGGTTTAGGAACTGCTTCTCTTCCTTCTCATGAGATTGTCTTGATCTCTTTACATTCCTCTTCAGGTTATTCTCTGTAAGTAATTATTCACTTACCTTTATAAGCTGATCAATAACCCACTGTGAGATAATTTACAGGTCTTGTGAAATATCTATCTATGTGTAGATTTTAATGTAATAGATTTAAGATATATGCAGCTTGAAAGATAATCTTCAGGAGTTGCATTTTATATTAAATATTAGCAATGCTTGCTGTCTAACACTGAACACTCCAACATCAACCATAACACCATTTTTACTTCCACCAACTTTGCATCTGTCTTAACGTGCATAGCAAAAAGCATGATATTCCCACATTTGCACCTTCAAATAATTGTGTAGACTTCATGAAATATATACTCGTAGTTTTTTAGAAAAGGCAAATGTATTATCAAATGTGGGAGGTTAGAAAGTGATTGATTGTTTTTCCCATTGACATATATTTGTTGGTTGCTGTACTTGCTAGTAAGAATTAAGTTCTTAAAGACTCTCCCTGGTCAGTGTTACTTGGTTGTTAGAGTGTTGGCCTATGCACCAGAGGGTCACGAGTTCAATTCCCAGTCAAGGGCATGCACGTGGGTTGCAGGGTTGATTCCCACCCCTGGTTGTGGGGCATGCCAGAGGCAACTGATGGATGTGTCTCACATTGATGTTTCTCTCTCTCTCTCTCCCACCCCCTCCATTCCACTCACTCGGAAAATCAATGAAAAAAATATCCTCACTCTGTGGTGAGGATTTAAAAAAGCAAAACAAAATAATAATAATAATAATTTATGACTACTAATCTTGCTCACTTAGGCAAATTATTTAACCAAAATAAGATAAGATTTTCACAAAAGGAAGATGGGCTGAATGAACAAAACATGCATCCATTCATTTACTTTGTTTGCTAATTTGCTTAATAAACTCTTCTTTTAATTTATTGATTTCAGAGAGGAAGAGAGAGGGAGAGACAGATAGAATCATCAATGATGAGAGAGAATCATTGACTGGTTGCCTCCTGCACACCCCCTACTGGGGATCGAGCCTGCAATCTGGGCATGTACCCTGGGCCAGAATTGAACCTGGGACCCTTTAGTCCGCAGGCTGATGCTCTATCCACTGAGCCAAACCAGCTAGGGCTTATTCTGCATTTTCTATGTGCCTGGGATTATGTATGACAGCAAAAGAAACCATCAACAAAACAACAAGAAAACCCACTGCATGGGAGAACATATTTGCCAATATTATCTCCAATAAGGGTTTAATCTCCAAAATTTATCTTCCTTAACAAAAGGAAGATAAACAACCCAATCAAAAAATGGGCAATGGACTTAAATAGATACTTTTTGAAAGAGGACATAAGGAAGGCCAAGAGACATATGAAAACATGCTCAAAGACACTAATCATCCGAGAGATGCAAATCAAAATGACAATGAGGTACCATCTCACACCTGTCAGAATGGCTATCATCAACAAATCAACAAATGACAAGTGCTGGCGAGGATGCAGAGAAAAAGGAACCCTCGTGCACTGCTGGTGGGAATACAGACTGGTGCTGCCACTGTGGAGAACAATATGGAGTTTCCTCAAAAAACTAAAAATGGAACTCCCATTTGACCCAGTGATTTCACTTCTAGGAATATATCCCAAGAAACCAGAAACACCAATCAGAAAGGATATATGCACCCTTATGTTCATAACAGCACAATTTACAATAGCTAAGATATGGAAACAGCCTAAGTGCCCATCAGCAGATGAATGGATTAAAAAAACTGTACATCTACACAATGAAATACTACGCTGCTATAAAAAGGAAGGAACTCCTACCATTTTCAACAGCATGGATGGATCTGGAGAGCATCAATCTAAGTGAAATAAGCCAGTCAGAGAAAGATAAATATCACATTATCTCACTCATTTGTGAAATATTATGAACAACATAAACTGATGAACAAAAACAGATCCAGAGACAGAGAAGCATCAATCAGACCGTCAAACCTCAGAGGGAAGGTAGGGGAGGGTGGGGATAATGGGGAGAGATCAACCAAAGGACTTGCAGAACCAATGGACACAGACACCAGGGGGGTGAAAGCATGATCAGGGGTGTGGGGGGTAAAGGAGGGATAAAAACACATATGTAATACCTTAATCAATAAAGGAAAAAATCACACCTGTGGTAAGACTCCTGGAAAATACATGATTGATTTTGAATGTCAGAAAGATTCCTTTAACAGCAAAAAAGGGAGTGGATCAGAGGAATGTAAGACTGAATGCTGGGAGACAATTTAAGAGATAATTGCATTAGAGCAGACAATATTTGATGAGGACTTAAACTAATGCCATGGGGCTTATGTAATGCAGAGAAGAAAACAGATGTGGGAGATATCTCAAAAATAGAACCATAGGATACAGTCATGGAGGAAGAGCAAGATGTGGAAAATTAGGAATCTAGGGAGAGCCTGAGTCTCCGGCTTGGTTAACTGAGAGCAAAGCACTATCATGAACCAATACTATCTAATGAAGAATAATATGCAAATTGACCGTCACTCCAACACACAAGATGGCCACTCCCATGTGGACACAAGATGTCCCCCACAAGATGGCCAGCAGGGGAGGGCAGTTGTGGGTGATCAGGCCAGCAGGGGAGGGTAATTGTGGGCGATAAGGCCAGCAGGGGAGGGCAGTTGGGAGGGATGAGGTCTGCAAGGGAGGGCAGTTGGGGGCTATCAGGCCTTCAGGGGAGGGCAGTTGGGGGCGACCAGGCCAGCAGGGCAGTGCAGTTGGGAGGGACCAGGCCTGCAAAGAAGGGCAATTGGGGGCAATCAGGCCTGCAGGGGAGGGCAGTTAGGGGTGACCGGGCCAGCAGAGGAGGGCAGTTGGGGGTGACCAGGCATGCAGGGGAGGACAGTTGGGGGCGACTGGGCCTGCAAGGGAGGGCAGTTAGGAGTGACCAGGCTGACAGGGGAGGGCAGTTGGGGGTGACCAGGCTGGCAAGAGAGGGCAGTTGGGGGCTATCAGGCTGGCAGGGGAGCAGTTAGGCATCGATCAGGTTGGCAGGGGAGTGGTTAGGGGGTGATCAGGCTGGCAGGCAGAAGCAGTTAGGGGCAATCAGGAAGGCAGGCAGGTGAGTGGTTGGGAGCCAGAAGTCCTGGATTGTGAGAGGGATGTCCAACTGCCCGTTTAGGCTGATCTCCCTGGGATCGGGCCTAAATGGGCAGTTGGACATCCCTCAAGGGGTCCCAGATTGGAGAGGGTGCAGGCTGGGTTGAGGGACACACACCACCACCAACCCCAACCCCATGCACGAATTTCATGCACCAGGCCTCTAGTACTTAAAATAAAAAGAAACAAGTTTATAAGAAAAGATAATAGGGCCCCTTTAGAATATGACAAGGGGCACTTAAGGGACATGAAGTTTGAAATGTCCAGGAAAGCTAGCCTGGAGCTGCAGATGAGGGAGTTATGGGCAGAAGTGAGGCTCTTTTTTTGATGAGAGGGGTTGAAATCTTTAAAGAGAGTGTATCACATTGCAAGTCAAGAAAATCAAATATAGAAGCCTGGAGAACATCAGCATTAAAGGGGTAGACAAGCAAATCAGAAAAATGACAAGGAGGAGAGGCATGAGAAATTATTCTAATTGATGCTAAGCAAGAACGAAATTTCAAATTAAAATGGAAAGATATCTTCAAATATCATAGATGGGCTCCAAAAAGAAGCTTTCAGGTTTGGGGATTTCAAAGTCATTGATAAACTTTTGTGTCCCATACAGGGTCAGATTCCTCCATGTAGGGGAACATCCCTGCTCTTTATCTGTAAAAACAACTTCCAAAGTCTTGGGCAAGTTGTGGGAGTGGGGGAATTCCTGGATCTGGTTCTACACCTCCCAGTAGCAGGGGACACCTGGGCTGAAGGAAATTTATGAAGACATAAGTAGGGTATGATCAAGGCAAGGTAGTGAAGGGGGAGATGGCAATGAGCTTTGCAGCTGCTAATGATATTCAACTGAAGATAAATGATTAACCTGCAAAGATCCTAGGCCATGCAGGACTATGCAAACCCAGATTAAAGTGCAAAGCAGATTTAGGGAAAATGAGTCCAGAGACACTGGCCCTCAGCTGAAGCTGCCTACTCAGTTCTTCATGATCTCCTTAATTCATAATCCTGCAAAATGCCCAACGTTAGAAGAGTCACCCTCATTCAAAGGTGAATGACCACTATAAGAGAACCAGCAAAAATTATGCAAAAATAATTTCTGTAAAATAAAAAAGGAACTTTTATTACAAATAAAAGTCACTGGGAGATTATGTACCAGCCAATAAAATAAGCCAGGGAACAAATGGATATTTGAAACAATATTTCATTATTTCAACAATTAAATAGGCAATGAAGGGTAGTGGTTTAACACATGGACTTTCTTCAAGACTGTGAGGGTTCAACCCTAGTTTTGCAGTTTATTGGTTGGGTGAGCTGGTAGATTGTTTATAATCTCTGTTTCAACTTCTTTGTCAAAACGAAGAAGAGAATAATACTACCTACCTCATAGGTTCTTGAAAAGAAGGAAATGATTTAATAGAAATGAAGTGCATGGTGCAGTGCTTGGTAAATACTACATATAATGTAAATGTGAGCACTTACAGCCCAGCTGGTGTGGCTCAGTCAATTGACTGTCCTCCCAAGCACCAAGAGGTCACTGGTTCAATTCCCGTTCAGGGCATGCCCAGGTTATGGGCTCAATCCCCAGTGGGGGGCGTGCAGGAGGCAGCCGATTGATGTTTCTCTCTCATCGATGTTTCTATCTCTCCCTCTCTCTCCAAAATCAATTTTAAAATATGTTAAAAAGTAAATAAATAAATAAATGTGAGCACTTGTTTTTATCTACTTTGAAATAAAACCCCAAATAAAAACATTTTAAAAATTTCATAACAACAGAGATGGCTTGAAAGTGATGCAACAGAATTTATGGGAAAAAGCAGTGAAAAACCAAACAAACCAAAAAGCAAATAAGTCATTGCATAAATTATAAGCTAGCATGGCAAATACATAAATATTGGAAATAGGTATGTGCATTGGGACATTAGAAATTATTTTAAAATATCAAATAATTGTTTAGAATTTGTTCAATGTAAAATTTACTTAAGGGTTTTATTTCATGTTCTGTTTATGGGGCTATAGAAAAATTATATGCTTCAGATCTTTTTACATCCCTTCAAAGCATCAGTTTAAGTGCACAATCTGAGGCTCTTCTTTTCTACGTTAATAAGCTCTTTTTCTGAACCTCCATCAGTAAAATGAAGGAAGAGGAGAGCCAAGTCACAATCAATCAGTGAAGGCACTAAATCATCATATTTTTAGGTCAAAGCTTTCTCTTTTCCATCAATGGCAGCTTATTAATATATTTAATTTTAACTTTACCTTTTCAATAGAGATTTAATAAATAAACAAAATAAGGAGCTCTCATCTTAGCACTTAAAAGGCATTCCTAAAAGCTAAAGAAAGCACCTTCTGGAGAAACATGATTCCCTTGAATGAAATTTATTTATTATTTTTAAAACATCTCACAATTTGATGTCATGTATTTCATTGATATCTTATTTTGAAAGAATTATCTGTTAATTTGTAAAGTGGGGTGATAAAAATTTTTAATTGTTATTTTTGTCTAGTCTTTATCTCATTTTTACATCTATTTTACCTTCGCGTGCATATTTTAATTCGTAGAACATTGTTTTATTTGTACTTTTCTATGATATTATATAGTGTTAGAAACATACATGAATTTTAAAAGACTGTTAAGTTAGTTTTAATTCTGTATAAAAAATGTGATGCTCTAGCTATTAAGCAATCTTACCTGAAATGTGCATAATGGAAAACCATATAAAACAATAATATCTTAATTTTGAAAACAGATGATTATTATTTTCCAACAATGTGACATACTCTGCTTCTCAATGTATATATGCTTGAAATTAAAAAGAAAAACGAGGTTGACACTATTTTTGTCAAAAATATCTTTGAAAAACTTTGGGTATGTTTTTCTAGCACCCACAAGAAATTTGACTGCTTTTCTATAAATCATACTAAGAACCACATAAATTAAGTTAAACATGTTACCTGATTTTCAATGTAATTTTTTAAAGGATGCAAGACACAATCAAACTCTTCAGCATCATGTGAATTCATAAACAGCATTGAGTGTAAATACTCTTTGTAGGTTAGTTGGGTTGCAGGTAAAGAAAAGTTACATATTTAAACAGGGTCAATCATCAGCGAAGACTTTCTGAACAAGCTGAGTTTGGTGGAGCTCTGTGAACAAAAGACAGGAAAGAAATGTGCCTGGCTTCCTTCGAGCTGGTATTTGGATCAATGTAAGCAGGTGAGATCACCCAGCCAGAGTGTGAATTGAGGTCAAAGTGAGAAGTGTGAATTGGGAAGCAAAGGGGTCCATGAAACTTCCCAGGGGAGAGACATTTTTAAACATCAATGACAGAGACGCTAAAGAAACTAAAGAGGAGTAACTAGAGAAGTGGCAAAAATGGGAGAAAGAAGTACCTGGGAGGAAAAAGAGTGGAGCAAAGAAGCATCCGGAGCAAAGGGAAAACAGGTACTTGAAAAGGAGCAAGTGTTCAACCTATGCTGCCTTCAAGGTCAGAAATGTGCCTACTGTGGAGGAACGTGGAGCACGCAGGTCATCTTTACCAGGGGAAAGCAGTTAGTGATATTAGAAGCCCTATTTCAAAGTGACCGGCACTAGTAATTTTTGCTGAGCAAAGTGGGAAATAGGTAAAACTATTATAGAATAGTCTCTCTTGGCTGTGAATGGAAGGGGATAACCATGAATGGAAATAGGTCCCATAATATTGAGGTAAACATAGATTCACAGTGATGGTAATAAAATATTATTTTTTATAACCCTCAAAGTCTTTTCAACGTTTTAGGGAGTCCCTGAAAATGTGTCATTTGCCATCAAAACCGTAGTCCGTGAGCTCCATGAAGCACGCTCTTGCCTGCGTCACGGGTTAGCACAGCACTCTCCGCTCTGACAGCCCCTGTTTCCTCTCCTACTGTGGCTGCTTTTGCTATTGCTGCTGTGTTACACCACCAATTTATTTATTTTTAATGTATAACACAACTTAGGTCACTGACTCCTCTCCTCCTCCCTTCTGATGTGTGCTATCTTCCTCCATGTCTTTCATTTCTGCTTTAACAGCATCTCTCTCAAATGGGGAAAACACTTTTTCCCCTCGTTTGTTCTGTCTCTATTGCATGGACAGAGTAGCTGGGAATTTTTTCTGCAACTAGTGCTATATTATTTTGAACATCCTATCGTCTCAGGCCTTGAGCAGATGGTAGAGCTAATAACGGAACCACAAAATGATCTGAGCAGCACACATAGAATCAGTATGGGTGGAGCAGAGAAATTTAGATAAGCAAATTAGAAGTAATCTCATGGCCTTTGGAGCACAGAATGAGAAGCAGTTTGGAAATGTATGGGGATAGATGGATTGAGAACATTTATGCATTTCTTAGATTCTGTTTTTGGCTTTTTTGGGGGTGTATTTTTTGAGTGTCTATTGCTTTGGAAGAATTAGGAAAAATAGATTTTTCTCAGTAAACCCCTGCATCACCTAACACATTGCAGTGGATAGGCATTCAATACATGTTTGGAGACTAATTTACCCTAAAAGACCCAAATATTCTATTGACTGAATGAGCAAATTAAAGTGCAATAATTAAATATCCAATCAATAAAGTTATTCCAAGCAAACCAAAGCTTAGAAGTCTCAACATTTCAGAAGAATTTCAGAATCACTGCTTGATAGGCTAAGACAATATTAGTTCATTCTCATTAAAATACTGAAATCAAATCTTGTTAGTTTTTTAATCAACATGAAATTAAATGCTTACTTTTCAAAATTTGTTGTAATTATTCACTAAAGAAAATTAACGGTTTCATTATTTATCATTAGTGGCCCATTTATATAATGTGACTGGTTGACATGTTGTGTTTTCATCTTTGAAAAATTAACAATGAATTAGATTTATTTCAAGCACCAGGCCCTTATATTTATATGTGAAATAGTTCATAGAATCTATTTCATGTTATTCTTTCTGAATACAATCTTAAATGAACATTACTTAGCACTTTCTTCCTAAAACCTTTTTATGTTCTTTGAAAATTCGTATCCAGATGATTTATTATTTGCTGATTAAAAATGAAGAAGACCATAAGTTTATTAATTGTTAGATTTATATCTGTGCCCTGAAAGTGAGTGAATCTAATGTAAATTCTTTGTCATATGCAAATGTAAAGTAGATTTATATAATCTAACACATTTACCAAGGAAATTTAATGGTATGCACTAAAAATTATTTTGCAGTACACATAACATAAAATTTGCATTGTAAACCAAGGACTATCTGTAACTCACATATACACTAGATCATGCCTGTAGCATGCAAGCCACTTTAATCCTACAAGTACACATAAAGAACTTTAGAATAGGGAGAAGCCATGTGGTTTTCTTGAATGAAAAGTATTAACTTTAAACCACAAAACCAAATCAAATTCAATCACACACAAACCTAAAAATCTAGAATCTCTAATAGTCACCAAAGATGTACCAAGTTCAAATACTCCATGACTGCACAGATACTCTGCATCATAGAAAATGGTTGTCATTCTCGTATTATATCACCTGAGGTTCAATGTTGTCAAAAATTTACTTGTAATGTCCACACTTTCTCTTGCTGTGCTTTAATTTTGGCCGTATCTACTTTAGAAAAAGACAGAGGTGATCATTCACTTATTTAATATGATACCTATTTTGTTTAGAGCAAGCAATTTCATACACTGTAAAAATTAAAATGTGGTAAGAGACTTTTAGTCAAAATCAAGATCTACTGTTAGGAGACACTGAAATAATGCTCTATATCTTTATGGTCATCCAGCCAAAGGGTAGTTTGGTTTCATAGATAACTATGTTAATGATTATTTTTAATTTTCCTATTATTAGTGTAGCTTTATATTTAGAAGAGTTAGTGAATAAAATAATTACCCATCTCAAGTAAAGAGCTTGTCTTTCTAACTGTCCTACATAAAATCTTTAGACAGAAAAAAAATCAAAGTCTTGTATAACAAATGAATTAGTTGTAAAATTAATTGGGCCATGTTTCTACTTTTAAAAATCAAGTTACATTTTAGTGAGTCTGTGAAAACTTTTACCAAAAAAGAAATCCATAACTAGCCTGATTATACTAATAAAATTGGCTCCCTGCAATTTTTAAATATATTTTCTGCATCTTATCTAAGATGTTTAATATATATGATAAAGCAAAATCAAGAAAAGTTATTTAAAAATAATCGTGAACTATTTTATGATTCCCTATACATATGAAATATCACTGATTTGCTTATAATATTAGTGCTTTTTTCATTAGCTTTTACATTAGAAGGCTCAATTTCCAGAAATTTCACATTAAGACATATTTTAGTTCCTCTTAATACTAAATCCATAACAAAAGCGTAAGAAAATATGCTTTGTGCCGAAACCGGTTTGGCTCAGTGGATAGAGCGTCGGCCTGCGGACTGAAAGGTCCCAGGTTCGATTCCGGTCAGGGGCATGTGCCTTGGTTGCGGGCACATCCACAGTGGGGGGTGTGCAGGAGGCAGCTGATTGATGTTTCTCTCTCATCGATGTTTCTAACTCTCTATCCCTCTCTCTTCCTCTCTGTAAAAAAATCAATAAAATATATTAAAAATATATGCTTTGTATCCAAATTGGATGACATTTTACTCATCACTTTTTCACTTATTTTTAAATCTTGCTTTAATATTTGCTTCACGGCACTAGAGGCATTAATTGAGGCAATGTAGAAGACTTTGGCAGCGCCGTGAAATACTTCTACAAGGTGTGTGTGTGTGTGTGTGTGTGTGTGTGTGTGTTTTCTAAAGAATGGAATCAGAATGTCATTCTTGTGCCCTTTAATGAAGTAAATATACATCATAGTTGTTTTTATAGTGAGCTTCATGGTGCTGAGAATTAGAATGCTGACTTTAGATATAAAGATCAAGGTTATGGTACAAAGAGTCAGAACTGTTATAAAAGAAGAATAAAGGAAGGGGAAAAGGGAGGGAGGGAAGAATAATTTATTTCTTGCCAAAATATCTATATTTTTCTTACATGACTACATGTGGTGTTTTAATTTTCCTCTCTCAAATTTATTCTCCTGTGTGGTTTCTATGAGATGTCCTCAAAAGCAGCACTTTCCTAACGATTTCCTCCACCAGCACATGCCCTGAAAATGTGATGTCTGGAATACTTTAACACTCCCACATACACAAATGTAGAAAATAAATAAATCACTATTTTCACACAGAGTGCAACAAATCATAAATATTTACTGGGAGTGAACAGAGCTTTTAAATGAAAGTGTGGCTGTGAAATTGAGGTCTAGCTGAGTTGTATTCTAGGTTTAGTATTTAATTGCTGAAAGACTGTGACCAAGTTTATCATTCCCACCACTGCTGTTTGGCACGATCTCTGTCTTCTTTATTTAATTCTTGTTTTAACTAAGGCATAAAGCCTGGCTATAAGTAACTATTTGTTAAATGTATTAATGTATAATCATACCCCAAAGTTATAATCCAAGTAAGAAAATAGGTGCTGTGACAGATACAATTAAAATTATGGTTAATGTTTTTTAAATGAAAGAATCAGATATTTCTGAGGCAAAATGGCATTGCACAGTTGATAAGACTGAATCATGAAGGACCCTGAATCACAGGTAAGAAGTTTGACTACCTTCTTAGGCAATTGAATGTACTTATTAGATGCTGTCTTCACTTCATCTTTATCTGTTACTTTATCAGGAGTACCAGACAAGGGCAGTGAATCAAGAGAGGAGAAAGGTCCAAAAGAAAATGCATTTTTGGTTAGCTTAAACAGGAATTGCTCAAACTGCAAGAACTTTCTCCAAGAACTAAATAGACTACAATTCCGGCTAGTTGCATCTAAAGGAAGAAATGAGGAAGAATTAATCCACTTGCTCTGATGAGTCAAAAGTATGTCCAAGGTCCATGAATTCTCTTGAATTTCTAACTCTGGCTTGCAACCCTGAGCAGGACAAACATCCTTCCAGCCCTTGTTAATAGGGAAGCCCCAGAGTCGCCTGCAAGGGGTGTGCATGCCTGGTTTGGAAGTTGTGCAGGAGGTGTTGCATTGAGATTGTGTAGCCATGAGGTTGATACAGTCAGAATTACTGTGTGGAGTGACCAAACAGTTGTTCTGGTGCTCATCTGAATTTTTATGACCCCGAAATCAAACCTGGGGGATTATACGGCTGAGATTATTTTAGGGCTTGTTTGCTATTGCAGCATGATCTAGCTTATCCAGACTAACACAGAAACCGCATGGGAAGCAGAGTGTTCCAATAACAAAAAATTAAATATGTGGTGTTGGCTTAGCAATTGGGCCGGCGCAGTAAAGGAACAGATACTAGGATTTGGAAAAATGGCAATCCATATTTTGCATAAACAAAATATTTGGTAAAACTGTTGTTTGCTATGATTTATAAAGTAGCATGTGTGTTGAGTTTGTAGCATCAGGGAAAAAGTTGGAGAATAGACAGAGAGTGTGGTTTTTTGTGCAAATGGCTGCTTTTGATGTGACATTAGAAAAAAGAGGTGCATTCAGGAAATAACTATCTAGAATAAAGCAGGGATGAAAGTGATCAAGAGATTCTGAAAAAATGAGAGACTTATAATTTTTAAATTGATTACTTATTTGAGAATAAAAACAGTAGATTTTGCACAACAAAACCAGAAATCAGGTTTTTGACAAATGTCAAAGATCAGACTGAGGAAATGACCTTCACCCTTACTGCTTAAACTGTTTAAACTGGCGCAGGGAAAGGACCTGGTTAGGGTGCTAGTTTTACTCTGCAACCTGGCTAACCTCAGAGGAGCCTCCTTCCAATTGAGAGACAAGAAAGGGGGTAAGAAAGCAGAGAAATGAAACAGATCTATGAACTACTGAAAGAATATATCTGTGGTTACTGGCATGTGGAACTAAATGGAATCAATTTTTGAAAGAGTAATACTGCCAAAGAAACTGTGAGCCTGAACTAAAATATCCTGTGATTGAGAGATTTGGGTGATTCTTGAGCCCTCAAGTTCTTGAGCCAGAAGTTGCCTGATAAATCTGCTAAGTTATCAGGTAGAGCACATCACCAGTACCATTTCTGATGTTCGAGAGGATAATAAAGTAGGGAAAACCTCCATCAGGGTGAAGCCAGGAGCCAGGGAGATAAATGGACAAAGCAGGTCATCCCAAGAGAGGAGAATTGTGTCTTGATCTGCTCTTAAGACCTTTAATCAGAAGACCTCGAAAGTTGCTGTAGACAAGAGACTGCTCTCCCATTCTATCTTTTATAAGCAGAAGTGTTTATCACTGTTTTTCTGCCTTGTTTCATCGTTGTCTAGTGTGTAAACATTGGGTGAAGGCAGACAACTTATCATATAGGACCTAGCAAAACTATGTCACCCAGAGATCCCAGACTTCAGTCTCCCCAATGTGACCTTATGGAGTTGAGAGATGGAATGTTAGGTGAGAGTTTCACTGCTATAGATCAGCTCAATGTCACCTAAATTCCCTTGGCTACTCCACCGCTGAAACTTTTTAAGGTCACCAATACCCTTCTGGTTCCCAAGTCTGGTAAACTAACTATATGTCATCATTCAAAAAAAATGCCTTGACTTCCTCTCATGTGCTAAGTACTCTTTTAAACAGTGTATGTGGCAAAAATAAAATAAAAAGAGCCAAAGTCCCTGGTCTCCTGGAACCAAAATCGTTATGGAAAAGACCATAAATAGTTTTTAATATTTGTATCATCCTATATATTAAAGAGGTAATATGCAAATTGACCCTCACACAATATGGCCACACCCATGTGGTCAAAGATGGCCACCACAAGATACCCAGCAGGGGAGGGCAGTTAGGGGCGACCAGGCCAGCAGGGGAGGGCTGTTAGCGGTGACTGGGTAGGCAGGGGAGGGCAGTTGGGGGTGACAGGCTGGCAGGGGAGGGCAGTTGGGGGTTATCAGGTCAGCAGGGAAGGGCAGTTGGGAGCAATCAGGCTGGCAGGGGAGCAGTTAGGCATCAATCAGGCTGGAAGGGGAGTTGTTGCATGGTGATCAGGCTGGCAGGCAGCCGAGCAGTTGGGAGCCAGCAGTCCCAGATTGGAGCGAGTGCAGAATGGGCTGAGGGACCCCCCCCCCCCCAATGCATGATTTTGTGCACCGGACCTCTAGTAGAAATAATAAAATTTCTGAAAATAATACACCCAAATGTACACATGTAAGGATGGATGGATGCAAGTATATAAAAGAATCATCAACTATTGTGAAGATAAGTAGGATGAGAGGATAGGAGTAACAAGGGGGTCAGGGAAGGCCTCTTTGAGGGGATGATTTATCATATTTTGATACATCATTGACATTTTAACTCTAAATTTGAAGTTTATGACATTGCACTATTTTTTTTTTTTTACTTTTTTAATGGAGATTTTCCTCAGTTAACTCCACCTCTTCTTTTTTTTTCTTTGCATTGTCTGCCTCTGAAATATTTGTGAGCCTTGATGTTCTGTTCTTGGCTTGTTTACTTTTCTCCACCCACCTGCTCTCGCTCCCTAGGCAATTGCATTATTCACTCACTCATTCATTCATTCATTCATTCCAGATACAATTTTGAACTATTCTCATATGCCAGGCACTGTGCCAGGCTCTGGGAAAACAATATTTGCTCTCATTGTATTTACAACAGTAAAAGATAAAGCTGTTAAAAATTGATTACATAAATAATTATTTCATTACAATTGTGATAAATGCAGAAAAGGGAAAGTGCAGGATGCGCTGAGAGTATGTTAAAGACATCTAGAGAGGATGAGTAGAGAAGAGTCTGTGCAAAGACCCTGTGGCAGAGAGGAGCCACTTCTGGATCAATAACCCATTAAAGGTAAGAATAGAGAATGCCTCTAATTCTTATTTGTATCTCCAGCACTTGCACAACAATTTTTAAGCAGAGCAAACACTCAAGAAATCTTTCTTAAACAAATATCTTAAATAATTAGTGGTGAGAAAAATTAGTCAGTGTAAAGGCAATTGGAATAACTGAGAAAATAGTAAGGATTACATACAGTAATTTACATAACATAAGTTACTAATGAGATTCTGTTAATTCCTTTGTTAGGGGCAAAATATAATTTAAAAACAAGTCTTAAATTTACAAGGAACCCATATATAGAACTAAACTAATTCTCAAATTCAAATTCAATTCTCATGGCTTATAAAAGAAATTATTTTTTCTTGCTATCTGAAATGAATGTATGTTAAAAAGAAATATGAGCTGGGTGTACTTATGTAGTACTTCTAATATAAAGTTGGGATTTATAACCTACATTAATTATATAAGCTATAAAACAATAGTTCTGTGCTTTGCTTTTAAAATTCACTTCTACTCCATAGTAGCACAGTGGGTTTTTTGTTTGTTTGTTTGTTCTTATATTTTGTGAAGGTTATAGGAAAAAATAAAGAATTTGAGAGTCTTTCATTTTCCCAATCTAAGATCTGCTTATTTTACATTGTGCAGTAAAATTTAATTTGAAAATTCTTCTCCATATATTACCTCAGTTAATCCTATCCTTGGAGAAGAATGGTATATTTGTATTCTATTTTATAGCTGAATGCTTTATAGATTCAGATTGGGTTATACGTGGTTGCCAAGATAAATCAATATTGTAACTCTTCTAAATATCTCTTTGAATTCTCAACACTGCCCAGTACTTACTGATATTCCTCTTCCAGCTCCTAGACCTTTATAAAAGTGTCTTAATGCCTGTTCTTGCAAGTAGTTTTGTTACCTCAGTAACTAGAATAATTATTTCTTGACAAATCCCTAAGAATGTTATTTCTTCTTTTAAAAATATTCAATGGAGCTGAGAACAACTCAATCTGTATTGTAAAGACATAGGAAGAGGAGTCTGATTACAGTAAGTTAGGAGTAAATATAAAGGAAATAGAGGCAATGAGATTACATTTTTTGTAGGTTTGACCAGAAAGAAAATGAGAAGTTGAAAGAACAAAGTAACCAAGAGAAAAATGTGCTAATTATTAGAAGGTTTTAGTGGGTTTGAAGGAATGGGAAAAAAGCATAGGTGAAGGTTTTAGTCTCAGAGAAGAATGAATGAATAGGGTGAATATCTTGCTTATAGAGGAAAGAAGTAAGAGATGATGCAGTGATATTAGAAAGTTGAAAAAGGACAAAAGAGGAAACACATATTGTATGACCTTCATCTTACCATTTAGGAGGCAATATTATCCACAGAAAAAAAATTATAAAAGTTATAATGTCCCTAATATTAAATACTATATGACCCCTAATATTAAGCAATAGTTAAAATGTCACTACCTTTATGTAAACTGAACAAAATGCCTTGTTATTTTACTGTGAGACCAATACCAAACAACTTTTTCAGATGTCTTTCTCAGTAAACCTTAAGTGATAATTAGCACAAACTATGAATATAATACAATTAGAGATGAATTACATACTTATGCCATTACCATAGGAAAAAAAAATCATTACAGAAGCCAAGGTTGTGATCAAAGACTCGAATCTAAATTGAAACTATGCCCAGATCAAATGTGGGACATTCGTAAGGTCATTTTAATGATTATATTAATAGTAAATGTGTTTTTAAATATTACATTTAGGGTAACTTATTTCCTTTAAAATGGTAAAATTATTAACATTTATGTGATGCAAAAAAAATGGACAACAAAATCTGAACAGTGATGATTATAGGCAGTAATAATATCATTTAAATTAGCATAAATCATTGATTATAAAACATAAAACCTGATTATAAAAAGGCAAAGCAGTTTAGCTCATGGTCTTATTTCACATCATAAATGTGAAAAATTATAATTCTATTGTCTATTTTTTCTATGAAAAGTTAGCTTCTTCAGAAATGTCTTAATGAATAATAAAACTGACTTGATTTTTCCCACTGCAGTCAACTTTTCTGTCATGCTATTAATGATTAATAATGACTGTATGCTCAATCGTTTTTTCTTCCTCAGATAAAAGTAGCATTCTAACATAAGACTTTTTTTAATTGTGCAGGGGGTAAAAAGATACTGTGAGCATACAGAAGAGCTGAAATAGAAAGAAAAAAATGTCAATCAATATCTCCATTCTACTCAAAATAGTTAACTTATAATACCTAGGTTTCAGTACATTACTTTATCATGTTCTAGAAGAGATGGCATATTTTTGCATGTATTACATTATCTTTATTGGTATTTTTATATTATAATACAATGGATTTGAACTTAGAGCTAGACATTTTTAATAAGAAAGTACAGTGGCATTCAAGAATCTCTTAGCTGAATAAAAAGTGACAATCCATATATTTTAAACTGTAGGAGTTCATGCTTGTATAAATGCTTCTCTACACATTTACAAGAACAGCATCTTTTGACAAAGGTCTAAAAATGTCTGAGAAATCCAAACATAATAACATTGTTATTCTGTTATTTATTAACAGAACAGTGCATCCTATAACAATTAGATGTGAATATTGCAAACTGAATTTAATATTAAGCTATCTTTGAAATGCCACTTTGCAGCAGGTTTACAAATGCTTAAAGCACAGCAGGAGATTAACTCCATCTTCAAATATTAAAGCAAAACCTTTCTTTAACCTGACAAATCTTACTGAAAGCAGGGCTCCTTCTCAAGAGAGAATTATTCAACTATCAGAAGAGAAAATGAAACCTCCCAATAATTGTTATCACATGGTTTGTTTCCACAATGAAATACAAAGATAGAATGAATAGATGATAGATAGATAGATTGATAGATAGATAGATAGATAGATAGATAGATAGATAGATAGATGATAGATAGATGATAGATAGTTGATAGATGATAGCTAGATAGATAAATGATAGGTAGGTAGATAGATAGATAGATAGATAGATAGATAGATAGATAGGCAGATGCAGTAATGATTAGACTTCTGAATTGGTTTCAATGAACATGTGTTTGCATGCATGTTTTTATGACTGCAGCCCATTTTTATCTTAAAATGGTATTTTGTCATTTAATTTTTGCTATGTTTGCATGTTACCGCCCATCTACATAAGCTTGATGAAGGTCTTATATTTATTTGCATTCTTCAAGGATGCCCAACTTTTACTGATTTGGTTGTTCTGCATAAGCTGTTACATATAACTATACTCAATATAAACATACCTACAAATTTAATTTTCTATCTACCTACATCTACCTCCTGTTCATCCATTTAGCTAATTAATTACTACTTACCTATGTATTCATCATTAATTTTTTCCTTCTCTGAAAAGTGAAATTTCAGCTGAGGTGACAGTATTTAGTTTTTGAATTCATCTCATGAACTGTAAGAGTCAGCCATTAATCATTTTGCACATGTGTCAAAGGCAAATTGTTGTAATGCTGACTGGCAGCCTAATGTGGGTAGTGCCAGTGCTCCATGTTAATTAACTCCCTGAGGAGCTGGAATTCTTTCCTGACCTCTTCCTTCAGAACCATCTACCAGGAGGCTTGAAATAACTATTTCACATGCACGATCGGAAAATGCAATAAAAAGCTAGAATAAACACATTGCCAAAAATCGCTAAATCTTTTAAACAAAGAATCATACCTAACTCATTTGAGTTTAGGAGAATTGCTAATATAATGTTACTAACCACTTAAATGGCACTATTTTTCTTTCTCTGGTTTTGCTAATATTTTCCTTTAATTTTTTCCAGCAGAGAAATGCCAAGTGTGGACCAATTGAAGAAATTATTTTTAAGTAGATGTTTATTTCCAAGAATTTATAATGAGATGATCAGCTTTATTTCTTAAAACCAAATAGCTCAGTGATATATAGTAACACCTCACCCCTAACTTATCAAATATAGAAAGGCAGATTCACTTCCTACACACAGCTATTTGCTTTCTCTATTTTATGAGCATTGCCGCTCTCTTTAAAATTGAGTCTATAAATAATATATAAGTGGAAATCTATCAGATGTTGCTTGTTTACTTGTATAATACTAATAATTCAAGATTTATATCTTGTATTTTAACTGAGAGAATCTGATTAAATCATAGAGCTACTGAATATAATTTTTCAATTCTATGGATTTGGCTAAAGAAATTAAAGTTACAGAGATGGAATAGCTTTTCTAGTTGAAATAAAAGGCCGTAGTGGGAATGTGAAAGTGGTTTCAGAGAATGATAAACATGATTCTCAATCTTAGTGAAGCCAATTGTCAACTCTATAACATGAATCCAGTTTTTTAACTTTCAAGAGAACGTTCCTTAATCTCCCTTAACCTTCCTTATCTCTAAAACTGGGGTGCAATAATAGATTCCTCATGGAAGACAGTTAAATATCAAACTTGGTAATATTTTAATAGAATATTGAACAGCATTTTCACGTGCCCAGAATTGGCCATGGCTTCTCAAAGTGCAGATGGATAAGGCATTCAAAAGTCTGCTTTCTTAAACAAATCCACTAATGCTGACTAAGGAAGAGGCAGAACAGGTTCTACCACCAGCAGCAGCCATCCAATTCCACATTCTCTGGCTATGTAAGAACAGACTGGAGAGGAGAAATTAGTTTTATTCTGCTTTTAGTGTTTGAGGTGAGAAGCTTTATTTTTTTCAACTCTTTCTCTGAGGGAGAAGGGTAGGGTGACCTTAGTCTCCACAACATCACATTGGGGAGGACTTCAAGACTAGGGCCTTCTAAAATCATGGGTGCTTGCCCCGCCAGAGTGGCTCAGTTGATTGAGCATTGCCCTGTGCACCGAAATACTGCAGATTTGATTCCCGGTCAGGATATCTACCTGGGCTGTGGGTTTGGTCCCTAGTTGGGGCACATACTGAAGGCAACTGATCAATATTTCTCTTTCACATCAATGTTTCTCTCTATCTGATCAATATTTCTCACATCGATGTTTCTGCCCCCCCCCTTCTTCCTCTCTCTAAAATCAATAAACAAATATTTTAAAAAATAAAAATAAAATAATGGAATAATGGGAGCTCTTTGGCTGGATGCTCACTAAGCTGAAATATCTGCTGACCCAGCTGTGCATCGCTGCAGGTTGCCTAGGACCAAACCAGAGAGGGTCGGACCTGCATTACCACCATTTGTCCACCATCCAGAACTGAAATATCATTGCTGACATGTACACATAAGGAACTGTTTGACATTGAAATTGGGACTCAAAAGAACTGTTGGCCCAGAAAGAAACTCACTACAGACTGATTCATTTGCCTCTCAGCATAACCATTATTGCTTGTCTCATTTTTGGTTCTTATAAGTGTATTTCTAGTATCACATGATCTCACTCATCTAGGGGAAATAATGAACAACATAAACTGATGAACAAAAACAGACCCGGAGACAGGGAAGCATCGATCAGACTGTCAAACCTCAGAGGGAAGGTAGGGGAGGGTGGGGGTGAGGGGGAGAGATCAACCAAAGGACTTGTATGCATGCATATAAGCCTAGCCAGTGGTCACGGACAACAGGGGGGTGGGGGCATGCGTTGGGAGGGGTTTGGGATGGGAATGGTGGGATGATGACAAATATGTGATACCTTAATCAATAAAGAAATAAAATATATATATATAGATATAGATATAGATATAGATATAGATATCTAGATATAGATATAGATATAGATATAGATATAGATATAGATATAGATATAGATATAGATATAGATATAGATATAGATATAGATATAGATATAGATATAGATATAGATATATATAGATATATATATATATATAGATATATATATATATATAGATATATATATATATATATATCTGCTGACCCACTCTGGTCCTTAGGAGAACTTGATGACATCTCTCAAGTTTGGACGGTGTAATAATCGCTGACACTGATGTTTGCTTAGGGTCTGGATGCAAAGAAGGCTTCAGGCCATGAAGTGAGAAGCAGCTGTAATGTAGAATGTGAGGGGGACATCTGGCCCACCTCTATTTATCTCAGTAATCCTGGAAAGCATAAAAAGAGAATAGCATGGTTTCTCGGCCTCCACCTAAAAGAGCACGGGGGCCAGTGGAGGAAGGAGAGGTTGTGGGACTGCTCCAAAGGCTTCTAGCCCAGGCACAGGACTATCTTCTTGGGGTGTGGGCTGGGGGCTCAGTCTTTGGGCAAAGGTTGTTGGCTGCCTCTGCTACATACCTAGAGGGTGGGAGGCTTAAGCTGAATACCACCTAAGAAAACAATAGACCACATCAGCAGAAACCCCCAGAATAAATGAGAAGTACTAGTATAAATAAAACCAGCTCGGCCAGCATGGCTCAGTGGTTGAGCATCAACCTATGCACCAGGAGGTCATGGTTCGATTCCCCATCAGGGCACATGCCCAGGTTGTGGTCTTGGTCCCCAGTGCGGGCGTGCAGGAGGCAGCTGATCAATGATTCTCTCTCATTGTTGATGTTTTTATCTCTCTCTCCCTCTCCTTTCCTCTCTGAAATTAATAAAAAAAATATATTTTAAAAATAAAATAAAACCACATGATTTAACAAAAACTATTCAAAACTACTTGATAAATTGCAATGCATTGCAAAACTTTAAGTGATAAGGATAGGAAATTGAGAGGAAAGAAGAGTATAGGGAGATTTGACTTGGGTTGTCTAGGAACTTCCTGTAGCTTAGCTAACACTTTTCAGTAATTGCAATGTGCTAAGCATTGTACAAATACTTCTTATAGATAATCTGATTTAATTATCACCATAATTTTATGAAGTAAAATATGTTTTCTCAATGTTATACTTCAACATTGTCTTTGAAGTTTAGAAATACACTGACAGTAAAAACAAAAATCCATCTCTCCTTTTTTCCAATTAAATGTCTTCCCAACTAGACTATATTTTCCAGACTTGTAGTAGTGTAATTCTTGCAAAGGGGCTTTGAGTGGAAATGAAGAATGCAATCTCAGACTTGGGCCTCATGACATAGGGATTCCTACTTTACAGTATCTTTCACTTTCATTCTCACAGGAACTCAGACATGGCAACTACCCACCTTCTATCACACATAGGACATCACTCTAGGAATTGGTAGAGAAACCTAATGGAAGGAATCTGGGTCCTTGCCTTGATGCCCTAGATCAGTGGTTGGCAAACCGCGGCTCGCGAGCCACATGTGGCTCTTTGGCCCCTTGAGTGTGGCTCTTCCACAAAATACCACGTGTGGGCGCGCAATTGAAACTTCGTGGCCCATGCGCAGAAGTCGGTTTTCGGCCTGGGCGAGTCTATTTTGAAGAAGTAGTTCTAACGCAGAGCCACACTCAAGGGGCCAAAGAGCCACATGTGGCTCGTGAGCCGCGGTTTGCCGACCGCTGCCCTAGATCATTCACCTCAGAACTGTAATAAACTATCTTTAAACCATTGTATTTTGGTGGCTTTTTAATTATAGCAATTTAGCTTTATCTTAATAATACAAGTACTATCAACTCCACTTTAAAATGTAAAAACTGATGCTCAATGAGTTTATATAAATTGTCTAAGGTTACAAAAATTCAGTTACAATTTAAACTTAGCTAACCTTTACACTGTTTCTCCTGGTCACTGAGAATGACTACTCAATATTTGCTTGTACAAGTCTTACACTTGGGGGAAGTGGTGTTCTTGGTTTATCTAAATGTTATACTTCACCATTGTCTTTGAAGTTTAGAAATTTGGAAGATATAAAAGGAAATCTGTAAATATAAAATGTATGCTTGTATATAAAGTGAAAATTTAAAGCAGAATATGTTTATTACATTATAAAAATTAAAATCCAAGTGCCACTACTGTCAAGGAAAACCAGAACCAGACAGAAGTTAAAGTGGTAAAAGCAGACCTGTCCAGTATGGCTCAGCTGGTTGGGTATTGTCCCATGCACTGAAGGATTGGAAGTTCAGGGCACAGCCAATGGAGGTCTCACTCTCACATCAATGTTTCTCTCTCCCTCTCTCTCTCTCTCTCTCTCTCTCTCTCTCTCTCTCTCTCCTTCACTCTTCCTCTCTCTCTAAGAATCAATAAAAAATCTGTTTGAAAATTGGTGAAGGCAATTTTTATTCAGGAATCATTGGGTAAAAAAAGACCTCAGTGTAGAACTGGGATCAACTCCAAATGCAATAAGGGCAAGTGGATATTTATAGCCAAGGGGCAGGGTGAGGGTCAGTGAATGGAAATTTTCTAAGAGAAGGGGCAGGGGAATTCTTGCTAAACTGACTTGATGGATTTCTTGCTGAAGGTTGATCAAGGTGATAAGATACCAAGGGTGGAGGATGAGAAATTTGATTTGATATGGAGCTTGGTAAAATACCAAGGGTAGAAGATGACGAACTTGATTAGATAGTAAGGATGGGAGATTTTTGCTAAACTGATCTAGCAAGATTCTTGCTAAAATTGTACTGAATGGGTCAGGAACAGAGACCAAGGGCAAGGCCCAGTGGGGCGGGGTAGGGTGGGCGTGGGGGGTGAAGGTGCAAGAAAGCCTGACTGACTAAACTTTGGTTTGGTTAAGGAGAGAGTCTTACGTTATTAATACCTCCATTTTTTGTGTGGGGGGAAAACAAGACTCAAAATGGTTACACCGACTATCACACTTAACAGGAAGAGATGGAGACAACTTCCCAATCAAATCAATTTTATTCCAAAGCCTAGAGTTTACCTACCATTAAATTGTGCCTCTCAAGAACCAGGGCATTTGAGTGTGTGTGTGCATGTGTTCTACTAATATAAACATTGCAAGAAGAGGAATGTACTTCCGGTCTAGACCCAAAGTTTGCTTGTTCTATCATTTATCATAGTAAGTCCTCTCAGTCCATGAACTGAGTTACCTTATAATATGAAGACAAAAATTATACGAGATCTCTAACCTTATAATTGTACATCCTATTTGTGAAGTTATGTATGGTAATGATTGGATCTAATGTTCAATTTAAAAATTAGCAGATTGAGAATAAACAATGAAAATACACTTTTTCCACTTCTTGAGTAGCCAAAAATGTATAAATTATATGGGAGTAGCAAAGCAAAGCAAATATCAAAAGACAGAGTTCCAGATATGCATGTGCAACAATATGAGATATTGTGTATGACTCGTACATAAATCCTTTCTTCATAGTTTAAGAAGCATCTGCTGAGGCCCCTTTACCTGGACTCTGTGGGAAATTAAAAGCAAATATAATGTATGTCCTGAATAACTAGGCTTACACTATAGTTTAACAAGAGGCAACAAAACTCAGGTATAAAACTAATAGGCAACATGCATAAGAGCGAAATAACATCAGTGCAGCTCCCGATGAGCTATGCATGTAAGTCTTCCTTTTAAGTGCATGTCATTGAGGGCAATTTAGTAAGGAGGTTAAGAAAATAAGTCTGGACTCATCCTTTGGGTTTTTGAATCCTAGCTCTGGCTCTCCAGAGGACCTTAGCAAGTTATTTAATCTTTCTCAATTTCTTTATTTGTAAAATGAAATTGTTCTGAGAATTTAATAAGATATATTGATGAAGAACCTAGAACAGTGCCTGGTACATAATAAGCACTCAATAAATGCCAGTTGTGGCTGTTATTTATAGCACCACCTACAAATGCTCCATGCAATCTTTTCTCAGACATAGTGTCTATTTCTTCTAACTCAACATGGGCAGAGATAAAGCAATCCTATATTTAGACTTCATTTTATTATTTAAATTACCCCTTTTCATCTCTCTTTTAAGCAAAGTCAAGCTCTTTTTAAAAATATGCTTTTTTCTTCCTTAAGGTATTATTTTTGTTAACCCTGAAAGGAAATATTTTTTGATTGAGTCATTTATGGAATCAGAAAAGACTTCAGAATGGGGAAATTAGAAAATTTCCTGGGCCATGGTTACACTGTGATTAAATTTGCACTCAGGTTAAATTTTAAATGGGCATGGAATGCTCAATTACAAGCAACAGTGTAAAATAAAATGCATTCTACTGACGTCACAAAAAGAGAGGCAGTCAGAATGTGATCAGGCCTCTAGACCTAATTATCAGTAGACAAGAAGTATAGAGACCAGAAGAGCCCATCAGGTGACACCAGGGAGATGCCACCTGCAAAACCCACAGAGAAGAGATTCCATAGGATACATGCCTGGTTTCTTCAACAAGTAAATCACAGAAAAAAGAAAATATGGGAGGATATCTATAGAGTTAAAGATTAAAACACATGTCAACCATTCACAATGTATAGACTTTATTTGGATTCTTGATAAAATAAACATATTGCAAATATATGACATTGTTCAGTCATTTGATGATAGTAAGGTATCATTAGGTTTTTTTAAGGTATGAAATGATAATGTGTTTATATTAAAATAAAGAATCATTTTATTTTAGAGCAATATACTAAAATACTTACGGATAAATTTACATAAATGTGGGATTTGCTTAAACAGAGTATGTAGAGGGGGAAAATAAGTGAGAGAGAGATAAACCTAGATAGACTATGACAACAATTGTTGAAGCTTGGTGATGAATATGTAGAGTTCATTATACTATTTTGTTTACTTTTGTATGTTTGAATTTTCCATGATAAAAAATATTTATTTTAATAAATAACTATAAAAATAAATTTAAACAGAAAAAATTATTTCTGGTCTTATAACAATGACACAAAAATATGTAAAAATTAATTACTAAATTCTCTAGTCTCATAAATTATAATTTTAAAAATATTTGAGGGTGGCCAATCAAAAATATTTTATGCTGATTTTGGTAGGCTACGATTCTAATGTATCATATTTTTCTGATTTTTTTTCAATAATCCTTGGTGGCTATGATGGGATGGTGGTGAGAGAGGTCATTTTTCTATAGCTCCAAGGAGGTTATTAACATATATTTATTGATAGAAACCATCAATGCATAATAGAGTTAGGTGTATACCAAAGTACATATAGTACATTACTTTTCTATTTTATTTTAACAATATAGTTGCTGATAATGCATTCTAAAATAAAAATAAATTATATAATTATATAATAATTATAAATTATATAATAATTGATTATATAATTATGAATAATTTTGAATTATATTCAATTACTAAAATTTTTGCCAGGGAAACAGACATGAGATTCAATAGATTTAATCCAAGAATTTTTGTTGTAACAGATGAATCTTTTAGTAGATTTTGAGAAAACTGATATATAAATTCATGAAAACAAAAAGTTTTTAAAGGATGCTGTATGATATCTAACTTTGTGTTTAAAATGCAGTTTTTATAAGGCTAATATTAAATATTGTAATTTTATGAAATATTTAAACTTTTTTTAAAGTAATTAAAATTTGAGAATTCAGAAATTTTTTTGTTTGTTTGTTTGTTTTTTTAAATATATTTTATTGATTTTTTACAGAGAGGAAGGGAGAAGGATAGAAAGTTAGAAACATCAATGATAGAGAAACATCCATCAGCTGCCTCCTGCACACCCCCTACTGGGGATGTGCTCGCAACCAAAGTACATGCCCTTGACCAGAATCGAACCTGGGACCCTTCAGTCCACAGGCAGATGCTCTATCCACTGAGTCAAACCAGTCAGGGCAGAAGTTTTTTTTATTATTCAGGCATGTATAAATCTATACTATATAATAAAGAGGTAACATGCAAATTGACCATCACTCCAACACACAAGAAGGTCGCCCCCATGTGGTCAAAGATGGCCACCACAAGATGGCTGGCAGGGGAGGGCCGTTGGGGGGGACCAGGCCCACAGGGGAGGACAATTAGGGGCGACCAGGCCTGCAGAGGAGGGCCATTGGGGGCGACCAGGCCGGCAGGGGAGGGCAGTTAGAAGTGACCGGGCCAGCAGGGGAGGGCAGTTGGGTGCCACCAGGCCTGCAGGAGAGGACAGTTAGGGGTGACCAGGCCAGCAGGGGAGGGCAGTTATGGGCAATGGGGCTGACAGGGGAGCAGTTAGGTGTCGATCAGGCTGGCAGGGGAGTGGTTAGGGGGTGAGCAGGCTGGCAGGCAGAAGCAGTGAGGGTCAATCAGGCAGGCAGGCAGGCGAGCGGGTGGGAGCCAGCAGTCCTGGATTGTGAGAGGGATGTCCCAGATTGGAGAGGGTGCAAGCTGGGCTGAGGAACACACACACACACACCATGCACAAATTTTGTGCACAGGGCCTCTAGTATTTTACAAAGACAAATAGCTTCTTATTGCTGTCCTAACAAATTACCATAATCTTAGTGGGTTAAAACTACACATAATGATCATCTTATAGTTCTGGAGGTCAGAAATCCAAAATGGGTTTCACTGGACTAAAATCAAGCTGTCCACATGGCTGTGTTACTTCCTGAAACTCTAAGGAGGCAGCACGTTTCTTGCCTTTTCTAGCTTCCAGAGGCTGCCTGTTTTCCTTGGCTCATGGCGCCCTTACAATTTCAAAACCAGCAATGGACAAGTGAATCTCTTTCACATACGATCACCTAACACTAACTTTTCTGCCTCCTTTTTAGATATTTAAGGACTTTTGTAATTCTATTGGGACCACCTGGATAATCCAGGATAATCCTCCTATTCTAAGGTCTGCTGATTAGCAAACTCTATTCCATCTACTACCTTTACTCCATCTATTACCCTAATTTAATCACATCACCTAACATATTCACAGATTCCAGGGATAAAGATGTGGATGTGGACATCTTTGGGGAGGGTTGGGGGGGGAATCAACCCAAGATGGGATAGGTTCTGCCTACCACATAGCCCAACTAAACTCCATAATTTTTAAGACTTTGTTCACAGATACTTCTTTTTTACAATAAGAGTAGATTGCATTTTACTGGTAGAAAAATTTGGCTTCTTAAAATTAGTAGTGCTGCTGAGTTCTTTCAGGTGACTCAAATAAAAGACCTACAAAAGCCATTTTAAATGCATATCCAAACTCTGAAGAAATGTTTACTGATGTGTGCAAGTGACATATCCATAGTTTTAAAGCACTGAGCAAATTTCAGGGGACTGAGGAATACCCTTACCTCAGCAGCATTTGTTTAAGATTTAGGCGTAATGTGCGGTGCAGTCTGGGGGCTGTGTGATTTCCCCAAACATCTAAAAGAAAGACATAACATTGCCAGGAGCCTATTCTGAGGTGTCAACGCAGATTCAGGCCTTGGCATCAGGGCTGACAATCCTGGGTCTTTTGCGGAAGAGGCTGTCAGAGCTTTTCAGAACTTGCTCTTTTAACGAAATTCACTACACAGGACAAAGTGCCTTCAAAGAAGTGATGGAGAAATTCCCATTAGTCCTCAAGATAAAAAGTCCAAAATTCTACACAATGGCATTCTTTAAAAATATTATTTTTCCTACGATAGTTGGGTGCAAAATCATACACTATGTCATGAATTAACATATCTTCTGAAAACTATTTTGATACTTGAGCCAAGAAGGGTATGCCTAGACTCCTGCCTGCTTTCTTATTTAGACATTATAGTTTTCTGTAAGTCTTTCAATTTTAGATCCAACAGTCATAATAACTGCTTTCGGAAATATATTTCTTACATGGGCCTAATGGTCTGCTCCTAAAGTACTTGCATTTCGATGGTAACTCCTACAGGTCATTTGATGAAGTACAATATAGAAACACATTATATGTTTAGCTAAATCCACATTAAACATTCAGTATATGGGGAAGATACAAAGTAGCATAATGGATATTACACTAAAATTAGAAGCCTGGTTTAACAACAGAGGTCCTCTCCACCATTTAGTCTTGTCAATTGTTTTAGTGCTCCAGAGTCCATTCTGTTTATTTTTCTTCTTTTCTTCCAGAGAAATCTATCAGATTCATATCCCAAATTTACCTAACTGTGCATATCTGTGCTAGCTATTGAATAAAAACAAATTCAGAAAATGATCATTTAATGTGATATATTTTAACTAACTCAACCCTTTGCCTTCCTGAGTTCTTTCAATGGCACCACAATTCTCTCAGTTCCTGGGAAGCAAGACATCACCCATCTCCCATCTTCTCATCTTATCCCCAGGGGTAACAATAATAAAAATAATGATGTTCACTGCCACCTATATCCTATATGCAAAGCGATACAGTCTCTCTAATGCTTACACTATTTCAAGGGAGATGTTAGTATTCCTTTTTGACAGATTAGGAAAATGAGTATCAAGAAGGTTTAGTGACTTGCCCAAGGCCATATAGCTAGTGTAGACTGGACTTGAGATTCAAACCTAGCAGGTCTGTTTGTTCAAATTATAAGCCAGTTCCATGGAACAATGATGTCTCTAGTCAGCCAAGACGGTCTCTGAAGTTATCTGGAAGGCTTCCTCCCTCTCCAGTCTTATTGCTTTTTTTTTTTTGTCCAGGCTTTTATCACCTCTTATTTAGCCTCCTGAAATAGCTTTTCAACTGGTTTCTGCATTTCCAATATTTCAACTTTTTAAAGTCAGATTAAACAACTTTGATCATATCCCTGCCCTGATAGAAAACCTCCAATGGTGCCTCATTGCTGGTAGGCGGGTTTTCCAACAGACTGATCACAGACCTTCACCAGATGGATCATAAAACCACATCGCCACATTCTTTGCTGTCTTCCTCCTCTCCCATGTTGTGACTCACACATTTGAAACGACGGGGAGAGCTGCCACACCAGTCACTTACTTGCATTTCAAATGCCCCAGATTAGAGAGAATCTGAATGATTAGAAGCTTTCAGCAGGCGCTTCTTCACGGCCACTTCCCATTCATTCGGGGGAGTTGTCTAGAAACCACACAGATTGAGAGACCAAAGACTGCCTGAAAACTCTTAATTCTTCCCTTGATCCATGTGGTGCTATGAGAGAATTTTTCTTTTGTCAAAATATCTGATAGTTTCTCAGTTTCTTGACAGTACTTCTGAACAAATACTTAAAATATCAGACTGCCTGATTCAAGATGCATGCTGACAGTCTATAGGATGCAATGCAAACTCCTTACCCTGTATTCAAAGCTCTTTATAATTTGGGCACTTTTAGCTTTATTTCCACTGCTTTCCAACATTCACCCTGACTCTAGTGATCCCTGGCTACATCACCATTATCCACGTGCATTCATGCTACTAGACATTAGCTCAAAACATCTCTTCTGCTTAATTTGTCACCTGCATTTACTTGAATGTGAAACAACTTTCTCTGCTTAACTGAAGCTGTAAAACAGAGAACAAAAGCCTCCAGTGAGGTAATGGCCCAAATAGCCTCTGTGGTCCAATCCTGAGAATCATGAGCTTCTAAGTGCACCCTACTGGTTAGTATATGGGGACAGGGGGGCTTCTCGATAAATATTGCCCAGAATGAGAATATCTAGAGCACTCCTTGTTCATAAAGTGAATGACCCATTTCCAGGATTATAGAGCTGGACAATTTTAGAGATAATCTCATCCAATCCTCTCACTCAACTGACACATATTATAATTCTTTGTATTGATAGTTCTTGTGTGTGTGTGTGTGTGTGTGTGTGTGTGTGTGTGTGTGTGTTTATGTCGTAAGTTGGATTCCTCCCTTAAGGAACAAAATGTGTTATATAAAATTTGTAGTTCCTAATCATAGATATTGAATTATTTTATATATGAAATACTGACTGAATGAAAATTCAGGATAAAGTAAGTGAATAAATATTATCAGAATTTACATAAAGTGTTAAACCTACTTAAAGAGTAGATTGTGTCCACAATTAAAAGTGGAATTGTCCAAGAAGAATAATTGTGTAGATGAATATGTCTCACATTTTTTTCCAAAAATCTGAGCACAGTATATATACAAAAGAAAGCATATGAAGAAAGAGTAAAAAATTCAAATTTGGTTATCTTTTTCTGAGATATGACTTTAAGTAAAATTGCAGAATAACATCAAAATAAAGCAGTAAGAACACAGTATTAGAAAAAGTGCAAAACCTGGGAAAACAGCTTAAAAATTGAAGTCTCTTTATGAAGTTGAAATCTTAACAAAGCCACACATAAAAATGCTAGAAACAATTATCTATAATTTTCACTAAACTGCTTATTTTAAACAAACAGTTGCTATTCTAAGGTGAATTAATTAGGATCTATATTTGTTTTCTTTGGATGTACAACTGCAACCAAGTCATGCATAAAGTTTATTAAAGCTTGGTAATTTTTTAAAACATTGCTTCAGGCTCTATATTCAATCCAAATACACATATACCAAAAATATCCACCTCTACTTCAAGTTTAACGTCTAAATGGGGTATAATTGTACTTTAGTTACTCAAGGTGTGTTAAATATATTTTAAAAGTTTGATTGTCAAATTTGCTATCTTAGAAAAAAAGAAACATATTTTAAAGACAAGGAGCTCCTAATACTGAAAATTAATCAACACGTAACTATGTACCTTCCATCACTGAATCTTAAGTATGGGAATAGGGTCTCTTCTCAGCTACACTGTGAGGAGTTCAGGAAAGGGCCATGTTGTGCTTGAGAGGAGGAGCAAAGGACAGAGCAGGCCACCTCCCTGAGACCAGATGGACTATGACAATGGGTGTCGCTAGGACAATAGGATATGAGACTTTGCTGAAGCGGGGGCAGGTCATACAACTTGAGTTTCTATTTTTTCTCCATCTGTATAATGGTTAGCTTCGACTCTAATGCTCAGTGTTTTTGCACTCAAACAGCCCTAATGTCAGAGAGCAAGGTCGGGTTGCTCTATGTATAGTGATGTTGCCTGGCTTGAAGACTAATTATTAATATAATTAGTCTAGGAATCTACAGAAATATTCTGAGAAATCTTTCAGAAGTTCGTTGTAAAGATCAAATGTGATCATTCTGATCAAAGAAAGATAGTTGGTTTGTTGTGTTTTTTTTAACAAAGTGCCATATTTGAAAATTCAAATTTCTTTGCCTATATAGCAGGTCCATGAATAACATCATTTCATTCAGTAATGCTTCATTATAACATTGATGAAATGCCATAGGAAATCAACTCTTATTTATATCAATTAGCCTATAGTAAATCTGGTTTCATTATACATTGTATTGCTTAGAGAGGGAGAACTTATCGATGTTGTTAACTGAGGACTTACTATATTTGCCATGCCTCGTATTGTGCTAGTGAGTAGAGATACACTGATAAATAAGACATGTTTTTATTTTCCCTTTAAACTCATAGTCTAATGGGAGAACACAGATAATAGTAAAGGAATATAATGCTAGAAAAACAGTCAGGGTTTTATGGGAACTCAAATTTGGCATGAGTAATTGAGCTTTGAGAAGGCATGTACAAGGCAAGGGATCACTTAAGCCAAATCTCAAGAGATGAACAACAAAATGTGAGTTGGAAAAAATGGAGAGGAAAAGGGCATGTAGGAAATAGGCATCAATATGTGCAAAGTATTGGAAACACAATAGCATACATTGCAACAGGTGTAAATTTGCTCACAGCTATAATACACACATAAAAATGTAATTTTTAGGATTTTTAAAAATGAATTTATTCTTGCTCTGGACATCTCTCCCACCCCCTACCCTGTTTGCTGTTTAGTAGAAAGAATACTGAAGCAGAATTACTCGAGGATTGGTAAAAGCCCCTCTGCCCTGAGATAAACTAGATCTCCTCTGAGAAATTTATGTTTCAAGATTTCTGCACCCTTCCCCTTCTCCTTTGTTTCTCCTTTGGTGGCCTCCAGATGGCGCAGAGAAAACTCAGGCCATTTCATTGTGGAAGGGAAGAGGGGTCTTGTCTCTGTGTAGTCCTCCTCTACAGATTCCTACTGATCTCCACTTGAAATGTCATTTTCTTGACTGTCTGTAGACATCATCCAGCCACTGTGACTTGTGGGAATTCTCTCTGCATGGACTGGAGTGAATGAGTATGGTTCCCGGAGAACTCAGCTATTTTCTGTGTTGAGCTCCCTGAAACATGGCTCAATATTTATTTGGCCAATGATTTGGATGGTCCAAGTCAGAGCCTTGGTTATGGGATTCACTCACATACACATCTTGGCTTCCTGTTGGCTGGATAATCTCTGAGACTCCCACAGCCTCTCTCCCATGAATCTCTCCCAGGGCATTTGGAGGCCAAGGGAAATAAGAGATGCCCTAAGTCAAGTTATCTCACAGTCCCCATCTCACCCTGCCACCATTTCTGCTCTGATTCAGGTACAGGGCCTCTCAAATGACCTTGCAATTTTCTCATTCTATGCGCTTGGGGTCCAGAGGAACTGAATCTAAAATTGCCCCAAACCATTATTGTTGCTATTTTCTTTAATATGTTTTTATTGATTTCAGAGAGGAAAGGAGAGAGAGAGAGAGAGAGAGAGAGAGAGAGAGAGAGAGAGAGAGAGAGAGAGAAACATCAATGATGAGAGAGTCATTGATTGGCTGCCTCCTGCACACCCCCTACTGGGGATCAAGCCCACAACCTGGGCATGTGCCCTTGACTGGAATCGAACCTGGGACCCTTCAGTCCACAGGCTGATGCTCTACCCACTGAGCCAAACCGGGTAGGGCCATTCTTGTTGTTTAACAGACTTCACTTAAGTGGGTGGAGGAGTTCAAGACAAGACATTCATGGCTTGTTTGCTCTATGACCTTTCTTTTAGAGAAAGATTTTCTTTGTATTTTTTTTTTATTATTATTTTCTTCATATTCTCCCACCTTTGTCTTAGATGGAGAAAAGGCTGCAGGAAAATATGCTAGATTGCTAAAAAAGGGAAATAAATTAGGAAATATTTCAAAAATATTACCTTCATTAAACATATTTGGGGAATTATAAGTAGTTTGGTATAGAGGCCAATTAATTCCTAGAAGCACAGACACCTGAATTGGGAAATAATGTGACTGGGCTATTTTAGCTGATACTACAATCAGGAAAACAGCTTTACAGTGACACATTTTCTTGATCTAGGGAGGAGGTTTAGTGGTTTGGAACATATCATCTGAGCTCAAATGCTATGTCCACCACCTACTTACCGTGCACTCTTGGGAAATTTACATCACCTCTTTTATGCTTTAGTTTTCTCATCTATAAAAGAGCAAAAGTACCAGTATCTATGTTGGATGGTTGTTACGATAATTCATTGATTGTGTATAAAAAATTAGAAGAGTGGCCAGTGTGCCAAGAACACTCAAAAGGGGTTAGATTTATTAACCTTGATATACTGAAAATAAAACCTGTTATTTTCTAATCCAGTGAGTAAATCCATCATGACCCATGGTGACTGTGGTATGATGAATCCTTGACCATTAAAGTTTTCCCTTGAAATTTTGTCCCATTTTTCTTTCAGCAAAATAAGAATAAATAAGCAGGATGCTGAACCACATCAATATTTAATAACACAACCTAGAATGACAAGGCTTAGTCGAGTCAGTGTTAGATTTTAGATATCAGCATACATGTTCATTTCCCTGGAAAGCAGTAGTCACCCAATGCTTTTATTTTTCTCTTTCTTCAATTTGAAAAATAAATTCTTCCCTCTGATGTGTGTTCTCAACTTCCATTATTAGAGTTCATGGAGGCCTTGGGGTCAAGCCAGAAGGCAAATTTGGCCCCAGGGATATTAGACAATCTGCCATGACAATTTGTTCACCTTTAATCATGTAGGACAACTTGGACAAGTATTATTATTATTGCATAGTTTGTTCCCTAGATGCTACTATAACTGGTGAGGCACCTTGAAGTTATCCTGCAAATTATGTTTTAATGAAGATCTTTGTTTGACTTGACTTATCCGTGATTATACTTTAATTTCTCTTTACTACTCCATTTTCTACATGGATTTGATTTTACAATTAGCCCCCTTTTTCCATCGGAAAACTCTAAGAAATTGTGACAATTTTTTAAGCATATCGATCTCTGAACAATCTAGAAATTTCCTTAATGAAATGTCAATGTGAAAGGAAATGAAAAAAACATAATGGCCATGGGGAAATGGGGAAATGTAGTAATAAACCCTTTAAAGAAAGACAAATAAATAACTGACATAATTTTCTTTAAAATGTTTAATATAATAGTGATTGGATAACTAAATGCCAATACAAATGATTGAAATAATACTGCATACCAAAGGTATTTTGAATTTTGAAAAGTAGACAAGCAAGATCCCTGTATTACCTGTATCAAAATTCAGCAAACTAGACGACTCTAACTATAAACAATAAAAGGCATTGAGATGTGAAGCCAAACTTTAAAGGTGTAATTGCCGTAAAAACCTACATTATTTCTACAGAATGGATGATTTGCCGAATAAAAGATTTACAGGCAAGAAGTAGGTTGCCTCATGCACACTTAAAGATGTTTTAGCGTGATAAAGTTCTTTTATTCTCACAGAGTAAGGAAATTCTCAGATTTGACACAGCAGGTTTAGAGTGAACTGCTCACAAAGTGAAATTTCTTGTCTCTCAATTGGTTTTTTTCTTTCATGTCATATTTTACAAGTGCCACTATAAGCCTTTGGGAAAGCTTTGTTTCGCTTATATGAATATTGAAAATCGCTGTGTATAAATGGTTTAAAGATAATTGGTCCAATCCTTGAGAAACAGATCAGACTCTTCACTAATAAAATTTGATAACACATTAGAAGTTACACTAGGGCTCTCTGCTTAGTAGAAATAATCATGGGAAGTGTGTTTTAATGAATGAATGAGGAAAAAATAACAATTATCAATTTGTAAAATTTAATACTAAAATGCAGAAGCATCAAAATGAAGGCACGCATTTATACATAACTGGAAAAAGAATGGAACTCTAGAAATAAGGAGTGTTTTTGGATATTTGCCATTTCACCCTGAATATGCTATACTCTATCCTGCTTAATGAAACAGATTGGGTCAATGGGGCACCTTTTTAAAAAATTTTATCTTTATTATTGAAAGTATTACAGATGTCTGCTTTGTTTTTTTTTTTTTGTTTTGTTTGTTTTTCCCCTCGACCTCCTCTTCCCCACACCCACCCCTCCCAAGCCTTCACCCCACTATTGTCTGTGTCCTGGGCTATGCATATGTGCATATACACAACCTGGTTAATCTCTGTCTCCCACCCCCTACCCCCACCTTCCTGCTGAAATTCATCAGTCTGTTCATGGTTCTATGTCTCTGGAACTATTTTGTTCATCAGTTTATTTTGTTCATTAGATTCCACATATGAGTGAGATTATGTGATACTTATCTTTCTCTGACTGGCTTATTTCGCTTAGCATAATACTCTCCAGGTCCATCCATGAAGCTGCAAATGGTAAGAGTTCCTTGTTTTTATAATGATTTCAGACAAAATTTTGATTAATTTTTTAGTGTCTGGAATAAGCTGAGAGTTTGCCCACAGCCTCAAAGTGGTTTATGCACTCATCAAAATGTGAGACCATCAATTTACTAAACTGGAATTACCTACTTTTGTCTCCAACTACTGCCCTACCACTTTACTAATCCTACTCCCCCAACGTAGTAAAAACACATTATAAAAAATTAATGCTCAATTCACACAAGTTATATTAGTTACAATTTTCTCTCCCAACTGTCCATGTCTTTACTCTGCTTGCTCCTCTATAAATGGACACATTGTTTTCAAACCCCAGCATGTAGCAATTTGTTGGTCACATACTCTTCTTAAAGCACCCACTCTTGTATATTTTCTTTCTTATGCTATCAAAACCAGTTTCTAAAGAGAGTTAGGACAAGTGAAGATATAAACACAAAAAGAGGCATACATACAAATGTGACAATGCCAACTAAAAATAGCACACTAAAAGTAGTTTATGAGCTAAAATATACAGAAACCAGAACATACATCAAAATCTTTTCTCTTAATTACATAATTTTCATTAGAAATTGCACAAGCATACTTTATAATCTGATGCAATATCAAACAAGACTAAATTCCCAACATGATATAATAATAGCAAATCTCATAGAACAAAATATATTTACCATCAGTACAACTTTTCAAATAACAGGTTAACAGGAAGATGTAGATAATGGTGTGGACAAAACAATAAAATCAATTTATTACACCATGTTTGCTTGCATTGAAATCAGAAAAAAAAAAGGTAATTTAAAGAGTTATGAAATCTGAAGGAAAACATATTTTCTAACATTTTATTTTAATCTGCAATAATATCTCTATACTGTATTCAACTTATGTGGAAAATCACTACATATTTTCTCCATACTAATATACTTGCCTCTTATCCCAAGCTTATCATTTTTAAGCTTGCAAAAGTTAAGGTATTTTAAATGTTTCTTAAACTCATTTGACCAAAACAGTCAAAAACACTAAGAAATATTTCATTGGCCAATCATTGTAACCTAACTATATATTACAGCTTGGACTAACCAATCAAAATGCAAAATATTAGCAAGGTCATAGTAGTATAACAAAACATACTACTATATTTCACAGATTACAAAAGACATTAAAATTCTGATACCCCATTCATAAGGAAAAGATTGTAATGAGAATAGAAAATGGCACAACATTAATTCATTGTGTGACAAAGAATATAATGAGAATGGGAAATAGTACAAACATAACTCATTCTTGTTACAGTTTTAAGATTGTAATGTCATGGTTCATATCACATACTTAGCAAGAAGGTGGTAGTCAACGTGTTGCAATATTCAATCGCTATTCTGGGTTTAGTAAGAGCATTATTTTAACTATATATTTATGAATATATACACACAATGTTTAAAAATTTTTATTTTCAGGAATGCATATGTTTAAATATTGAACAATGTTGCTAAAAAGTTTTATTTGAAAAGATAGCATGTGTATGATTAAAATATGAAGAGTGTGTTCATAAATCCACTGGACCAGTGAAAACATGAAACTAAAATGTACTATTGGATACACTCAAATTAATATTTTAAAATGGAATAAAGTATATTGGTAAGCAATTCCTTTAAATCATTTTAAAAAGCAATGCACAATTTTATAAAATATTCAACTATTACATTGCAAAGTCAGGAATGTTTGCAACGTGGTTGCAAAATCTCCACTAGAAAATCAGTTCTGCTCTCTGACTTCTCTGAGGAGAACAAATATGCTCTCTGAAAATATTCTAGTAACTGTGGATCACTGGGAAAGCAAAGCTAGTATTTTGCAATAAACATATAATATTTAATAGCAATGTAAAAATATCTAATGAGCACTTGTGACCAGGAAGATTTTACAAAAAGGGTCTTTAAAAGTTGCTTTAAAGTATTTTGATTATAAAGATTAAAAAAATGATAACTCCATTTCATCAACTTTAAATTATCCATCCTAGTAGAGAACAGCATGTTGTGGATCATCACAAATATTTCGTATGTATGTGTGTGTGTGTGTGTGTGTGCTTAATAACCATTCTTATTTTTTCTCAAGTTGATTATACTTTTGTAATTACATAAGCAGTGGTTAATGTTAAGATTAGATTTAAACTTATTTGCATTTCTTAAATAAATATCCAATAACATGCTGAGATGTGGGGGTCAAATTTAATTAACCCAGGATTTTAAAATTGACATGAATTATCCCCAAAATAGATAACCCACACATTTTTAATTGAGTAGTTGGCATGGGAATATTCCACTTTTAAACATCTTTAGTTTATGGAGAAAGTTGAATGTAAAAAGAATCTTTGTTAAATGTGTCCAGTGAGAGAAAAGTGCTAATTCCATTATTAAATCAAAATTCACACCTACGAACATGCATAAGACCACATTGACTATTTTTAAAAAATATAGTTAAATAATGTTTTTTTTAAAAAAAATGTTTTACGAAGTCTAAAATTTTGGTAACTTTCAAGGTTTCACTGATTATTTATTATGTTGAAAAACATTTAAAATAATAATGTCTTCGCTCTATCAATTAGATTTCTGTGTGATATCTAAAAATGACATGGAAATGTAGAAATAGTGTTATTGGCTATAAGGAAGGATATTATTCATTAATTAGATAGGTTGGAAAACTCTGACTTGGTGAAACTAATACTGGTCTGAGGGGAATTGTGTCAATAGATTTGAAAGGAGACTTTAGAATTTAGGGATTATATTATCTAAAATTAATTGTATATCCAATGAATGGTCAGCATCTCTTTCTTAACAACTACTAGTAATGGTATCACACAGAAAAGCCCCTAAAAATGATGGTTTATAGAAAGGGAAAGAAAGCTGCCTGACTCTACATTAGAGAGTGTTTTTATAAGGATCTCAAAGTCTGGATTTCAAAAAATGAGATGATTCCAATATTTAACCATATCCTTTGGAAAATAAATGATTCCAATATTTTTCCATATCCTTTGGAAAATAAATTAGTTTGTCCAAAAATTTTAAAGAAAAAAAAAGAATAATGTCAATTGTGATGTATGTAAATAAACAACTACAACCATGTGAAGGGGACCAAAGGCCAAATTTGATGTGTAATTACAAGGCTTAGAAATAACCATGCTTTTTTTTTTTGTTTACTAACTGTGCATGCTTTGAATTTGCTATGGGTAATTGGACACGTGCCTCTGTATTGCAATATGGACTGAAGATATTTATTCTAGTTTTCTTCATTTTTCCAAATAAATGTTTCAAGGTAAGGTAATTTAATGCAGAAAATAATGTGATGCTTTCTTAACCATGGAACATTGTGCTCTAGTTGATGCACATAAGCAGGTTTATGTATCCAACATGACTTAGGCTCTTTAACTTTTAATGCACCAATTAAGATGTTCAAACCTCAGATTTAAGTAGCTGTCTGTGGCTGCTGACGGTTGATTTATTTCCTGATAATCATTGGAGCTGCTAAGTGAAAAAAACAGAGGAAGCATCTCTTTAAGAACACTGCTCTTCTGCGTAACGCTTGCTGAACTCAGACTCTGTGATTGTGGCAGGGGCAAAAGGCACGTGTGACATCTAAAAAATTTGAACAGATTGCCCCCTTTCTTGGTGAATTGTTTTTTCATCACGTAACATATGTTTTACCATTGTTAATATACTGACTATTGCATGTGGTTTGGAATTTGATAGTGAACTTGGGATAGTAAGTTTGGAGATAATGCTACACAGTTTTAAAATTTCAGATAGGCTATGAAGAAGGGAGTGTTGGTAAATCAACTTGAACTTCAAGTAAGCAAAATATATTCATCCCTGTGGCAGGCAGAATAAAAGCCCTCCAAAGATGTCCACATCATGATGCCAGAACTTGTGAATAGGTACCTTACGTGGCAAAGGAGACTTCGCCTACATGACGAGGTAACGATCTCGAGAAGGGGACCTTCTCTGGTATAATCCAGGTGGGCCCAATGTAATCACAGTGGAGACAGAAGAGTCAGGGATTTGAAGGTGCTTTGAACATGGAGGAGGAGACCAGGAACCAAGGGCTGCAGGAGGCCTATAGAGGCCAAATGAAATAAACAAAAAAGAATAGATTCTTCTCTAGAGCTTCCAGAAGGAACACAGCCCTGCTGGTCCCATAATTTTAACCAAGTGAGTCCTAGTTTTTATTTTGACTACCTTAATCTTAAGATAATAAATTTGTGTTACTGTAAACCTCCAAGTTTGTGGTTATTTGTTATAGCAGGAATAGGAACTAGTACTACCCCCAACACTTTTTAAAGGCGATTGAATGTCTTTTAAGGGCCAATTTCAACAAACACTTTTTAAACCATGCAAACAGATGAAATTAATATTAAAACTCACCACTACAAAAGACATTTTGCATTTTAGAACTGAAAAATTCTTACTTCTTGGAGTTCATAGAATGCTTTAAAATTAAGTGTATATTTAAATGTCTTTCTTCTGAAAACCAAAATGCAGTTTTGAAATTCCTTCCATTTCTTCTTCAGCATAGTGAATGAAAGATATCGTAATAACAGAATAAACCACATAAGAAACAAGAGTGCTATTTTTAATTCCTCTGTAGCTGCCTTGCTTATTCATTTGCTGCACTAATCCTTGGTGAATACATCTCATCACCTGATTGTACCCTTGGTAAAATTCCTTATTTTGCAGTCTTTATAGAGGAAAGATACCCATCATCATAAATCTTAAATATCTTTGCAAGTACAAGTGAAAATACAAGCTCATATATGTTAACAGCTGTACAACCGCCTCTTGGGATAAATGTATTATAGATGTAGAACAGTCATAATGGCACTCACAATTTCATTTTTCCCATTTCATAGGTTTTATACCTGTGCCATCTGGGCAATACACCTGGATGTACTATGGGATACTTACAAGGCCTGGCTTTCTAAATGCCCTTAGCTGGCCTCTGACTTTTGCGGAATTATTTTAATTTTTTTATTCACACTAAACCTAAGTGCCTTATATATATTGTCACACGTATAAATATTAATATTACAAGGAAGCATATTTTGTTGTGACAAAAAAGAACATAGGATTTCATCTTATGAGACACCACTAACTGAGATCAGGCATTTTCTTTCATTCTCTTTATTAACAAAGAAATTTTGGATAAGTGTTTTAACTAATTGGTGCTCATTTTCTCTTCTTTCTTTTCAATTAGAAAAACAATTGAGGTTATTATTAGTATTAAATGAGATAAATGTGCCTGGAAGGCACTTTTGAAGTAATGTTTACATAATGTTTTCTGTTATTTTATTGGTAATATTTCTTCAAATTAAATAAAATGTAGTTGTAGAAAAAATACTTTTACTTACTTTACCTCTCTCCAATTTTCCTTTTATTCGATAAGTCTTTTTTCTTCCCACCCTACAACTACATCACTACCATATCAGTTTTCTACATATTCTGGGTAGAAAAATTAGAGTTGTTAAAAAATACAGGCTTATGCACCCAAGTGAACATAAATCAACTGTAAAATAGTTCTTCGTCATCAGCTATTCCTGCTTGGCTCTTATAAAAGAGGCAACTTTATGACCTCCAAAGATAACCTGGCCTCAAGAAATGTCTGTGCATTCAAATAAGGGTGCTATAACAGCATCATTATTTCAATTACACTATGTCTGGTGACGACAAAGTCGAATATTCATTTTAACAGAATTGGCCTGTGGTGTCATTTACCTTTATTTGGTTCTGCCCTTTCATTTGAGTATTTCTGCTCTTGCAAAACTTTACATCTCCTAATGCCAAAGTCCTTCAGCTGTCCTTAAAGCCCAGGGCCACACATTTCCTCCAGAATAGCTGCACTAACAAATTCTGTTGGAGGAGATCAGTTCTTCAAAATGCTAACTGATTAACAGGAAACAAGGCTCATAAGTTATGCCCAATCTTATTTCATGTGTTGGACCTGGCATGACATATGACCTAATTTTTCCTACTGGGAATAATTTTAACGAAATTAATTGTCCTTTAATTTCTGGAAATAAATATTAATAAATGTAATGTTATTATTTTTATAAATTATAGTTATAGTAAATAAATATCTCATGGTGGGGAGGTGGGCAAATGAACAGCTGAATCATCATCATTGTTTTGTTGAAGTAAAAGTATGCAAGCACATTTTTTTTTTTAATCCAGCTTTCAGGAAAAAAGTATTCATAGAAACATCATTATACAGCATTTAAAATGTTTATCTTCAAGATACGATGCTTACATGAGAGTCAGTGTTGACACTATGCTTTTACCTCTGTCCTCCACTAGTTGAATGTGCAATTGCTGGTCATCGTCTCATCTACTCGGGCGTTATAATGCTGCAAAAAAAAGAAAGAAAGAAAAGAAAAAAAACCCAGACAGCTTTCTCCACATTACCTACAGCCCAAGTCCCATTTGCAAATGTTATTTATAAGAAAGGCAGCAGGACTGGGAAACAAACCAAAGAAAATAATGTTATCGTAAATGCTTCGAAGGAGACTTGTCGCTAATGGTTTTTGAGAAACCATAGGGAGTAAGGGAGTAACACTTCACTCGGTTGAGCGGGCTTCATTTTATAAAGGCCTGTGAACTATTTGAAGAGCTTTGTAGAATCTCACTTCTGAATCAGGACTCTGTGGTTTTAAAAGCGGCTGTTACTATTCTAATAGCATGAATAGAAATAAGGAAATAGGGGGAAAGTTTCAAGATGTAACTTGTGGAAATGCATCAGCCATTTGCATGGTGGTCAGGCACACATCCAGGGCAGCAAGCATTCCTTCATGGTGATAAATATAAAAGATGACTTTGAAGAAAACTATGCATGTAGATGAGGATCACACTAGGACAAAGTCATAATTTTACGTACAGCTTAGGGAAAAGGTAGTAGTTCAAACTTGCCTCGACACCTCTTTTAAATGGATATACACCATCCAAATCAGTCCTGCAAATCATATTGGAGGGTTATTTTTACTCAATTTTTTAACGTTATTAGAGTTAACATATATAACTCAGGTGGGGTCAGTTAATGAGATAGTAAGTTCAAATCTTTTGTGTGGTGCTTATACATTACATAAAAGTTGCCTGTTTATCACTCAGAATGTTGGTATACATTTAACAAAATATGTATCAGAAAGGTCTATGTGGTGAAAAGCGGGAGTCAGAGGACTTTCGGCCTAAAGATCTGCTGAATGAATGTATCTGCCATGAGACAATGGTGTTACTCTGAGGGAGTCATTTCATTCTCCCCTTCTGGATATTTCCATGTGTGAAAGAAGCCTTTTCTAAATCAGTTACCTGTGCCTCTCTCTATCTCCAGAATTCTATGGCTTTTATAATAAAGTTGTTATTTCAAATTAGTATAGACATTGAATTCAAGGGTTTGGAGAATAAGTTTAGAGAACATCAATTTTCAAACCTGTCAGTAAGAACAAACAAGTGAAAAATCCTTACTCGGGTTGTTCACAGCCCTATTCTGGTTCCTGGGCCTAGCACTCTGCACTAACACCTCACCCGTGTCCCAGGCCTGCCACCATGGTCTGTGCTACACACACTTGTCAGGTCATTTTAAATAATAGATATTGTTGTTTCTGTCTTTTTTTTTTTCTGTGACTTCCCAGCAAGACTTTGAGACATACATTACTTGAGCAAAAATTCTGACTTATTTCTAACACAGTTAACTCTAAGAATTCTTTGTTTCTAATCAGAACCCCCAAAAAAAGTTTACTTAAGAAAAGGAAAGAAGAAAATAATTATGGAAAACCCAGGTTACTTTGCTTGTAAGTAAACACTATCTCCTCAAATTCATGCCACCAAAATTTACAGATTCTCAATTCATTTGAAAACAAATAATTGAGCTGAAAACAATTTGATTTACATAGGCCCAGATATAGTGTCTTAAAGGGATTGATACTAAGGAAGATCTGTAGCCCAAAGGTACAGATTTTTATCTCATCAGTTCCTAAAGAAATGCTTGTAACTTTGAAGTGGCAATTCTTTGAATAATCTGATCACTAACTAGTAAGGCTTTACTGAATATCCATTTTGACTTCCAGGTCATTAATTCTCAGTGTTCTGTCCTCAGAAAGAAAGTAAAATCTGGTAATGATTATTTAAAAGAAAAAAAAAAAAAAGATGGTCTATCTGAAGTTCAAGTGAATATGAACTTTTATGGGGTGTCTGGAATTTCCTTCCCGTACTAAGCAATGACAATAATGGAAGATAACTAAAGAAATTAGAAGAGTTTTTATCTTCTCTGGGTTGTGAAAGCTAAGTTTTCTAATATGAAAAATGCTTTGATAGTTGGGTGAAACACTGAGAGCATTTATTTTATGATTTTAATTGAGCTTCCCAGGTCATGCCTACTGAATTTTGGATCTTCCCCCAGCCATTCGTTTTTTGATCTTATAACTTATATTGCTTCCAGAAACTTTCAATAAAGTCAACAGTGAATTGTTCACTTGGATAACCTTATCCTTTCCTTATAATAAAACCAAGGAATGTTCACCAAAATCAAAGAGTTAAAAAATGTTATGAACAATTAAAAACTGAATTTAGTTTCAAATCTCACATATATATTAGATACTAACAAAAATTAAACAGAATTATTTCCTATAGGGGTAAGTATTTATTGTTTTAGATTCTATACAAACGGGAACTTTACAGATGAAATTCTATTTTAAAGCAGATACGATATGGCAGTTATTTTCAATGGGAAGAGATGAAGAAACACACATCCTTCCCAAAGAAGTAAATCAAAGGAAAGAGGGATTTTTCAGGTTTCCCACACTCTTCCTCTTCCTCCCTAAGATGTTAATACATCTCGCCTTGGGCACATCTCACCCACCTCAGAATACTACCATTGTCACTAATGAGAGTTTGTACTGACCTCAAGTGTGATGAAGAAGCAGGTAAGGAGAGACTACTGCACCTATACTCCTTGCACATTTAAATGCCTGTGAATACTAGACACAACTAAATGAAGGATTTGCGGGGGGGGGGGGGGGGGGGGACGACATTTTTTTTCTTGAAATATGATTTTGCTTTTCCAATACTGAGAGATCCATGGGTACAAGAGCTATTTCCATTTCCTCTGAATGCACCCTTAGAGAAACAATAGAGAAGGAGTGAGGAAAACAGAATTGCCACTTGGTCTCAGCCTTGTAGGCTCAATGGGTTCAAGGGGCACTGGAGGACAATGTTTTGTCTAAGGACAGGCAGCTGCTACTCATTTCCTACTAATGATTACCATGAGGAAACATGGGCTCAGGATTGCCAGATTTAATTTTTTTTCAAGAGTTGCTATTTATAGATACTTTTAAATGAAATCGCATACATTTTTTAATGTTGACTATTAATTCAAAAATATTTTAATAGTGTAAGCTAGACAAAGCTCGACTGCAGGCTACCTACTGAGAACTTCTGATCTGTAATCTCATTTTTGTTTTATTTTATCTTATTATATTAAGTGTGTGTTATACACACACACATATATATTATATATATCTATATATCTATATCTATATCTATATCTATATCTATATATATATATATATATATATATATGATAGATAGATGTTAAAAGTCCTCAAAATCAGGGCTCAAAGATCAAGGAAATTTTATATAAGAGAAGAACAAAACCAGAGTTAAAAAAAAATGATCTGTGTTATGGGTTATCTTAGACAAGTCATAATTTTCTGTGCCTCCGTTTCCTCTTCTGCAAATAAAAGAGTTGGATTAAATGACTTCTAAACTATATACCACCCTAATTTCTATAACTTTGACATCTTGGAGGAGTTCTCCACAACAGATTGGAGATGCATGAGTGTCCAGGTAAGTGCATGTTTTCACTGAGGTCAGGATTTACAAGCATAGATTAAATATGTACTTAATAGCAGCTATTAGTCCAATCTGCTCTACTACTCTTTTTCTTTCTTTTTTTAAAAATATATATTTTATTGATTTTTTTACAGAGAGGAAGGGAGAGGGATAGGGCGTCAGAAACATCGATGGGAGAGAAACATCGATCAGCTGCCTCCTGCACACCTCCTATTGGGGATGTGCCCACAACCAAGGTACATGCCCTTGACCGGAATCGAACCTGGGACCTTTCAGTCAGCAGGCCGAAGCTCTATCCACTAAGCTAAACCGATTAGGGCTGCTCTACTACTTTCCTTTTGTATTAGTCAATGTTATATGTCTTTTAGACCCACACACTCTTAGCTACTATGCCATATTGTATTAGCTGCTTAAGCATCTATGGAAAGAAAATAGAATTGTTTATCTGAAAAATTCATCACTACAGAAAACAAACCAAAAGTTATTTTAGATTTTATTTTTTACTTAATTCTAAAGTCTACATTAAATAACTACAATGTTTCTAAAAGTCATTTTGTGTGTGATTGTTTTAATTTATGATGTTTGTATGTTGCTTTAGAACAACTACCCAGCAGTTTCCTTGAAATCATGTGTCCAGCTGACATGTGTCCATTTCCTCTTAGTGCAGATTCTTCAACAGAAAAGCAGAATTATATCTCTAGAGACAAGACAGGTTAGAACTGATTATAGTTGTTTTATTAAAAAATAAATATGATAATGGGTAAAAAGCTTGCTTAAGTATCACTGTTTTGTCTAACCTAATGACTCCCAAAGCTAAGTGATCATGTGAATCAATAGGTTGCTATTAAAATATTATTAACTGGCCAGAATGGCTCAAGTGGTTGAGTGCCATCTTGCACACTGAAAGGTTGACATTTGCACAGTCAGGACACATGTCTGGATGGCGGGTTTGATCCCCTGTTGGGATGAGTATAGAGGGCAACTGATCAATGTTTCTCTCTCACATCAATGCCTCTCTCTCTCTCTCTCTCTCTCTCTCTCTCTCTCTCAAGTATGTATGCATAGCATTTTCTCTCTTTAAGTATGTATGAGTGGCCAGATTATTATGATCTCTGAATGCAAATTGACTGTCACTCCAAGACACAAAATGGCAGCCCCCATGAGGTCAAAGATGGCTGCCCCCATGTGGACACAAGATAGCTGCCACAAAATGGCTGGCAGGGGAGGGCAGTTGGGGGCAGTTGGGGGTGACCAGACTGGCAGAGGAGGGCAGTTGTGGGGACCAAGCCTGCAGGGGAGGGCAGTTGGGGGGGACCCAGGCCTGCAGGGGAGGGCATTTGGGGGAGACCAGGCCTGCAGGGGAGGGAGGTTGGGGGGGGGACCAGTCCTGCAGAAGAAGATAGTTGGGGGGGACCCAAGCCTATAGGGAGGTCAGTTCAGGGGACCAAGCCAGCAGTGGAAGGCAGTTTTGGGCAATCAGGCCAGCAGGGAAGGCAGTTAGTGGTGACCGGTCCGGCAAAGGAGGGCAGTTGGGGAAGACCAGGTCTGCAGGGGAGGGCAGTTGTGGGCGATCAAGCCAGCAGGGAGGACAGTTAGGGGTGACTGGGCCAGCAGAGGAGGGCAGGTGGGGGAGACCAGGCCTGGGTGATCAGGCAAGGGCAGTTGTGGGCAATCAGGGGGAGACCAGGCCTGCAAGGAAGGGCAGTTGTGGGCAATCAGGCCAGCAAGGAGTGCAGTTAGGGGTGACCAGTCTGGCAGAGGAGGGCAGTTGCGGAAGACCAGGTCTGCAGGGGAGGGCAGTTGTGGGCGATCAGGCCAGCATGGAGGGCAGTTAGGGGGAGACCAAGCCTGCAGGGGAGGGCAGTTGTGGGGGACCAGGACAGCAGGGGAAGGCAGTTGGGGGGGACCCAGGCCTGCGGGGGAGGGCAGTTGGGGGGGACCAGGCCAGCAGGGGAGGGCAGTTGGGGGGGACCAGGCCAGAAGGGGAGGACAGTTGTGGGGGGGAAGACCTGCAGTGGAGGGCAGTTGTGGGGGGAAGGCCTGCAGTGGAGGACAGTTAGGGGTGACCGGGCTAGCAGAGGAGGGCAGGTGAGGGAGACCAGGCCTGCAGAGGAGGGCAGCTATGGGGGACCAGGCCTGTAGGGGAGGGCAGTTGGGGAGGGCCAGGCCAGCAAGAGAGGGCAGTTGGGGGTGACCAGGCCAGCAGGGGAGGGCAGTTGGGGGTGACCAGGCCGGCAGGGGAGGGCAGTTAGGGGCAATCCAGCTGCCCACGGAGCAGTTAGGCGTTGATCAGGCTGGCAGTGGAGTGGTTAGGGGGTGATCAAGCTGGCATGCAGAAGTGGTTAGGGGCAATCAGGCAGGTAGGCAGGCAAGCAGTTGGGAGCCAGCAGTCCTGGATTGTGAGAGGAATGTCCAACTGCCCATTTAGGCCCGGTGGGATCGGGCCTAAATGGGCAGTCGGACACCCCTCAAGGGGTCCCAGATTGGAGAGGGTGCAGGCTGGGCTGAGGGACACCCCCCTCCCTGTGCACGAATTTCATGCACCAGCCTCTAGTATATATATATATGAATTCGTGCATGGATGGGGTCAGGCCAGCCTGGTCAGGTGGAGCAGACATGGGCAGTTGGCCGGCCTTCCTGCTGGTCAAACTCCTGGTCGAGGGGACAATTTGCATATCAGCCTTTTATTATATAGGATATACACTGAGTGGCCAGATTATTATGCATTCAGAGATTATAATAATCTGGCCACTCTGTATGTATATATATATATATATATATATATATATATATATATATATACACACACACACACACACACACACACACACACATTAAAGGCCCAGTGCACAAAAAATTTGTGCACTCATGGGGGTCCCTCAAGCCAGCCTGCACCCTCTTGCAATCCGAGACCCCTCGGATAGGGTCCCTAGGCCTGGCCTGAGATCAGGGCTTATAGGTGCTTTTCTTCCCCCTGCTGCTGGCAGCTAGCCTCGTCCCCACCACTGCCACTGCTTGCCATCTGTGCAGCACTGCCCCCTCCCTCCCCTGCCACCAGTTGCCTCTCTCTGCAGGATACAGGCATGGGGTGCAATCACTTGGCTGGCCTGGGCCTCCCTTTGTGGGGCAATCGATGGTGGGGCCCCCAGATCGATCACCCTGCAGAGGGAGGCCCCACCCACCTGCTGCAGTGCCACCAGCCAGGTAGCCTGGGCCTCCCCCTTTTTTTTTTTTTTTAAGTAAGAGTCATGTTTACTGAGTGATACAGAATTGCGTACTATGAAGGGTTTACCAGGATGGAAATGCACCACACTCCGCCCCTGCCACCCCCAACACCCAGAGACTACAGTACTTAGAAGGTACACGCAATGGCCATAACTGCTGAATATCTGTTCGTAACAAACAAACCATAGCATATTTATACTGTATCACATCGAGTAATTATAGAAATCCACTTATATATTGCTTGTATAAAATCTTTTTTTTTGTAAAACATATTTTTTATAAAAAGCAAGTATACTAGCAAAAAACATGTGCAGTTGAAAGCCCTGCCAGGACAGCCAGTCTGTAACATTCAGTGAGTATGTGCTTTGGAAGGGCGCCCGCGCCTCGTGCCCACAGTAACTCCAGCAGGGCCGGCGAGGGTGCGCCCCGGCTGCCACTCCGGGCAGGACTGAGCTGGACCACGGTGGGTGGGTACAGCAGGACCTGGCACTGTGCCCTTTTCCAGCCTTGTATCAGGGTCAGGGTCAGGGTCAGGGTCAGGGCTGAGGGCAGGCAGATTGCAGTTTCACTCTGAATTCCATACTCAGCCTAATTTTGATTGCAACCCATGGCTTTTCCAGGCTGTTCAGAGGTCCTTTGGGTGGGTGTCCTGGCGGAGAGGCCAGAGAAGTGCCCATCGCTGCCCAGTTGGGCATCTCTCCAGCCCAGAGGCTCTGTCCTGCCTCCTGCAAGCCTGGCCCCAGGCAGAACAGGCCCCCCTCAGGACTACTTTGGTCTCAGCGCTTGGTCCTGGGCTTCATCAGCCTGGTTTTCTTCCCCTGGTGTGGCTGATCTGAGTTTCACAAAAAGCCTGGCTGATGCTGGCTGTGCTGAGCCTCATTGAAGAGTTTTTCATGCAGCAAGGAAGAGCCCTCTGGGACCCTTCCTCCTCCCTCTCCTCATCTCCTCCTCCTCTTCTTCCTCCTCCCAGCCCATGGTCACTTCTTCTCCAGCGGCTCCAGCCGTGGGTTGCCTTCTGAGTCAGGGGTCTTAACGCTGTTGGTCCTGACGATGCAGGTGGGGCGATGCCGGTTGAGCATCAGGATGAGCTGCTGCCGCTCCTGCTTCAGCTCCTCCATCTGGGTTTTCAGCTCCGAATTCATGAGCTCCAGCCACTCAGATTCCCGCTGCAGACACTCTGTCCGCTCCTTCTTCCAGTTCCGGCATGGAGCTGCCGCCACTTTGTTCTTTTCCCGGTGTCTTTTCCTCCGCTCTTCTTCCTCATCTAGCTCAGTTTTCACAGGTTGAGGCCTCTTGCCCAGTTTCACCCCCAGGAAGTGCAAAGGGGTGATCATGGCCCCAGTGTTGTTGATGTCAGCGTATTTCAGCTCCTCTGCAGTCAGGGCCGAGCTGGGGAGTCTGGTCAGAGGGCCGAGCCCTGGCAGAGAGCCCGCAGTCATGGAAGGGTTCAGGATCTGCCCAGGCATCATAGCAGGAGGATGGCAGTCCAGCCCTGCAGAAGCCGTGGGCGGAGGCAGTGACCCTGGGGCCTGGGCCAGGCTGCAGGTGCCGTGCCACTCAGGAGCCACCGTGGTGCTACCCTTGCCCTGCAGCGTCCACTGCCACCAGCACCTCCAGTCACAGCCGCCAAGCATCCCTCCTGCAGGCAGTGGTGGGCGGCCTGGGTCTCCCTCTTTGAGTCGATCGATCACAGGGCTCTGCCTGCCTGCCTGATTGCCCCTAACTGCTTGCCTGCCTGCCTGATCACCCCTAACCACTCTGCCTGCCTACCTAATCACCCCTAACTACTTGCCTGCCTGCCTGATCACCCCTAACCACTCACCTACCTGCCTGATCACCCCTACCCGTTTGTTGGGAGGCGGGGACAGCCCCGGCGAGGGGCTGTAGTTGTTCTGGTCTCTGGTCATTCTGGTCGTTCTGCCATTTCAGGCTCTGGGCTTTTATTATATAGGATACTGGAGGCCCAGTGCACGAATCCATGCACCAGTGGGGTCCCTCAGCCTGGCCTACTGATCAGGCCGAAACCAGCTCTCTGACATCGCCTGAGGGGTCCCGGATTGCAAGAGGGCACATGCCAGGCTGAGGGACCCCACTGGTGCATGATCAGGGCCAGGGAGGGACACGGAGGTTGGCCACCCAGGGAGGGACCGTGGGAGGGCACTAGGGCATGTCTGGCCCATCTCATTCAGTCCTGATCGACCGAACCCCAGCAGCAAGCTCACCTACTAGTCGAAGCATCTCCCCCTTGTGGTCAGTGCATGTCATAGCAAGAGGTTGAGCGGCCTTAGCATATCATTAGCACATTATGCTTTGATTTGGTTGAACAGCTGAACGGACAACCAAACACTTAGCATATTAGGCTTTTATTATATAGGACTAGAGGCCTGGTACACGAAATTCGTGCATGGGGGGCAGTGTCCCTCAGCCCAGCCTGCACCCTCTCCAATCTGGGACCCCTTGAGGGATGTCCAACCGTGAATTTAGGCCCAATCCCGATGTCCGACCGCCATCTCACAACCGAGGACTGCTGGCTTCCAACTGCTTGCCTGCCTGCCTTCCTGATTGCCCCTAACCACTTCTACCTGCCAGCCTGATCACCCCCTAACCACTCTCCTGCCAGGCTGATCAATGCCTAACTGCTCCCCAGCTGGCTCGATTGCCCCAAACTGCCCTCCCCTGCCAGCCTGGTCACCCCTAACTGCCCTCCCCTATAGGCCTGGTCCCCCCCAAACTGCCCTCCCCTGCTGGCCTGGTCTCCCCCAACTGCCCTCCTCTGCAGGCCTGGTCCCCCACAACTGCCCTTCCCTGCAGGCCTGGGTCCCCCACAACTGTCCTCCCCTGCAGGCCTGGTCCCCTCCCCCCAACTGCCCTCCCCTGCTGTCCTGGTCACCCCTAACTTCCCTCCCTTCTGGCCTGATCACCCACAACTGCCCTCCCCTGAAGGCCTGGTTTCCCCCAACTGCCCTCCCCTGAAGGCCTGGTTTCCCCCAACTGCCCTCCCCTGCTGGCCTGGTCCCCCACAACTGTCCTCCCTTGCAGGCCTGGCCCTCCCCAACTGCCTTCCCGTGCAGTCCTGGGTCCCCTCCAACTGCCTCCCTGCTTGCCTGATCACCCACAACTGCCCTCCCCTGCAAGCCATCTTGTGGCGGCCATCTTGTGTCCACATGGGGGCAGCCATCTTTGACCACATGGGGGCGGCCATCTTTGTGTCTTGGAGTGATGGTCAATTTGCATATTACTCTTTTATTAGATAGGATTTGGGCCTTATCCCTAGAGATTTGATTTCTGGTTCAAATTAGGGGAACCGCTTTTTTAATATAATACCTTTACTTACAGATGAGGAATTGGTTATGCAGTACTTTTTTACCTAGGGTAGCTTCAAATTCAAATCTTCATCTAAACTTCTTTACAGTTGACTTTAACCTCAAAAAAATGAATTCTTTCCAATGCATAATTTGCAAGTGAATCATACTCAAAGGCTTACCATCACTGCTTGGTGACATAAAAATTGGCAATAAATATAAAATGCATAAAGTATTTGTTTTAGGCTAACATCTGTTCTCCCAAAATCTATATGTTGAAGCCCTACAGCCCAGTGCCTCAGAATAAGACTGTTTTGGAGATACAGCCTTTACATTGGTGATACTTTTGTAAGGACGCTAATCCATCTGACTAGTGTCCTTACACAAGGGGAAAAATTTGAGCACACTAAGCAGTACCAGGGATGCACACCACAGAGGAAGGACCATGTGAAGATACAGTGAGCTTCCTCTCTCTGCCGTGTAAGAATACAAATGAGAGCCCAGGAAGAGGGCTCTTACCAGAACCTAATCTCAGACTTCCCAGCCAGCAAAACTGTGAGAAATAAGTGCCTGTTTTTTGAGCCATCCAGGTTATGGTATTTTGTTGTAGCAGCCTGAGCTGATTAAGACAGTGAAGCTGTGTTACTTCAAAGGCTAGATCACAAATGCCATTGAGCTTCCTCTTCTCGCTCTCCCTCTCTCTCAGAAGTACTGCATGGGCTCCTGAAGCTCACCTGTAAGAAACCTGGCTTCCCTGAAGCCACCATGCTGGAGAGACCACAGGGAGTGACATGAAGTCAGAGGACAAGGTCTGAGGAGAGTCAGCTATTTCAGCCTCACCTGCCTGAGTCCTCCCAGCCCAAGAGGTAGACATGTGAGTGAGTGAGCCTTCAGGTGTTTCCAATCCTGGCCTTCCAGCTGCCTGGTCTAACATCAACTGGAGCAAAGCCGACCCATCCCCAATGAGCTCTACCCTAATTTCAGACCCATTAGTGAAATAAATGCAGTCGATGTTTTAAGCCACAAGTGTCGGGGTGGTTTGTTACACAGAAACAAATAACTGGAACACTCTCTCAATGCATTTTATCTCAGCAGTCCTCCTCTTTCTGGAATCTTTTTGTGTTTGGACACCAGGTTTTAGGTCTCCCCCTCCCCAGCAGCATATAAATGAATTCTAGATAATAAGATGGTAATACTGGGTGTCCCCCAAAATTTTATACACACTTTAACAGCTGATAGCTCAATTTTGAAAGTGAAATGTATTTTAATAAACACTGCCTTTATAATTATTCAAAGTGCATGTATACATTTTGGGGGGAACCCTACATTTTGCAGCATTTTCTATTTCACAATACTGTATTTTTCACAGATTATGCTTACAATAATTAACTATGGGGGGGTTGTTAATACTGATTCTTCTCTTTATTATAGAAAAACAATCTGATTATAGAAATAATTCCTTAAATGTAGAGCCCACACAGAAGACAATTCTAGCCACCTTTGATTTTGGGGAGCAAAGATTCCACAGTGAGGCACAAATGCATTGAAATCTTTGCTTTTATTCAATTAAGCAGCTTTAAGGACCCAGTTAAAACATGAAAACAGAGTAAGAAAAAAATAACTTTCCTGTGGGACTCCAGCTCTCCACAGCAGAGTCATTCACTTTTTATGATCGTTATAATTATTAGTAGTGACGGTGATAACAATATATCATTTATATGGCACTTTAGAACTGCACAGAGCTTTCCCACCATCATTTATTAGCTCATCTTCAGAACACTCTTTAGTAATAAGTTAATATTTCTGCCTCCATTTAACAGGTAGGAAATTGAGGCACAAGGGGCTCAAGCCACTTGTCTAAATTCAGTCAAAAGTCAATTGGTGGCCTGAATTGCACACTCAGTAATGTTTGTTAAGGATAAACTGAGGCATATTTAAAAATGTAAGAGTTTGTTTTGAGCAAAAAAATCAATTCAAATCAAGCAGCATCCAATCGAACAAGCAGAAAGGAGTTCTAAGGAACTGTACAAAATGTGAGAGTTTGGTTGGCAGAAGGGAACAGTAACAAGGAAGCTGTATTAGGCAAAAATCTGGTTGGTTATTGCAAAATTTTAGGTATCAGATACGTAACTAGTGCTGATCGGGCCATTTCTGATTGACGGGCTTAAGATTTCATTTTTGAGAGAACTGAAACAAATGAAGTTAGGTCTCAGTTTCATGAGATAGCATAAATGACTCCATTTTGGACTTGCTGTCTTGTTTTCAACATGTTACTAAAAGCACCATCCTTCCAGTCCAGCCTAAACCTCACTCAGCAACTCTCTAACAGAAGTGACAAACTTGATTTTTAAATCAGATTCTCTGATATTTTAACATGCAATCTTAATAAGATGCCCCCAAAGTAAAAATTTTTCTCGACTGAGAGGATAATTTGAAGACAAAAATAAGTGTGTAAGCTACATCTCTATCTGTATAAGGTACATTACTTAATAAATAAGCCTTTCAAGGTTAATGCCAGCACTCTTTGAAAATAATGGGAGAGTTGAATTACATACGTGAAATGTATCCAGTATAACCTAGAGAAGTCATGGTATTGTCCTACTTAGTTAATTTTAAGAATAGCCTACACCTCAATGATGTCTCATGTACAGGTAAAGGATATATAATATTGACTAACTAATTTAAATAGGAAAAGTCTAATTCAATAGGAATGTTAATACAATGTTCAGGTCAATACCAGAGGCAAATTTTAAAATCTCTGTTGTTAAAGATACTAAAGTTGCCTACATTTTATTAATATGTGCCAGGGCTATTAGCCTAATTATTCAGTTCCCTATATATCACATATAGCAGTGTGTATACTATCTTGGGATAAATTTCTTTATAGAGAGAATTCTACCTTTCCTTTATCTCTCCCTCATGTCCTATCCCTCTTCCAATTATTGCAGCCTAATCAGTATCTAGCTAGAGTGGACCACCTAGGTTACCCCCAAACCAAGCTGACATTCTGTTCTCAAACAGTGGAACAAAATAGGATATCTTAATATGCTCTTGCAAAACTCATTGAAACTTGGCATTTGTGCTTTTAGCACAAATATGGCAAGTCAAGGACTCATTCTCCTGGCCTCCTCCTCAGAGATGCCCATCACCCAGCATCCATTTCATGTCTTGTGGCTGACACGCTAGCCCACACACACACAATCGTGGCACAGTCTCTATGGAATCAGAAGACATCTTTTCTTTTGCTGGCTTCCTCATCCTCCAAGCAAGAATTCAAATGTCAATCACTTTTAGTTGGATTTCATGGAGCAGCATCATAAAAATGGTCACCAATCCAATTGCAAATCACTTGATGAATATTCTTTGAAGAGTTGCCAATAATGCTAATCGTCAAATGGTTGAATCCAGCTTTGTAAAGATGCGTTTGTGAAGAACAGCAATCTCTGTGACTTTGACAAAGGAACTGCTGACTTGCATCACTGTTTGTATTTTGATGTGAAAGAGCAAATCGATTTATAGAGCTTTTGCTTGCAGATGTAGGATATGATTAGTATGCAGAAAGACCTTTCCACAGTGTCATTTGTTTATTTAGCTGCCTCTGCACTCCGCTCTGATTGTGTGTACCTAATTAATGTATACAAAGCTAAAAGGAATAAAACCACGGCTCACAACCACAGCACACTGTATAGCATGGCATTTGTCGCCTCTGGGTAGGGGGGGCATTCCAGTTTTACTAGCTGCACACCAAATAAAACATACAGATTTACAAAACATAACAATACAGAATGCAGGAATTTTTTTTTTCATCAGTGTTCTTAGCTATTTTAAACTCAAATAGGTGCAAATTAACGTGTTTGAATATGAAAAGGATGTGCTTTCTTTTCTGTCTTGTATTTGAATTTTTATTCAAAGCAGTTGTTGAGTCTTTATGAAAAGTACCCGTGATTTCTTCCAGAGGTCAAAGTACTTTGTAAAACATCCTGTGAGACCTGCATCATCCCGTTCTTCAAGGCCTCACTATTCAGATGCTTGGAAATTTTAGCTGAGAAAGAGTTTACAGTGAAAAAGCAAAGACGCTGGAGACCTTCATGTCAATAATGAATGATCAATAGAAGACACACACTCGAAAATTGACATTCAGTCAGCAGTTCCCTGTTATTCATGCACATTTCACATCGTCTATTCAGGTTCTGCAAGAGGCATTGGTAGCAAAATGGCAAAGCGGCTGAAATCTTTAGACTACCAAATAATGAAATCCAGAGTGACATCTAGTGACATCCTACATTAGAAGCACTTGCTTTGCACCTTGTAAACCCGGCCACATTATCCAGCACCATCCACTAGTTAGGCTTTCTAAACAGGGACCAGCACTTTCTATCTCATCCCTGGCAACACTGCAATCATGTTCTTAAATACTAGTTGCCTCCAGTGTTTGCCTTGGCCTGATACAAACTTCTCTTAATTTTCAATCACCAAACTGTGAAAACTTCAATCATTGATTACAAGTTGAAATTGCTCTTTGAATTTCTCCACCGCTATTCAATCCTTGGCGAGCAAGCCTCTCTCTAGGTCCCGCCCGGCTCGCGTCTCTGTGTCTCTGCTGTAGCAGGAACAGCAGGCCGGAATCATTGCCTTAAATCATGCAGTGAGCTGCCGGAACGTTCAAACCTCTCCCGGAGCACAAGCCAAGGGAGCTGTTATCTTATTGCTGAAACCCAGAACATGCTATCCCATCTAAATCACGGGTGTCACGGTCTCATTTGCAATAAAATCTCTTTGATCTTTTTTTTTTTTCCTAACGTATTAGGGATTCTCCCCCCAAGGAGGGCTGTTCTGAATAATTTGGCTACTATAGAAAGAGAAAAAGAAAATTTAAATAAGGGGGTGAAACTGATATAGTGTTAAAAATAAAAGATCCAACACATGTTTCTCATGAACATAAGGCTTTTTACAATGACTCTTTAACCTGGTGTGAACCTCACTTGGAGTATAACAAAGGCATGTTTACTAAACTTCTCAATACAATGGCTGTCTTTTTTTTTTTTTCTTCTGAAGTAAGTATCTTAAACAGAGCTGTTCTCTTTTCCCTAGGCTCCTCCTCAAGTGGGACATGAAGAGTGTGACACACATAAAATTAAAATAAATAAATTCCCAAGTGGAAAGCACAAAGGTCTGTGGGCAAGACAAGTTTCCTGCAATAACCATAATTAAGAACAGAATGATGTAAATCTATCTTGTGATTCTGTAATAAGAAAAGAATTAAACAATATTTTCTCTTAAATTCCATTTAAAAAGTTGGATAAAGAAGACTATGATAGCATTAAATTTACTTTCTCTAGGTTCTCAAGTATGAGATTCATGCATTAACTCATAGAGATATGCCACGTTGGGGGGGTGCCTCAGGATTGGGCCTAAACCGGCAGTCGGACATCCCCCAAGAGGTGCCGGATTGGAGAGGGTGCAGGCTGGGCTGAGGGGACCCCCCCTCCCATGCACGAATTTCATGCACCGGGCCTCTAGTATATATATATATATATATATATATATATATATATATATATATATATATATGAAGATATTCATAGCCCCTCTAATTTGAAGGAAGCAGCGTTTTATAGGGGGGAAACAATGACATGAATGAAAAAGATATTTGGGTTTTTATTCTTATCTGTTCTAGTAAATGTTTGGGAAATTCTGAATACCAGTTTTATCTGTTATAAAAAGACATTCATGCTATGATCTCTAAAGTCTCTCCTAGCTTTATATATTTACCCTTTGTACCTAATCTACATATTTTGGAATTTTTAATGTATAGTATAAAGTTTGTTTCTCACATAACTAAACAATGATTTTAAGCTGTATACATTTTTAAATATAGTGGTGCAGATTTTTCCTGTGAATTTTCTCTAATATTTAAGTTGAAACTGCTCACTGATTGGAAACCTATATTCAAAAAATGAGTAACAACTCATTTTCCTTACATAGAAAAGATGTTTTTTTCTTCATCTTGTATCTTGCCAGTTTATTTCATCTCCTTCTTGACAAAATAATTCACACAAATTCTTGCCTAATTTTTATGCACTTGCTTAATATGTAATGCCATTCTCATTCTTCAGTATCTTTTCAATAAACAGATAGATTGGTAGTATACTTAACTCTCTTTTTCATCTTTATATCTCCACAATTTAGAAGAGTGCTTGCTCTTATACATGGCAGGTATGCAACCTGATACAATAATAAATGAATGCACAAAAATTAGGACCAAAAGGAACTGTGGCATTACTAATCCAGCTGCTTCATTTTAAGGCCATATAATCACTGAGTCCCACAGAGATTCATTGACTTACCCAATGTTACCTAACAAAGTCAATAGAAGGACCTCTTGACTGATAATTTCATATTCCTTCCACTATTCCTTTCCTTTTACAAAGGTACTTGGGAAACATTATTTTAAAGTATTTCCTGTGTAAATGATGCTTAGTTATTTTCCTCACATTAAGTTCCCAAATATGTCTCACATATCTATGCTTTTCAATATATAATTAATAAGCTCATTGATACTACTTGATCAAGCTGGGAGTATGGCACATGTGCTAGGCTGCATAATGGTAAAGATATGCAGATTGTAACCTACAGAACCCGTGAGTGTTCTTATGTGTCAAAAAAGACGTTGCAGATATTATTAGGTATCTTGAAATGGGAGATTACCTTCAGATAGATCCATGGTCGGCAAACTGCGGCTCGCGAGCCACATGCGGCTCTTTGGCCCCTTGAGTGTGGCTCTTCCACAAAATACCACAGCCTGGGTGAGTCTATTTTGAAGAAGTGGCATTAGAAGAAGTTTAAGTTTAAAAAATTTGGTTCTCAAAGGAAATTTCAATCGTTGTACTGTTGATATTTGGCTCTGTTGACTAATGAGTTTGCCGACCACTGGGACAGATTATTTGGATGGACCCCTGAATTTCAGAAGTGCCCTTATGAGCACAAATTAGAGGGAGATTTGACTACAGAAAAGAAGGTCATATGAGGGCTGACACAAGATGCTGCATTACTAGCTTTGGAAAGGGAAGGAAGGGCCAGAATGTTTCAAAATATGATATGTGACCAAAGTTAATTTTCTTCCTAAGGCCTAAATAAAGAAAAAGCAGTTTCCCATAAAATAAATAAATGAATACATGCTCAAGATGAAATGGTCTTCAAAAAGTGAATGCTGGGAGAGAGAAAGATGTGCATTGGGAGAATGTCCGTGTTTTCCAGAGAGAGGACATGAATATAAGTAATGCAGCTCTATAAGATGGAAAAGTCTAAGAGATGGGTTATCTTAGAGCCCCCAGAAGCAGCACAGCCCTGTGGACACCTTGATTTTGACCCAGTGAACCTGATTTTAGACTTGTGATCTCAGAACTGTAAGAGAATAGCCCTACCTTGTTTGGCTCAATGGATAGAATGTCAGCCTGGGGACTGAAGGGTCCTGGATTTGATTCTGTTCAAGGGCACATGACCTCGTTGTGGGCTCAATCCCGAGGAGGGGGCATGCTAGAGGCAGCTAATCAATGATTCTATCTCATCATTGATGTTTCTATCTCTCTCTCCCTCTTCCTTCCTCTCTAAAATCAATAAGAAATTATGTTAAAAAAAAAAAAAGAACTGTAAGAGAATAATGTCTGCAGTTTTAAGCCACTGTTTCTGGTAATTTGTTACAGTAACAAAGGAAAGTAATACAGTAGACACAGTATTGGTTGGGGAGACAAGAGCTCTGGCTTAAACTTGGCTGACTTATGCCATCTCTAGATGTTAGTTCTACAAATGCCTTTCTGTGGCTCCCAGGAGTATAATGAAATTTCTCAGTTCTGTATTTTTATTCAAGGTCAAAGAACCATCTCAATGCAAGACAACACCTTATCCTCTGGAAGATAAGTTAGGGAAAAAAAAGTCCTCAGAGGAAAAATAAAGTACCTTCCTTCATGAAACAGCTGATCAATGATTCTCTCTCATCCTTGATGTTTCTATCTCTCTCCCCCTCTCCCTTCCTCTCTGAAATCAATAAAAAATATTTTTAAAAAATAAATAAGTAAGTTTACTTATTTTGATGTCTCATCCAGTTCTGTGGGAATAGGGAAAAAAAAGATGATTTGTTGGACACTTTGATGGTGAGTTAAGCAGGACTCAACCTTCCTCCATTGATGACATGTTGAATTACGAGAAACCTGATAAACCTCAAGGGTTAATCCAAACCATGTATTTGTTTTAGGCTTTCCTCTACTGTGGAGTATTATTTCAGAGTGATCTTCTGCTTGAGAAAATGATAAGTTGGAGACAATTTAATGGAATTAGTGTTTACAAATTCTATAAATGAAATTAAAGTATGTACACACAATACCAGAAATAATAGTGTATTATAAATAACTAGAGGCCCAGTGCACAAAATTCTTGCATGGATGGGGGGGTCCCCTCAGCCCAGCCTTCACCCTCTACAATCCAGGACATCCCTCTCACAATCCGGGACAGCTGGCTCCTAACTGCTCACCTGCCTGCCTGCCTGATTGCCCCTAACTGCCCCCCACTAGCCTGATCACCCCTAATTGCCTCTGCCTGACAGCCTTATTGCCCCTAACTGGCCCCCCCGCCAGCCTGGTCACCCCCAACTGCACCCCCCACCGGCCTGGTCATTCCTAATTGCCTCCCCGCACTGACCTGGTCACCCCTTACTGCCCCCCCCTGCTGGCCTGGTCGCCCCTCACTTTACCCCTCTGCCAGCCTGGTCACCCCTCACTGCCCTCCTGCAAGCCTGGTTGCCCCCAATTGACCCCTGCTGGTCTGGTCACCTCAAACTGCCCCCCCTGCTAGCCTGGCCACCCCCAACTTCCCCCCCCAGCTGGCCTGGTCACCCTTCACTGCCCCCCGTGCTGGCCTAGTTGCCGCCAACTGATCCCCCTGCTGGCCTGGTTGCCCCTCACTGCCCCCCTCTGCCAGCCTGGTCAGCCCTCACTGCCCCCTCTGCCAGCCTGGTTGCCCCATGCAGCCTACTGTTCAGTCGTTACTGTGAAGGCGTCCTGACCAATTTGCATATTATCCTTTTATTAGTATAGATAGACACAGCTGTGATTTGAAGAAATGACAGAGAACTATGAATACCCACAAAATTTTGAGTTGCTTTCTTCTATAAACTTATAGGGTTTTGAACAAGGCTCCTTGGCTGTGTTTCCTGGAAAAGTTGTTCCCTTTGACAGTGTGGACTATATGATTTGCAATACACTATTATGTTGTATATTCTTTTTTAATATTATAACCAATTTTAGACCAACAGGCAATCCTCCCAAGAAAACAATGACTATGTGACAACCATATTTTAAAAGAAAAGTAGTTTTTTATCTATAAAAGATCATTAATGGGCTGTTCATCCATTCCAATATTTTGAATACTATGGAGAAATTATTTTTAATTCAATTTAAATAATATTAATACAGTTTTAATTCCTCTATGACAATTTACTTGGTATATATTGAATTCTCATTCAATTTTACTAGTCTAGAGTAGAAGCTAAAGGGGTCTTCCTACCTAATAAAAGAGTAATATGCAAATTGACCACACCTTCGCTACGCCCAAGCCACGCCCACCAGCCAATCAGGGCGAGTATGCAAATTAACCCAACCAAGATGGTGGTTAATTTGCATACCCTGAGGGAAGGAGGAGTGAAGACTGAAGACAGCATAGAAGGAAGAGGGAGGGAAAGTGGAAAGCAAGGCAGCTGCTGGAAAGAAAGCGTGGGTGGCACGTGCGGCCGCAGAGGCGGGCAGCGGCGGCAGGCGCAGCGGGTCGGGGCGCGCAGCAGCGGCAGCGATGCGCACGGCCACGGAGGTGGTGGCGGCGGTGGCCGAGGGTGCGGCAGGGCGGGTGGATGGGGCGGGGCATGCCCCACCTGCCCCACCCCACCCGTCGCAGCGGGGAGGTGGCGGTGGCGGGAGGGAAGCCTGCCGGAAGACTTGCAGGAATCTTCCTGCAAAACGGGCCCTTAGTCTAATATAAAAATTGATGAAAGAGATGAAAACATTTTTCGTTACCAGAGATTGTCCCAGCTGGGGTGGGAGGGGGGATGTGCATATAATTTACCACATATAATCTCATGAAGCCAAAGTCTAAAACTTTAACATTAGAAATCACTAATATATGTACACCATTTAAAGAGTAGTGATGTAGCTGAATACTCTCACTTTCATTTCTTCTCACTGCAGTGTTCAGGCTTTGTGCTTGCCTTGGAAAACAGGAGCATATAACAGATAAAGAGATGTTTGTACATTAAAATAGTAACTTGCAAATAAGCAAGAATTTTTAGACACCAGAATTTTCTCCAAATTTTAAAATGAACTATAGATGTTTGTCCATTGAGAACTTGGAAGGCCAGGAATGAACTGAATGATATGGAGGTCCCACCTACTTCTAGACTAAATTATGTTTAGCAGACATAATCTGTACAACTCATCACTGACTATCAGAATCTATGTGCGTTTTTACTTTCATATCAATTATATTAAGACTAGAGGACCAGTGCATGAAATTCGTGCATGGGGTGGGAGATGTCCCTCAGCCCAGCCTACACCCTCTCCAATCTGGGACCCCGTGAGGGATGTCTGACTAATCGATCCCAGATAGGGCCTAAACGGGCAGTCAGACATCCCTCTCACAATCCAGGACTGCTGGCTCCCAATTGCTCACCTTGCCTGCCTGCCTGATTGCCCCTAACCGCTTCTGCCTGCCAGCCTGATCACCCCCTAACCACTCCCCTGCCAGCCTGATTGACGCCTAACTGCTCCCCTGCCAGCCTGGTTACCCCCAACTGCCCTCCCTTTCAGGCCTGTTCCCCCCCCCCCGCTTCCCTCCCCTGCTGGCCTGATCGCCCACAACTGCCCTCCCCATCTTGTGCGGCCATCTTGTGTCCACATGGGGGCAGCCATCTTGTGTGTTGGAGTGACGGTCAATTTGCATTTTACCTCTTTGTTAGATAGGATTTATATTGAGTATTAACATTAGCAAATTGAATCTATTTGTCGTGCTGTGTTATCCACCAGCATGACTTATTGTTCTATTTTTCCTAGGAAGCAGGGTATAGATGAGGAGGAATAAACAATAAAATTTTTAAATTTGTAACTTGTTTAAAGGTAAATATGGTGTTTTATTGTGTTTATATTTCTATGATATTGCTCCTAAATGCCCAATGAACTTGTGAAGTTTTAAATAGAAGTATTAGATTTAGTTTGTGGGCTCATACAGTGTGTCAGACAAGTGTGTTAAATGATGCTCTTACATAAAATAGCTCATTTAATTCTTACAACAACCCTATAACTTAGGTGTTCTTATTGTCCCTACTTCATAGATAAGAAAAGTAATATTAGATTAGGATGATTTATGTAATGTGCTCATAGCTAGTTAGTAAGTGGCAGAGCTGGTACATTGCTCAAATTCAAGTCTCTCTGATCCCAAAGAACATGTTGAGGTTTTTTGCATTACTGGTTACTAGTTACTTTTAAGTTAGAAAATTCATACTCAGTAAAAAAGCAATTATAATTATTTGGTACAGTACTTGTTATAAGTAGTACTAAAAACTATTACTTATTTTGTGCAGCATTACTGTGTGGATGTTTGCCATAGAAATATTTAGTTCCTATGAAGATAACTTACAGCCAACTAACTTATAATTGGAGCATTTGTTTCTGTGTTTTAAAATGTATCTATGCTAACAAATTAGGCTATCTTTATTAATAAAAATATCTTTCTGACACACAAAAATGAAATGTGTGTACATATCAGAAATTTGAACCTGTGTGTTATGTGCACTGATGTGGTTTTCTATTGAAATGTTCTTCTAGTTTTCATTTCTCATAATTGTCAGAGTCTGTATGCTGGTCCATATTCTATTCAGTTATTCCTATATTAATGAAACTCCCTGCAAGATTTTGAATAATGGTTTAATACCTAATATGTTGCATTAAACACAAAGTATCCATTGATGATGTTCTAAAATAAACACCTGTGATTTAATTAAAATATACACTGTGAAAATAAAAGCTGTTTATAGGGGAGGCATGAAAATTAGTTGCTATCATTACTGAAAACTGTAAACTAGACAGTAGTAAACATTTAATTTTGGAGATAATATCAAAATAAAATTTCAAATGATCAGACGATCTGGCAGAAACACTCTTCAGACAACATTAACTTTAATAAAAGTATGGAAAGGAGTTAAGGAATCTTAGTTCATGATGCACTAAGACCTCATCACCTTTTTTGCTCAGGGCTCATGCTTCAAGAGCTAAGAAAGACAAGGTGAGAGAAAGTGAGTGGAAAAACTGGGATGATGTCTTCACTTTGGTGTATTTTATCTTTCTTCATTGTCCTCTGCTTCCACCTTCATCTGTCTTCCTTTTTTCATGTACTTTTAAGAAAAGTGACAGGACTGAGCCCTAGAAAGGTCCAAGTAAAATTTAATCTGATTCTGAAAAATGGTGAAATTAAAGCAGAATGGCCACGCTCCTTGACTTATGTAAAGTTTATTCAAACCTGTCTTGCTCTCCTTTTGGACCTAGTAGTGAATGGATTTCTTAATGATGTGCAAATTTAGAGGACTTTACCAAAGACTCAATAAGGCTGTAGTCCATGCAAAAAAGAACTAAAAGAAAGTCTGTAATAATTTCAGGAGAAATATAATATACTGCATCATATACGTATATCTAGAACAGATATTTAACAAAATATCCCAGCTGAATAGTTTAAGTGATTGCATTTCTCTTATAATCACCCTGGAGGAACATCAAAATTAAATATTCCCTATTAGACGCCCCACTATTTAAACTCAATTCCTTAGATTAATATTGGAATAAAAATATTTAATCTCTATAGAAGTAGGTACCACAATAGTTATGTTTTCGGAATCATATCGGTGGATCTCTCTCACTGTGGTTCTAACCTATCATGTAATTGAAGTAGGCTTATTTGAATTATGATATTAAAAAAGTGATTCCAAATTTCAACCATATTCCACAGAAATGTTTGGAGGAAAGTTGGAGGCACAGGAAAGGAATTTAGGTAAGTTGATTTCAGAGACATTCAGGGCCATCAGCTACGTAGGTGAGAATTCACCCAGAAATGTATGTAAGTGCACCCTGAAAGAACTAGCAAAGAGAACATAGGGAAAAGATTGATCAGATATATAGGGAACCCAAAAGCACAGTATCTTAGGAGTCAGGTGAAGAGGACACACACCCCTCTTGTTCACTGTGTTTGTTTGGTTCACTGTTTGGTGAACGTACCACTGTATGAGTGCTGGAAATTGACAAGGTTCATTCTCAGTGTAAAAGATGGAAGACGGTATTTTGTTCCTCTCTCAGCCCTGGTAGTAGACCAGGAATGGTGACCTGTGGTTGGCAAACCAGAGATTCCCAAACAGGAAGGAGTTTGAATTGGAAGCAAATGTAAGGAAGAAGCAGGTGCAGTTTAGACTCCTCCCCTGGTGGCAGGGAGTACAGCAGCATTGTTGAGCCATCCTTTTCCCATGGCAGGTTCTTACCCGGAGATTGAAGTACCCAGGAGTTCTTAGCATTTTCCAAGACTATTTCTTGAGGCTTGCCCTTGACCATTAGCCACTAATATCCTTCCAAAGAACGCCTTCTCTGTGTACGTCTGCAACCAAAAATGCTGACCAATACAGGGTTCTGATGCAAAATGAAAGTGCATGGCCTCCTGGTAAAAAAAAAAAAAAAAAAATTGGAATTTTAAGGTAACAATATCCAAGCATTAAAGCAAACATCAGAGCTTTGTAAGTGTGGGGCACTGTGCAGTTGCACAGTCTGCGCGCCCATGAAGCTGGCCCTGCTGGCACATCGCAGAAGGAAGAGCACTCGATCATGTTAAGTCAAGAAAGAAAAAAAAATCCCTGAGAAAGTGCACCCTCGGTGCCCTGTGTGAGTGTGTGTGTGAGCGGTTGGTAGCCAACGAATGTTACAGTCAGAATCAAGCTATCAGTTACAGCTCATTCAGAGCTAATTGAATTGCCAGTGTATTAGTAAGGTTTGGCAGAATGTGCTGTGTCTTCACAAAATAAAGTTTTTTCTTCTGTGCACGCATTTCATTTGGAAAGTTCTTGGGTGTGATTTATAAACGTCGAGATGGAAAAGTGAAGCGTGAGTCCAGGGTATTGTGAAAGGCCCAATGCAAGCTCCACCTCTGAGAGAGGCACAGCAGTGGGGCCCTGGACTCTGCCCCTGAGAGATGCCCGGGCGTCCGTGGTAGGCCACACGGCTGCTGTTGACACACTGCTAACGGGTCCTCTCCAGGGACTCTGAACCCCAAAGTGGCCGACACAGTCATCCAGGGCACAAGCCAGCTTCAACCAGCGGCTTTGCTTTTTGAGGGCAAGCCATCTGTTTGGATTCCTACCCTCGTAAAACTGCCCAGCTTGGATAGGTTCACCCATAAATTTTGTGTCTGAGCTTAAAATTCCATGAGACTTTGTATGTAGTAGAAGAAAGTTTCCACAAAATGGACATCAAGTGAGAAAATTCTGGTAACGATGCCTTAAATCACCTGGTGGCAGCACGCCAGCCACACCCAGGTGTCTATCCAGCCGCATCTGACTGTGCATCCTGGGAAATGGATGGATGTCTAACAACATACCAATGGTCCAAGTAGCGACAGTTATACTTTCCATTGTCAAGCCAATGCCTCCTATTTAGCCCCCGGAGAGGGTTAGACCAGGTCTCGCAATCTTTTCATTAATGGAAGGGGAAGGGACAGAAGCCCGCAGGAGTGCCTGGCTGGCACGGGTGGTGGCAGTTTGGAATCCCCCTGTAGCAACATGAAGAAACCTTTCCCCCTGCAGCGACATGAAGTCTTTCAACACAGCAGCACGGGCTTAGCAGACACCTCGGAAGAAACCAGCTCTGCTGTGCAATCAGAAACATGAAAACATGGCCACCCCTTGGCCCATGGCAGAGCCACTGAAACTTTTAGCCCGGAATAGAAAGAGCGCTTATGTGCCTTCCTGGCCTTTTCCTCCGTCTCATACAACATCCCTGAGTTGATGTTGGTTCCTGCAAATTAGTACATAATTGAAACAGCTGCTATTTTATAGGTGACTGGAAAGCTTAATATTCTTTGGGAAACGTGCAAAATTAAATGAGTTAACATAATTCAATATCCATTTTTCCACATTCATCTTTCTTCTTGATTTTAATTACATAAATAACTATTTTCATGGAGCACCTACTCCATGCTAGGCTTCGTAGTTTCAAATGTCAAGTACTTTTTCTGTATTCATTTATTCCTCCAAGTTCTATGAGCTAAATATTAGGACAGTAAAACATATAAAAACTTGAGTGTAGAGAAGATATATAACTATTCTAAAGTCACACTGATGGATGAAAGTGGTAGAATCCAAACTCAGTTCCTGATATTTTTAAAGCTATTTTCTGCTACTCACCCCTAACATTTTTGAAGTATTTCACATATAAAACATCCTGATAGGAGCTAAAAAAAATCAATATGAAAAAAATATCCTGGACCTCTAAGGTATTTATTACAGTGAGGACGAGATAAGAATATTTATAAACTTACACATATGTAGTTAACTGATTCTTGGCAAAGGTCTAAAGGTAATTTAAAGAAGAAAAGGTAGTCTTTTCAACAAGAGGTTTTTAAAATTGGACATGTATTTGCAAAATTTATTTTAAAAAATTAACCTCAACCCATATTTTAAACCATACACAAAATTGGATCAAAGATCTAAATATAAAACCTAAAAGTCTAACATTTTTAGAAGAAAAGACAGAGGGGAAAAAAACTTTTATAACTTGTGTTAGACAAAAAGGCCTTATATTCAACACCAAAAGCTCAGTACATAAAAGAAACAATTGATAAGTTGTACCTCATCAAAATTAAAAAGTTTAGCCTAGCCAGCATGGCTCAGTGGTTGAGCATCAACCTATAAACCAAGAGGTCACAGTTCAATTTCTGGTCAGGGCACATGCCTGGGTTGTGGGCTCGATCCCCAGTGTGGGGCATGCAGGAGGCAGCCAATCAATGATTCTCTCTCATCATTGATGTTTCTATCTCTCTCTCCCTCTCCCTTCCTCTCTGAAATCAATAAAAATATATTTAAAATTTTTTTTTAAAGTTTAGTTCCTCAAAGATACTATTAAGGAAGTTAAAAGTCAAGCCACAGATTGGGAGAAAACACTTATAAACTGAACATCTGACAAAAGACATATCCAAAATACATTTATAAATACATAAATTCACTAATAAGAAAACAATTCAATAAAAATAAATGGTCACAATAGTTGATGGGTACTTCACAAAAGAAAATACATGGGTATAAAATAAGCACAAGAAAAAATCATTAATCATTAAAAAGTTCAAGTTAAAGTCACAATGCTCTCACTACACACTTTCTAGAGCAGGCGTCCTCAAACTATGGCCCCCGGGCCACATGCAGGTGTTTTTGCCATTTTGTTTTTTTACTTCAAAATAAGATATGTGCAGTGTGCATAGGAATTTGTTCATAGTTTTTTTTTTAAACTATAGTCAGGCCCTCCAACGGTCTGAGGGACAGTGAACTGGCCCCCTGTTTAAAAAGTTTGAGTACCCCTGTTCTAGAGTGTCAAACTTATTTTATGATGACAATACCAAAGTGCTGGAAAACAGTCTGGTAGTTTCTTCTGAAGCTAAACATCCACTTACCATATAACTCAACATCCCACTGCTAAGCATTTACCCAAGAGAAATGAAAAGTTACATTTACGAAAACACCTGTATATAAATGCTTATAACAGATTTATTCATAATTTCCCCAAACTAGGAAAAATATTAATGTTCACCAACTGGTTAATGGATAAACAAATTTTGGTTATATCCACAAAATGTAACACTATTTATCAAGGAAAATTAATAAGACATTGATACTTGCAATAATGACATGACTCTGGAAATCATTCATACTAAGTAAAAGAAGCCAGATTTTTAAAACTTGCATCCTGTATAATTCCATTTATATGACATTCTAGAAAATGAAAAACCATAGAGACAGAAGACGAATTCGTGATTTGGGGCAGGTGAGAATAGGAAATGTGCTCACAACAAAGGGCACAGGGAATATTTTGGGGTGACAGAAATATTCTCCATCTCCATTTTGGTGATTGTGCATGAAAGGTTATATTTGTCCCTCAAAAGTCATAGAACTGTATACCAAAAAGGGTAATTTTGCTGTCTGTTCATTATATTTCAACAAACCTGACTCTAACTATTCAGCATGTCTACAACTGAGGTGGTTCTCTTTCTACCTGAGCCTTGCTCCCTCCCCAGCTCAGAGATAAGCACCATTCCTCATCCACCCCATCTTCAGTGGATAGCTCCTTCTCACATTCCCAACACAGTCAGCTTTTAATGCCCAGGGAAACCTATCCCCGGATATTTCTCAGAAACATTTCTTTCTCCCCATTCCTGTTGTCGCTGCTTTGTTTATTCCTTCAACATTCCCAGCCTAATTTCTGCCAAGGCCTCGTGACAGGTTTTCTTCCCTGAGTTCCATTCCGTTTCAATCAGTTCCCCCATACACTCTGGCCTGAATGATCTTTAGAAAACGTATTCCTCATCAGGAACATTCCTCAAAATCTTTACAAGCTTCCTGTAGGACAAAGTTCCAGGTCCTTAAACTGCACAGATGCCCTGTCCCGTGTATCCTCTGCCACTCCTGCCAGCATATGTCATGACCCAGCCTTACTGGGACACACCTCCCCGTTCCTAAAGGCGCCCTATTGTTTTTTTCCTTTCTCTGTGTCTTTGCAAATTTTGCTCTTTTGCCTGAAATGAAAATCCTATCTTTAGTGAAACCTGCTCATCCCTCGAGACTCTCCTGACTTCGCTCCCCTTGCCCCCATCAGGCTGAGAGTTGGATGCCCCAACCCTAAGCTCCAGAAGCACAGCTGGCACAGGGCGCTCCCATCCCTGTCTTACCACGAACGGTGCCTCAGTCTAGTAGCCCAATACATTGTGTGCTGCTTAAATGAAATGGTCATGTATCATACACCCTTGAATCCTCAACCACTAGGGACATTGGGTACATATCTTTCAGAGGATTGAGCAAATGAACATAAAAATACATTACATATGCAGCATCAGACAAAGAAATCGCTTGAACTTGTTACCCTCCTGACTTACATCCCTTGATATTTTGGCTCTGGGTTGATTGCTTTCTGTGAAAAGATCACCTCAGCAATGCTAACACATGGTCCAAACAAATCCTTGGGGTTATAAAAGAGCAAATGTGCTAAGGCAGGCATAATATATAAAGCAGATCAACTGTGGGGAAAATACAAGAAGGTTCAGTAAGGACACTGTCCTATATTTAAAGTCCTCAACAAAGGTGTCCATAGGATATTCATGCTATTCATACATAGGTCAGTCCTACTCTGAAGTGAGACCAAACTAGTTTCTGAGCTTGCTGTTTGCGGGACCGGTGGACTCAGTGAAGAGAGGTTCTTGGGACATGCATCTCTATTCATTATGCTCTGATAAGCATGGACATTTGCTATTTTGGGGCCAGAGAGTAGAGGCTGATTTGGGGGGTATGTGTTTATGTGGCTGTGCACTGAAAAGGGAGCAGAGATGAAGAGAACCACGGCATGGTGTGCCATCTGAAACCTGTTCGGTGTGCACCTTGGAGTTCCCACTGATGGAGAAAGGAGTTAGGGACAGACACCGAATGAAGTGTAGTCAATAAAACACGGTGCACAGGGCTCCTGCAGTGTCTAGGAGTCAACAGTCCCACCGTGATGGGAGAGGAGAGGCTGTTCATCCAAACCCCTGATTCTACTGCAGACCACAGGGATCAGACAGAACGGATGTGTGCAAAATCAGTTCCTGCGAGTAAATAAATGCTCCACACTCACAGGTTGTTGTTTTTTTGTTTTCTCTTTTCTTTTCTTGGAGGGGGAAAGATGGGACTAATTAGGACATGTTAATGCATAGTAGAGTGGTTTGCCTCACTTTATTCATCTTACTCAATGTCTTCTCTTCTTTCCCAGAATCGGAGGAGTGTCTTCTCTCTCTTTTGTGTTGCAATTTCTAATTCATTTTCAATCAATCTGCTCTCACTGTTTATTCACTGGAAATGAATTAGAAATTACAAAAACTATAGATTATTCATTTTCAACCAAATCATTATTTGAAACAAATTGTTGCGCTGAGCAGCTTGATGAATTTTAATCAAATTACATTGTGTCAAGCTGGAGTCAGTGAAATCACATTTTGTAAATGGTCCGGGGGCAAATTGATTAACGATGAATCACTGGTAGCCCTCCGAGTGGCCCCTGGCGAAGCACCTGGGGCCCAGTGGAAGCATCAGCAAAGCGGCATTAACAGAGGCACTGCAATGGGGCAGTGCTGAGAGCCTGTGCAGCTTGTTCCTTTGTATTTGCAGCTACCCGCCCCCCGCCCCCAGGGAACTCCCCAAAATATACGAAGGAGTCTACATTGAAGAACATCATATGCTTGTTTCCTTCTTAGATTATACGGTGGGTATCCTGGGCAAGGCTGGTTATAGTATCTGCAGAGCCCAGTGCAAAAGGAAACTGCAGGGCCTTTATTCAAAAAGCAGAAAATGTACTGTTAATTTTACTCAAATCTCAGGGGGATTCCCCCCCCCCACCCTTTCTTCTGTGGTCTCTCAATTGTCATGGTATTTTTTTTATTTGCTATTTAATGTCATTCTAAGTAAAGAAGAATTAACATTTTGCATTATTAGCATGAATTTTGCCATTCTTCCTTATATTATGCAATGCCCGTTTAAAATGCAAATATAAAAATTTGTAGTGGAATTACTGAAAATTGCACAATGTGTGCTTTGTAGCTTGTGCATGTATATGTATCTGTTCTTACCAGAACAGATAAAAAGCTGTACCAAACTAATTCAACTGTTTTTATTTTATTTCTTGATAAATGTACATTTTCCCAAGACTCTGTACCCTAAACTTACTGATAAGAAAGGACTGAAAGGTAAAGGACTTACGGATTGTCCTATTATTATTATGTCCTAATATTATTATTATTATTACTTTTTATCGTAAGTGGTTGGCTAATACAGGAAAGTAACATGTTTTTTAAAAAAAGATACGATAGGGTTACTTAGCTTGCATTTAACATTGCCTTCTTTTCACATTTGAAGCAAGTTGTTTTCAAAGAGAAAGCATGACCACTCAGAGCTGTCAGTATGCCCAGTTTACTCAGTCCACTTACCTAATAAAAGAGTAATATGCAAATTAACCATCACTCCGCTACACCCACAAGCCACGCCCACTAGGCGCGCCCACCAGCCAATCAGAGCGAGTATGCAAATAAACCCAACCAAGATGGCTACAGCCACAGAGAGCAGGAGGGAGGTTTGGGTTTCCCAGGCAATGGAGGAAGCCAAGCTTTCCGCCTGCCCTTGCAGGCCTAAGCCTCCACTCAAGGCTACAAAGTTTCAATTATAGAAGGCAAACAAATCCAAACAGAAATGGCGGCAGCCACGGAGCTGGAAAGAGCAGGAGGCAGGTTTGCCCCTGGCAATGGAGGAAGCAAAGCTTTTCACACACGCTGGCCAGCCCAGGCCTCCACTCCAGGCTACAAAGTTTCAATTATAGAAGATACATAAATTCCAACAGAAATGGCTGCCAGCCATGGAGCGAGCAGGAGGCTTGGCTCCGCTCCAGGCTACAAAGTTTCAATTGTAGAAGGTAAATAAATTCCAGATACCAGGGCCTCTGCTTGGGTCGCCAGGGGGTGTGGCTGGCCTGCAAACCACCACAGGCCCCTCACTCAGGCTGCCCACTCTTCAAGGGAACCCCCACCCTGATCCAAGACACCCTTCAAGGCAAACCAGCTGGCCCCCATCCGTGCACCAGGCCTCTATCCTATCTAATAAAAGAGTAATATGCAGATTGACCATTACTCCAACACACAATATGGCTGCCCCCATGTGGGCAAAGATCCTGCCCCTATGTGGACACAAGATGGCCACCACAAGATGGCCAACAGGGGAGGGCAGTTGGGAGGCACCAGGCCTGCAAGGGAGGGCAGATGAGAGGAACCAGGCCTGCAAGGGAGGGCAGTTGGAGGTGATCAACCCTGCAGGGGAGGGCAGTTAGGGGTGACCAGGCCGGCAGAGGAGGGAAGTTGGGGGCAAACAGGCTGGCAGGGGAGCAGTTAGACATCAATCAGGCTGGCATGGGAGTGGTTAGGGGGTGATCAGGCTGGTAGGAAGAAGCGGTTAGGGGTAATCAAGAAGGCAGGCAGGCGAGCAGTTGGGAGCCAGCAGTCCTGGATTGTGAGAGGGATGTCCGACTGCCCGTTTAGGCCTGATCCCACCAAAATTGGGCCTAAACGGGCAGTTGGACATCCCTTGAGGAGCCCCAGATTGGAGAGGGTGCAGGCTGGGCTGAGGGACAACCCCCTACCCCCATGCACGAATTTCATGCACCTGGCCTCTAGTTGTAAGAATAAACAAAAGTTCAAAAGAACAGATTTTAAAGACATTTCAGAAAAGAAACAAAAACTGGAACAAACTCAATGTCTTTCAACAGAATGGAGAGGCTGGATATCCATGCAATGGAATATTACTCAGCACTAAAAAGGAATAAATTGATATGTGCATCAACAAGGGTGAATCTCAAAAATATTCTGTTGAACAAATGAAACCAGGCACAGAAGAGCAGGTGCTGTCTGATTCCACGTTTATGGGCTCCTAGAACAGGGAAATCTAATCTCTGAGGATAGATATCAAAGTGTACTGCTTCCTCTACAGGGGTTCAAGGATAATGGGAAAATGTCCTGATGAAACTTCCTGGGGTGATGGAAATAATCTATATTTTGATTAGGGTTTGGGAGACATATGTGTATCCTTTTATCAAAACTCATCGAAGTGTACATATTGAATCTCTGAATTTCACTCTATATAAATAACACCTCAGTAAATAATGTTACTTTGTATTTCTCTAAAATCTTATTTATTCTTGTACCTTTTCTCTTCTTTAAGATCAAATGGTCAAATGCCACAAGAGTTATGTTAGAATTGGGATTAAAAAAGCATTCAGTTTGTGTATTTTGGGGGGCAAGAGGCATTCTTATTATAAGTCATCTGAATCATACTCTTTGTCAATAAGTTTTTTTCTAATATTTAATTTCATTAAAGTTATTTCTATAGAGGATTTTCTATAGGTTTATTTACAGGTTGTTTATAAGTTGGCTTATTTTAATGTGTAAATTGATTTTCCCATTGATTTTTTTATTGACTATTTCTAGCAATAAAGAAATTAATAATTTTTAAAGATTTGACCACCTTATTACATGCTAGTATTAGCTCTATATTTTAGTCAATTCTCTGCATTTTCTGCATAGTCAATTTCATTTATATCTGCAAACAATAATAATTTTTCTAATATGTTACTATTCATCTTTCACTCTGTTGCACTGACTAGAATGACTACACTATTAAATAGTACAATATAAAATAGAAGTGGTAGAAGATGGCATCCATGTCTCATTTATGAGGATATTTTTATTATTTTGCTACTAAGATAATTGATCTGAATGTGTAACAAATAAGCATATATCAGATTTTTAAAATTTCTTTTATTTCTGTGAAGATTGCTTTTTGGTTTTCTTGTTTGTTTAAGTAAAATGGTGATGAATTTTATCAAATTGCTTTGGTAACTCTCATGATGCTCATTTTTTATTTGTTTTTTAAAATGTTTGTGTGATAATCTATATTAATAAATATGTAAACTTGTAAACATATCTAATTTCTGAAAAACTCTACTTATCAATAATATACTAGTGTTTTAATAAATTAGTGTTTTAACATGTGGGTGGCTTTTATTTGTTGAGATTTTATTTAGGAAGCTTCCATTGATTTTGATTTTTTAGATTGCTATCTGATTTCCAGTTTTTTTCTCAAACTATGTCTGGCTTTGATTTAGGGCTATATATGCTCTCTGTTAACTTTGGGATGCTGCCAATTGTTTTCCATTTTTGAAAGGATTGAAATACAAAAGAAAATTTGGCACAACTTGTCTGTAAAATTATTTAGGAACTGTACTTTTGTTAGAAGTTACCTTCTTTTTCAATTTCCTCCATAATTATTGGCCTATATGTTGTTGTTTTTTTACTCTGCTTAATCTATATATTTCTAGGAAATCTTTCATTTATTTTAGTTTTTCAAAATTATTGGCATATGTGTAGTTGTAAAAATGATTACATCTTTTTCTCATTTATAATGTTATTACTTTTCCCCTTTCTTTCAGAAAGTCTTGCCAAGCTTAGTCTACCTTATTTATCTTCATGCAGAACACTTTTTAGTTTCATTGGTCAAGGCTATACTTATTTTTTTATCTCATAAAATTCTGCTTTTACCTATATTGCATTTTTCTTTCTACTTTTCTCTTTTATTTTTGTTTTGTTCTTATTTATTGATCTGAAAATCTCAGTCTATTTTAATCAAGGAAATGCATTATTTTCTTTTTTAATTAAATTTATTGGGGTGACACTGGTTAAAAAATTATATAGGTTTCAAGGGAGTTAAATATATGGTAACAGAAGATTTGACTTGAATGATAAATACACAATGCAATACATAGATGATATAGCATAGAAAATAAAATGCATTTTAAGATTACAAATTCTCTCTTGAATACTGCTTTGGCTGCATCCCATGGGTTTTAATAGGGTCATTCTTCTTATTATCCTATCTAATAAAAGAGTAATATGTAAATTGACCATCACTCCAACACACAAGATAGCTGCCCCCATGTGGTCAAAGATGGCTGCCCCCATATGGACACAAGGTGGCCGTGACAAGATGGCCAGAAGGGGAGGGCAGTTGGGAGGGACCAGGCCTGCAGGGGAGGGCAGTTGGGGGGAACCAGGCCTGCAATGGAGGACAGTTGTGGGGGACCAGGTCTGCAGGGGAGGGCAGTTTGGGAGACCAGGCCAGCAGGGGAGGGCAGTTGGAGGCAACCAGGCCAGCAGGGGAGGGCAGTTAGGGACAATCTGGCCGGCCGGGGAGCAGTTAGGCATTGATCAGGCTGGCAGGGGAGCAGTTAGGCATCAATCAGGCAAAGGGGAGTGGTTAGGGGGTGATCAGGCTGGCAGGCAGAAGCATTTAGGGACAATCAGGCAGGGATGCAGGTGAGCAGTTGGGAGCCAGCAGTCTTGGATTGTGAGAGGGATGTCCAACCGGAATCGGGCCTAAACGGGCAGTTGGACATTTCTCAAAGGGTCCCAGATTGGAGAGGGTACAGGCTGGGCTGAGGGACACCCCCCACCCCGTGCAGGAATTTCGTGCACCAGCCTCTAGTAATCAATAATTTGATATCTTTTTTATATCATAAGTTTTAGAGAGGATCATTTTTAAATTATCCCAATGTGATCACAGAATATAAATTTTATAATTTAGAGCTGTAGAATTTCTTTGGATTGTCTTTGCAATGAAGTAGAGAGCTTTTGTAACTGTCTCATCATGTCTCATCATGCATGGTATCCATTTTGGGGGGAAATATATTTTCACACATAAATTAAATTATTCAAATACTTTATATTTTACATAATTTCAATTTTTTTTGTCATTTGATCAGTAAATTATGAGATAGGTGCTTTCTAGCAGTTTGACATTTTATATTCCAAAGCTACATCATGATGTTACTCAATGCTTATGGCTTTTCATATATCCTTAGTAGATTTTTAACTCATCTATACAAAATACAATTTGCATTTAAATTTTTCTGGTATCCCATTTTTTTACCTGCTTTCTTCATTTTATATTTGCCTGACACATACTTTTGCTACTTTTAAAATATATTTCACATCTTTTTATTTTAGAAGTGTCTTCAAATGATCACATATTTTTATTTATTCATTTTATTCTACAAAGTTTGATATCTTTTGAACTTAACAGTAAAATTTTACCTTTTTCACATTTTATTATTTTTTTCATTCACATTTATGCCCTCTTCCATTACCACCCACCCGCTTTTCCCAAAAACATTTATGATTTTTTTAATTTTTATACTAGTATATTTCTAAAAGTTTAAGTAAAATTGTATATATTTAAGGTGTATAAAATGATTGTCTCATATACATATACATAGTGATGTGATTACTATAATCAAGCTAATTAATAATCCATCTCACATAGTAGTGTGTGTGTGTGTGTGTGTGTGTGTGTGTGTGTGTGTGTGTGTGGTGAGAGCTCTGAAATCTATTCTCTTAGCAAATTCCTGGTACTGAATACAATATTATTAATAGTAATCATCATGTTGTGCATTAGATCTATAGAGTTATGCATTCTACACAACTGTAACTTTGTGCCCTATCACAGTTTTATCTACTTACGACTTTTTATGTAACATTTTATTCTTTAGAAGTGTTTTTCTTTTCTTTTGCAGTTTCCAATTTTTTTTTTTTTAGTGATTTTTATAAGTTTTGTTGATGGACAATTCTCCATGAATCTCACACATTTCTGCAAATCTTGTGAGCAAAGCTGTAACTGCCCTTTGTTCCAAACTATCTGTTCCAGAATGTTTATATAGTGAGCAGCCTTAGAAGAAAGAAAGGTAGGATTTTTCTCAGGAGCAAAGGGCAGGTTTGATTACCACCATAGAAGGTAGAGATTGTTGTTTCTTTTGGAGGCAGAGAACAGGCATGTTTACTGTCTATTAAAAAAGATTCAGGTTCCCTAAACCTATGGTTCCTCTTCTGTAATAAAGATCATTGCATGTGCCTCTGCAATGTGTCATCTAGTTCTCTTCATGTCATCCTCTGGGAATTAGAGCTCAAGTAAACAGGACAAATATGCATATGTTTATTCTACTTGCTGTGAATAATAATGTGCTTTGCCTTTGACCAATGAGTTTTCTGTCTTCTACCAGCATCCATGAAATTTGGCAGGCTAATTTGTTAGCTTGCAAGTCAGCTAACCTCTCAGACCCCTCCCAGTTCTTGACAGTTTGTACATATAATTTCTAGTCCTCTGCTGCAATATTTCTTGACATAAGGTGTGTGGACCGTGGGAACACTTTTGTGTCTAAATCAGAACATTTTGAGTGTGGTCCCTTGAGGAAAAACGTCCATTAGCACCACCAGATCCTCGGGCTAGCTTCAGATAGACTGGAGCTAATGGCAATAAGAGTCTGAATGAATTTGAAAGTATGAATTGTCAGGAATAAAAAAGTTCATAAACCCTAAAGAGAGACAGCCCTAGAGTGGGTAAGGTGAGCAGTGGCGATTCTACATGAGAAGATGCATCAATCATCAGAGCAGTAATGGGCATTGTGACTTACTCAGAGCCCTGGGGCCTGGACACCTTGGGATCTTACACCCTCCGAGATAAGCAGGAGTCAGAAGGCTCTGGATGAGGGCAATGTCTCAAGTGCAGCGCTGGTTTGGGTTCTATTCTTTACTAGTACATAATAGCTGATTTGGACCTAAATATCAACCAGTGTTGTGACCTAAGTTTCTCTGTGACAGCTCCTGTGGTTTGAAAGGCCTGTGGTATATGGTTATACATATTTACAGTCTAATACTGTTAACCTAATTATTATAAAGAAAGGAGCCTATTTGAGAACGGCAGCCTGAGTCCTTCTCAGAAAAGTGGCTGCAGAATAGAAATACAAGCTGGGTCTGCGTAAGGGGGAAGACAAGTCCCTAAATTATTGGCAGAGTCAGCCCCACAGCTGTCCATGTGGCACAGACCAAGGGTTCCTGAGAGGAAATTGCCAGAATCAGCAAATCCCAGACTCACTCTCTTTCCCCAGAGGTACCTACAGGTGGTCCATAGTGGTGCTAATTATAGTGTTAAACTCTAGAGCTGAAGTCTTAATGGGAGATGCTTGGCACCCAGCTCCAGCTGATGCTAATGGAAGCCATTATCACTTGTTGCTTGTGAAAAAGCAATGACACACAAGGACTGGTTCTGGTATTAGAATACCAGCAGTGAATGGGCTCCCATTCTACTGCTTGATTTCACTGCAGGTTTCCATAGTTATGGGCCCTGAGGCTCTGTCTGAAACACACATCCTGCCAAGTCTCCATCTGGTGCCATTCACATTCTCTGTACTTATACTAGTACCTGTGCAAGTACCACTGGTTTCCAAGCCCACTGGATCACATGATAAAAGCTAAAGAATTGTAGCAAGTGAACAGATCACTGACCCCAATTATTATGAATGAAACGGACCTCTCTCTTGCTGCCTCTGGAGGCAAATGTCTGAAGCCCTCCTTACTGAGGTTGCTGTTTGCTCTGAGGTGTGTTAGCAGAAGTATCTGAAACTTTGGTTTTGGAATACTGGATCTGAACTTGGTTCTGGCCACTTTGGGCTAAAGAATAGGAACCAGGCAATCATGCTAAATGGCTGATGGTGATTGTTGGAAATGGAAGGCATAAAAAAGTGAAAGTAGCTTAGGGTAATACATAAAGTATAATTACTATTTCTTTTTTCATTTCTGGAACCAACACTATTAGAGCTGTGGGGCTGGATCTTACTGCCCATCTGAGGAAACAATGGACTCTGGACAGGATGCAGTAATGTCCCTAAATTTTGAAGTTGCCTTTCCTCCAGGATGGTTCAAAAAAATCCTTTCTCATTTCAGTCTTGCTACCATAGGGGTGGAAGCAGAAACAATGAGGTGGAGATGAGGATTGATTCAAATTATTGAGGGGCAGGACAAGGCGCCTGCAATGGAAACCTTATTAATGCTGTCCGTCTCACTGCAGTGTTCAAAATCACCAATAATGGCATCCATATATCTGTAAAGTATTTTTAAGCTTGGATTTATTGCGGGACACAAAAGAGACATTTGTAAAAAGGAGCTTGTAACCCCGACCAGAAAGGAGCCAAAAGAAAATTGTAAAGAAATTAATCACCAATCATAGGTACAAACTTCCTCACTTTTTTCTAGTCGTGCTTAATTGTTTGGGTTTGATTTGTGAGAAAACAGGATTGCCTCTGCTTCAAATGGAGTTATTTTCCATTTTTTTCTCATTTGATATAATCTTGGGGAAAAACATAGATATCCCTTAAGAGAGACAAACAATTCACGTCATGAAAATGGGCTGCATAAAACTGTAATAAATACATATTCAAGGGCATAAATATGTAGTAACACATTGCAGCTAAAAATCAAATATGTGGTAGGATTTCCTCCAGGGAGGAAAACAGGCTGCATCAAAAGCAATTTACTCTTTCCCTGAAGGCCCCGAATGTCCCACGTTCTCAATTCACACATCCTGCCTTCTGGACCACTTTTGACATTAAGAATTGGTAATATTTTCATGTGTTCTTGTTTCCAAATCATGGTGTCACTGCTAGGCAGGTGGGGTACAAATTCGTATCTCTTAGAGTAATAGCTATTGCCTCGCTTTCTTTAAATGCTCAAGACAGTAATTTACATCTTTCTTCTCAGGATGTACAGCATAGATTTTCATCTCCCACGCCAAATGAAGTTTTATCTTTCTGTCCACAGTGACAATGGGAAGAAAGCCAAGTTCACTTTGCTTTTCATATTTTCCTCAAACATAAATCTTGTCAATACTTTTTAAATTACAAACCACATAGCAAAACAATCCTTTTGCTATAACTCCATGTTACAAGCTCCAGTCTTTTCCCCAGACACCAATTTCTAAAAAAAAAAAAAAAAATGCTGTTTAGGTGAGGGCTGGGGAAAGAAGGCAAAGCACAGGAAAGCCCACGACCTTGACGCAAACAAGGCGGAGAACGTGGGTCCCCAGCCCAATAGATCTTGGTGAGCGTTCATCCTTCCAGCTGCACCTGCACTGTCTCCCCTCTTACTTGACTTCTAACCTAATCCCCAGCTTCTCGGACTTCAGCTAAGTGAGATGGTTATGTGTTTGCCTTTCCTGCCCAGCAATGAAGTCCAAGTGAATGCCTGGTTCAAAAGCTCCACCTCCCTTGCTGGGCCATAGAGTTGTTCTGATGATGGAAAAGTTAATTTTTTTAGATTCTTAATATGATGCAAATAGGAGTTAGCTGCTGTCAACATCATCATCATTATTGCTATCATCATCACATCATCATCTCACAGCTCTCTTGTGTTATTATAGTGGGGTTTTTTTTAGTTCTTTCTTGTTTTATTCTATTGCATTCTAACCTTAAAATTTTGACCTTTTGTTTCAAAATTCAGGGTTTAATATACTTTAAAAAGATAGCCTAATGTCTCGTTTTATCAGGCTCAACAAAATTATGTCCTAATTTTGTTTCTTAATATCTTATTATTCCATAAGAAATCATCCTTATATCTTCACTTGAGAAATATCCATCAATGCTTTCAAATAATGACGGATGAATGGATCCTGTACACAGCTTTAACTTGATATTAAATATTTTCTCAAATAAATGAAGCAAAGAACAAGTAGTAAAAGTAATCAGTAAGTGGAATAATTATGACTAAAATTTTTCTGTTGCTTAAGTAACGAAGAAACCTAACCCTACAATTGTGGAGGAGAGCTAGTTGTTGAAGAAATAGTTAGCAAGCTGATAGGAGAAGACAGAAGGAAGTTCCCCTCTTAAAGATAGAATGCACAGACTTTTAACTTTTTGAAGAAAATAATACCCAATGCTTGAACTGGAGTATAGTCTGCTCCATCTTTGTATTACTTAACTGCTATTTAACATAGAACTTGAACAGCTTAACTTAAAATTATGTCCTATGTGTCTGGGTGCCAGTCTCATGCACTGGTTAATTGCATCATCTTTGAATTGAGACAGCCATAGGTGCTACTAGTTACACCATTGTCTTCATCCGTTTTCTTTCATTATTTTCCCCCTTATATTTTATTCACCTTGATTCTTAAAGTGCATGCTTGATGCAATTTTCTTCTGTCTCTGTTTTTTGAATGAATGTATTTAGTTATAACTTTTGTGACAGATGTTTTTATATCGGTTTCTTCTACATTTTCCATCTCTTCGTCCCTCTTTAGTGTATTCTTTAAGAATCCTTCCACCTTATTTTCTATATCCCTTGTTTGTTTTTGGTTGTGCCACACTGCTGTTTAATCCATCTATTGAGTGTTTATTTTAATTAATATGTATCCATATACCCAGTGTCTCCAACTGATTTCTCCCTATAGCTGCTTCATGTATTTACTATTTTAATATCCCCCTTCATATTTTGCATTTACTTATCAAGTTAGTTTTAAATTCTTGTTCTGTCTTGTCCTTTTATTCTAAGTCAACTGGTTTGGTTATTCCATTTGTGTTTTGCTTTTGTTTTTTTGTTTTTTGTTTTTTTCACAATGCTTTTGATCGTTGAATGTCTGTTTTCACTGGGAGAGTGGTACAGAGACATCAGCTTTTGAAAGGCTACAGAAGGGCCTGTGCCTTTCCTGGGGAGGGAAAGGGACAGGGTACAACTCCAGCTGTCTGTGCCCCCATTCTCACTAGGGGAATCTGAACCTCAGACCGCAGTGAAATTCTCTGTACCCATATTGCTCCTTTCTAGGAGTTGCCTTCCTCAATGTAATCTCTTGCCCACAGGCTGATGTTTGAAGGGCAATAGGGAAGAAAGATATCGAGGGTTTGGACTATCTCGCTGGACCCGTGCTTATCCCTGCTCCTCTTTGTCCAGGCTCCAACGCCCACAGTGTTACACTACACCTCCGCCTCTAACTGACATTGGTATGATTCTGTTGTCTTTTCACATGACATTAGGGACAGGACACAACATGCTCAATGCAGAGCATATAGGTTGCCAACTGATTTTCAAGAGTCTCCATGGATTTCCTGCTTATATCAATGGTGCAAAAGAGAAAGACTTTCTGTTTTGCTTTTATTAATCTTCATAATAAATAGGATGGCCAATTCCCTATAGCGGGTTAATTTTAATCCAATAATTGATGAAAACCTTTCCTCAAATATTAGTATGAATACATTTTTAAAAGAATACAGTTTGCATCATAATTATATTCAGAACAAGTACAGGGTAAGTACTAGTATAATATAACATGAATAGTACAATAAGGCAAGGCAAGTTTCCTTCACATCTCTGACTTCTTTTGCATTTCCGTTTGATAGTTATTTTCTCCATCTTTTTTTTCCTTTATTGATTAAGGTGTTACAAATGTGTCCTTATCCCCCCATTGTCCCTCCTCCCCCCCGCTCATGCCCTAACCCCCCGGTGTCTGTGTCCATTGGTTAGGCCTATATGCATGCATACAAGTCCTTTGGTTGATCTCTCACCCTTAGTCCCACCCTCCCCTGCCTTCCCTCTGAGGTTTGAGCATCTGATCGATGCTTCTATGTCTCTAGATGTATTTTTGTTCATCGGTTTATGTTGTTCATTATAATCCACAAATGAGTGAGATCATGTGATATTTATCTTTCTCTGACTGACTTATTTCACTTAGCATAATGCTCTCCAGCTCCATCCATGCTGTTGCAAATGGTAGGAGTTCCTTCCTTTTTATAGCAGCGTAGTATTCCATTGTGTAGATGTACCACAGGTTTTTAATCCACTCATCTGCTGATGGGCACTTAGGCTGCTTCCAAATCTTAGCTATGGTGAATTGTGCTGCTATGAACATAGGAGTGCATATATCCTTTCTGATTGGGGTTTCTGATTTCTTGGGATATATTCCTAGAAGTGGGATCACTGGGTCAAATGGAAGTTCCATTTTTAGTTTTTTGAGGAAACTCCATACTGTTCTCCACAGTGGCTGCACCAGTCTGCATTCCCACCAGCAGTGAAGAAGGGTTCCTTTTTCTCTGCATCCTCGCCAGCATTTGTCATTTGTTGATTTGTTGATGATAGCCATTCTGACAGGTGTGAGATGGTACCTCATTGTTGTTTTGACTTGCATCTCTCGGATGATTAGTGACTTTGAGCATGTTTTCATATGTCTCTTGGCCTTCCTTATGTCTTCTTTCAAAAAGTATCTGTTGAGGTCCTTTGTCCATTTTTTTTTACTGGGTTGTTTGTCTTCCTTTTATTAAGTTGTATGAGTTCCCTGTAAATGTTAGAGATTAAACCCTTATCAGAGATATTGTTGGCAAATATGTTCTCCCATGCAGTGGATTTTCTTGTTGTTTTGTTGATGGTTTCTTTTGCTGTGCAGAAGCTTTTTATTTTGTTGTAGTCCCATTTGTTTATTTTCTCCTTAGTCTCCATTGCCCTAGGAGTAGTATCAGTGAAAAAATTGCTTCAGCATATGTCTGAGATTTTTGTTGCCTTTGGATTCCTCTAATATTTTTATGATTTCCCATCTTATGTTTAAGTCCCTTATCCATTTTGAGTTTATTTTTGTGTATGGTGTAAGTTGGTGATCTAGTTTCATTTTTTAAAATATCAAGTTTCACTCTTCCCACTCTATACTCTCAACCAAGATGGATTCAGTCATTACACACCTTTATTTATTTTCTATAATTTTTGTCTTATAAATGTGTTTCTTCAGCCCAGAATAATTATCTAAACATGAGCCCATATGCACAACCGCCTATTGAATTACTGTCTTTGCAGATGACTCTGGACTAGCTTCTTGGACAGGCAGCCTGTGCAGTCACAAGGACCCTGTGCTTGGTTGACTGCTCTGCTGCCTTCACCTGGAAATTAAAACAAGGACCCTGCAAATGATATAGCCAGTTCTGGTCTCAAAGTAATGTTAAACAAAACACTCACACCAACTTCCTCCCCCAAGCGTTCCTTTTTCAGTGGTCCCTGGATCAGTGAAGGGTAGCTTTTCACCCAGCTGTCCTTGCCAGAGACCCAGGGCTAAACCTACTTGACCCCTGACTATTCCTCACACCACAGACCATCAATCTTCAAGGAGTCTGAATGTTAGTTCCTTAGCAAATCTAGACATCTACTTCTTTCTAATCTGTATGCTACCGCCTACATCAAATGACCATCTTCTCTTGTCTGTCCTCCTGCAGTAACTCCGTCTTCCCACCTACACTTCCTGTGCTGTGTGCCTCTCCCACACATTCCCTTCCCTGGAGGGCATGATCACTGGTCTTCCAACACCAAGAGGTTTATGATCTATGGGGAATATAGAAGAAAAAGAAACCTGTAAAATGGGATAGACTGACATACATGCCAATAGACAATTAAGTTGTATGCTGTAGGACCCTTTTGAACGAAGGCATCCTAATTTTGAGTGATGGAGGAGAGGGGTCAGGTAAGGATCTTCATTTTAATATTATAAGGTTGTTATATATTAATTTTAAAAGATGCTTTAAATATTTGATTTAAATACTTTTTCTGCTCAAAACAAAATAATATGTCTAATCCTGTTTTTTTATGGGTAATTAATTTTGTACCAATTGGTAATGCATCCCCTTTCTCCCTATAATTCATCTTTAATTGTTGCGGAATTTTTCTTTCTGAAATAGATTGTGCCATTCTCCTGCTTAAATGCTCCACGGGGAGTACATAATGAAGTTCATCCTCTGTAAAATAGCAGGTATGCTTTTTCATCAACTGGGTCCAGCCTCTCTTCCAGCCTCATTCCTAACCCCCTTTCTGTTTTTCCATGCACACTCCCCATCAACCACTGCATACGATTGGACAACGCCCTGCCCATTCCCCTAGGCCTACTCTCTTTGAGCTACTCCCCAGCCTGGAGAGTTCTTCATACCTTTGCCTATCGGGCAAGCACTTTCCATTTTTTAAATTTTTACCCTTTTACCATAATTTCTCTCTGCATTTCTCTTAGCAATTCCTTGACTCTTCAATCCTCCACCCCAGGTGATAAATTGCTCTAGTAGTTATACACATAGCACTACTATGTGTACTATACTGTATATTGTCAATTTTGAGGTATAATTTTTTTACACTTGTTAACGAAAAAAACCATTGAAACCTGTAAAGAATTTTAGTGAGTTTATTTGAGCCAAACTGTCGACATATGCCTGGAAGCAGAACCTCAATGAATTGAGATAATGCTCCGGAGAATGCAGGGTTACATCTATTTTTATACATTGCCATCAGAGGAGGGACATAGGTGGGCTACATGAAATTCATTGGATAAAGTCAAATAGTGGGAAACCCCTGGGATTGGATAAAAAGTAAAATGATGGACACATACTTAGGTGGGTACAGGAACAATTAACATGATAATGAAGGAATTTGAGGCATCTGTCCTGGCGCCTACCACATTTGGTTGTGCCCCAGGGGCTCCAGCAAAAGAAGGAAGTTACAAGTTACCCAGACATCTCACAGATATGTTATCTTAGAGGCAAAAAGGCAAATGGGCTCAGTAAAGAAGATCCAAGTTGATCTTTGTCAGGGAAGATAGCAGCCTAGGAATGACTGCCCACCATAACCTGTTTGTAGTTAAATATTTAATTTTCAGACCATCTTTTGTGGTTATCCTAGGTCTCTGAGTTTTCAAGACTGCCACACAGGCCTCCCCTGAGCTTGTCAGGTTAGCAGGTGGCTTCTTTCGTTCACACACTTAACATCTCAGAAATCAGAATGGGTCTTATAATGGCAAAAATGTTATTATTTGGCATAATTTATTTCTTAATTATTATTTATATAAAAAATGTTATTATTTGGCATAATTTATTTCTTAATTAACATAAAATAGTGGTGCATCTTATAGTTGATGGCATCTTAGATTGGATGAAATATGATAGTTCTTTATTATGGGTGTACCTCTACTTCTAGAGTGTGGATCACTTGCTTATATACTGCAATACTCTAAATAGCATGATGCACAATATGTATGTATTCCATAAGTAAAAATATTCTCTAGTTGAGTGAGTGGTACATGCACTAAAGCCCAGAAAATAGAATAAATGTTAAAAGACAGTGTAATTTTGATTGGTGAATTCTGAATAAGTTCTGTGGCTTGTTTCTTATCTTTAATATTGCACTGTAATTGTGTAAAATGTTATCGTTGGAGGAACTATGATTAAGGAAACATGGGATCTATCTAAAATATATTTTGCAACTTCCTGTGGACCCAGAACTATTTATAATCTAAAGCGTTTTGTTAGGAATAAATCCAGAGAAATCCATTCAGAAAACAATATAGTTTTGACACCATGGTAGACTGAAGTCAGAGTGACCCTCCAGATTTCCTGCTGGTAAGGAATTTTGCAGACCTGATACCATATCTACCTTGTTCATGTAACTGGTAAACAGAATTCATTGGGTGCCTGTTCAAAGCCTCTAGGTATAAAAAGACATTCCTCTGCCTCTTTTCTGTGCCACTCAAAAAATTAAAAGTCCTAGCATCACTTTTTTTTTTTTTTTTTTGCAATCTTTACAATCTGATTTTATTTTATTTTATTTTATTTTATTTTATTTTATTTTTAAATTTCTTTATTGAATAAGGTGTCACATATTTGTCCTCATCTCCCCATTCCCATCCCACACCCCTCCCCTTGGATGCCCCAACCCTCTGTTGAACTTAACCATTGGTTAGGCTCTTATGCATGCACACAAGACCTTTGGTTGATCTCTCCCCCCTCCCCCCACCCTCCCCTATCCTCCCTCTGAGGCCCGATAGTCCGATCGATGCCTCCTTGTTTCTGGTTCTGTTCTTGTTCATCAGTCTATGTTGTTCATCATTTCCCCTAGATGAGCGAAATCATGTGTCACTGTAGATATACTTATAAGAATTGAATGTGCGACGAGCAATAATAGTTATGCTGACAGGCAAATGAATCAGTCTGTAGTGAGTTTCTTTCTGGACCAACAGTTTTTTTGAGACCCAATATCAATGTCCACCGGTTCCCTATGAGTACATGTCGGCACTGACCCCTCAGCTCTGGATGGTGGACAAATGGTGGTAATGCAGGTCCGACTCCCTCTGGTTTGGTCTCGGCTGGACCCAGGGGCACTGCTTCACCCGGATCCAGGGGCCCACGGCCTCGCCCGGACCCGGGGCCAGGCTCACCCGGCTCCAGGGGCCCGCGGCCTCGCCCGGACCCGGGGCCCAGGGCTCACCCGGCTCCAGGGGCCCGCGGCCTCGCCCGGACCCGGGGCCCAGGGCTCACCCGGCTCCAGGGGCCCGCGGCCTCGCCCGGACCCGGGGCCCAGGGCTCACCCGGCTCCAGGGGCCCGCGGCCTCGCCCGGTCCCGGGGCCCAGGGCTCACCCGGCTCCAGGGGCCCGCGGCCTCGCCCGGTCCCGGGGCCCAGGGCTCACCCGGCTCCAGGGGCCCGCGGCCTCGCCCGGACCCGGGGCCCAGGGCTCACCCGGCTCCAGGGGCCCGCGGCCTCGCCCGGACCCGGGGCCCAGGGCTCACCCGGCTCCAGGGGCCCGCGGCCTCGCCCGGACCCGGGGCCCAGGGCTCACCCGGCTCCAGGGGCCCGCGGCCTCGCCCGGACCCGGGGCCCAGGGCTCACCCGGCTCCAGGGGCCCGCGGCCTCGCCCGGACCCGGGGCCCAGGGCTCACCCGGCTCCAGGGGCCCGCGGCCTCGCCCGGACCCGGGGCCCAGGGCTCACCCGGCTCCAGGGGCCCGCGGCCTCGCCCGGACCCGGGGCCCAGGGCTCACCCGGCTCCAGGGGCCCGCGGCCTCGCCCGGACCCGGGGCCCAGGGCTCACCCGGCTCCAGGGGCCCGCGGCCTCGCCCGGACCCGGGGCCCAGGGCTCACCCGGATCCAGGGGCGCACGGCCTCGCCCAGACCCAGGATTCAGCCTCACCCGGACCCAGGGGCGCACGGCCTCGCCCAGACCCAGGATTCAGCCTCACCCGGACCCAGGGGCGCATGGCCTCGCCCGGACCCAGGGGCACGTGGCCTCACCCGGACCCGGGGCCCAGCCTCACCCTGACCCAGTTCCCAGCTTCACCCAGACCCAGGGGCACGCGGCTTCACCCGGATCCAGGACCCAGCGGGGTTTCGTCTTCTTGATCCCATTTCCTGTTGGTCAATTCCATCTCAGTAATTTCTTCGGCCATTTTCTCAGAGCTCCAGGGCAGCCGCCGCAGAACTCGTTGGGCAGCGGGCTCGGCGAAGCTCCGGTGTGCCCGGTGCGCGGCAGCGGGCTGGTCCGGGGTGGCTGCGTCGGCCCTTGGGTCTGCAGCGGTGGCCAGTCACCGAGCATGCGCACCTGGCCTCTTCCGGGGCGTTGAGATTCTTGAAGGACTCGGAGGTCAGCAAGCGCGGAGTCTCCCACCCCATGACTCCTAGGGGCTCGTCTGTCCGTGCTCGGCAGCGAGTGGGGCCTTCCCCTCAGCCGGAGACCGCTGGGGGAACTGCGCCGAGCACGTTCCAGGCCGCCACTGTGTCGTCTGAGCCGTAGTTCTTAAAGTGTGATCTTTGGGTCGCCGGCATCAGCATCATCCCGAGTACCCCTCTCTTTTATTCTAGTTGTAGAGCGTCTGCTCAGTCAGCCCTCCGGTGGTTCTGGATGGTGTCTGCTCCGCTCTCCTGTCGTAGACTCAAAATTGTTGTGGTGGGCAGCAATCAGGCTTCCGCCCTATGCCTCCGTCTTGGTCTTCCTTTGTATAGTTAAGTCTTGATTGTTGTTGGTGTCGCTGGGAGGAATTGTCCTCCAGGCCAATTGGCCGTGCAGATCCTCTGTGTCTATAAAGGAAGAGTTGCTGTGTAGGAGACAGATTTATGGGCCGGGTCTTGGTGCAGCAAGGCTTTGGCGCTCATTGATTCTGCCTCTGAAATGTGTCCTTTATGCGAGTGGTTGAAATCTGGTGTCATCTCACACCGACCACTAGATGCCCTCGTTTCTGGGTCTCCAATGGTGTGTAGGTCAGCTACTACCTGAGACCACTCAGCAGGACTTACGGCAGAAACTGCAGTTTCCTCCTCCTGTCTGAGCGTCCCTAGAACAGTCCGACTAGAACCGCAGTTTATCTGGTCAAGCTGCCATAGGGCAGGCCACCCACATGCAAAAGCCGTTGCTTGGAGCCCAGGTGTGCCTGCAAGACGTGCGGGGCGGGTCTGCAAAACGAGCGGGGCGGGTCCCAGGGCGGGGCGGGTCTCAGGGCGGGGCGGGGCCTCAGGGCGCCACCAGGCCATGGCGAGGCGAACCGCTCTGGCTGTAAGTCTGCTTTTTCTGTTTTCCACGTTTCCAAGCCCCCTCATTCCGCACTCCAGCGCAGCAAACACTGATTGCTGGGCGCACCTCCACAAGGAAGTCACTCCCACTCTCCGACAGGAAGGCCGAGAGTCCAGCCTCTTCCCGCAGGCGTCTGGGGAGCTAATCTCCCCTAGGGTTGGAACAAAAGCCACAAGTCCCTTCCCCCGACCCACGCGCCTCCGCACCTCAGCTTCTCCAGAGTTCGCTCTTTCCTCTACTCTCTTAGCTGTAAATCCACCATTCAGCCAGCTCTCCTGTGGTTCTGGGTGGCAGACGCTCTGTGCGCGGCGAAGTTCCTTTGTTTAACTTTGAAATTGCTGTGTGCGAAGTTCCTTTGTTTGATTCTGCTGCCTTCTTGGTCCTCCTCTCTCAAAATGGCTAGAGGACTTGAGTGTAAGACAGGAAGTCTTAAGAATCCTCTAAGTCGGTGTTGGCGGTCTCCGGGGCCCCGAGGATCTAAGTGGGGAGCTGGGCCAGGTCGGTGACGCGGGTGAGCCCGTCTCGCAGAAAGATGGTCTCTTCCTTCACCGAGAGCCGCTGCGCCGAGTCCGCGGTCGCCGCCACAGCAGCTGCCGCGGCGCCCACGAGCTCATGGCCCCGGCTGCGGTGCTGGCTGAGAGGAGCCGCCGCCCGGTCTGGGGAGACGCGAGCAGGAGTCGCCGCGCTCACCAGTCCATCTTTTAGTTGTTTTTCCATAACTGCCATGCGAGGCAGCAGATCAGCCGTTCACCTCCGCCGCCATCTTCCAGAGTCCTCTCCCTAGCATCACTTTTAATCTAAAAGAGTGGTCTAATCTCAGTAGTCAAATGCACAGTCTGTGTAATAGTTAAAATTCCAAATGTTAAAATTTAAAATTCCAAATTGGAATTTTAAATTTTAACATTTAAAATTCCAATGTTAAAGCTTTGCCTGCTGGTTGGGTTTACTGCAGTAAAGAGGGCTGACGACTGTTTTCTGGTTACTCAGCTTCTACTCACATCTCTTGCCCTCTCCTCCTCAGGAACTTCAGTTTGTTCAAGGTTGGTGGGAGAGGCAGAGCAGGTAATAGGTAGGAACAAAGTCTATACTCGACTGGCGCCATGGCAAATAGACAATGGGTTCTTCTGGGACTGGAGGGTTTTTAGAGCCAACACTCTCCAGACTTTGCAAATGAGCCTACCTGACTCTCCTCCTCAGAGGCACCTTAGTGTGTTTCCAGGTTGGGAGCTTCCTGGTAATTCTCTTGGCGAGGGTGAGGTCTCTGCTGAATGCTAACTGCAGTAAGCCCTCAGTGCAGCTCAGTTCCTCTCTCTGCTCTGCTGTCTTAGGTTGCTATGACAGCCTCTTGCCTTGGAGGCCTCTGCAGGTTGCACACCAGCCCAAACATCAGGAACACTGTCAATCTCCTCAATCTTAAAACTCTGCCTCCCACAAGAATGCGCACAAAGAAGAAAAGGCCCTCCTTTGCCCATGTTGGGAGGTGGAAAATGGGGAAAATGCCACACCACTCCAACAATTTCCAAAGTTAGTAGCCGCTTCACTTTCCAACGTTGACACTTTCATACATTTGAAGAAGCTGTTTGCTGAGGCTTATGAAATTAGTGGTGCACCTGCTCCTTGACAAGTCCTGCTGTCCACTGTACCTGCCATCCCTGGCCTAGGGCCTCAGCCTAAATAGAGGAAGAAACACTGCCTTGTTTGCAGCCACTTCATCAATTTGTTTTATGACACAAGAGTATGAAACTCTGAATATCAAGATATCCTGTCGCTAATAGCAATGTCCTTTCCAGACAAGTACTTTGTTTTTAAAAATCAGCAATTTAAAAAGACCAGTTTCTTTAAGTTTGTTTCCAAATCATGTCATGTATTCATTTAGGATACTTAATCATTTTATCATGTTCAAGAACAACTATATTTCTGATAAATAGAACAAATAGAACATGAGGAGTGAGGAAACTTCAATTGTAAATAAAATAAGATTAAATCAAATAGAATTAACAATGTATATATGCACATATATGATATATAAGTTATTTCTGTATTTTAGCTGGCATTATACTTTAAGCACTTTTATTAAAAAGACTATATCTTCAACAGTGAGATTTCATCAGTATTTCTAAATTTGAGATGTAAATACTAAACATTTTTAATGTAAAATAAAATCTACACACATTTGTTGATGAGTTTCAGATCTAATTCTTCCAAAATAATAAGCATTATATGTGTATGAGCATGTGTGTACATATACACATTTATACATAGATATAAGCATATATATATATATATATATATATATATATATATATATATAATAGGAATAGACCTTGCTACAAATGTATATTGAATTTTTGAGATACCTTTCTGAAGTGGCTTTGTGTAATTTTGATGATCTTGTTTAATAAGGCATTTAAAAACAAAACAACAAATCTGAATTAAATATCCACTCTTTAAAGTCTAAGTCAAAGGCTATACACATGGAAGGCTGAAAAATAACCAGCTTTTAAATTCTGTCCTTTCAACAATACAACTGCACTTTCAAATGTGCTTTGTTGTTTTCTTTTAATTCACTAAAATTAATCTTATAGATGTAGATGCCAGATTTGCATTAATTAAAACTCTACTGTAGAAGCCAGGCTTAATTGCAATCAAATTTGCTTAATTATGCATGGCGAGAGATTCCCAAACGAGAAAGGTTTTAGTAAGGATTTTGGTTTTTTGCATTGACAAAATAAATTGAAATTGTCATTTTTTTGTGTTTTATGTAACACTTGTAAATAATTTGTGGAGCACCTTAAGTCTTCTATGTAAAGCAATGTTATTGCTTAAGTAATTATAACAATCTGCATTTTTCATTGTTAATTGTGGGTGTCAGACTCATTAATTTTAATTTAGAGACTGTAATGAAATTAAGAAAATTTTATGCTGATCTGCTGAAACTTGTCTTACAGGAAGTTGTTTAATACAACTAAAGTTTGAAAAAGTCAAGCTCATATTTGTAATTTGTATTTCAACAAATATAATCATTCCTCAACAGTTTTTCAGTAAAATCTGGTTTCAATACAAACCCAGATCAACTTTATGAATAATTTTGGTTTTTAAAAATCACTTGATGTTTCAATAAAGCAATAATTATATTTAAATGTAATTTAGAATTATACCTTTGGTTAAAGAAAATCTGCCAACATTAAAATATAGTTTCAATTCTATATTATCTGTTTTCTATAGGAAATTATGTTATTGGGAGGGGAAAAAGACAGACATAACCAAAATTAATTTAATCATTCTTAGATCAATGGATTATCAGTGCTATTTAATTCACATTTAATGTGAACCATTGTAATTATTTTGTCTCAGATAGCTGTCATACACCCATAGCTTTAAATACACCTTACTTGATTTTTAAATATGAATTTAAAACAAATTAATTCATTTGGAGATTAGCAAAGCATACATTTTAAATAAATAAGTAAATGAAAAGGAAAAATAATAGATCTTTTTTATTTTCATGTTAAGATGTTACACTTTGCTCTTGAAGCCTGTTTAAAATTTAAGTGGTAAAATTATTAATATAAAAACATAATGGAAACATAAAGTATCTTTCATGCTTATTTAGTAACAATTCAACTCTTAAGGAAATTAGCTAAAAAGCCTTCACCTCAATTATTATTCATCCAATTAAAAATTCCAAAACAATTACTATAAGTCTGCTTAAAACTAAGCATGAAAGTTTGGTAGTCAAACACACTTAGAATTGTTGACTGTCTCAAGAAGAAAGTGACAAAGCAAAGATTATTCTGTAATTAAGGCTAACCTTTAATTACAGGTCTTTTTAAATCAAGTTACTCTGAAGAGGTAAATAAATCACAAGGGTCTTGGCAGTGCTTCACTGCATGAAATACTCCACAACAAGGTACTGGTGGGTCAAAACTCTTTCCTGTTAACTCAATAGCAGACATAATAGAGATAAGAAACGCCTAGGCAAGACCCTCAAATCCTCAAATTGGTACCAAGCACCTCAAGATGCTTTCCCATAACTCATAAACAACGAGAAAAAGACAGTGTGGCCCAATGTTTAAAAAATTGATAGTGAAAATCCAGAACATTTTTTCACCCAAGACTTTAGTTTGAGGACTACTTTTGCATTTCACTTACCCGGACAAAAGCCTTAACATCTATTCATCTTCTATTTCCTCACAAAAACATTTAATCCCTATTCCATTTTTTACATTCTTAATTCGAACCAATATTTTTTTGTTTGTTAATCCTCACCTGAGGATATTTTTTTTTTCCATTGGTTTTCAGAGAGTGGAAGGGAGGGAGGGAGAGAGAAAGAAAGATAAGTATCAACCTGAGAGAGACACATCCGACTGGTTGCCTCAGGCACGCACCCCAACCAGGAGCAGGGAGCGAACCTGCAACCCAGGTAGTACCCTTGACCCGTAATGTAACCTGAGACTCTTTGTGCCTGGGCTGATGCTCTAACCATTTAGACACACTGGACAAGGCAATTCTAACCAATTTTTACTAGCCCCTGAAGAACCAGTAGACTACTATGCCAAACTAATTTTCTATGGGTTTCTGTGCCTGTGCTTAGGATATTATAGAGGGCTTCTTCAGTGAGATGCAGTCAGGATGAATAAGGAAGATTTAATATCCTATTATTTTTCAAAGCCCAGGTATAGTTATATATCAGTGCACTAGCTGAATTTGTTTTCTGATGCTCCTTACTCTTTAGAATAATTTTATCTCTTAGTTATGCTTTTGTCTCTATTCATGTTTAATTCTTCATGTTTTTAGTTTGCTTTCTCATTAGGAAGTCACTTCTTCACTCTGTTACCTGCCTTTTCACTCTCTGTTTCTAATTCCTAAGTACTTTTCCCAGCCATATTTTTACCCCTTTCGGTCACTCTTTGTTGCCTATATTCTCTATTCTATTCTCTGTCCCATTTCATCCTGTCCTCTCTGCCCCTGGTTTCACCCAGAGATGCTATTATGATGATTGATTTACACAGTGAAGAACATTCCATAGGTATCCTATTGCTACACAACATACACATCCCATACCACAATAAATCTAAAAATAACTAGCAAAAGGAGACGTTTAAGTTGAGAGTTAAAAGTGCTAACAGGGTCAACTGGTACAGTCATTGTGTGGATGGTGGTTTCACTGCCTTGGAGACAAATGGGCAAAAGCCAGTGGAGCTGGGCACTCATGATGAAATCAGTAATAAATCAGACACAGAGTATAAGCATGAATCAAATTACTATACTCAAATAAGAGCTAGGCACAGACTTGAAAGGAAAATATGTCATTTCCTTCCCTTTCCCACCATCTGACTTCTATCCATCTTTTGTTTCTTACTTGATGCCTGTCTTTCTTATCCTGCCTTTATTTTTGTTTCTCTTTTCTATAGTTTTCTAAAGAAGCAAGATTTATATCCTAATCCTGAAATGTCAGTGCTTTTCATTAAATGTGATTTGATGTGTTAAGACCCGATTTCAGGTTTCTAAAGAGTCAGGTGTGTAATGGGGAATAACATTTGTATATCTCAAGACATGAAAGCCTGTTCACAATTCAGAAATGAACAGACATAACATCCAAAAATAATTTGTAATCTTTGTATGAACTCTAATAAGACACTCTATTACTTAGGAAAAAATGTCACTTTTTTGTTCTCTTCTCTTCTGTTCCTAGACTCACATTATTTTAATTGTTCTTTCAATCATTCAATAACCACCCTCTCCTCAGATGTAGCCACAAGAGCATCTGCGTTAAACCACTTGTGAAACATATTAAGCACAACCTCAAAAAGTGCAGTAGAAATATTGATTGGTTGGAAACAATAACACCAGACAGAATGAACTAGCTGTTCCCTCAAATGGGCCACTCATTTTAGGCCAAAACCCAGGTTGGTTTTAGAGAAGAAGTAAAACAAAAGCAGATTTTGCCAACTTTTGAGCTTTTCCTTAAGCACTTATTTTTTTTTCCTTTTTATTATTGATTTAAATATAAGAAAAAGTAGAGAGAATAGGAAAATGAATCCCATGTACCTATCACACAGCTTTACCACTTGTTTCCTCTTCCCAATCACTATATGTCAGCCATATACTGTATAATCCACAGATCCCAATGCACCTTTCACCAACTATTATATATATTTAAAAAAGAGCCCTTTATCTTTCAAATATATTAAAATTTACTACAAAATTGTGTCATTTCAAGTAATAAAAAATATTTGTCATCTGTCTACTGTATACAAAAATCTAAGTGGGTCACTCTAGGGAGGATCTGGAGAGTTTAAACAACACTCTTTCAAAAGACCAACCATTCCTCCTACCTGCAAAAGTATCCAGTGTCTCCTACTTTGAATCTATTCAGGTCTCCTTCATGGAAATTAATTTGCATTTGTTGTTTTTCTCTGGTTTAAAGCACAGTTATTTTTTTTATCTAGACCTCTCCAGTTTTTTTAATTTAGTTGATATCACTTCTACGACTGTATCATATACACTTCCTTTGTTTTTAAGGATTATACCTCTTTTATTCTTCTATTTTTGTTTAGCTAATTTCAGGAATAATAGCTATGTTCATAAGCTAATTTTGCATGTCCTCACTTTAATGTTGAAGCCATTTTTACTAGGGCATTGATACTTAAAGTTACTAGCACATTCAATGTGATAATGGTGGGATTCTGAGTTGACAAAGAGGAGAGAACAGAAATTTCAGATTAGAGAAAAGGCATAAGGAAAGCATTGCTTATATACTGCTAGTAGTTTCTTTGTCCTATATCTGATATGTTTATTTGCATTAACATAGCCATATTCCCAGTACTATCTCTGTATTTTTTAAAATATATTTTATTGATTTTTTTACAGAGAGGAAGGGAGAGGGATAGAGAGTTAGAAACATCAATGAGAGAGAAACATCAATCAGGTGCCTCCTGAACACCCCCCACCGCCCCCCCCGCCCCGCACTGGAGATGTGCCTGCAACCAAGGTACATGCCCTTGACCAGAATCGAACCTGGGACCCTTGAGTCCGCAGACTGATGCTCTATCCACTGAGACAAACCGGTTAGGAGCTATCTCTGTATTTTGATTGATAATACATTAGCAATTGTGGAGAGATAGGCAGAGAGGAATTGTAACTATTCCATGTCCTCCATGTAGTTTCTTTTTTTTTTCTGGAAAAATGTCATATGCAAAGCATGCTGCCCTTTTACACTATTTATAATGAACATCTATAATAATAAAAGCCTAAGCGACCATCACCACCAAACGGACAACCGAACAGGCTGTGTGGGGCAACTAGGCCGGCAGAGGGTTAGTGAGGGACAACCAAATGACTGAGCAGCAGGCTGCGTGGGGCAACCAGGCCCGCAGGGGGCGGGGGGCAGTTGGGGACAACCAGGCCAGCAGGGTGAACAGGCCAGCAGAGGGGGGCAGTAAGGGGCAACCAGGCTGGCGGGGGGGTGGGGCAGTTAAGGGTGACCAGGCCAGCAGAGGGGCAGTTGGAGGTGACTAAGCTGGCAGGGGGGCAGTTGGGGGTGACCAGGACAGCAGGGGGGGGCAGTTAGGGGCAATGAGGCAGGCAGGCAGGTGAGCAGTTAGGAGCCAGTGGTCCTGGATTGCGAGAGGGATGTCCAGGATTGGAGAGGGTGCAGGCTGGGCTGATTTTTGTGCACCGGGCCTCTAGTTTTTCTATAATATCTGTCTCTAAAAGGGAGATGTAAGGTAGGAATAATGTGTGGTTGATATGAAACCATCAGCTGCATAATGCTGGAGGAGGAAAATATCTTAACAGAGCAAGCTGAGGGTGACTTGTCACTGCATTTAAAGCAGTTAGGAGGGGAGAAGATGTGGCCCAATTAGGCAGACCTTTCTTGCACCGCCTTCCAGGGCAAGACTAGAAATAAAATTGGGGAACATTCACCCAGAATTACCAATTGAGGTCCAGCTGAGGAGGAGACTTATATCAAGGAAGGACAGAAAACACCTGGAGAGTGGTGGGAAGGTGGAGGTCAGAAGAGGGGACGCTGAGCTACCTGAGGGCTATTTTCCTAGAACATCGAGACTTGGAACCTAGGCTGGGCTCCAAGGCCAGAGCAGCAGAGCCAAGAACAGCAGCCCACCAACATCCCGCCGTGAAAGGCGGCAGGGCTTCTGGTCACTGGGGAGACTGGAGAGACTGGAGCTGGTCGGAGGTAAAACCTCAGTGTGTGTGTGTGTGTGTGTGTGTGTGTGTGTGTGTGTGTTGGGGGATGAGGGGCGTTTAAAACCCAGAGCACAGGATTTTCGTTTGCAGCTACTCACCTGAGGCTTTGGTGCAGAGAAGGCTGTGAGGACTGGAGCTGCCCAAAGGGAGGGTGGGATGGGAAGCATTGGGGAGAGACATGGAAAAGCAGCAGCAAGGAAACCTGCCTTCAGTCATAACGCCCCCGCCCCCGCCCCCAACCAAAACAGCCATTTTTCCTGAGAGGCACATGCCCCTCCCAGAAGTCATGTCTCAGGAAACGGAAAAAAACCCTGCCCTTGGTGATACAGCCCACCCCACCCTCGTGTGGCAGTACACCCCACTATTTCAAGAACCTGACTGGTGCTTCCCCCTCACGGGAGAACAGATAGAAACTCCAGGTTTCCAGCTGGTCCCACTGAACTGCATAGAGGATCTCCACCCAGCTGGGGGCAGGGAACAATTCTGGGACACTTCAGAGGAGTAGCCCTTGGATAGAGAAACACACCCACCACTTTCCCTGGAATCTGAACAGCACCTCCCCATCATGGGAGACCCAGAGGTCTAGACTCCCAATTCTGCCTAAAGGCCTTTCAGAAACAGACTTTGGAGTGATGAGATTGACGGCTGACTGGCAGGTGAAGGCAGGTGAAGGCAGAGCCTGGGGAACCTGGAGAACCTGGGGAAGTTTGCTGACCCCTCCTGGGCCCTGTGCTGCTAACAAACCAGCCTTAGAGGTCAAACAGCTTGACCCCTCCTGTGTGCTGCCAAGTCCTGTGGAGACAGACACAAACTCTGGGTCACTTGAAGCATCAAACAGGTTGCTGAGAGCCAAAGGAGGACGGTTTCTGACAGTGGTTAGCACCTAAGTACCTCCGGGAAGCCAATAATGGGCAGACAAAACAGTCAGCCACAATCTTTAGAAGAGCAGGACCCAGAGGGAGCTCCCAGAAGGCACTGCACTCTGCTGAGATACACGACACTTCACCTTTTTTTTTCTTCTTTGTTTCTTTTTTTTTTCTTTCCATTTTCTTTATCTTCATTATTTTTCTTCTTTATTAATTTGTTATTATTTTAGTCTCTATTTTTTTCTTTGATATATGTATTCTTTTTTCTCTTTGCTTATTCTAATTTTTCTTTCTTTTGTTCTTTCACTTGCTTTCTTTTTTCTTTTTCTTATTTTTGGTCTAACTGTTTTCTCCTCTATTATCTTTTTCAGGTTATTTTCTTCCTCTTTTCTTTTACTAGTATACCTTTTCCCTTACCCTATTCCTTATTCTTATTTTCTTTATTTCATTTCTGCCCAATCATGTAGGTTTTTCTTCCCCTGTTTTTTTCTCCTCACATTTTCTCTTTTTTTTCTTTTATCATTCTTTTCTCTTTCCTAATTATCTCTATTTTTTGTTGTTACTTTTGTTCTGTTTAAGAGTTTTGTGTTGTTTTGTTTTGTTGTGTTTTGTTCTGTCAGCACCTGCACAACAGCTTGCACAACATGGGTGGAGGTGAGCCTCACAGTCAGCTAGTCTGAGAGATTTCAGCCACTAATGAGACAACAACATTCAAGACCCAATTACAACAGAACCCAAGTAACTCACACAAGGGACATTCCTAGAGCACCCAGCTAAGGAGATATAAGAGACTGCACTTGGTTAAGCAAAATACTTACTATATAAGGCCACCTCACAAAGACTGGGAGGCATAGCAATTTGCTCTAATACATAGAAACAAATGCAAAGGGACAGCAAAAATGGGGAGGCAAAGACACAACTACCAAATGAAAGAGAAGGAGGAATCACCAGAAAAGGAAGTAAATAAAATGGAGGCAAGCAATTTGTCAGATAAGAATTCAAAGTAATGACTATAAGGGTGCTCAAACAACTTAGTAATAACTACAGACAACTTGAGAGCCACACCAGCATGAAAAAAGAGGTAGAAACTAAAAGACCTACTAGTACTATTTAAATCTCATGAGTTCTCATTGTTATTACTTCATTTTAATAAATAGTTGGCTTATTGATGTATATAGATTTTGCTATCTTATAGTGATAGATATAATAAAAGAATGAATTTGAACCTTAAAAAGAAAGAATCATTTGGAAATGAGGAATGACATAGCTGAAATAAATAATAACTTGGAAAGAATAAATAGCAGACTAGAAGAAGCAGAGGACAAAATCAGCAAATTAGAAGACAAAGTAGAAAAAATACCCATTCCGAGCAGCAATTGGAAAAAAAATTAATAAACAGGAGTAGACTTTAAGGGAGCTTTGGGACAACATGAAACATAACAACATTCACATCATAGGGGTACCAGAGGAGAAGAATCTGAGCAAAGCATAGAAAACCTGTTTGAAGAAATAATGACCGAAACTTCTTAAAAGCTGCAAGAGAGAGACAGAAGTTATCTACAAGGAAGCTCCCATTAGACTGTCCGTTGATTTGTCAATAGAAACACTCAGGCCAGAAGAGAGGGGCATGAAGTATACAAAGCAGTGAAAAGCAAAGGATTGAATCCAACACTACTCTATCATTCAAAATGGAAGGTGAAATAAAGGCTATCATTCAAAATGGAAGGTGAAATAAAGAGCTTCACAGACAAAAAACAACAACAAACAAACAAACAAAAAACCAAAGGAATTTACTGCCACCAAACCAGCACTGCAAGAAATATGACCTGGCCAGTTTTGATAGTGGTTACAGTGTCGGCCTGTGGACAGCAAGGTTTTGGGTTAAATTCCTGTTTGAGGGCATATACATTGGTTGCAGGCTCAATTATGGCCCTGGTCATGATGTGAATGGGAGGCAACCAATCAATGAGTCTGTCACACATCAATGTCTCTCTCTCTCTCTCTCTCTCTCTCTCTCTCTCTCTCTCTCTCTCCCAGCCACCTCCCTCCCCTCCACTCTCTGTAAAATAAATAAATAAATAAATAAATATCAGCCTGAAGAGAGGAAATATCTGGCTGACAGGACTTCCAGAGAGCCCTTCCTTCCATCCTACCTCTTGCTCTGTGGGAAGATATGGCACACTGATTATGATGCCACCAGACTCCACACCAGGGGATGGGGCAGTTCCCACTGGGGATGCAATAATTCCCAAAAGGAAACCTGAGTACTGTAAATAAGAAAGAATTGTGCCTTAGCTGATTTGGCTCAGTGGATAGAGTATTGGCTTGTGGACTGAAGGATCCTGGGTTCAATTCCATCAAGGGAAGATGCCTGGGTTGCAGGCTGTATATTGGGAGGGGATGGCATGTAGGAGGCAGCCAATCAATGATTCTCTCTCATCATTGATGTTTCTAACTTGCTCTCTCTCCCTCTCCCTTCCTCTCTGAAATCAATAAGAATATATTTTAAAAAAGAAAGAATGGCTGTTGAAAAGACAAAATAACAAGTGATTACTGCACACCATTATCTCCTTTTTCTATCTATTAGTAATCATTGAAAAGATGAGAAAACAGCAGACTTTTATGAATAGAACAATCAATCAGCTGGATTATTATCTCTGTTTTCTTTAATCTTCTTCCATCTTGAATAACTCCATTCTTAGCATCTTGCTAAAATTGCTATTCTGCTCTCCACAGGAGTGAATCCTCCTCTGTGCAGACTTTCTCACCTCTGCCTGGTCCTCTTCAGTGTCCCCTGGAGTACCCTGCACCCAAAATAGTTTGCTCATTATATTAGCCATTGAAAAATGGGATCTCGAACAAGTGATACTATGGAAATAGTGTACACAACATTATATCACTCATCACTGTGTTTCATTTTTTAAACAAAAAATTCAATATTGAAAACTTAAAAGAAAAAATCCAGGATAGGAATATGTCCTTAACACAAGACCTTTTTTAAGCGTGACTTGCGATTCAGAATTATAGTACCTCATATTTGTAAAGTAGATAAGCCCCTTATTTGATATTCAGAACAACCATGTGAGCTAGACATTATATTCCCTGATACACAAATGAAGAAAAAGAGACAGAGAAACTAAGCAATTTGCTCAAGAATATGCTAAGAGTAAACAACAGAGCAGGATTCAACTCTAATTTTATGAAAAGTCAATGTTTTTTCATAGAAGTCAGGAGAAGATCAATGGGGGTGGAAGAAGCACCACTTGAGGTACTTATTCAAAATTATGCATTATATTTATTAATTCAATCAATACTTATTGAGCCTACTATGTTCCAGACACTAGTCTAAATACTGATCGTATACCAGTAAACAGTGGTAAATAAACCCCTTCCCTGTGGAACTTATATTTCAGTGGTAGAAGATGAATGAATAAATGAATAGAATATATATTATGGTTAAGTGGTGATGAGTGATATACATAAAAAGAGAGAGAGTAGACTAGGGAATGTTCAGTTGGTGGCTTCTGTGGGGGTAGCAATTTTAAATAATTCAGTCCAAGAAGCTCCCACTGAGAATGTAGCATTTAGATAATGGACTGAGAAAGGTGATATGATCCACACCCTTATCTGAGGAAGGGCATCAATGGCAGTGGGAATAGCAGGTAAAAGGTCCCAAGCAAGCATATCTTATCTAATAAAGAGGGAATATGCAAATTGACCATCACGCCCTAACGGCCAAGATGGCAGCGCCCACAGCGGAAGCCGAGTTCCGTAAGGAGCCTTAATGAGCAATCAATCAGCAGGGACCTGAGGCTGTGTGGCGCTGGGCCAGGGCAAGTGACCTTAGGCTGTGCCCCCCCGCCCAGCAGGGCTTGACAGTGGACCTCAGGCCACACCCTCCGCCATAGCAATGGGCCAGCAGACCTAAGGCCACACCCCACACCCCAGCGCCAGGCTGTGGGACCTGAGGCCGCACCCCCCGCCCAGCAGGGCTTGACAGGGGACCTCAGGGTGCACCACCCGCCTGGTGGAGCTTGACAGGGGACCTCAGGCTGCACCTTCTGCCCCGGCACAGGCTGGGGGACCTCAGGCAACCTGAGGCCATGCCCCTCACCCAGCGGGGCTTGATGGGGGTGGGGCCGGCCAGGTTTGGATCTAGCTCAATGAGGGTGGGGCTGGCCAGGTCTGGGTCTCTTGCGATGTCGAGGCACACGTGGGTGGGCAGGGACTTGACTCAGGTTCCTGTGGTGTGCCCCAGACTCTGACAGGAGGAAAATTTTCATATACATTTTACTAATTTTCTTTCATCTCTGACACTTTTATTATAGAGAAAGGGCAAATAGCAATATTAAACTACACTGAGTGGCCAGATTATTATGATCTCTGAATGCATAATAATCTGGCCACTCAGTGTGTGTGTGTGTGTGTGTGTGTGTGTGTGTGTGTGTGCGTGTGTGTGTGTGTATATATATATGTATATATATATATATATATACTCTCTAATAAAATGGTAATATGCAAATTAACCATCACTCTGCTACATAAGCCACACCCACCAGCCAAGCCACGCCCACCAGCCAATCAGGGAGAGTATGCAAATTAACCCCAATCCAAGATGGCTACAGCCACAGAGAGCAAGGTTTCCCAGGTAACAGAGCAAGCCAAGCTTTCCATAGCCATTGCAGGCCTAAGCCTCCACTCAAGCTACAAAGTTTCAGTTATAGAAGGTAAACAAATTCAAACAAATGGCGGCAGAATGGAGCTTGAGAGAGCAGGCCAGGGTTGCCGGCGGCAACAGGGGAAGCAAAGCTTTAAAGCACACCCTGGCCGGGCTCACCCGCTTAAGGCTACAAAGTTTCAATTGTAGAAGGTGAATTAACTGCCACAGAAAATGGCTGCCACCCCGGAGGGAGCAGCAGGCTTGGCTCCGCTCCAGGCTACAAAGTTTCAATTGTAGAAGGAAAATAAATTCCAGATACCAGGGCCTCCGCTTGGGTCGCCAGGGGGCGTGGCCAGCCTGCAAACCACCACAGGCCCCTCGCTCAGGCCGCCCCACGCCCCAAGGGAACCCCACCCTGATCCGGGACACCCTTCAGGGCAAACCAGCTGGCCCCCACCCGTGCACCAGGCCTCTATCCTATCTAATAAAAGAGTACTATACAGATTGATCATCACTGCAACACACAATATAGCTGCCCCCATGTGGTCAAAGATCCTGCCCCCATGTGGACACAAGATGGCCACTACAAGATGGCCAGCAGGAGAGGGCAGTTGGGAGGCACCAGGCCTGCAAGGGAGGGCAGTTGGAGGTGATCAACCCTGCAGGAGAGGGCAGTTAGGGGTGACCAGGCTGGCAGAGAAGAGAAGCTGGGGGCAAACAGGCTGGCAGGGGAGCAGTTCAGCATCAACCAGGCTGGCAGCAGAGTGGTTAGGGGGTGATCAGGCTGGCAGGCAGAAGCGGTTACGGGCAATCAGGAAGGCAGGCAGGCAAACAGTTGGGAGCCAGCAGTCCTGGATTGTGAGAGGGATGTCCGACTGCCCGTTTAGGACCGATCCCAGGATCGGGCCTAAACGGGCAGTCGGACATCCCTCCAGGAGTCCCAGATTGGAGAGGGTACAGGCTGGGCTGAGCGACAACCCCCCACCGTGCACGAATTTCGTGCACTGGGCTTCTAGTATGTATATATATATATATATATATATATATATATATATATATATATATATATTAGAGTCCCAGTGCATGAATTCATGCATGGGTGGGGTCTCGCCAGCCTGGCCAGTGGGAGGGGACATGGGCAGATGGCTGGCCTGCCTGCTGGTCGAACTCCTGGTCGAGGGGACAATTTGCATATTAGCCTTTTATTATATAGGATATACACTGAGTGGCCAGATTATTACGTGTTCAGAGATCATAATAATCTGGCCACTTGGTGTATTTCCTCTAATTAATTCCCTTTTAATGTGTACGAATTTCGTGCACCAGGTCACTAGTTGTAAAATATTTGAGCAATATCAAAAAAGCTGGTGTGGCAGAATCAAAGTGAGAAAGTGGAGTGTCTGAAGAGATGAGATCAGAAATGTAACTGGACATTAGATTATGTGTATTATAAATATACCATTGTAATAATTTTGGCTTTGACTCTGAGTGAAATCAGAAGTCCTGCAGGGTCTCGTGATATAACTTAATTTTTTTAAAGAACCACCTCTGGTTGCTGTTGTACAAATAATAGAGACTGTAGTGGGGTTAGGGCAAACTTAGGGGGAAACTTTGGAGGCCACTACATTCATCAAGAACAGAGATGATGGTGACTAAGATCAGGACAGGAACATAGAAGGCATTGAGAACTGGTCATATTCTAACTCTATTTTGAAGGCAATGCCACAAGATTTGTTGTTAGTTCTAATGTGCTGTGTGAGAAAAAAGAAGTTGAGCATGACTTCATTCAGAAGTAGGTGGAGTCCAGCCGGTGTGGCTCAGTGGTAGAGTGTCAACCTATGAACCAGGAGGTCATGGTTTGATTCCTGGTCAGGGCACATACCTGGTTTGTGGGCTAGATCCCCAGTGGCTGGGGGGTGGGAAGGGGTGGTTGCAGGAGACAGCCAATCAATGATCCTCTTTCATCATTGATGTTTCTATCTCTTTCCCCCTCTCCCTTCCTCCCTTAAATCAATAAAAATATATTAAATATATATATATATATATATATATATATATATATATATATATATATAACAATTTTTTTAAAGAAGTAAGTGGAGCCAGTTGCAGTCAATTGGGAGTTTGTTGCTGAAAAAAGTCAAGTTTGAGAATCTTATTAGATGACTAAGTATAGATGTTAAAAAAACAGTTTAACTTCAGTAGATAGATCTGATTAAAAAATATATTTGGTTCCATACAAATCTTATGATTTGTACTGTTTCTTTAAAGAATGAGATTGGGGTTTTGATGTGATATTACATTAAATCTGTATATTTCTTTGGGCAATATGGCTATTTTAACTATATTGATTCTTCCAATCCATGAACGCTGGATATTTTCCATTTTGTTGTGTCATTTTCAATCTCTGTTAATAATGCTTTGTAATTTTCAGTATACAGGTCTTTCATATTCTTCGTTAAGTTTATTCCTAGGTATTTTATTCTTTTGGCTGAAATTGCAAAAGGAATTTTTTTAAATTTATTTTTCTGAAATTTCCTTGTTAGTATAAAGGAAGACAATGGACTTTAGCACATTGGTTTTGTATCCTGCAACATGACTGTATTTGTTTATTCTTTCTAATGTTTTTTGGGTAAAGACTTTAGGGTTTTCTATATACAGAATCATGTCATCTACAGAAAGTGACACTTTTACTTCATCCTTCCCAATTTGGATGCCTTTTCTTCCTTTCTCTCACTTTATTGCTCTGGCTAGAACTTCCAGCACTATGTTGAATCAGAGTGGTGAGAGTGGGCCTCCTTATCTTGTTCCTGATTGTAGAGAAAAAAGCTTTTAGTTTTTCACAATTGAGTATAATATTGGCTGAGGGTTTATCATATATGGCCTTCCATTCCTATTTTATTTAATGTTTTAATTACAAGTGGATGTTGTATCTTATCAAATGTTTTTTCTGTGTCTATTGATGAGATCTTATTATTTTTATCCTTTCTTTTGTTGAGCCATCCTTTTGCCCCTGGAATGAACCCCACTTGATCATGATGTATTATCTTTTTGATGTATTGTTGTATTTGATTTGCTAGTATTTTATTTAGGATTTTTGCTCCTGTATTCATCAGATATATGGGTCAGTTGTTTTCTTTTTTTGTGTTATCTTTGCCAGGTTTTGGTATCAGGGTTATGTTGGCCTCATAAAATGTTTTAGGAAGTAATGTCTCTTCTTCAATTTTTTGAAAAGACTCCAAATAGCCAAGCAATCCTGAGAAAAAAAAGAACAAAGCTGAAGGCATCACACTACCTGACTTCAAGTTATACTACAGAGCTTCGCTAATCAAAAGAGCATGGTATTGCTAGAAAAACCAGATACACAGATCAATGGAACATAATTGAGAGCTCAGATATAAAACCACATGTATATAGGCAGATAATTTTTGAAAAAGAAGTCAGAAACACACAATGGAGTAAATAAAGCCTCTTCAATAAATGGTGCTGGGAAAATTGGAAAATCACATGCAAAAGAATGAAATTGGATCACAGTTTGTCCCCATGTACAAAAATTAATTCAAAATGGATCAAAGACCTATATATAAGATCTGAAACAATTAATTACATAAACGAAAGCATAGATAGAGAACCTTTTATGAACTTGACTCCAAAGGCAAGGAAAGTAAAGGCAAAAATAAATGAATGGAACTATATCAAACTAAAAAGCTTCTGTACAGCAAAAGAAAACAATAACAAAACAAAGAGGCAGCCAATTGAGTGGGAGATAATATTTGCAAACAATAGCTCCAACAAAGTTACATATATATATATATATATATATATATATATATATATATATATCTCCAAAATATGTAAAGAACTCATAAAACAACACCAAACAAACAAACAGCTCAATAAAAAAATGGACCAACACCTTTCTCAAGAAGACATACAAACAGCAAACAGATATATGAAAAGATGTTCAACCTCAATAGCAATTATGGAATGCAAATCAAAACTACAATAAGAAACCATCTCACACCTGTTAGAGTTGCTATTTTTAATAAAACAAGTAATAACAATTGTTTAAGAGGTTGTAGAGAGAAGAGAACGCTCATTCACTGATGGTGGGAATGTAGACTAGTATAGCCACTAGGGAAAAGAGTATTGCAATTCCTCAAAAAATTAAGAATTAACCTACAATAAAAGAGATAATAAAGATCAGAACAGAAATAAATGACATAGAGACAAAAAAAATACAAAAGATCAATGAAACCAAGAGCTGGTTCTTTGAAACGATAAACAAGATTGATAAACCTCTAGCCAGGCTTACCAAGAAGCAAAGAGAGAGGGCCCAAATAAACAAAATCAGAAATGAAAGAGGCAAATTTACAACAGACCCCACAAAAATACAAAACATTGGAAAAAAATATAATGAACAACTCTACTCTAACAAACTAAACAACCTAGAGGAAATGGACATATTCCTAAAAAAATAAGACCTTCCAAAACTCAATCAAGAAGAATAAAAAAATCTCAACAGATGAATAACTAAGGCGGAAATTGAAGCAGTCATCAAAAAGCTACCAGCAAACAAAAGCTCGGGGCCAGACAGCTTCACAGGAGAGTTTTACCAAACATTCAAAGAAGAACTAAAACCTATTTTTCTCAGACTATTCCAAAAAAATTCAAAAGGAAGGCACATTTCCAAGCGCTTTCTATGAAGCCAGCATCACCCTAATACCAAAACCAGACAAAGACACCACAAATAAAGAGAATTACAGACCAATATCCCTGATGAACACAGATGCTAAAATCCTCAACAAATTCTAGCAAATCATATCCAGCATTACATTAGAAAGATCATACAATGTGACCAAGTGGGATTTATTCCAGGGATGCAAGGCTGGTCCAATATCAGCAAATCAATAAACGTGATATATTACATAAACAAATTGAGAGACAAAAATCACATAGTCATATCAATTGATGCAGAAAAGGCATTTGACGAAATCCAACACCCTTTCCTGATAAAAACTCAGCAAAGTGGGAATAGAGGGATCATACTTCAACATAATAAAAGCCTCATATGACAAACCTACAGTCAACATCATACTCAATGGGCAAAAACTAAAACCATTTCACCTAAGAACAGGAACAAGACAGGGATGACCACTTTCCCCACTCCTGTTCGACATAGTACTGGAAGTGCTAGCCATAGCGATCAGACAAGAAGAAGAAATATAAGGCATCCAAATTGGAAAAAAAGAAGTAAAATTGTCATTATTTGCAGATGACATGATATCCTATCTAATAAAAGTGTAATATGCAAATTGACCATCACTCCAACACACAAGATGGCTGCCCCCATGTGGTCAAAGATGGCTGCCCCCATGTGGACACAAGATGGCCAGCAGGGGAGGGCAGTTGGGAGGGACCAGGCCTGCAAGGGAGGGCAGTTGGGGGCAATCAAGCCTGCAGGGGAGGGCAGTTAGGGTGACCAGGCTGGCAGAGGAGCGAAGTTGGGGGAAACCAGGCCTGCAGGGAAGGGCAGTTGGGGGGACCCAGGACTGCTTGGAAGAACAGTTGGAGGGGACAAGGCCTGCAGGGGAGCAGTTAGGCATCAATCAGGCTGGCAGGGGAGTGGTTAGGGGGTGATCAGGCTGACAGGCAGAAGCGGTTAGAGGCAATCAGGAAGACAAGCAGGCAAGCAGTTGGGAGCCAGCAGTCCTGGATTGTGAGAGAGATGTCCAACTGCCCATTTAGGCCCGATCCCAGTACGATCGGGCCTAAATGGGCAGTCGGACATCCCTTGAGGGGTCCCAGATTGGAGAGGGTGCAGGCTGGGCTGAGGGACACCCCCACCCCATGCACGAATTTCATTCACCAGGCCTCTAGTTGTACATATAAAACCCTAAAGACTCCATCAAAAAACTACTAGAACCAATAAATGAATTTGGCAATTTAGCAGGATACAAAATTAAAACCCAGAAATTTATGGCTTTTTTATACATCAATAATGAACTCACAAAAAGAGAAGCTAAAAAAAAAATCCCATTTACCATTGCAACAAAAATATTAAGATACCTAGGAATAAATTTAACAAAGGAGGTAAAGGACCTGTACTCAGAAAATTACAGGATGCTGAAAAAAGAGCTAGAGGAAGACATAAACTAGTGGTTCTCAACCTTTCTAATGCTGCAACCCTTTAATACAGTTCCTCATGTTGTGGTGACCCCCAACCATAAAATTATTTTCGTTGCTACTTCATAACTGTAATTTTGCTGTTGTTATGAATCATAATGTAAATATCCTGTGTTTTCCAATGGTCTTAGGCTCTACAGCAGCGGTTCTCAACCTGTGGGTTATGACCCACAGGTTGAGAACCGCTAGCAGGGTCGCCTAAGACCATCGGAAAGCACAGATATTAGGCTCTATAGCAGCGGTTCTCAACCTGTGGGTCGTGACCCACAGGTTGAGAACCGCTAGCAGGGTCACCTAAGACCATCGGAAAACACAGATATTTACATTATGATTCATAACAGTAGTAAAATTACAATTATGAAGTAGCAACGAAAATAATTTTATGGTTGGGGGTCACCACAACATGAAGAACTGTATTAAAGGGTTGCAGCATTAGAAAGGTTGAGAACCACTGACATAAACAAATGGAAGAATATACCATGTTCAAGGATTAGAAGAATCAACATCACTAAAATGTTCATACTACCCAAAGCAATCTATAGATTCAATGCAATCCCCATTAAAATACCAACAGCATATTTCAAAGACCTAGAACAAACTCTCCAAAAATTCATCTGGAATAAAAAAGGACCCCAAATAGCTGCAGCAATCTTGAGAAAGAAGAACACAGTTGGAGGGATCACAATACCAGGTATCAAGCTGTATTACAAAGCCGCTGTTCTCAAAACTGCCTGGTACTGGCACAAGAACAGACATATAGACCAATGGAACAGAACAGAGAACCCAGAGATCAACCCATGCCATTATGCTCAATTAATATTTGACAAAGATGGCAAGAGCATATAATGGAGTCAAGACAGTCTCTTCAATAAATGGTGTTGGGAAAATTGGACAGATACATGCAAAAAAGTGAAAATAGACAATAAACTTACACCATACACAAAAATAAACTCAAAATGAATAAAGGACTTAAGCATAAGAAGGGAAACCATAAAAATCCTAGAAGAAGCCATAGGCAACAAAATATGAGGCATATGTCATAGCAATATCATTATCAATACAGCTCCTAGGGCAAATGAAACTAAGGAGAAAATAAACAAATGGGACTACATAAAAATAAAAAGCTTCTGCACAGCAAAAGAAACCATCAACAAAACAACAAGAAAACCCACTGCATGGGAGAACATATTTGCCAATGTTATCTCTGATAAGGGTTTAATCTCCAAAATTTATAGGGAACTCATACAACTTAACAAAAAGAAGATAAGCAATCCAATAAAAAAAATGGGCAAAGGTCCTAAAAGGCCAAGAGATATATGAAAATATGCTCAAAGTCACTAATCATCCGAGAGATGCAAATCAAAACAACAATGAAGTATCATCTCACACCTGTCAGAATGGCAATCATCAACAAATCAACAAAGGACAAGTGCTGACAAGGTTGTGGAGAAAAAGGAACCCTTGTGCACTGCTGATGGGAATTCAGATTGGTGCAGCCACTGTGGAAAACAGTATGGCGTTTTCTCAAAAAATTAAAAATGGAACTTCCATTTGACCCAGTAATCCCACTTCTAGGACTATATCCCAAGAAGACAGAAACACCAATCAGAAAAGATATATGTACCCCTATGTTCATACAATTTACAATATCTAAGATTTGGAACAACCTAAATGCCCATCAGCAGATGAGTGGATGAAAAAACTGTGGTACATCTACACAATGAAATACTACACTGCTGTGAAAAGGAAGAAACTCCTACCATTTGCAACAGCATGGATGGAACTGGAGAGCATTGTGCTAAGTGAAATAAGCCAGTCTGAGAAAGATAAATATCACATGATCTCACTCATTTGTGGACTATAATGAGCAACATAAACTGATGAACAAAAATAGAACCAGAGTCATAGAAGCATTGAACAGACTGTCCAACCTATGAGGGAAGACTGGGAGTAAGGGGGTAAGAGACCAGCCAAAGGACTTGTATGCATGCATACGAGCATAACCAATGGATACAGATGGAGGTAGGGGAAGAGATCATGTGCTGGGGGGGGGGGGGCATCCAGGCAGTGGTGTCGATGGGGGAAATGGAGACTTATATAATACTTTAAACCAGTGGTTCTCAACCTTTCTAATGCCATGACCCTTTAATACAGTTCTTCATATTGTGGTGACCCCCAACCACAAAATTATTTTCATTGCTACTTCATAACTAATTTTGCTACTGTTATGAACCGTAATGTAAATATCTGTGTTTTCCGATGGTCTTAGGCGACCCTGCTAGCGGTTCTCAACCTGTGGGTCGCGACCCACAGGTTGAGAACCGCTGCTGTAGAGCCTAAGACCAATAGAGAGAGAGGATTCTGCTCCAATAGAGAGAGAGAGGATTCTGCTCCATCTCATCCTTCAAGAACTCAAGCACCTTCCATCTTGGTCCTTGGTACCCTTTCCAGTCAGTTGGCAAATGGGGAAAGAGAGAGAGGATCACATATGTGAGGTTGTAAGATGAACACTAGCAGCCCCTGCTACAGGATCTTTGGGCATCATTTTTATTCTTCATGGGGTAGACTATGTTATTGTTTAAAATGTTCACTGCCCCACCCTCAAATGCCCCACTCTTTGGCACCCTCCCTTGGAGGATGACTGTATATCTTCATTCTGTTGAACTCAAGCATGGACATAAACTTGCTTTGGCCAATGAAAGGTAAGCAGAAGTGACAACTCTGGTCAAATGAGTCTGGCCTTGGCCAGAACTCAGTAATGTGCCCACTCCTACCTTTCAGAGAGGCCAATAATTGTCTAGCTGTGTGATCAGGAAAAAGAAGAGAACGTAAATATTGGTGAACCTCAGCATTCTCTGCTACAACAATTAGTCATCTTACAGATACCTCTGCCTTTCTCCAGGTCAGGGATTTTATTACATACAAAATAGTCCGTGCTCCTCTCTCCCTGTGGCATCTCTCCTTGAGGGAAGATCATATATTTTCACTCTGTTTAACTCAAGCATGACTGTGTAGATTGCTTTGGCCAATGAAATATGAGCAGCTGTTATATTTGTCATTTCAGGAACTAACACATGATTCAGCCATCTCTCTTTTCCTTCTGCAAAGAGACAGTCAATGTCTCAGGTAAATGCTGCTCCACCTACCTGCTTAGGTCCTAAAATATAGGCATGGGGCAGAGCTACAGCCAACCCACATGAACATGTTACATGAGTCAGAAATTAAACTTTGAAGTTGTAAGCCATTCAAATTTAGGGATCTTTTGTTAGAAGATAACAAAACACAACATAAACTGAAAAATATACTCCATCATTTATCAGAGTTTATCAATAAGTCCATGAACTAGAGATGAACTAAACTCCAAGAAAATAGCTAGAGATTCCCATTCAATATTCTCATCTCACTCACCCCTTCTAGATTCCTGAATGTGTCTTTACCTTCTCAGATATATACCATTTTTCTTTCTTTAATATTTTGTTTCTTTGTGTTTCTTCTATTTCTTCTCTGTCTTTGTCAAAATCACTAAAAATGTTCTGTAAGCTTTTAAGTAGAACCGTACATTCAAATTTACAAATTTGTCATTTCTATATCAGGGACCATTTAAATATTTTAATACTCTGCTTCAATGGTGTGCTGAAGCTGACTCATATCAGCTCACAGAGTGGATTGCTAATTTTTCAGGAATTTTGTAAATGGTTGTTAAACAAGGCCATTATGAAAAATTAAATTATATACAATTAGATAAATTGTATTTAAAACAAAGTAATAAATAATTTAATACTCATCACTTCCTTATAATGTCACAAGAGCTTACTATTGTCAATTATCTTGTGGCTGTCTATTATATCTGTATGGTGGAATTTGTAGGTAATGATGTGCCACTATGCAATTCTTTCGAACTCTGCATTTAGTGATTTTACATTGGTAGCTTGAAATGAGGCATTCTGGGAGTATTTACAACACAAAAAATCAGAATACTTTAAAAATCAGGGCTTTTTAAAAAGCTTTTACCAATACTCCACTGCATATACTCCTTCTAGAATCACCATAAATAGCTATATAAATTTTCAGCCTAAAACTAAGCAAGGCTTAAGGGGTTGTTTTCAGAGAAATACATTCTTTTACCTTACAAGAGATACTTTTTATATCTTCAGTAAAGATATTTATGGAATACCCACCTTCTCCTTTAAAACATGTCTGATTTTATGGGAATACTTTGATATAAGTACTAAACAACATGAATTAGATGTGTCTGTTAGAACTAATTCACTGCTCAAGAAAAGAGATCAGCAGAAAATAAAGTGAGATAAAACTTACTACCACTAATAAGATGATGGAATTTTCTGGCAGAGTTAATTCATTTGTAATAATAAAGAGGATTTGGACTACTGGAGGGGAAATAAGCTTTTACCATATAGGAAAGTGTTTACATTACATACATCTATTGCTGTGATTTCAATCTTTGTTTGAAAAAACTAAGGCTTTTGTCAACTAATCATTTTTCTTATCTTCTTATTCTGGCAAATTAGTAATTATAAATCACTTACTTTAAATCAGGATCTAGGATACAATGAGAATTTTTTAAAAGTTCAATCAAGTTGGGCTGTTTGCCTAGAAAAATTAAAAATTTAGTTTAACACTTCTGGGATTTCTATGTATGTCTATGTGTCTATGATTGTGTTTAATAGACATAACTAATTGAAAATAAAAGATAAAATGTCTGGAAATTAAACCTCAAATCATGTTAGTAAGAGATAAGAAAACATTGTTTTAATCAAAGTTCAATGGACAAAAAAAAAGTCTAGCAAGTAACTTAATTCAAGATTTCTTATTAAAAAGTTTAAGATCTTCAACTTACCTGCATTTAAAATTAATACCTAGACACAGATAACTTACTCCACACACCAGCACTAAGAAATATGTTTGTTAATGGAACCAGGGATAGAAAAGGTTGAAAGGAAGAGAATATAGGAGCTAAATATTTTTAAGAAGAGAGAGAGAGATATGCAAAGGATCTGGCAGCTGGAGATAGATGTACAGAGCAGAGAGAGAAAGAGAGTAGGGAACCTACAGTATTTAGAATACATTTCAGGTAATATTCTTAGGCTATGAGCATCACAGTAGGTTGCCTCTTTGCTTTTGTGCAATTTGACCACTATTGTCAGTAGTTTCAGTGTCTAAGCTCCTTGAAGTCCACCTTAGTCTTTATTTTGCAGTGCCTAGTGTTCTGCTGTACTGTCAGTAACCCCCATAATTTATCACCTAATTAGTTAGTATTTATCCTGGAAATATCAGAGACTGCTTTAAGTGGGTTAAACCAGAAAAGCCAAACCAGTGAGAAAGCTATAATTATCTTTGGCCACTGCAGTGTTTCCATATTAGACACTTGCAAAAAAAAAAAAAATTCTACCTGAAGGAGAACCAGCCAGAAGGCAAGAGAATGGTACGTTGGCCTAGAATAATAAGGGTTACAATTGTACATGAGAACTGCACTATACAGTATGGTGATTGTAGCATAATTTTGTTTTCATTTTTACTGCTGTCTTTACCCAGTTTTGAGGCCCTGACTGGAGGTCAGTCTGTTTTCCTTCTTAAGGAGCTAAATGCATACCCCAATGATGTTTTTTATGGGACTCTTACACGTTAGGGCCACTCATCACTTCAGGGCTGAACTACTAAGGAGACACTGAACTACTAAGGAGCGCTCCAATTCTCTGGAGCCTGTGAAATTATTCACAGTAGCCTATCCACAGGGAGTGGAAAACTTAACTCCATCTCAGGTGCCGCACAGAAGCTGTACCCTGCAGCCCCAGTTTGTTCTTATCCTGTCCCTGGAGCAACTCCCTGTGTGGCCCTGCATGGCAGCTTTCTTTCATTTGGAACTATCCTATCCAATAAAAGAGTAATATGCAAATTGACCATACCTCCGCTACACCCACAAGCCATGCCCACTAGCCAATCAGGAGTGAGTATGCAAATTAACCCAACCAAGATGGCTGTGGCCACGGAGAGAGCAGGAGGCTTGGGTTTTCCCGGCAATAGAGGAAGCCAAGCTTTCTGCACACCCTGGCAGGCCCAGAACTCCACTCAAGGCTACAAAGTTTCAATTATAAAAGATAAATAAATCCCAACAAAAATGGTGGCAGCCACGGAACTGGAGAGAGCAGGGGGCTTGAGTTGCCCCCAGCGATGGAGGAAGCCAAGCTTCCTGGCTGACCTAGGCCTGCACTCAAGGCTACAAAGTTTCAATTATAGAAGATAAATAAATCCCAACAAAAAATGGCTGCGGCCACAGAGCGAACAGGAGCCTTGGCTCTACTTAAGGCTACAAAGTTTCAATTATAGAAGATAAATAAATCCCAGATACCAGGACCTCCTCTTGGGTTGCTGGGGGGCGTGGCCAGCCTGCAAACCACCACAGGCCCCTCACCCAGGCTGCCCCACACCCCAAGGGAACCCCCACCCTGATCTGGGACACCCTTCAGGGCAAACCAGCCGGCCCCCACCCATGCACCAGGCCTTTATCCTAACTAATCCTATCTAATAAAAGAATAATATGCAAATTGACCGTCACTCCAACACACAAGATAGCTGCCTCCATGTGGTCAAAGATGACTGCCCCCATGTGGACACAAGATGGCCGCCACAAGATGGCCAACAGGGGAGGGCAGTAGGGAGGGACCAGGCCTGCAAGGGAGGGCAGTTGTGGGTGATCAGGCCAGCAGGGGAGGGCAGTTGGGAGGGACCAGGCCTGCAAGGGAGGGCAGTTGGGAGCGATCAAGCCTGCAGAGGAGGGCAGTTAGGGGTGACCAGGCCGGCAGAGGCGGGAAGTTGGGGATGACTGGGCCTTTAGGGAAGGGCAGTTGGGGGGAACCAGGCCTGCAGGGGAGGGCAGTTACGGGTGACCAGGCCTGCAGGGGAGGGCAGTTAGGGGTGACCAGACCTGCAGGGGAGGGCAGTTAGGGGCAAACAGGCTGGCAGGGGAGCAGTTAGGCATCAATTAGCCTGGCAGGGGAGTGGTTAGGGGGCAATCAGGAAGGCAGGCAGGTGAGAAGTTGGGAGCCAGCAGTCCTGGATTGTGGGAGGGATGTCCGACTGCCCATTTAGGACCAATCCCGGTGGGCAGTTGGACATCCCTCAAGGGGTCCCAGATTGGAGAGGGTGCAGGCGGGGCTGAGGGACAACACCCCTCCCATGCACAAATTTTGTGCACCGGACCTCTAGTCTATGTATATAAAACCCTAAGCGACCAGTAGATTGCTGACTGGTCGACAGTTTGACTGGTCACTATGATGTGCACTGACCACCAGGGGGCAGGCGCTCAATGCAGGAGCTGCCCCCTGGTGGTCAGTGCGCTCCCACAGTAGAAGCACCACTCAGCTGACCAACAGGTGCCAGACACCTGGCTCACTGCTGGCAAGCGCAGCTGCAGCAGCACGAACCTCTCCTGCCTCCACAGCAGTGCTACTGAGTGGAGGTAGCAGCAGGTGCAGTGGGGCTGGGGTGAGCCAGAGCAGCACATTGCCTGACCCGGGATTGGGCTCTTCCCTGGCCTCCTGCCACTTCGCGCACTACTACATCCCTTGGGGGATGTCAGACTGCCGGTTTCAGCCCGATCCCCAAAGGTCCTGGATTGCGAGAGGGCGCAGGCCAGACTGAGGGACCCCACCGGTGCACGAATCCGTGCACCAGGCCTCTAGTAAGTAATAAAAAGGTTTGCCTTCCATCTATATCCAGCCATCAAAAGAATCTTTAAATCTTATAAAACAGTTGTCACATTTAGAAAGGAAAAGATATAAATGAAGTAACCTAACCAATCACATAAGTTATATATGTTAATCAATATTTTACCAATATATTTTTATCAATATACTTACAAATATAGAATAACTTAGGCCTTCACAACCAAAGTAATTAAGAAATGGCTCAACAGTCCACATCTGTTGACAATACCTCTCAGTTTTATTCTCTCCTTGTAGCTACCAGTCAGAAGAGAGGAGCCCCAGAAAGAAGAATTGATAAATTGCAAGAAAGAGCAGGCTAGGCTATAAAATTGTCCATCACTCTCATGGTTGTTTCTATCTTTAATCTCCCAAAACCAATCTTAATCTTCTAAAATGTTGAAGGTCAAAGAAGCATTTTGGTCTATTCTTGGAGAGAGGGGTAGGTAACCATTAGCAATGGAAAAGTAATTCCAGCTTTATTTTTTTAAGCCCTTAATTTCCTTAAGCTTTAGTTCCTCTTCTATAAAACTTGAATAATGGTTTCTAGATCACTAGATTAATAGAGATGACAAATATACAACAGTTAGTCTAGTTCTTGTAACAATAACCTTTCATTCATGGTAGCCAAATCTATAATAATAAAAGGGCAATATGCTAATTAGACCAGCATCCTTCCTGATGACCTTCCGGATGAAGCCGGGGCTGTGAGGGAAGCCCGCGTCCCGGGTGCCAGAGGGAAGCTGGTGCCAGCAGCCAGGGGAAGGAAGGCCTACTCTTGCACGAATTTCATGCATCAGGCCTCTAGTATCAAAATAAAACTTCTGCTAATGCCTGGCTGGTGTGGCTTAGTTGGTTGAGTATGGTCCCATGCACCATGAGGTTTTGGGCTCCATCCCCAGCAGGGGGCATGCAGGAGGCAGCCAATGGATGTTTCTCTCTCTCCTCTCCCTTCCTTTTACTGAAATCAATACAAACATATTTTCTTAAAATTCTGCTAATAATGTTGCATAATCCTTCAAGTTATCTTTCATATCTACTTCTTCCATTTTAGACCCATGGCTCTTATCAAGGCCTTTTCACCTCATGAACTACTTTATCATTCACTCCAATGTCTCTGTTCTTCTGATTATTCTATGTACAACTTCCTGGTGTATCATTAAGGAAATTCTGATTCTTACTGCTTCAAAGTTCAGACCCCTCTTCCTCAGTTTCAAGATCAGTTTCCCAGTTCCTTTCACCACTGATTTCCTCAGCTACATATCTAGCCAATCATTCCAGATCACTGAAACATGCGTCTATTAATGAGCACAACCTAACCCTGAATGTGCCGTTCTTAGTCTCACTATTAGGCTTTTTCCTGTTCTGCTGTGAACTCCTGGAAGGCCCGTTAAAGAAAAAAATCTTACTCAATTGTCAAGGCTGGGTGACTTCCTTTTCTCTCTTCAGGGTTCCCCTTACTTGTCTTTAATTCTCCCTGCTTTCTTTCTTCTTTGCACTGGTATCATGTTTCATTGATACCATGCAGTCTGGAAACTTATTTTATACCCCCAAGAAAATTATAAACATTATTAAGGCAAAAATTAATCCATTCATTTCTTTTGGTGGCTTAGCACTTGGCACTAATGGTATTCATTGAAAATTTGGTTGCCTGAAAATAATATGCTTAAAATGAAAGCTGGCATTGATGGGAGATTTACTTTGTGCCTGGCACAAGCCCTTTACATGTACTAGTAATCATTGTCCAAAAGAGCTATTCTGATGATTATGAATTATTGCCACTTACAGATGAGGAATCTGTGACTCTGCAGCGTTAGGTCATGTGTCCTGGGCTGCAGCATCAGTGAGTTCGGCAGCAACCATTTACTGAGAGTCTGCCTTCCTCTTCTGAGTCCTCCTTAAAGGACTCAAAAGAGGTTGACTAGACACATTGGTGTTTCTTCCCTTCCTTGAAGAATCTAAGTTCATTCTTGTCTTAGATCCCTGCTACTCTCGGTTCTTTCTCCTTAAAAGGTTTTCCTCATCTTCACATCACTGCTCAGGACTAAGGCCCCAACACAATGTATCTCTTCAGAGAGACCTTCCCAGTCGCCTAAGACACAGAAGTCCCAATTAACCCACCATATCACCCTATTTAATGAAGGCCCAAATTTATCTATTATTGTTTATTAATTAGTAATACAATGAAACCCTGGCTATTACAGAATGCTGTACATTGTACTTAGGCTACCAGGCAAAAGTTTGCTCTCTGTTGCTAAGATTTACTTCTTAAAATCTATGAACCTGAGTCATAGAAGTGGTTAATATCATTTATTTATTTATTTATTTTTTAAATATATTTTATTGATTTTTTACAGAGAGGAAGAGAGAGGGATAGAGAGCCAGAAACACCGATGAGAGAGAAACATCGATCAGCTGCCTCCTGCACACCCCCCACTGGGGATGTGCCCGCAACCAAGGTACATGCCTTGACCGGAATCGAACCCGGGACCCTTGAGTCCGCAGGCCGACGCTCTATCCACTGAGCCAAACCGGTTTCGGCATATCATTTATTTTTAATAAAAAACAATTTTATTAACTCTTTTTGTTCTATCTGCCTTTTAGTAATATTTTTACTTTCAGTCAAAATAAATAATAAAATTCTTTAAGTTATAAATATTTTCATGCGCCATATGAAAATGTTATCTTTATAGGAAGAAAATGGAATAATATTGGCAATTTCATAAGGTTCAACCAAATAAACTAGCTTTAAAGACTGATAATCTTTAGACCCTACTTGCAGTTTTCTAGACCCCAGGTTGCTCTTCCGTGAGTTAGCAAACTTGGAAGGAAATTACCTTCTATGATAGTGTACTTTTCTAAACAAACTAAAGATACTTGCTTCATCACTCAAAATAAAAGGCACACGCCAAAGAGAATTCTGGTTTATCTTTATTAGATTTTATGGAAGTATATATTGTGAAAGAGTAAAACATTAGCTTGATTGTGTAGATAAAAAAGGGAAAACACTTTGAAATAGACTTGGTTAATGGCTTCTTTTTTAAAAGCGAAGTCTAACTATAGGTACATACATACTGAGACACGGTGCATCCATCAACCTTAGAAAAAGGTTTCTGTTCTGAGTATTGACATGCAAGATAGTGGCAGAGCTCAAGATAATGGAGCAGCTTTATTCCTAGAGTGATGCTTTCAACTGTGACTTCATTGACGCGTGTGAGGTTTTCGAAGAGAAAATAATAGATAAAAAATGGCTGGATATCTGGAATTCACAGGAGACAGTTTTCTTCATAGACAAATATGTGAAATTTCCCTATAGATCACTAGATTTTACTAGCTTTAACTTCAGACAACTTTACATTATTTGTATATTATCTAATTTGTGGCTTATTTATTCTTTTTCATTCTTGCCTACTATTTACCTAGCAACTGACCTACTTCTGAATTAGCTCCCTTTTCTGCATAGCCACCAATATGAATTCATGGAATAACAGCTTAAATAAATCCAGATTAAGAAAACAAATCTTCCCAATTTACAAATATATTACACTCCATAATATTTTAAAATTTTATATTATGTTAGTTCATTTGTGACTATATTCCTTCACTAGGGTGTGATTTTAATCTCTATTTTAATGTTTTAATTCAAAATTCCAAATATTTATTTAATAGCTTCAAAGAAATACTTGAAGGTACACTTAGTAGAGGCAAGTATCATAGCAAAGGTTAATACTGCCTGTTTTAGATTATGGTCATGGTTTAGTAAAATAAAATAAACTTATACACTCATCAGTTTTGTAAACATCAGAACTAAAATACTTAATAAAAATAGCTGAATATGAATAATTTTGCCAAGGACCATGTTTAAGATGTAAAACAAAATAAAAAGAAATAAAAAAGAAAATTAACACTGATTTAATTATAGTTCATTGAAGTTCATTGATAAAACCATAGTTCATATCAAGTGAGAAGGATGCATTCCAAATCACAGAATATTTTCAGATTTAGGTATTTCTTGAATTTGTCCTTGATATGGGTTTTTATACATTTGAATTTTAAAAGTCTGGCACTGGCAGTTTTTTTTTGTACTCATCTAGAATCTAATATGAAAATCTTCCTGAGAAGGATTCTTTACAGGTTGAATGTCTTAGAGACAGGGCCTGGTACCTGGGACAGAGAGAAATGTGTGGAATTGCTTTCAGGAAACTAGAAAAACACTCACGCATGTGTAATAGAACTTGATTTTCATGCTCCAGAGTGGTGGCAAGGCTAGAAAGACATAGGGAAATACACAAGCTTTGTGAAGCCATGTGCTGTGTTACATGTTGTTATGGCTTGTGCCCCACCCCCAATTCATATGTTGAAGTCCTAGACCCCAGTACACAAGAATGTGACTTTATTTAGAGATAAGGTCTTTACTGGAGTAATTAAATTAAAATAAGTCATTAGGGTGAGCCCTATTCCAATACTACTGATGTCCTTATAAATAGGAGAAATTTGGACACAGAAATGCATATAGTCATTAACCCTGCCTATTTCAAAATGTCATGTGTACATGAAGGACACCATCTAGAGATCATTCCCTCACAGCCTTCAGAAGGAACCAAACTTGCCAATACCTTGGCCTTGGACTTCTAGCCTTAAGGACTGTGAGACAATAAATTTCTGTTGTTTAAGACACCCAGATTGTGGTCTTGTTATGGCAGCCCTAGCATGGCATGGGATGTCAAGCCCTATTCCATCTCCATGACAATATCTTCAGTGAAGTCTACATCTCACATTAATTCTTTTACTGCAAGAAAATTATTTCTGGGCATGTGAAGAGCTTCTCAATTCTGGGTATTCATGTGTGTGACAAAAAAACAAAACTAAAAACTGACAACTGACATCTGAGATATTCTACTTTCTCCTTACTTCACAATGCACTATAAAAAAAAATTGCATGATAGAAAGTAAAATATCAGCCTCTTATAATCTCCCTCTTCTTCATGCCCACATCCTCATCCCCCTTTCTAAGGTATATTATTTTTAAACTATATTTCTATTGATTTCAGAGAGGAAGGGAGAGGGAAAGAGAGATAGAAATCTCAATGATGACAGAAAATCATTGATCAGCTGCCTTGTGCATGCCCAACACTGGGGATTGAACCCACAACCCCAGTATATGCCCTGACCAGGAATCAAACTGTGATATCCTGGTTCATAGGTCAATGCTCAACCACTGAGCCATGCCAGCCGGACATAAGTTATGTTATTTATACCATGCAGCACTGTGCCATAGAATCTAAAATTTAAAATTAGTCAGATGAGCATTTATTTTCAGCTCTGCTAATTATGTTACTTAAATTCTCTGAGCCAAAGTTTCATGATGTGTAAAACTTGCTTTAAAAACCTCTGTTAAGAAAAAAAAAACAAAAACAGGCTAAACAATAGTATAAGGAAACAATCAGCCAAATGCAAAATGTAGGATGGTTTATAAGACAGGTTTTCTTAACAAATAAATGGTATAAAAAAGGACACAGTGGCACTTAATTTTTAAAAAGGCCCAAGGGACATATCAACCAGATGTTGTGTGTGCAACTTATTTGGACCCTGATTTAAGCAAACCAACTATTATAAGATTTTTCTTTTAGATAATTAGGGAAATTTAAATACAAATGGATAATATTAGCAACTTATTAATTGGGGTGGTATGTAAATACTATGATTTAAATGTGTCTTATAAAAATTCATATGTTGGAATCCTAATTCCAAAAGTGATGGTATTGGGAGGTGGGACCTTTGGGAGATGATTAGGTATGGAGTAGAATCCTCATGAATGAATTAGTATCCTTATAAACGAGGATCCAGAGAGATCTCTCGCCCCCATTCCACTGTGAAGATACAATGAGAAGTTTGTGAGTATTAAGAAATAGTCTCCCAAAAAATTCTTAGAGAAAAATTCATGATAAAAATTAGATATTAATTACAAAAATAATACTTCATATAAATATTGGGTACAGATTACAAATTACTTATCAGAGAAAAATCATAATATTAAATGCAGCTTCTAGTAAATAAAAAATGAGAGTAAATGAATTAAGCAATAAAATCAAGAACTAGAAAATATAAGCAAAAAAGCAAACAAAAGTACATGTGACTTCAAAAAAATAAAAGCATAAAACATGAATTTGAACATAGAAAAGCAAAAGATTTTATATATTTTTTTATTTTTCAATTACAGTTAGCATACATTATATTAGTTTCAGGTGTACATCCTAGTGGTTATACATTATATAACTTACTAAATAATCACCCCAATAAATCTCATACCCATCTGACACCATACATAGTTATTAGAATACTAGTATCCCGGTGCATGGATTTGTGCACATTGAAAAGAAATCAATTAGAAAAAATATTTTAATATTGCTATTCACCCTTTCTCTATAATAGAAGTGTCAACTAAATTCATGATTGACAATGACAGATCAAAACACACCTGTGCAATTGGCACCAGCAAGAGCTTTATATGTATTGTGCATGCATGAGTCAACTTAGCCTTTTATAGATATAGAATAAATTTGCTTAATTAGAACTGCTTTCTGATTTAGCTAAACTTTTTCCAGCCCAGTGAAGCACCCCAGCTTCTCTTTCAGGTAATTGTCAGCAACACAGCAGTAAATATCAACACGAAGCAGATTATTATTGTAGGTCACGCAGGGAGAACAAAGGGTAAAATATTTAACTGCAGCAGTGTTTGACTATATTCTACGCAGTGAGAAAACCTGAAGTCATTTTCAAGTTTCACCATTTCTTACTTCTTTTCACTTGGGTCAAGTTTCTAAACTTTCTAAATCTCTGTTTTCAGCTAATGAAAAGAAAATAGGATTCTATCGAGTCTCCTATCTACCTACTCCAGGACTTCTGTGAGATCAAATGAGGCACTTGAAAATGCTTCACAAACATTTGGTTAAAGTGTAAAATGTTTGCACCTGGCTATAAAGCAAGTCATGTTCCTGGGCTGAAGAAACTTCAAGGAGACTAATCGCTAGGGAGAGGAAGCTGGGCACTGCTACGTGATGTCATTACCCGGTGCCCACAGTGACCATTTCCAGGCTGGACTGGGCTGTGGGCCACATTTTGTGCCATGGGGTCTTGGCAGAGTTGGCTGCAATTTGGTGGGGTGTTGCTCCAGGGTGGTGGTGGGGCCTGTGTCCCACTTGGGGGAAGCCAAGTGTTGGTTTATCGGTGCCAGGTCCATAGTGCCATTTATTTTTAAATGGCCAGTGTGCGTCATAGCAGCTCATGCGTTGAGCATCTGTGCGCATCATAGCTACCAGTTGGATGGATGGACACTTAGCCTTATATATATAGAGAAATTATTGACTATATTCTATATGCTGTGCTGTCCATCCCCATGACTATTCTGTTTATACCAATTTGTACTTTTTAATCCCTTCACCTTTTTCACCCAACCGCCCAACCTCCCTCCCATCTGGAAACCATCAAAATGTTCTCTGTGTCTATATTTGTTTCTGTTCTGCTTGTTTATTTTGTCTTTTAGATTCAATTGTTGATAAGTATGCATTTATTACCATTTTATTTTTTATATTTTTATCAGTTTTTTCTCTCCTCCTCCTCCTCCTCCTCCTCCTCCTCCTCCTTCTCCTCCTCCTCCTCCTTCTTCTTCTTCTTCTTCTTCTTCTTCTTCTTCTTCTTCTTCTTCTTCTTCTTCTTCTTCTTTAAGAAGACACTTTAACATTGCATGTAATACTAGTGATGAACTCTTTTAGCTTTTTCTTGTCTCTGAAGCTCTTTATTATAAGTCCTTCAATTCTAAATGATAGCTTTACTGGGTAGAGTAATCTTGGTTGTAGATCCTTGCTTTTCATCACTTTGAATATTTCTTGCCACTTCCTTCTGGCCTGCAAAATTTCTGTTGGGAAATCAGCTGACAGTCGAATGGGAGCTGCCTTGTAGGTAACTAACTGCTTTTCTCTTGCTGCTTTTAAGATACTCTCTATCTTTAACCTTTTAATTATGATGTATCTTACTGTTGGCCTCTTTGGGTTCATTTTGTTTGAGACACTCTGTTTCCTGGCCTTGTATGTCTATTTCCTTCACCAGATTAGGGAACTTTTCTATCACTATTTTTTCAAATACGTTTTCAATTTCTTGCTCTCTGTCTTCTCCTTCTGGCACTCCCATGATGTGAATGTTGGTATGCTTGACTGTGTCCTGGAGGCTCCTTACAATATCTACATTGTTTTGGATTCTTTTTTCTTTTGTTATTCTGAATGTATGTTTTTTGCTTCCTTATATTCCAAATCACTGATTTGATTCTTGGCTTCATTTACTTTACTGTCTATTCCATGTAAATTATTCTTAATTTCTGTTAGTGTATTCTTCATTTCTGACTGTTTCTTTTTTTATGGTTTCCATGTTCTTTTTTTATGCTGTTGAAGTTCTCTCTAAGTTCATCTACTCCTCCACAAGTTCATTGAGCATCCTTATAACTAGTGTTTTGAACTCTAGATCTAGTAGGTTGCTTGTCTCCATTTCTCTTTTTCTGGAGTTTTGTTCTGTTCTCTCATTTGGGACATATTTCTTTGTCTCCTTATTCTGGCAGCCTCCTGTGTTTGTATCTATGTAGTAGGTGGGACTGCTATGTTCCTGGGCTTTGTAGAGTGGCCTAATATAGTAGATGTCTTATATGGTCCAGGGCAGAAACTCCCCATTCATCTGAGCTGGACACTACAGGTATACATCCCTGCCCCTCTGTGTGGGCTGTGTACACCCTCCTGTTGTAGTTGAGCCTTGATTTCAATAGGCACATCAATAGGAGGGATTTACCCCCAGTCATATCAGATGTGAGGACTGGCTATGACCACTGTGGAGGATCAGTTATACAGGGGTTTATTCCACAGAGTAGGACTTACTTCAACAGGGCTCTGGTGCCCACTGAGCCCATCACATCAGTGTTTCACTTGTGGAGGTGGTTGGATGGCTCTGGGGCCTTCCAGGAAATGCAGGCCAAGGTCAACTACTGCTTTTTTCTACTAAGGGCCCCCCTGAATGAGCTACAACACAACCTGCAGATGAGTTTGTAGGTACCCAGCAGAGGCAAAGCTGTGAACCAATGCTGGCTCCTGCTAATGCCTGGACTTGATCCACTGAACAACTGATATGGGGCATACCAAGGCCAGAACCTGCATGTTTGAGATATTTTAGAAAAGTCTGAAGCACGAGCCAAGATAGGCCATTGATACAGAAAAGCCACTGGAAACAGCTTGGGTGGGCCCACAAGTTGGTGGGGTAGGGTCTCAGGGAATCACCAGGGAGGGATAAACATTGATAGCCAGGTTGATAAAGACTAAGATATGGTGCCTGTCTGCCGTCTCTGTAGGTGAAGGGTTCAGCAAGAGACCAATGGCCACTTCTATTAGTCCCAATGTGCTTTTTTAATTTTTATCCCTAGTCATAGTATTTCTTCCCTAGGTCTTTCTGAATGATGGATGTTCAATTTTATTTTTCATGTGGTTGTGGAGGATGCGAATACAGCAATTACTTATGCTGCCATCTTGACCAAAGCTCCTCAAAAGAAAAGAGTTTTAAAACAAAAGCTTGCTTTTTTGAGAATATAAATTAATTTCACAAATCTCTGGCAAGGCTAAAAAGTAACAAATGTATAACATTAACATAACACTGGAGATTCAATCACTTACACAAATATTTTTAAAATTATAAATAAAATCTTAATAAAAATTCTGATTCGTGGGATGTAAGAAATTAGAGTAGCTATCAAAAAACCACCCCTCAAAATGGCACTGAGCCCTTATTTTTGTAACAGATAAATTCCACTAATTATAAATTTGATATACAAATAATTGCTATCTGTGTTTTAAAAGATACTTTTACAGGTATACAAAAGCATAGAAAATATCATAACCCATTTTTCAATGGGTTACCCAATGAAGGAAATCTCAGAAAAAGAAAACTGTAAAGCACACTCATTTAGTAAAACAAATATAAAACATCCTTTAAGGAAATTAATAAATTGAATCCAGCAATACTTTAAAAGAATTTAGTGACCAACTAAGGATTATTTCCAGAGTGCAAAGACAGCTTGATCTAGCAATAGAATTAATCATCTTAATATGTCAATGGATAAAAATAATATATTCATCTCAAAAGATACACATAAATATTTAATAAAATTCTACAAAAGTTTAACATAAAATAAGTAATTCTTAGTAAAATAAGAATAACACAATAGTTACTTGCCATGATTTGAAAATCTGTCATACACCAACATCCAGTGTCCTACTCACTGAAGAGGGGTCATCTCTATGAGAACCAGAATAATACAAGTATGCCTGTTTACAAAATTATAGAAATATAAGTAATAAAATCATTAAGTGAGGGAAAAATTCTAAATATTAAAGGTGAGGCATAAAATCTATCATATGATTGTCTACATGTACAATGCAAAAGGAAATGGATGAAATTTGACTACAACTATTAAGGAAGTTCAAAAGTATAACTAATTACAGAATTAAGATACACAACTCAATCCTTTCCTAGATAATAACCTTTGAGAATCTGGAAATGGGAAATTATTCTACTCACAATACAACCAAACTATAAATGCCTCGGGAAAAATATTTAAGATACATGCTACATTTATTTTAAAAATTACAAAATTTACTAAGAAACATAAAGAAGATGTGAATAAATTGAGACACCATGTATCTTATATGAAACCCAATATTGGAGACATTTCAGGTTTCTCAAAATTAACATATAAATGTAACAAAATCATGTGCAATTTAACATAAAAGTTAAATGCACAAAGACAGCTGAGTTTGAATCCCAGATTATGAGACATTGGACATGTAACTTAACCTCGCTGAGCTTGTTTGTGCAGCTTTAAAGTAATAGTCATAAAGGAATATCTATTTTGTAAAATTGCTGTGGAATTTAAATAAAACAGTGCATGTAAAATCTTTAGCACTGTGTTTATTCTCTAGTTAAAGATAATGTTGGATATTTTAATTATTATTATTTCACTTTGAGCTAGGAGTTTAAAATACTTTCTATAAAGAATAAAATAGTAACTATTTTAGACTTTGAAGTCATATAATTCCTTTCACATATTTTTCTTTATTGTATGTTTGATTCCAACACTTAAAAAATATAAAAATTATTTCTTAACTAAAATTTGGACAAAAAACAGGCCATGAGCTAGTTTTGTCCTGTGGGCTGTTTGCAGACTCATATTCTAAACAAGCAAAACAAATTTAATCTCACTGATAATCAGAGAGAGAAATTCAAATTAAATGCAAGCTATCAAGTGGGTAAAGATTTTTTTTAATACCCAGCATCCTTAAGCAAAGAAGTAAAAAAAATGTCATATGCACAGAGGTGATTACCAAAGGGAAAAGGATTTAGGGGGAGGTAGAAGAGGTAAAAGGCAAATAAATGGTGATAAAAGAAGATTTGACTTGGGGTGTTCAATGCACAATACAATAGACAGATGATGTATTATAGGGGAAAAAATGCCCAGTATTTATGAAGATATAAGGAAATGGACACTCACATACACTGCTGGTCAGTTTATGACTGGTGGCAACTTTAATGCATCAAAAGCTAAAAGTATGTATTTTCTTTCACCAGGAAATTCTAGTTTTAGAAACATTTTCTAAAGAAATGATTGGAGACATTCTCATATGCTTGAATAAATATGTTTATCAAGGGCTATTTATAATATTGAAAAAAATCAGTAACAACTTAAATGTTTAACCAGAAAGGGCTGTTAAATAAATTACAGAGTCTCTATACAATAGTAGAATTATATGCAAGTATTAAAAATAAAGAACAAAATAAAGGAACAAACAAAATAGAAACAGACCCATAGATACAGAGTACACACTGATGGTTGCCAGAGAGGAAGAGGGCTAGGAGGCTGGGTGAAAAAGGTGAAGGGATTATGATATAAAATTTGGTAGTTATAAAATAGTTATGGGGATGTAAAATACACATAGGGAATCTTGTTAATAATATTATAATAACTACTAGAGGCCCAGTGCATGAATTCGTGCACCAGTGGGGTCCCTCAGCCTGACCTGCTGGATGGGGTCGAAACTGGCTCTCCAAAGTCCCCTGAGGGGTCCCAGATTGTGAGAGGGCACAGGCCAGGCCAAGGGACCCCACTGTTGCACAATTGGGTCTGGAGAGTGATGCAGGGGGTTGGCCAGCAGGGAATGGACCATGGGAGGGCTCCAAGGCATGTCCAGCCTGTCTTGCTCAGTTGGGACTGGCCGGACCCCAGTAGCTAGCTCATCTACCAGTCAGAGCGTCTTCCCCCTGGTGGTCAGTACACGTCATAGCGACTGGTCAACTGTCTGGCCCCTGGTGGTCAGTGCACATCATAGCGAGTGGTTGAGCGGCTTTAGTATGTCATTAGCATATTATGCTTTGATTGGTTGAATGGCCAACCTGCATATTAGGCTTTTATTATATAGGACTAGAGGCCTGATGCACAAAATTCATGCAAGAGTAGGCCTTCCTTCCCCTGGCTGCCGACACCAGCTTCCCTCTGGCACCCGGGACCCAGGCTGCATCTGGGAAGACATCCAGAATGATGTCTGGAATGACATCTGGTCTAACTAGCATATTACCCTTTTGTTATTATAGATGTATGGCGCCAGGTGGTACTTGAAACATTGGGGAGATCACTTTATAATTTATATGACTATCTAACCACTAGGTTGTACACCTGAAACTAATACAAAATAACATTGATTGTAAACTGTAATTGAAAAATAATTTTTTAAATGATAGATTGCATACTGCCTTTTTTCAATTGAAAAACAGAAGACTAAAACAGTGTCATCAATGACTCACAAAGGGAGCTAGAGGAAAAGTCAGAAAAATGACTCAGCATTTAGAAAACATCATTCTGAGATGACTATATGTCTTTCAACAAAAGTCTGGGAACCACTTTCAGTGGATATAGCAGAAGAAAATCACCAACCACAAAGTAGAATACTGACAGTCTACCTGGAAGAAATTCCTTTATTTTTAGGCATGTGCTTTTTAAATTTTTTTAAAATGTTTAGATCCAATGTAATTATTTTCAGATTCCCTTGTTATCTTTAAAGAATTAACAATCCATTTAAGGCTAATGAAGAACATATGGAATTCATGGTATAGCATTACCCTTTTCTCGGAAAGTCCTTCAGTTGTCCAATTTTATTTTTTTAGGAGAACTCTTCTTTACCTTATTATTCATTTTATTATCAACAATTACTTATTGGGCTCTATGCCAGTTCATGTTTCATATTGTAGAATAAAGCTATGAACCTCTATTTCCATTTGAGAGACTTCACATTCTACCTATAGAAATCAGAAGGCCCCCGGACATGTTTCCATTTCATAGCAATCAAATTAACAAATATAGTTATCTTGTCTAAAGACTATCTGGTCTAAAAACTTACCAACTTCATCTCCAGAAGACATTGCTTGATGGATTTTAACTCTCCAAGTCTTCAAGAACAATTCATAGTTGTGTATGAGTACCTTAAAGCAACTACACAGAGTTCCAGAGTAGAAGTTTGTAAAGTTGGTATGAGTTTTAGGCATGTATGTTGTAGTTTTCTGAGCATCTAAGGAGTACTCTCAAAACTCTCTCTCTCTCTCTCTCTCTCTCTCTCTCTCTCTCACACACACACACACACACACACACACACACACACACACACACTTACACAGACACATACGCACCCCTCCAAGGAATAAACGTTAATTATGAGAAGTATGCAGTTAAAAGAGCAGGGAAGCATATTTCTAACTGTCCTTTCCTTCTTCTATTTTCAAGTTGTTTCTTTCATAAAGGATATTGAACTTCACTGTTATTCTTGGGGAAGAAAGTGTTCAATAGTTGAGACATATTTCATAATGACCCTAAGATAATTAAATTAAATATACAGCCAAATCTCTCAAATTTTCAAGTGAAAACCCCTTTCAAATTTTTAGGCTAAGACCATTCTGAAGACTCAAATTTGAGGATAAAACAAAAATTTGAGGTTGAGTGTATGTATGGAGGTGGTGATGGGTCTTTCTCAGGTACATGCATGTGGTGAAGAGGAAGAGCATTTGGCCAGGCCCTTAACCCTACTTTGCTGGATATCATATGGAGTGTACAAATTTTAGGAAGGAAATAGCTGAAGAGCTGGAGAGACGAGGTAGTCAGGAAACTGCATGTTTTTTCTGGGAGGGAAGAAAAGTTCTTATTTTAAAATTAAATTACATTACACTTCAGTACAATAAAGTAAGTGGCATCAGCTTCACTTGGAGAAGTCAGCGAGGCTTTCTTTCTGCCAGGTTGTACAACTCCAGGCACGCCATTCACACAGTGTTTTATATGAGGAGCATCCCTGGGAGCATAGCGCTATTTACATGGATTACAATGTGAATGATGCCCCTGGAGTTGTGGACACAGAACTCTGAGTTTGGGTGAGATTTCATCAAGACTAAAAAAAAAAACAAAAAACTGTGAGGTAGGTAAGTTTATCAACACCTATCTTAGTAACTTTATTGACTTTTTGGCATGATTTCCTCTGACTACATCCATATGCTACCTCAAGATGCTCAAATCTTGATTCTGCAGTCTGAACCCAGCTGTTTAGATGCCCTCACTTTAGAACTAGACCATCTACTTCATTGTCTAATCAATTCATGCCACTGTAGACAAGTATTGTGTTACTTCTCCAAGGTAACTGGTAAGATGTTTTAACCATTAGCCTCTATGGATAAAGGAATTACAAGCAATGTCCATTCAGTAGTTGGGTTTGAGGCACCTTGGCAGGCTGCTTGAGTAAGATAACTAAAAAGCCTTTAAAGTGGGATGCCTATATGGAAGGCTTTGTTGTAGAGAAATCTACATTCAGGTATCACTAGTAAAGTTTATAATATTAAAAAGATCTCACAAGCCCTGGCCAGTTTAGCCCAGTGGATAGAGCGTTGGCCTGTAGACCTAAGTGTCCCGGGTTTGATTCCAGTCAAAGGCACCTACCTCGGTTGCAGGCTCCTCCCTGACCTGGGCCCTGGTCGGGACGCATGTAGGAGGCAACCAATCGATGTATTTCTCTCACATTGATGTTTTTCCTCTCTGTCTTTCCCTCTCCCATTCTCTCTAAAAATCAATGGAAAAGTGTCCTGAAGTGAGGATTAACAAAAAATTAAAGATAAATAAATAAAATAAAACAAAAATCTCACACAAAAAAATTATCTTTATAGGCCTCTCTGTTACATATACTTTGCCCTGAATAACTAGATAAAATTATGGCTGAAATTTCCCATCTACCTAGCCTGTGAACATTTATAGTGCTCCATCAGATCTTTTTTTAAGATCTTAACATTTGCTAACTTGGTTTTTAGTTTTCTTTGCTTAGTTCCCCGCATCCTTCTCCCAACTGCCACTCAAACAAGTGTAACCAAGGAGAAAACAGAGACATCCTGGCACCTCGGGTCTTTTTTTTAAATCCAGCTGTCTAAAGTAGTGAGTGTGCTAGAGGTTAATTACATGAGCACATCTTATGATTCAAAAGAATAAGAATTGCTATTAATTCAAGGAGTGGGGTGGAAAAAACAAGGCAGAATAATGGTGGGGGGGAGGGAAAAAAAAGAAAGCAAAATGAGCAAACAGAAGTAGTAAAGCTACAAGACCTTTGGTATAACTCTTTGATGAGCAATTGTATGCATGACCTTCAGAGGGAACTTACCTGTTTCATGATTTGTTGACAGGCTGGTGTGTGACATTTTGACTAAAGGACCTAGTTACTTTGTGAAGAGAGGAAGGTACCCTTTAGGTAAGGAATATAAACAAATGTCTTCAACTCAGACATTTTTGAAAGAGCTCAAGAGACTCCTGCTAAAGTGCATGAGGATGACATCCTGGAGCAGCTTTCAAACAGAAAGATATTTTAGAATCTGTGAGCTTGATGAAAATGTCTTTTTTTTTTCAGATTTAAGGAGAAAAATGTAGTGGATACAATTTGATCATTTAATACAAGAACTAGAAAAATGCAGCTACTCTAAAGGAAGGACATCTGGAAAACAAAAAGGCAAACTGAGTATAAATGGAGTTTTAAGATTTCAACATGTTTTTCAAATATATAGAAAGGCCCTTAAAATTTCTAATCCAGAATAAAGATAAAAAAGGGATATCGGTGTTTATACTCATCTTTACCATAAAGGACATTTGGATTGCTCCTGCTTCAAAGGCTTTGTTTAAGGAAAATTAGAATATTTGACAGAGATTGAAATCTCTAAGGAGAAAGTTATGAAACATCTTGAGAAAATTCAGGCTCACGAGAACGGCAGGAGTGGATGACATTTAGCAATTAACTCCAAGGAAATAAAGAAATGTGCAATAGCAAAATGGCTGATAGGATTTGCATAAAACAGAGTAATCTATTTGGCCTTGAACAGCTGTTAAAAGTTCTTTCAAAGTTACTAGCAATCAGCTGAAATTTCTTTCTATCATCTATGGAAAAAAAGGGGGGTAAGATGAATATAGAGATTTGTTAGAAAGATATTTTTCTTAGGGATCCAAAATTTAATAAAGGATTCTACAGAAAGCTTTGTGGGCATGCCTTTGGGTCTCTGTTCTCCAAAAGTAAAATGCACTTGCTTGATAATTTTATCCAGCACATGAACCTTTCCTTGAATCATTAGTTCCTGCAAGATGAATATCCTGGACATTTATGAATGAGATGCCCTAATGGGCATCTCAAATTCTCTTGCTAAATATTTTATCTGATATAAAAGGAAATTTATTAAAAGTATGTTAGGCATTCTTTTATTAGAATAATGTTAGAGAGCTGATATCAAAGAAGAGCTATACTTTAAATGATTTAAATTCTTTTATTGCTCTTTATAAGCCAAAAGTCATTATCAACTAGCTGAGGGTTCCATTTAATCACAAGTAAATATAGTACAGCAACACAAGCATCAAAGCAAGATCAAGCTTCAGACAGAGGCTCACAAAAAGTTTCTGATTGTGAAAAGTTAATATACTCTAAAGAAGATTTTTAAATTATTTTGGTAAAAACCATGCCCAGCCAGTGTTGCTCAGTGGTTGAGTGTCAACCTGTGAACCAGGAGGTCACAGTTAGATTCCAGGCACATGCCTGGGTTGCAGGCTTGATCTCCAGTGTGGGGCCTGCAGGAGGCAGCCAATAAATGATTCTCTCTCATCATTGATGTTTCTATCACTCTCGCCCTCTTCTTTCCTCTCTAAAATCAATAAAAATACATTTAAACAAAACAAAACAAAAACATTCCATTGCTAGAATTTAAAAAGTTTCAGCATGTGTCCTTGTGAATATTGCTGACATGGTTAATAATGGATTGTCATAATCAAAGTGTGTTATTCATTAATGAACATGAATAAAAGTAAATATGTACTAAAAGTATATATTCATATATTCATATGTAAATATGAATAAAAGTATACATTTTCATCTGTAATCAATGTAAATTAACCATTACTTTCTTCTATGGTTAGACTACAAACTGTGTGGAGTTATACCAAGATTGATCTATGAAGATTAATTTATGAGCCTTTATAAAACATGAATAAAACTAAAAAGATCATTTTAATAAAGCATCTATATCAGATCATTCCATTCCATGCTGGACCCACCTATTCAAGATGCCAACTCTCTATTCTCCACTTAACTACCCTTCAAAACTCTCTCAAGTTCACCTTCTAATTCACAATGATCACTAATTTCTCTGAAGCCAGGGCACTTAAAATTTATAGCACTCATTTGGTAATTAATCATGTAATGACCTGTGATATTTCTTTAATTGATATTATTTAATCTCTCTCTCCCTCTCTTTTCTCTCCCCCTTCCCCCCATCCCTTGTGTCCTTTTCTCAATCTCCAACTCTCTCTCTCTTCCTTATATTTTAAAGGTTTTGAGCTTTTATGAGCGCATGTATGCAGTAAATTGCCACATTAGACATTAATTCATGACACACAACACCGTCTTGCATTCAATAAGTGCTCAATAAAAGTTTGTTGACTTAAAAAAATTAGTTTCAAAACTTAACCTTATGCCAGGGGCCTGGCAGATATGTTAAAGACTTAATTAAATTGATGAGCTATGATTTGAAAGATGGGAGGTGATAGGTAGCTAGACAGGAGGGTGTAGTGAGGCTTGGCAATCTTTCAGAGATGTTTTGCCAAACCTTCATTCATCTGCTCTTTCCCAAGGTCAGATTCATGGTGACTTCTTGGGTGAAGAAAGCATGGCAGATTCTCACAGATCATTCACCCACCTGCTCCAGAGACCACTGTAGTTTGAAAGTTCACAGGCATTCAACTTCTAGAACAACCCTGGAGAGAGAAAAGGAAAAATTAAGAGGCGTCTTCCTTTATCTCTATGTTCTTTTAATATCTAAGCACTCTGAGTCAGAATCCAAATTATCAGCAAAGAAGGCACAGAAGTGTTCATATACAACCAAGTGAGAGGAAAATAAGACACTTGGGGGCATGAAGAGAGCTTCTGAGAGAAATTTGGTATCTAACTGACTTACTTCTTTCTTCTCTTTTTACTTGTAACATCAAAACCATCTCAATACTATCTTAGACATAAAAAGAAAAAGGCATTTAGGAAATTTTAGGAGTTTTGCCCCCCAAATATCAAATTAAATAAAGAAAAACAGGACTAACTGGAAATTGAAAAGTGAAACCTTCCCCAAAGCTTTTAGCTATCCTAGCTTTAGCCATGGGATATATTTTTGCTTTGCAAGATGTTCAAAATTACATAAATAGATAACCTCCCTGAAAGATTCACTAGTTATTTAGTCAACAATGGTACTTCAAATTTAAGAACATAATAAGATATATATTATATAAGTTGGTTTATGACATCTTTGAAAACAATAAAAATCAATTTAACAAAATATTTAACATATAGTTTCAAAGGATTCAAAGGCCCACAAGTGTAAAACCCATAGAAGTTAATAAACTTCTAATCAAAAATTTGTTTTTGCTGATGAAAAGAGCAGCTACATGGAGGCTAGTGGGAAAACCATTGATGTTCTCCAGGCATGTAGTATCTCTCCTATATCAAGATATGGCTATGATGGCATAGTTATTATAAATGTTGTAGATTTACTCTGAGTGAATATATGTTTGGTAGGCAGAGTAATGGCCTCTCAAAAATGTCCACATCTTAATCCCTGAAACCTGTGTATATGTTATCTTACCTGGCAAAAGGGAATTAAAGTTGCAGATGGAATTAAGGTTGCGAATCAGCTGATCTTGAGGCAGGGATATTAATCTGGATGATCCACGTGGGCCCCATGTAATCAGAAGGGTCTTTATAAGTAAAAGGTGGAGGCAGGAGGGTCTATGTCAGAGTGATACAGTTTGAGAAAGACTTAACCATATTTTGCTGCCTTTGAAGATGAAAGGAGGCTACAAGCCAAGGAACCTAGGTGGCCTCTATAAGCTGGAGCAGGTAAGGAAATAGCTTCTCCCTTAGAGCCTCCAGAAAGAACACAGCCCTGCCAACATCTTTATTTTAGCCCAGTGACCACCCATTTCAACATTTGGGACTTTGCCCTCTAGTATAGTAAGTTAATAAATGTATATTGTTTTAAGGCAATAAATTTGTGGTAAATTCTTATACCAGCAAAATAAAACTATTACAATATTCAAGAAGAGAAATAAAAAATTATGTGGCTGCTAGCCTGGGAAGCCAGGGATTGGTATATGAGTCTTTTCTAGGGAGTGTTCAAAAGCAGCAGAGAGAATCAACATTCCAGAATTCTTGGAAGATTTTATCTGAAACCTGTTCATTAGGGTGGAAAAGTTAAATATAAGTAAGTAAATAAATAAATAAATCTAAGATAAATCAATAGCACACTTCATTAGGCAATTATTAAACACCTGTGGCCTGTGATTCAAGGTAAAGTGTGCAAGATCAATGCAGGTGGGATAGTCCCTCCCTGAGTGCCATGATGGAGACTTGGCCTGAAAGCTTCTTTTTTATGGCAGAAAAGAAAAAAAAAAATCAAAGATAAAAATCAAGAAGAAAAAGTGACCAGTTCCCATTTTCAGTTGCTGTCTCCCACACATCCATACATTAGCAGATTTTCTACCAGAGGTAAATTACTCCACTATGTATAGGTGTGGCTGCAGGGAGACTCAAAACAATTTTCCTTACAAAAAAAAAAAATGTATTTCCCATAAACTTTGATAGAAATCCTAGAAGAGGTTTCCTATATTACTGATTGTTTTTCTGCACATCAGTCTCCTTTTTATCTTTTCTTTATGTTTGCAAACCTCAACTTGATATCAGTACCTACATAGGCAGGTTCTAATAAGCAGGCAAAAACATATTTCTTTCCCAAAAATCCATAGACAAACATTAAGTGTCAAGGACAGATTTTTTTTTCCTATAAGTTTTGAGGACCACCTACAACAGCCATGACAGCTGTGCTAATCGAAAAAGCAAACGAGGCCACAAAGGACTGTTCTTTGACCATGTAATCAATTTTCCACTCAATGCATTGTTCATTCTTGGAGACTTTAATGCCAGAATTGATTTTAACAGCCATTATAGAAATACTTAAGTCAAAGGGCTTGCAACCTTTTTTAGCATGACCAATGGAATTTTTTAAATAGATATGTGAATAAATCATTGAGTATGATTCATATGCTTTTTTAAAAAGGTTCTTTGAGTCACTGTCCAGACGCATTCTTTACAAGTAGTCAAGTGGACTAAGTAAAATCCCATACTGAGAAATAGTGCATTAGTTCAGTTTATGCTTACAAAGTTATGTTTGAAACATTTGTATACCATTGCAGCAGCTCCCAGAAAAGCCAATAGGTAATCAGTTAGCTTATAATGGGTGATCACTCTTCAACATGAAATCTGAGGAAGAAGTTGTGTAAGCAGTCCTGATGACAAAATGTGACCTTAATTTGTGTACAAGGCAGACATTTAAAACCTCGGGAAAGGAGAGACATAATAAAGAAATAATTCATTGCTGCTCAAGGTGATCAAGTTAGGAGTTCTTCCATAAGAAATAAAATGTTGAAAGAATTAAATGATTTGATATATTTTTCAAACTTTCAAAGAGCAAGATAAACTAACTGAAATCCTTTGCTTATTCATATGTCCTCTAATAAGAATTATTTAGGGAATTCTATGACTGCAAATGAAAATGTACATAAAATGAAATCTAAGCCATAATTAACACAAATAGCAAGCAATCTATTGGAAAAGATACAGATTTATAGACAACTTACACGTTAAAACTTAAAAATGATAGTAGAACTTTTAATTTGTACTCTCATGGTAGAACAACTTCTGATAAATTAGGGTGTGTTTAAATCATCACAAAATGAGATTACTCAATAAGAAATTGTTTTTTTCCGGGGTTTTACAATATGTTGAATTCATACTTGACAAATGGAATAGAATTTCAATCACATGATTGGAACATTGCTAGCTAAATCTCATGATTAGGAAGCCTCTTTCTTACTTTTGTACAGACATTCACCAGCTTCCAAAAGACCTTTGAACCTCCACTTTGCAGTATATCAGGGCTCAAACACTGTCATCATAGGGCCTATGCACAGAGTTTGTTTAGCAGGCAGTTATTGTCCATGGAATGAACAGTGTTATTATAGCACAAGCAGGCATCCATCAGAGTTCTCAGCAGCACACCTGTCCTTAAAGAAATGTCCTTATGTGTGATAGGGTGCCTGAGTGACGCAGACATGACATACATGTTAACAATCAGCATTTATCTGGAGTTCTGCATGCATCATAAAGCACGGCTTTAATTCCATCTTTGGTTTCAACTGGGAACAAAGAATGGGCAAAGAATCATGTCTTTTCTCATCTTTGTTCAATGTCAGTGGTGAGCACCATTCGTCTTTCAGCTGAATGTGCCTTCTTTCTATTTGATAAAAACAAGACAAAATATTTCTAGTATAAAATAAATGCATTTTCATTCCAGGGAAATGTAGAGTTAAATTCCTTTAAAATGTTCATTCTTAACATGTGCATAATCCCATGAGGGGGAAAACAGTATATTTATTGACTTAATAGTCAATAAAAACTCCCAAGTTGAATACACTATGAACTTGCCTCTGACATTGTGAAAGTTACTGATATTAAAAGTCCGTTAAAAGTCATGTATAGAACATACTGAATAAAAATTTCAGGGAAGGAAATAGTTTGAATTACTTTCTCTTGAAGATCAAGAGAATAAGTCAGCTTGACTGATAATATTAGATGACTTAGAGTCATGAACAAGATCTATTAAAGCATGCATTAAAAATGGCCTCACACCCTCCTTAGGCCCCTGACTGACATAGGAAACAGTCTCAAACTGAAGATTTCCAGTAACCTTCAGGAAGTTTATTTGGTTATTTTTAGTCTTTATCCCTGATTCTATAAACAAAAATAAAACATTTAGAAGCTACCTAATCTTCGTTTGGGAAAAAGTGCAGACTTCAAAAATCAAACATACATTCTTCTTATACGGTACTAGAGGTCCAGTGCACAAATTCGTGCATGGGTGGGGTCCGCCCAGCCCAGCCCCAAAAGGGGCAGATCGGGGCTGGGCCTGTCAGGAGGAGGAGATGGCAGGAAGTTGGCCAGCTGGCCCACCCCTACCAGGGCCTGATCAGAGCTGGGCCAGCTGGGGGAAGGAGCCATGGGTGATTGGCTGGTGTGGCCCGCCCCCAATTGGGGTTGGGGGATCGATTGGGGGTGGGGCTGGCCATGGGGAAGGGCTGTGGGAGGTGGGCCAATCAATCTCACCCCTGAGTGGGGTGGGGGGTGCCGATTGGGGGCCAGTGGCCTGGGAGAGGGGCCATGGGTGGTTGGCTGGCTAGCCCTGCCCCTGATGGGATGAGGAGGCTGATCTGGGGTGGGGCTGAGTGGGGGAAGGGGCTGCAGGATGTGGGTGGGCCGGGCCCACCCCCTATTGGGGTGGGGGGCGATCAGGGGTGGGGCCGACATGGGGGAGGGGCTGCAGGAGTTTGGCCACCCAGCCCCACCCCCTATTGGGGTGGGGGGGTGCAATCAGGGGTGGGTGGTCAGGGGGAGGGGCTGTGGGCCTATTGTGATGGAGCATGCTGATCAGAGGCAGGGTTAGCTGGGGGGGGAGGGGGCGTTTGGCTGGAGGCCAGCTCTTGATCGGGGTGGGAGAGTCTGATTAAGGGGCAGGCTGTCAGGGAGGAAGGGCCATGAGGTTGGCTGGCTGGCCCTACCCCCTGATCGGCCGGTTCGCTGGCCACAGTGGGCATTTTAGCGACTGGTTGTTATGGTCATTATGGCTGTTACGGTCACTGGCTTTTTATATATAGAGATTCCTTTTGCACTCCAATTGTCATTTTCACCCTTAAAAGGAAAGTATACTCTTGATTTAACCTACAGAATACTAAATATAAGATCAACCATGTATTCCTAAAACCATTTAGTAGATTGCTGAAGTATCTAAATGGCAATGATGCACATTTCTGCATTGGGTGGATGTATTTTGGATAGAATGGGTTATGTGTTCTGGTTCTTATATAACCTTAAAAAATGATCCGTGTCCAGTGACCTATATATTATGAGCTTCAATAAATACTAGAAACTTTAAGGTGATGGATGTGGAGAATCTTCAGGATAGCTATTAACAGGGTTTTCAGAGAGTCTTTGCCAACCAGGTATTTAGGAATTGAATGTATTATTTCTAAATGAGAAAATACAAACATTAGTGATGTGTAAATCAACTTTTAAGTTTTCTTAGCCTTTTTTATAAACAGGTAAATGCCCAACTTTCCTTTGACAAGCACCTATATTAGAGTGCTCCATGCATTGATAAGGACAAATAACAGTATGGTATTTGAAATACTGTTAGAAAATGGAGCACAATTAAAGATATAAAGACTGACCCTTAATGTATTCCTCAAGTTGACTATGTACTTCTTACTCTTCAGCAAGCAAACTCTTGTAGATGAAATTACTCCATTATAAACCTAACCTCCTTTGGTAATAATACTTTGGATTCAATAATTGTTTTGTGATCCTCTTTACATTATAAGCACATTCCATATACAATGTTTTTAATTCTTACAACTCTATGAGATACACCATTATCATCATCATTTTTATTGTATAGATGAAAAAAACTGAAGCACAGAGAGGCTGAATAATTGCCCACAATTTCAGAGCCAGGAAATATTAAAGCTGCAATTCAAACCCTGCTCCCGAGTCCATACTCTTAACCACAGTGCTTTGCTGCCTTTGAGCATTCTTTCTTTTACTGGCAGCTCTTTCTTCTGCTTTTGTCACTCAGGGTTATATAAAGCTGTTTAAATATTGGTTAACTTCCAAAGGAGATCGCATTAATGAGCACCTAGTTCAAACTCCTTCCCCATCTCAAAGTGCTCTCTACCACCATGAACAGACCCACTTCACCGCTCTCGTTTCTTGCTTAATCAAGCATACAGTCACTTAAGTACATCTTATGCTTGCTCTGTATGAGCTTGACTTTTAAAGAAATAGATTTACTGGTATATACTAGTAATCCAAGAAATATAAATAGAGACAAAAATATGTGTTTTCCCATCTTTGTCATTTGTATTTCAGAGTGGGTCTAGAAGAAATAAGAGATATTTCCTTTTCTTTTCTTGTGACTCTCATTTTATTTTTTAAAATATATTGTTATTGATTTCAGAGAGGAAGGAGAGAGAGAGAGAGAGAGAGAGAGAGAGAGAGAGAGAGAGAGAGAGATCAGTGATGAGAGAGAATCATTGATTGGCTGCCTCCTGCATGCCCCGACTGGGGATCGAGCCTGCAACCCAGGCATGGACCCTGATAGGGAATCAAACCACGACCTCCTGGTTCATAGGTTGATACTCAACCGCTGAACCATGCTGGGCCAGGCTCATTTTAAAACGATCTTTTTTATTTATTTGTTTTAAATCATTAAGGATCACCACCCTCCAACTGGAAGTGGGCAGAGCAGGACAGAAAAGGAAATATTCCCAAAGGCTGCCCAGACGCTGTGTCATACCAGAATCAAGAAAGTCCTCTTTATTCTTTCTTTCTTTCTTTCTTTCTTTCTTTCTTTCTTTCTTTCTTTCTTTCTTTCTTTCTTTCTTTCTTTCTTTCTTTCTTCTTTCTTTCTTTCTTTCTTTCTTTCTTTCTTCTTTCTTTCTTTCTTTCTTTCTTCTTTCTTTCTTTCTTTCTTTCTTTCTTTCTTTCTTCTTTCTTTCTTTCTTTCTTTCTTTCTTTCTTTCTTTCTTTCTTTCTGTCTTTCTGTCTTTCTTTCTGTCTTTCTTTCTTTCTTTCTTTCTTTCTTTCTTTCTTTCTGTCTGTCTGTCTGTCTGTCTGTCTGTCTTTCTTTCTTTCTTTCTTTCTTTCTTTCTTTCTTTCTTTCTTCCTCTCTCTCTCTCTCTTTCTCTCTCTCTCTCTCTCTCTTTCTTTCTTTCTTTTCATTTCTGGCCAGGCTTGGTCCTTCCTTACTGGGATGCCAGGAAGAGGAGAAAATGGCAAACAGTCACAGCTTCAGGCGCCCACCCAGGCAGAATAAAGCCTAAAGGGTCTCATGGGTAAGTCAGCACTGAGCACTGCCCTAGGGGGCAAGCATTAGAGGAATGCAAACACTCCACCCACTTTAGAAAAACGTTTAGGAAAACAAATGCTGCACCTCAAGAGTGGGAGAGGAAACGGGGATCCTCCAACAGGGCCAGCCATGCCCACTTGCCTCCACCCCTCAGTTCTCACTCTAAACTCTCTTTTTTACCCCTCTTTACCCTCAACCAGATGTTTTCCTTTTCTTCTTATGTCTTTTCCTTTAGTCCCTGAGATACAGACAGCACATAAAAGCATGTAAATGATTAGAGCAAGAAATCAACACATATCTTGTCCATAGAAGTTAGTCCTAGTTAATATATTATTGAAAACAGTTTTGCAGAGGAGGGCGGCCCGGTGTGGCTTCACGCAGCAGCAGAGAGGAGAGACGGTATGGGTTTCTCTAGCTACTGGGCCAGAGGAGGCCAGGTTAGAAGAGCACTTCCCTCAGGGCAGAGCAACCCATTCAGCTGTCCTGGTGTAAACTGCGCCCTGCACAACAGCATGGGCTGCCCAGCCAGAGCATCAGAGCCAAGCACAGTTGGATTGAGATGCTGAACACTGGAGGTCCCCAAACAGGCTCTCAGCTCTCTCAGCTGTCGATTGATTGACTTCTTGCACTGGTCAGCTTCCTCATTTGTTCACATCAACAAAATCTGGGCCACATTAATAGACATGAAATATTTGTCCCCTCCTAAAATAATTGAATATGGGTCCCTAAAAAGAGGTCCCGATTAATCTCACCTACAAATTAGACATTTCCATAAGAAATACATAAAAAGGATCATATTTTTTAAACTCAGTTTCTCTTGAGTTCTAACTCTGCTGCCTTAGTATTTTAATGTAAAATATTTTCTTATGAATGTACGAACACTTTTTATATTAATGTGCTTAGCAAACCAAAGGGGGGAAAGTCATTCGGATAAAGAAACATAAGCACAGTGTTTTCATAATAAAACATTATAATCCTTAAGTACAGGCTTGTTACAGGAGACAGGAAAAGATGTTTAATTGTCCTACTGTTTTTAAAAACAATAGTGATTTTAGTTGTGAGATATCTTCTCTGAAATGCCTATAATATTTTTCACTATAATATTTGCTTCAACATATCTATTCCCTCATACATTATATTACTAATATTAAATTGTTGGACAAATTTTATATGAATTTTTTTTCAGTTTACATCTTAAATATTGGGGCAAAATCACATAACATCTATCCTAACTACTTTATACAATAGAAATTATATGAAAAGCATTCAGAGTGTTTTTTAAAGTACCATACATTTAAATTGTAATTACAATGTCAATTTTGATTAATTTCATTTGGAATATAATGTGATATTTGTGAAAATTATAAAGTAAACAATATTTCACCTGAAAACATTTAAAATAGTCAAATTAAGAATTCATCTAATTGTGTACTACTCATCTAATAGTTTCCTCATATGCTTTCCTAAATTGTCTAGCTTTTATAAAGCATAAATGCTATACTTTTTAATTTGAAAAGATAACATTATAAAAAAAATCAAACAAATAAATCCTTTGCAATATTTCTGCTGCTTTTGAAAGCTTCTGCAAAAAAAAATATCCAAATTAATATTTTAAAAAGCCACCAGACTTTAATTTCTAATAGTTTAGTGGACTGGATTACATAGTTATTTTTTCCCATGCATGACATATTTAGTAATCATAGAAACATAAATCCCACTTTTATCATCTTAGTAAACTTGGTAGTAAACTTTAAGCCACATCCCCTGATCTTTAAATCCACAAGGTTGCACAAACCTTCCTTCACTATAGTTTCTTATTCTAAATAGTCTAAGTAACAGGTTGCTTTGAGCACTATTACTGCCATATAACAGAATCCATCTGAAACCTGAATTGACAGGTGGCTCGCCTCAGTTTCATGTATCTTTACATTTATTCCTCCAATGGGAGACTTCCAAAGAAAATAAAATTTGAAATCACCCCAAACTTGAAATTGCCTTACAATTTTCTAATATTTAAATAATTTGAAAATATATGTTTAGCAAGAAATTTTGCTTAAAACAAATTGTAGAAAACACAAATAGCTAGCTCTTTGGTATGCTTTCAATTTAAACTCTTCCATAAGGTCCCACGTCCAATTTTCACTCTAAAAAATGAGCAGCAAAATACAGATGTCTCCTTTTTAAATGAACAAGTGACTTTGCTTCCTCTTTTATGGTCAACTGTTTCTTTTTTTTCCACAGTTTATTTGTTTGTTTATTTATTTATTTATTTATTTAAATTCTTCATTGTTGAAAGTTTTACATAGGTCTCCTTTTTCCCCCATTGACCTCTCCCCACCCCTCAGCACATGCCCCCACCCCCTATTGTCTGTGTCCATTGGTCATGCTCATTTGCATATGGATACTAGTCCTTTGGTTAATCTCTTACCCCACCAAACTCCCCTGCCTTCCCTCTGAGATCAACTGTTTCTTTAAGTTTGTCCATGGATTCTGACTTTCCTATTTTGTACACTTATTAAAATTGCAAAGGGGTTGTCTTCTGATGTAGACTGTCATCACATGACTAATATTGATGCACTATCCTATACAAGAGTTGTCATCCTGAACAGCTTTCCATATCTTTCCACTTCATCAAATCTTCACCCTTTTCTAATCACACGAGAGCATTTTTTTCCCATTTCAACTAATAACTTCTGTCCAGATTTAATTCCAATGTTATTTTAACTTTAAATGTTGGCCGTTGTAGCATGCAAATAAAAAACTATGTAAATTAAGCATTATTGTCTTTATAATACATGTGAAAAACCATGCAGTAGCTATGCAGCCAAACCAGAGATGCGTGTAACAGTACCTCATCCAAAAAGAAATGGGAGTATCCATTCTGCCTAACTTCCAATTGACATCTTTACTCCAAACTCTAAAAGTTTCCTTTACCTGTAAAAATGAACCTTGCTGGATGACAAAAAAAGGATATTATTTTGATATTATACATAAATATTTAAAAAGGATGTGCTTAGAATACAGCATTGCCCAAACTGAATAACTCCCTTCTGTGAATAAAAATATTTAGCAACCCTATCAACTACTTTGTTATTATGCTAAATCATTTCTGCTACTTTCTAATGGATCAGCTAAAATTACTTTCATTTTTATCTAGCCAGCAAATTCCAGCTCCTCTTTACGATTGAGACACTAGCTATTTGACCTCATAAGAAGAGTATCAAGACAGTTTTGAAGCAGATCATTTTCTAATGTCAGTTATAGGACACAAGATTTCTGATTGATCACAAGCTTTATTTTGTGAAAATACACATCGGTATAAGAATTCGAGGACTTATCAAATGCTGAATTAAATATTTCAACATAAATCTGTGTTTGCTGTCTTAAAGTGCTAGAAATTCTTATCTCTTTACTTATATGGGTGCTATAAATTTCACTTTGAAATGTACAGGTACTCTCTTTTTCATACAAATGAGGTCATTATTGATTGGCCTAGGAAATGGACTCCAGAATGTTGATTTAAACTCCATTCCCTTAGGAAATTAACATTTTTGTAACAATAATAAAAATAAAATATTTTAAATACAGAGTTGTATGTTTCCTCCCCCTCTCTGTTCTTTTCTGAAAGTCTCTTAAGTATAGCTTAATAGCTGGCTTTAGTTTTTTAAAAAAAATTAAGATGCCTTGGGTCAAAAAAATCAATTTTTGGAAGTAGTAATATCCATTTCCTTGGCAGAGTTGCTGAATAGAGTTTTTATTGACTCTGAATCTAACTTACTAAGAAAAATTAGTGATAGTAGCAAATGGTTGTACTATGCAAATCCCTATGATAAAACAGCAATGGCTCGTTGTTCACAGGATGGATGTGAAAACATATTTGAACAGTCTGAAATAATATGCTTTGTTGCTTAGCATGAGATTTTGACTTGAAGAATAACTCAAATGACTTAAATATTTATTCAACCTCTTTACCACCACCCAGAGTTTAAGTTTTCTCCATCTCTTAAAAAAAAAAAAAAATCTGAGACCCCTACATAAGGAAGTAAAATAAAATGTTCTTCTTTTCTTCTTCCCATTTCACCAAATGTAGGCTGATAATGACTTTACCCAGCAAACTTTTTCTTGCCCTTACTCTTAGATCCTTTATATGTAAAAATCTAAGTTATGGAAAAATTTCAGTCTACTTGGCTCCATCAACATTCCTGCTCATGGCAAATCTCTTTTTGTGATGAGTTATCAATCTCTACCAGATGGACATTTTTAAACTATCCTTTGTCCTTTCTTCTTGCTCACTCCAAAATTATTTTTATTCAATCTCAGAATCTCCAAAATTTGTTGTCAAATCCTCCATGAAAGCATTCCTTTTGGAATGCAAACATTGGCTGGTGAACATTTAAGGATATTCTCTTTAAATCACTTCTAAAATGCCATGATGGACGCCAATGAAGCTGTTCCCTGAGCTGTTGTCAGAGTTTTATGTCAAAAGAAGATTGACCTTGCTATTTCTCAGCGTAGGCTCCTTCAGAGACTCCCTATCACACTTTGGATAGGATGCCAAGCTTGTCTTTGTAAAATGAAGGCGTTCAAAACATGACTTTCTGTTACTCCTGACTTATACTGTACAATCATTTCTCTTTGCAATTTAGTAATTCTCATAGCTTACCATTTGAACCACTTTAAGTTATCAGTCCAAGCCATATTCCCGTACATTGTTTCCTATATACAGAATGCCCTCCCTGAATTCCATCCTCACCAATCACACCATGATTTTATAATTAATGTCTATGGATTAACTTAAAGATACTTTTTAAACATCATTAACTATAGGCAGCCTTAACTGATTCTTCCCCACAGGCACAGTTACTCTACCCTATCCTTTGTAGTTCACAGCCATGTATACATATACATATACTCCTATTGGGTTACTGGTAATGTTGAGTGCATGTTGTTATTATTCAGCATGTTGTTCTCTCATATTTTATCATGATCTCTCTTAAGTCATTTATCTATATTGCTTCAGCAGCTAACATAGTACTTAATACAGAATAGCCACTAACGTCCTGGAGAAGCGTAGGAATCTGATATGCCAGCATCATTTTTAGACTACAACTTCCACTGCCAAGTCATCCTTCTTAGTTCCTTTCTCCTTTCAGTCAGTGAATATGTATTGAGTGAAAATTTATGAAGAATATTTATTTTTTCTATAATTGATAGACATTTAACTTTTTTATACCATTCCTACATCCCTTCCCCCGGGCACTCATTTTTAGTCTTTCCGTTGGGTACTCTTATAATGTTAAACATATGCAAATAGCTTTATTTCTTTATTCTTCAGTAAGCCAATTACCTGACTCCCTCCAGTGAATAGAGGTGCCAAAACTCCTTTCTTTACCCCTTTCTTTCAACTCTTCAATTCAACTCTATATGCTTTCTCCTTAATAAGAGTGATGGTATTTATGTTTTTATGTTCTGTGCTGTAAAGCATAATTGTCCCTCAGCATTTTTTTTATATATACAAAATATCAGGGGTTAAATTGTTAGGACTATGGAAATATTACACACTGCATAACCAATAATCCTATATAATAAAAATGTAATATGCAAATCGACCAAATGGCCGAACAGCTGAACGACCATCCGGATGACCATCCAGGACTAAGCTATAACACCCACTGGCACCAGGCCAGCCAAGGCAGGTGTGATGCGATTGGTCAGGGGCTGGCCATCGCCCCAGGATCGAACCACAGAGGTGGGCCCAGGCCACCAGCCAGCGGGGCGATCAATCAGAGGGCTCCACGATTGCCCCAAAGAGGGAGGCCCAGGCCATCGACCAGTGGGCTGTGGCTGGTGGGCAGGGCCTCCCTCTGTGAGGGAAGCCCGGGTCCTGGGTGCCAGAGGGAAGCTGGTACCAGCAGCCAGGGGAAGGAAGGCCTACTCTCGCATGAATTTTGTGCATTGGGCCTATAGTGTACTATAATTGTGTTTCCTTTTGTGTACATTTATTGTTTTGCTTTGTTTTGTTGAGTTCTGTGTTGTTGTTTTTCTGGACTTTCTACTTGCAACTTTTTTATTGATTGTCTTTTCTGGGTCCTTAAATGGTTCCAAATCCCTAAGTCTAGTATTAAATCTCTGGGATTCCCTTTTTCCCAGAACCTCTTCCTCAGTCCAGCTCCTGTCTGAATTATTGCTCTCCAGGCCTACTGTACTACTAACATTGTGAGTCACCCTTCAACAAGTTCCTGGATTCTATGTCTTCCTCTTTTCTAGTTTAAATACCAGAAGTCTGTCTTCCAGTAGCTTCTAAAGAAAGAGAGATAAATCTGCATGCCTTCCAGACATGAAAATAAGTCTCTTTTAGCTTCAAGTTTGATCGAGAGATTAACTGAGTATGTAATCCTAGAGTAAAACCATTATTTCTCAAACCTTCAAAGTTATTGCTGTATTAATTTCTAGCATCCAATTATACAGGTGTGCAGTTGATGCTAATCTGTTATTTGTTGCTTTATAGATGAACTCTTTGTTTCTTTTAAGAAGCTTTAAAAGTCATTAAATTATCCTTTGTGTTGTGGAAATTTCACAATTATGGGTCTATTTTCTTTTTTTTTTGTACTTTATTCTGGGCATTGATCCTCCTGTTTAAGGAAACTATCTTTTATTATATCTTTGATGTTGCTATTAGTTGGATGTTGGCCCATCTGTATTGTTATATACATAACAATAATCTCCAATGTAATTGTTAGGCACATTCTTGCACTCCATTATGCTCTGCTGGGGGCTCTTGCCCCTCTGCCAGGGGCAATTGTTCTGTTATTCTCATTATAAGTTTCATGATTAGTGGCCTTCAGCTTTCAGTAAACCACTGTTTCCAGTGGACCACCTACACCTGGCCCCACCTGCACCTGGTCCCACCAGTTACTCTGACCCTTATAAGAGACATAAATATCCTGCTCCCCCTACTCTGACCCGCTGATGCCATTTTGGCCTCAGCCCTTCTGCCAGCAGATGTAATAATCTATATATATAAAAGCCCAGCAGAATGACCAGAACAACCGGAACGACCGGTGGCTATGACGGGCACTGCGGCAGCCAAGCAGCCTGATCCAGGCCCTGATTGTCCTGATCCAGGCCCTTATTGTCCCCCTCCCAGCCGGTCCCGCCCCTGATCGGCCCCCAACACCCTGATCAGGGGCAAGGCTGGCTGGCCAACTGCCCATGACCCCTCCCCCAACTGGCCCTGCCCAATGGGCCCCCATCAGGGAGGGCCAGCCAGACCCCACCCATGCACAAATTTGTGCACCAGGCTTCTAATAAATGTATAATTCTTCACCCCTTTTGTCCTCGTGCGTTCTTATTTTGGCAACCCTACCGCTGATAGCTTTCCATTCTTTGCTCTTTTAATCTATTTTCTAACTTATTCCCTTACCTTTATTTGTCAAAGCTTGTATTAAAATTCAAATTTCTGCAACCATATTGCATTTCCAATATATTGCTTCATTTAGAGTCCCCAGTTTAATTAAGTAATAAATAATCAAAAAATGAATCTAGTTAAATGTTACCATTTAATGTAATAAAACATTACAATATTTTACAGAGCAAAGAAAATTTCTCAACTTAAAAGAAAGTATAAAATAATCATCAGCCATACTGATTACTTTTTTCCATTTATTTATTTAAATTGTATCTTTATTATTGAAAGTATCACAGATATCCTCCTTTTATTTCCCCATTGACCCCTCCAAACTACCCCCACACCCCCCAGGCCTTTCCCACACTATTGTCTGTGTCCATGGGCTAAGCATATATGCATATAAATTCCAGGTTAATCTCTCCCCACCCACCCCCCCACCCCACCTTCCCTCTGAGATTCATCAGTCTGTTTTACGCCTCTATGTCTCTGGATCTATTTGTTCCTCAGTTTATTTTGCTTATTAGATTCCACATATGAGTGAGATCACTTTTTAATTCAATATTACTAAACAACAATAGACTAATAAAATAAAAATAAAATCAGAATAGTTTAGCCTTATAGTAAGAATTTTAATGCCAAAAATATATTGGGAATTTGTTTCTACCCTCAGATTAATTTTTTTAATCTAAAAAATAAAACTTAAATATTGTGTGTCTCAAAACTTATGAAAAACTTTATATTTCTGAGGAATTAAAAAAAAATTTAAGTTTCATGTTATTTCACTTGAGTTACATTGTTGTATGATACCAAGCTTATAAAACTTTGCATATCTTATATTCATCAAACCACTGATACTGTTTGGATATTGAACTAATGTTAAATAAGAAAAAGGTTATAAAATTCTAAAATTGAAGCTAAAATTTCCTTGATGTTTCGTTTCATAGTTATGTGTCTACTAATTTATACAATAAGAAATCCAATCCAACTTTATTTCATTATTTACTCTGTACTTGTTTACAAACTTGCTCTTCCTAAAGAAAATTTTAAGAAAGTGAAACCAGAGAAGCAAAAGGATGTTGATTAGATTATGATTTGAGCCAGGTTCCCAAAAGTCGACACTGATTCTTTTTTTAATTATATTCAGGGGGAAAAAATAGATAATGTGATCCCTGTTTACAGTAGTTCATCTTGGCCTTTAATCATTTGTTTATCCACGGGAGTATTGATTGCTGCTCCAGCCGGGAGAACACAATGACACAGAGGCCGGAAGGGAAGCAGTGTAATTCTGTGCTGTTGGCTGTTCCAAGAGATGAAACTATAATTCACAAAGTGATAGATAACAGAAGGTAATTTTATGGTTACTAAGAATGAGTTTGCATTTGTTTGTGTAGTTACTATATAAATTTATAGATGCATTTTGTTTGTATCGCATTTTAAATTTTAGTGGCTGAGAAGGAAGAGGATTGAAGTAGTGCGAGGAGTATGTTCATGAACCCCTTTAGCAGCCACTTGTTAAGGGGGACTGTAATTCAACATGAAATAGGTTCAGAATGTTCCCACAAACTCATTATAAATCAAGCTGCTTCGAAGGTATGGTGTTATTAAGTTTTGTTGTTGTTGTTTTTTTCTCTTGCCCTTCCTCCATCATCTTATCTAGGGGAAGAGTTTTAAAAGCAGGAAAAGTAATTCAGCAAGGACCCTCTTTTAGTGGCTGAAATAAAGAGTCTTGTTGATACATTTCACCACACAAGCAGGTCCAAGAGCCAGGCACTTTCCTTTTTGCCATATCATTGACTGACTTTGTCATCTGCTATCTGACCAAAGTTTGATAATGAAGCAGTAAATTTATGCGTGTGAAATTAGACTTGCATTTTGGAAGCTGCAGATTAATGTCACAGGAGTCCTGTGATGAACCTCAGCACATTCTAATAATAATGCTGCTATTTGCCTCTTGTATATTAAGCCCCGCAAAAGCAGGTCAAGAGTTATAAAGGTTTACTTTTTTTGTTCTGGCATAGAGGCTTGAAAATCACTTTGAGATATACCATTGTGTTTTTTATGTTTAGGGAAGAAGCTTCAGGTCTTATCTGCAATAGAAGTAGAATCGAACTTAGTTAGAACAGGCCCAAGTCTACACCGAGAGAATTATACCTATATCATACTGGTTGGTCCTTTTAAGACTGTAGTAAATTTTTTAAAATATATTTTATTGATTTTTTACAGAGAGGAAGGGAGAGGGATAGAGAGTTAGAAACATCGATGAGAGAGAAACATTGATCAGCTGCCTCCTGCACACTCCCCACTGGGGATGTGCCCGCAACCAAGGTACAGGCCCTTGACCGGGATCGAACCTGGGACCCTTCAGTCTGCAGACCGACGCTCTATCCACTGAGCCAAACCGGTTAGGGCTGTAGTAAATTTTTTTATGCCTCATGTGTTATAGTGACTGGCACCCAGTGATGTTCAATGTTTGTGTATTGAATAGGACGGAAATGAACTTTGAGAAACCCATTTTATGTCACGAATGGTTCTTCCTAGTAATTTTTAAGTTCTCAGTGCACATTTTTACCTAGTAAACTATTGCTCAGTCTGACTGGTTCTCCATTAGTCATTCTGGAAATTTGTTTCCCCTAGATTTTCCAATCCTTATGCCAGAACTTGGAATAAAATAGGTACTAAATAATTATTTACTAAACAAAGAAGAATACATTAAAAACATGTGGTAGCCATAAAGTATCAAAAGTTTAATGATTGGAGAATTGAAAAATTATACAATGTAAAAGCTGCCTTCATCTATAGCATGAAATTATAATTATTGCCCATTCAGCTAATTATTTAAACAATCTGTAAAAGTAGACCAAATGGGCAAGTGACTTTACATTAAGATCTGAAGAATAAAGTTGATATATAAATGCAAAATATTATTAGAAAAACATCTGTTTAATAAAATTAAACTAATCAAACATATTTATTGAGTGAATATTACAGCCTTAGTCAACACTACATTCTTTAGGCCATTTTAAAACATTTTAATTTATTTTTAATTAATTTTTATTGAATTTATTGGGGTGACATTGGTTAATAAAATTATATAGGTTTCAAGTGTACAATTCTATAATACATCTTCTGTATATTGTGTTGTATGTTCACTACCCAAAGTCAAGTTTCTTTCCATACCATTTATTCTCCTCTTTATCCTCTTTTACCTGCCCCCACCCCTTTACCCTCTGGTAATCACTATACTGTTTTTTGTGTCTATGAGTTTTTGTTTTTCTTTTTTTTTGCTGAATCCATTCACCTTTTTCACCCAGCTCCCAGCCTCCTCCCCTCTGATAGCTGTCAGTGTTCTCTGTATCTGTAAGTCTATTCCTATTTTGTTTGTTAGTTTATTTTGTTCATTAGACTCCACATGTATGTGAAACCATATGGTATTTGTCTTTCTCTGACTGGCTTATTTCACTTAGCATAATAGTCTCTAGGTCTATCCATACTGTCGCAAAAGGTAAGATTTCCTTCTTTTTTTATGTCTGAGTAGTATTCCATTGTGTAGATGTACCACAGCTTTTTTATCCACTCATCTACTGATGGGCACTTTGGCTGCTTCCAAATCTTGGCTATTGTAAATAACACTTCAATAAATATGGGGGTGTATGAATTCTTTCAAAGTAGTGTTTCAAGTTTCTTTGGAAATATTCCTGAAAGTGGAATTGCTGGGTTATAAGGCAGTTATATTTTTTATTTTTTGAGGAAACTTTATTCTGCTTTCCACAGTGGTTGCACCAATCTACATTCTCACCAATAGTGCACAAGGGTTCCCTTTTCTCCGCATCCTTGCCAACACTTGCTGTTGGTTGATTTATTGATTATAGCCATTCTGACAGGTGTGAGATGATATCTCATTGTGGTTTTAATTTGCATTTCTCTGACGATTAGTGATGGTCAGCATCTCTTCATATGTCTATTGGCCATCTGTACGTCCTCTTTGGAGAAGTGTAGAGAATCTACAGAGGTGACTTCAGGAATAACAAACAGGATTTGCAAAAGCATGAAAGCAGAAAGGTATTTGTACAAATGACTGGAAGTTTAGAATCATTTAATGTTGCAATTTGGAAAGGCACTGGAAATATGATTGGAAAATGTGATGAGGTAGATGTCAGAGGAGCCTGATAGCTGGGCACAGAGCTTTGAACAGGAAGGTAATAGAAAGATATCATAATCCCATAATCAGAGGAGAGAGAGAGAGAGATAAATGAGAATTTTAAGCATAATCTGGCAGCAGAGCATAGCATAGTATAGAAAAGAACAGATTGGATGTGACCAGCTAAAAAGGTGCCATAGTATTAAGAATAAAATAGTGAGTTTCTAATAAAGGAGAATGCAGAGGAGAGTCTGAAATGTATGCAGTATATGGAATATGAATTAAACATGTCAGATAAGGACTTTGTGATTTTTTGTATATAGAATAGTGATTTCCTGTCTTTCAAATTTATTATCACATAAAACTTTTTATAGGACTGGCATGGTTTTGTCAAATCTTATTTTGCCAAGTAAAAACATTAAAATGATCATGCAACATCTACCACTGCCATGTTTTCATGAAAGAGAAAATACCTTAACCCTAAAACATAGTGGGGACTTCCTGCATTCTCTCTTACAGCCTTTGCTTGATTTTGGTTGCCCTGGAGTGGCCCACCTACTCTTTGAAACGCCACTTGTCCTTCAAGACCACCTCCAGAATCACTTCACAAAGCTTTTCATAACTGCAGGTAAAGTGAGCTGAATGGGTTTATTTGCTCCTTAGCAGATCACATTCTTCCTCATATGAAATTTATTGGCATAAGTACTTCTTTTTCTACAATGTAAGCTATTTAAGGACAGTCACCTTAAAATATTCCTCACTGAGTAGCTGGCACAGAGTTGGTACTCAAAAGACAAGAATTTCTAACATCAGAGCTGAAAGCAGTGGTGGCACTGAAAGAAACAGGAAGGTTAGTCCGTTTTTGATATGTTGGATTTCAAGATATGAAACAAGAACTGGAATAATAACAGGAAATACTAGTAATTTGGGGTATGAGTAAAATTTTAGACATTGAGCTATATTAGGAAGTTATCTTCATAGAGGGGGTCAATGAAATATGTAATATCATGCTGAATATATGAACCTTAAAAAAAAAAAACATCTACTAGCAGCCATTTCTGCACAACTGCACTTCACAGAGAAGTCTGTGCTGGACTGCTTGCCTGTGCTGTATTTCTGCCCTCTGAGCCAGCCCTTATAAAGGACTTCCTGAAATTCCATTTCAACCAATAGGACTGAGGCTTTCCCCATCCAGTTGAAGCTGTGCAAGTATATCCAATCAGAGTGGTCTATTCTGACCACACTGAACAATCAGGACAGTGCCTTTTGGACCAATCATATTGCAAGGATTTGGAATCTTCATTTGCATGAGGATAGACAAGTCAGGGAACAGGGGCGGGGAATTCTGTCCATATAGGTAAGCCAGTTCCCCTCTGAGAGCGCACTATCCCTTTCTACTGAAGACTGAAGACTGCATCTCCTGGCTGAGCTGAAATACCGAAGATGTCTCACCAGAAGAGAGCAGACCAGTGCATGGCAGAGAAAACAGACAGACACGGAGCAGAGCAGAACACTGAGCAGAGCAGAGTTGTCTAGCCAGAGAGAGGGCTCTAAGGATGACCCACAACTGTGCTGTTTTAGCTGTTTGGCACTGAATAAAGTTTTCTTTTTCACTGCACCTGAAATTGGGGAGGGGGGGGGGTTTCCTGTTGGCCTTAAATTAGTGCCAACAACCATCTTCTATAATAATAAAAGCGTAATATGCTAATTAGACCGGATGACCTTCCAGATGAAGCCAGGGTTGGGAGGGAAGCCGGGTCCCGGCTGCCAGAGGGAAGCTGGTGCCAGCAGCTGGGGGAAGGAAGGCCTACTCTTGCACAAATTTCATGCATCGGGCCTCTAGTCAGTTGATAAGTAGGCCTAAACAGAGAAAAATAAAATGTGGGGAGAATCTTGGAGACCACTCCAGCCAATGGAGAGGAGATGAAGAGAAACTGGTGAAGGACGTGGGAAAGAGGGAGATCGGCAAAAGGCACTGTCCCAAAAGCCAGTAAAGGACTGGGCTTCAAAGGCTGGGTGGAGGTCAGAGCTCAGAGTTGCCCTTCCTGATTTGTACACGTAACCCTAATAAACAAAATTAAACGGCACTAAAAATGACTGCAAAAACTGACTTACATTAAGTTATGTCCTTGAGAGAAAATATCACGTAAGAATGCATTAGTTATGGGGATGTTAAAGAAAATAAACCTCTCCACAACAGCTTTAAATTATAGAGTGAATGCTTCACTACAGTATATCAATGAAAATAGTTCATCAAGAAAGGTTATATGTTGCCCTGGCTGGTGTTCTCAGGGGTTAGAGCGCTGGCCCATGTACCAAAGAGTCATAGGTTTGATTCCTGGTCAAGGGCACACACATGGGTTGTGGGTTTGCTCCCTGTCCCTGATCAGGGCTCATGTGAGAGGCAGCCAGTCAATGTGTCTCTCTAACATTGATGTTTCTCTCCATCTCTCTCTCCCTCCCTCTCTTTCACTCTCTCTGAAGAGCAGTAGGAAAAATATCCTCAGATGAGGATTAACAACAACAACAAAAAAGGTTATATATAATTCTGGTTCAATGTACATTAATTTATTTTTATTCCATTTTTAATGAATTCGCATTTAAGAGGTTCTTTTGAAGTCATAATGTGTTATTTTTTAATAATTTATTTCTGAACTTTAAAAATTAATAATATTTGCACAGAGCCACTATATAATCACAATATAGGGCTTCAAGGTGTGAATTATGATATAATAACTCATAACTTGTGCATTTAAACAAGCACTCATCCTATGCCCTCATTCTTAGCAAAGCAAAAAGGTATGAATTATTATGTAATAACTCATGCTTTGTCATTTATTATTACTTAATTATGGAGGAAGAGGAGAATTTCAACTAATTTCAGTCTTGAAAAAAACTAAATTATCCTTGAGAATAAAGAAAAGCTCAGATGCTTATTTGACATAATCAAATCATTTTAAGCCTTTTTCCATTCAGACCACTCTACTTTCTATAACACCATTGTCCTACTACTTCTTGCAAATCTCAGGAAATTTGTAATAGAGAAATTGAAAATCCCAGTGTAGTTACCTAGTCTACATCTATATAGTCTATATCTCACAGAATTATCCATTTAGATCCCCAAAATAAACAGCTATATTACTTCAAAATTGTTTCAAAGTATTACAAATAGAAGTAAAAATATGACCTCTCTTTTTAACATAAATAAGCAAACAATAAGAGAGAAAGAAAGGAAGGAGAAGAGAGGGGGAGGGAGGGAGGGAAGAAAGGTAAGATTAAAAATGAATTTCTATGAACTGTGATGATTTCTTGATAGAGCTTTTAAAAATTAGAAAAATCCCTCCAAAATAATACAAAATATACTTGTCTGTAATCATCAGATGACCAAAACATAAGAGCCAGGATATATGTTTTTATTTCATTTGTTACATAGTCAGTGATTGTATAAATTTACTTAAGTTAGGATTAATTAATTAAAATGTAATTCTTGCTATAAATAGGGCTTTGATAGTAACGACTCATTTAATGTTTTATGTAGGCTTTATTTTAGTTATATTACATAAAATAAATTCATGTTTTTTGGTAACACTCATATCCAAGGTGAAGCAGTATATCTCCATAACCTTACATCTCTTCCTTGTATGTTATAATTATTTTATTTAGAATAGTCATAAAATCATTTTTAAATATTTTATTTAGACAGAAATTTGAGAAACTTGAGTTAATCGAGGTGGTCTTTGCTTTGTTTAAAGTTTCACTATTTATTTGTTTATGAATGCCTTAAAATTAAAGTTTCTTTAAAGAATAGATTGTTCATTTACTGAGAACAATAAGAATAAGAGATTTTTCTTCATAGAATTAGATAAATTTCTAATTAGTTTTCCGATTTGCTGAGGTCTGGATCTCACTTAATATTTTCTTGTCTGAGTGCAATATCGTTTTATATACTCTAGTTAAAGAGCTATGACAAGGGGCTAAATACCAAAGCAATAAACAATTAAGAAAATTAACATTTTTAAAGAAAAATAAGGGGCAGAGCAGTAAGAGTTCACCTCAGAATGGCAAACATTGGATGAGGGAAGCAGATTACTAAAATTATATTAAAGTATGTTATACATTGTATAACAACATTTATTATTGCCATATGTTTCCACCCCTTTAGTTCAGCAAGCAAGATACATCACAGATGTCCATACTAAATCCTCTTCAGTCCACATACAAGATTAATCTCATGGCTGGACCCACACTTCATAGGAGAAATGAGTTTCCCCTCTCACAGATGTTGGAGAAATTATTTTACTTCCACTGATCTCTGTGGGTAGGAGGAGGACTTAGTGTCCCAGCATCCAGAGCTGCTTAATCCCAATATCTCTCATTCCCATCTGAGACAACTCTTTGTCTCCAAACTGAACTGGTGAACACTCTAAGTAAGTGGTAGTTTAAACCAGGAACAAACTAGCTAGCAAATCTGCAATATTGAAGGCAAATTGAAGGAGTGACAAATGTTTGGGGACTTTTTAGGTATTTCTTGAACATATAAAGGAAGCCACCAGCTTTCTGTCAGTGAGAAATAAACAAACAAAGATAGAGCTTATGTTCTTTCTTCTAAGTTTATCCAGTTTCCAGTTTTATGCTATTTAGATTTTTATGTTTATTGTTGTTTGTTTGTGTGTTATCACCTGTTTTAACCTAGTATTTAATGCCTCTCATAGAAGAAAAATAATTTGCGTTCCTCACTCAAAAAAATAAAGCCTGTTAAAGAATAAAATTCTAAATATGATTCAATTAGCAATAGCCAACACTTTTTGAAACTTTCTTCATAAAACTAGATATTTCATACGTGTACATGCTATCTGTTTCTTAAAAGAGCTATGAAGTCAATTATTTCACAGAACAGTAGCCTATGTTCCTATATTCTAGCTAAAACTTAGCGAGGTGGTTTGTTATATCCTTATAAATGTCTGCCCTTTTAACATGCTGCAAATGCATTCTAAAATTTGTGTTAGGTTCTGGTTGTTATGGGGAAGAATTAATGCATTCTATTAAATTTAACTTTTGCTGAAACACTCCTACATCAGCTAAAGCTCAGAGCTGTAACTGGAGAACCAGCTTCTACAGCAATTAAGGAATAAAATACCTGGCTTGTATAATCCATCTTTTGTTCTGGGAAATGCCCATACTTAAATCAGTATGGCGTGAGATGAGGGCTTGTGACCACTAAATATTTAATTTCATCAAACTCCATCCATATTCTGTGCTTTGACAAGCCCCTTACTAGATAGATAGTATTTAAACAAGCAGGAACATTTCAATTAAGTGAATATTCAAATTGCTGAAGTGACTATACCATATGTCTACTATACGCCTCACAAAATCCTATATAATAAAAGGGTAATATGCAAATTGTCCCCTCCACCAGGAGTTCTACTGGAGTTCTACCAGGGGACGGGACCAGCCCACCAACTGCCTGTGGCCCCTCACCCCAGCCTGCCCCGCCCCAATCGGCCCCACCCATGCATGAATTCGTGCACCGGGCCTCTAGTATAGAATAAAATACAAATTCCTCAGGCTAACGTGCAGGTCCATCCACCAACTCCTAAATCCATATTCTATATTTAGCCACCTTCATCCCTTTCCAAAAGCACCTGCCTATGCCTAGAATACCTTTTTCTTCTTATTTATTTAAATCCCACCAATTCTTCAAAGTCCAATTCAAATGGAACATAATTGATGACATCCCACACTACATTTAACATTGGATCCTCAGCATAGCTTCTTTTGTAGTCCTTCTATTGGTACAATTCATGCCAGTGCTTTCTTTTTACCTCACACCACCTCCAAGATGTTAAAAATCTGTGCAATAGGAGGATAATTTGAAATATGTTTTAGGTTTTCTCTATAGCTCAGTGACTTGGACACAGCTGATGCTCAGTAAATATTTACAGATTTGAGATAGACAATAGACAGTACCTCCACTAGGCCCAGGTGAGAGGACCACTGCCCTGGATAGACCTCACGCTTGATGGGGCCCTGCGTATTACAAACACACCTGCAAAATTAAGTATATTAAAAAGCACATGAGTACCTCTGTCATTAGTACCTGTCACATAATATTAGCACAGCACAACCCATGGTCTTCAACATATGCTCTGTAGCTATAGAGCTCAGGCCCCACAGAAATGCTTTTTGTTGTTTCTTTGCCCAATGTCCTCAAAACAAGTCAACTGTGTTACAATGTCCTAAGCTTTGTAGGTTTTGTTACAACCTACCTCAGAAGCACTTAGATTACAGAGAAAACATATTAATTAATTTAAATCCTTCCTCTCAGAGAGCATGAATACAATAAATCCTTACGTGGGGAGTATTGTTTCCTAATAATCCAATAAGCCTTTTTCTTGTTTCTCTTTGTATTAAAGTTAATGACTTTAATAACTAATTAAATGTATGAATTAGTGTAGTATTGCAATCGTCACATGGCAATTGAAAAATATTTTGCCATATTAGAATTTCATATTATTCTTAAATTTATATAAATGTAGGCCTAGCTGACATGTGTATTAAACAAAATATAAGTTATTTACATTTACTATTAAATGGTCATTGGACACTAGAATTAAGAATTATTTTATTTGAATAAAATAAGATTTAATTAATTTTTAAATATTAAATTGAAATGTTCAGCTTATTTACTTTTGATTTATTAATACCTATTAAAATTTGTATTCTCAAATGCTCTGGTTTCTCTTCAGACCGCATAAATCTTTCACCTTTTAAAATTTGTATTCTTATTTTAATATGAAGCAATAATATAAAATAGCTAGTACTTCTAATTTTTATATTTACTTTTATGTAGTATATTTTTATAAAAATAAATTCAAAATTTATAGATTTTAGTGGTGACTGCAATGGCAAAATACAAAAAATTTCCTTTGTCTGGATTTTTTTCATTATTTTATGTTATTTTATATTTTATTTTGTATAAAATATTTATTTCATTATTTGAAAATATGTATAGAAAAATACACACATGTATAAAAATTACCCATCACCCTGTCACTTATATTATTTAAAATTTAAATGAAGACTGGCCATTTTCTACTACAATTAGCATTTTATGCATAGTCTTCCAGTCTTCCCAATGCATTTTCCTGAATTTACACAGACATATATACAAATATGTACCAGCAGATATACATTTTTGAACAGGTATATACTCACCTGCAACACAATATATCTAAATTTCCAAAAGCAAAATGTAAAGGGATATTTTTGAAGAATAAAAAAGTATCTTCTAATTGCTATACTAGTAACATTCTACAACTATATCAGAACATAATACTTTGATATTAAATTCATCTAGTTTCTTTTCTTGTCTTCTGGAGTTGACCATAGTCTAGATTTCTTTCTGGAACTGGTTTTCCTTACTGATACACGTCTATGCTACTGCCTATGCCAGATAACTTGAGTTGTTTTTTTTAGAAAGCAACTGACATATAAAAATCGACCTCTATGATTGGAGCACCATAAATGAAAACCCTAAAATAATATAAAGAATAAAAATTTAATTCCCCAGTGATCACTGACAATGCCATGTGAAGCCAGTGACTTCCATAAGAAAATCAATAGACTTTTTGTAAAGAGAAATAGAATTACGAATTTTCAATTTTGACTAAAAAGGAATGGTCATTTTCTAGCCTAAAACTCTGTCTTAAGCCCAGCCAATAGCTAAACATGGCACAAAGCACAACAGAGGAGGAGAAACATGAAAAAAGCAAATGTCTAGGGTCTCCTGCAGTGGCATCTTACACCACCAAAGAAAAGATGGGAGGTTCTGTGGACAGCTATTTCCAAAAGGAGATTTCACCCTGAACTCCCTCCTGCATTTAATCAACCGCATGTGTTGTTTATTGCTCCAGCACCGTGAACATTATCACTTAATTAAATTGTTTTGCTCTTGGACTATCATAAATGCCACATCTCTTTAAAGCCATGTTTTATTTAGTTAAAGTTTATTATCTACAGAAAAGATTATTAAATTGAATGAGTGACTATTTCAGCTCAAGTTAAAATCAATAATATTTAGCAGGGCCTTAGGTACTAAATTCTAAAACTCTGTTTTTCACTTTGCTGCAGCCCTACACCTAAACATCACTGACTGTTCTTTCTCCCGTGTTCATCTATGATTTATGGCTGTTCTAGTAGGTGGGACGAAAGCTTCAAGGCCTCTTGCAGTGTGGAGGCTTCTAATAATGAGAGGCGTTTTCATTTCTTACTCTTTTTGAACTGAGAATGCCATTCTCAGTTTTAGAAACTTATAAAAAATAGAATGTAAAATAGTTTAAAGCTTAATCTGTTCTAAAATAGTTAATATCTGAATTTTAAAAAAATACAATTCTATAAAACATGCCCTCAAATTTCATATAAAACAAAATCAGCTTAGGTCCTTAGCCTTTCCTTATTTCTTCACTACTCCACAATAATCTGAGGAAAGATAGTTTTGAATGCCTCTGAATGGCTTCAAACATTAATTTTTCTGACAGCAAACTTCTCATTCATGAAACTGTAACTCACTCTTTAAGAAATGGTGTTTCTGTTTTTTTTTATTTAATTCACTTATAGAAACATTACAGGATGTTTAATGTTAAAGCACAAATTAAGAATTGCTGGAACACAGAGAAAGCTTGTCATTCAATCACTACAAAATTATTTTTTATTATGTTCAGCATCTTGGAAATTAACTATTTAAATAGGTATGGTTAAAATTTCACCCAAAAGACACCCCCCTCAAAAAAAATGAGATCAATATATTTTAGATAAAATAAATTTGAAGTCAAATTATTGCTAACTTCACACACAAAAAATTATCCAATTGCTAATTTGGATTACTAAAGTATATTTTGCCAGAAATCTTTTTTCAGGAAGTAAGGTGCAATAGTTCAGTTTCTATGGCTGTCTTACAATGTAATTATTTCATTTTGCTGTCTAATATAAAATATACCTCTATAACAATAAATTAATGCATTTTACATTATATTGGCAGTTGTTTACCAGAAACAATGACATGAAAGAAATTTGAAAAATCCTTATAATGGGTCCTTTTGAGTGCTTTCTCTTTTTAGATCATTCTATTCATTCAAGTTCAACATAAAAATTAAATAAAATACTACAAACATGATACATTAAAACTGAGTAAGATTCTACTATAGAATAGGTATCTTAAATTTATACTTTTGAATATATTTAAAAATTTAGAAAACAAAGCATTCACCTTTAACAAAACGATGTGTCCATGTAATGATTCTTATTTGCTTTGAATTTTTTAGTCAATCAACCTAACATCCAAAAGACTAGTTTATCTAATTATTTTTATTTATCTAAAAATAGGTATGCAAGCTCTATAGAAAAGTCTTAAAACAGATATTTTAACTTGCCATAAAATTAAAATTTTAAAAAATTTTTCTTTATTGTTGAAAGTATTACAGAAATTAGAGTTTAAAAAATTTGAGGAGGTAGAGAATTTGGCCTATCATAAAAGAATAGAGACTGATTACCCCCAGATATCGAACCCAATACTGAAAGAACTAACCATTTTAATCATTATTAGTAAATTTACATCTAAAACATCAGAAACACTTTAAGATTATTGACTTACACTATGGGATGTTCAAAGTCTCCCTTTCCTTTATTTTCAAACTTCTATTTGTAGGGAAAGGAAATAACCTTTACTGTATAGTAGGTATAAAAGGAACCAGATGATTCATCTCTGTGAATCTGCTTGTTGAATTTGATGGATCATTCTTAAAAGCGACGTTGCTAATCTTCAGGTTTTCTTTTTTAGGTTATTCACAGATCAGTGGGTTTTCCAGCTAATACAGGTCTGATGCTCTTCTGTCTTCACACATGGTATTCATCATATCTTGACAAGAAAAGACCTTCAGTCTACAAATAACCTTCACTGAAGTAAGACATGTAAGTGGGTTTCTTTATGAAAGATAGATTTTATGGCTGAATAAAAAACAACTGTAGTTAAAAAGTGTCATTGCATGGCCTTACTTGAAGATTTTTTCCTTAAAGGAACTTTAATGTTTGTTGTGGAAACTACAAATAGACCCCCCAAAAAATTCTTTTAAATTACTTTATCATTAACCTCAAACGCAACAGGATGGGTTGATCAGCTCCGCATTTTATCATTCTGAAGCGTTCAGCCTTTAAAATATTTAAGCATCCACATTAGTTCTTGTCAAACTAGCACAAAGCAGTGCATAATATGACCCGCATGTAAGAGCAGAACAAGATAAGAGGTTACAGACAGGGTGACATTTCCACAATGGGATTGCCCTGTGCTATAGATAATAGTTGGACTTCCTGTTTCCAGACAATTACTAAATGGTGTTGAGTGTTTTCTTTATGTTTTCACTTGGACATGCTAAGGGAGAGAATCAAATTTAGTTGATATTGAACTACCAAGGATGAAACAATAAATTTGAGGCATCCTACACGCCCTGTATTATTTCATATGGCAATTAGAAAAAAATAAAAAAGTGATCAAATTTCAAGGTGTCAGATAGTGTGGAAATTTGGGTTCTCATGATATAAATGACAAGTTTAAAGAAAATATTAAGAACTTTCAAGCTGTGCAAGAATCAAAATGATTTCTCATTGAAACTGAAGTATCAGAAGAATTTCTTTGAATAGAGCTTATTGTGTATTGTGTACTGCTTGAAAGAATAGCTGAGAAACAATTTCTTTAAATAGCTTTATAAATTCTTCCATTAGCTTTAATTATATTAGCAAAACCTTATGTAAACCAAAACATATCAAAATATGATTATCAGTGAAATTAATATAGAGCATTTAAAAGGACAAATTTTAACCCTACTATGTGGGATGAAGAGTGGTAGGGAGGAATGTGGTGGCTAGCAGTGGTTAGACAGTACTCACAAAAAAATTCTACCAAATCTTAAACCTCTTTATTCCATAGGCTTTTATTTCAAAGATATCCCTAGGTTTTAATTTAAACAATGATCCAGGGGTTATATATATATATATATATATATATATATATATATATATATATATACTATTTAGTGACTCTACCCCAACTTTTAATCCAGCTATTCATTCATTCTCTCATTCAACAAACACTGAATTCCTGATATGGATGAGTTTCTGGAGAAACAATGGTGAGTAAGGCAGACGAGGGCCCTACCTCAAGAAGCTTGCATATGATGGGAGAGAAAAACAATGAACAAAAATTAGACATAAAACAACTACAGGCTGTAATATGCAATGAATAAAATAAAGCAGGTGTTGTAATGAAACAGATTAGTTAGGGCAGGTGTCTCTGAGATGATGTTTAAGCTAAGAGCTAGAAAGAGAAGAAGCTGATGATTATCTGAAAATCAGGACAAAGGTGTTTCATGCTGAGGAAACACCAAGTGCCTGGAGAGTTGCGGAAACTTAGACAAAGCCAGCGTAACTGAAGATTTAATGACAAGATAGAGTCCACAAAGTGAAATGGGAGAATTGCCCAAATCACATCAGGCCTTATAAGCCTAAGAAGGGTCTGGGTTTTATTCTAAAGTCATTAAGTGTTTTAGGCAGTCTTTGATAGCATGTGATAAGATTAAATCCAAATTTTAAAGCACTAAAATAATAGAGTGATTAAGAGGAAAATATATTCAAGAGTGAAAAATGATTTTTAAAATATATAAACATTGTATGATCTAAAAGAAGTTAAACCTGACCCATATCTTGGAAACTTTGCAAATTATCCTCTTGGCAAATACTACTGAATTGTCATGGAAAATAAGATTTTAAAAAAACAAACCCAATGGGCGTAGGACACTGATATATAAAAGCACTGTTTCAATCATATTCATATGTGCTGTAAAATAAAATTGCAAAGACCTAAGCATTCTGAGGCAGAGTTTTGTTAAGATCACAGACTTGATAAAACTATTGAAATTCTACCCCAAGGAGATTAGATTGGATGCTAATACGACATATTATGTATAGTCTCCTTAGTTTGTTTTAAACTACTAAATTAATTTTTTAATCACTGCTTTCAAAAATAGTACCACACTTAAATTTTATTCACAATATAAGAATACAATGGTTTTCAACATTTGGAAAAGTTATTATTTTCCAAATTGGCAGCTTAATAAATATTTGGGTGGCTATACCTGTCTTTAAGATCTAAAGTAAATAATTCAATACAATAATATTGCTCCGTTGTGGATTAGCATGCAATGGAATTATAACAAGTTTACAGAAATGCTTACAATAACATCATAAATGAAAATATAAATTGATAGACTTGTGGTAGTATGTTTTAATTACTCAGGAAGATCTGAGAAAATAGCCAGCATTCAAGAAAGTGGGTGAGATAGTGTATCATTAAACACTTGAATGTAAAACAATATTACAGATATGATATTGGATATTTTAAAGTATTTTGTGACAAGCAAATATTAAGGGCATAATGATTTGCCCTGAAAATAACTACAAGTAAAGAGTCCAAACCTTCTGATTCTACTTTCCAGAGCTCTTTGTATTTTGAAGTGGGGAGCTACCTCTTCCATGTTATTCAGGACAAGCCTCAGCAGTGAATGGGCCAGCCTCGGTCCTACATTGAAGTCCTAGGGACTGTCAAAAGCTCTGGGGCATTCCACTTCTACTTTTATTATCCACTCGCTCATTCATTCAGAAGTGTTTTTTTTTTTTTTTACTGAGCATTTACTATGTACCAAGCATGGTCCTAGACACTTCAGTTTCATCGTGAACAAGACAACAAAAGATACCTGCTCTCACTCATAGATACAGAGACCAGACTGATGGTTGCCAGAGGGGAGGGGTGTTGGGGGAATGGGTGAAAAAAAATGAAGGGATTAAGAAGTACAAACTGGTAGTTGCAGAACAGTCACTGGGATGTAAAGTACAGCATAGTTAATAATATTGTAATAACTATGTATGGTGCCCGGTGGGTACTGGAAATATCAGGGGACTACTTCGTAAAATATATAAAGTGGTCCCCCGAAGCTGTGCTGTATACCTGAAGCTAATACAAAATAATATTGAATGTAAATTGTAATTGAAAAATAAAAATTGAAAAAAGATACCTGCTCTCAGGGGAGCTTGTATTAACAGGAGACAAACGTTAAATGTTAATCATAATAAATAACTAAATTATATGCATAACAGTTTAGAAGATGATAAACATCATGGAACAAAAAGACAAAGCAGAACAAAATAAGGAAGATCTGGGAGTGGTTACAATTTTAAGTAGGGTGATCAGCATGCCTCTCCTTGAGAGGGTGCCTTGTAAGCAAAGACTTGAAGTTGGTGAGAAGTTTGCAAGCAACCCAGGGAAGAGCTACAAATTTCCACTTTTCCTTGCTGTGTTCAGAATTGAGTCCTGCTTCTCTCCCCAACTGTGAGACCCACTTCAGTGGTTGCTACACCTATTCTGATTCTCCTCCCCCCCACCCCCAATTAAAGTCTGCCTTGATATTCTTTAACAATCTATATATATAAAAGCCTAATATACAAAGTGTCCCCTCAGGAGTTCGACCGACTGGGAGTTCAATCGCTCACTATGATGTGTGCTGACCACCAGGGGGTGGCACGGAACAAAGGAAGGCCCCAGCTGGCAGCCAGCAGCTGGGGAAGGGAGGCACTGGCTGGCAGCCAGCAGCTGGCAGCTGCTAAGGACCCTAACCATGCACGAATTTCGTGCACTGGGCCTCTAGTTTTCTGAAATAAGTGTTTATTGCCAACAGTCAGAATGATAGGAAGCCCAGGAAGCTGCCCAAACACTAGAACAAAGATGTGCATAGTAATCAAGAAATGTGGTAAACCTATGAGATAAGATTGTTTAAAAATATGCATTCGGGTGCATTGAGTATCAAAAAGGTACAAATAACTAAAGAGAAACCATGAAAATAAAATCCTACATATAAAACCACCTGTCTCATCTATCAATGGACAACACTCTATTTTGATTTTTTTTTAAATAACATTTACCCATTGCAGTCAAATTGGGTGGAAAAAAAGTGTTGCTGTGTTTCAATCTCTTTAAACAAAGTGGAAATCTTTTCATAAACTATCAGCTCTAAATAGAAAGTAGATAGTTCCATGAAGTAAAGTGCTTTTCTGAACAAACCAACAATGTGTGTTTATTGCATCGGAGCCCAGGACCACCACGTGCGATTACAGTAAAAGCTCTGCATTATTTCCATCTGGCAATGAGAACACAAGATGTTGTATAAACTACCAAAAGAGCTCTATTTCATTGTAATTAAAATTTAGTGTTACACTTAAGCAATAAGGCAACTCCAGGAGATGTGATTATCATGAGATAATGACCTTGGAGTGTTGCAAGGCGTACAAGGAACCAAATGCCTCCAATCCTCTAGGGGGCAAGATTATTTCTACATAACAATCCCCACCTCCACTTGCTTACCCTCCACTGCCCCTGAAGCTGTACTATCAGTAAAAGAGGAAAGCTTGGGATTAAGGGCACCAATATGATTTCTGCAGAAAGAGGGCATTGGGGGACTGGTATATGACAAAGTTGGCATTGTAGAATGCTGAAGCAGCAGTTTCAAATGACTTGTGTTGTTTATGCAATAATTATGCAATGGCTTTAGAATTCTCTGGACACAGATAGAACTGTCAATGATGTCATAGGCATGTAAGTAATCCCCAGCAAGGGCACGGATCTAACCTTTTCCCCCTGTTTAGGCTTCATGATTTCCATTTCATAATAGCAATAAGATATGACAGGTGGTGCAGTTCTTGAGGGTTTATTATACTTAGTCGGTGGTTGAAGCCACTCAGCCTTTGGCCTGAACCTCTCAAGACATTTGAGATGTATAATAATTCCCCCAAAATGCAATGCCTGTCATGTCTTGTAGCTTAATTGCTTTGTACTTACTAAGTAATTCTTCTTAAAGTAGATGCAGATAACAATGCTTACTCTGTAACAGCGATTTTCAACCTTTTTCACCTCATGGCACACATAAACTAATTACTAAAATTCTGCAACACACCATAAAACATTATATTTTTTGCCAATCTGACAAAAAATAGGTATAATTTTAATTCATTCATATCGGATGACTATTGTTATATTGGCTATTGTCAATTTTTTTATTTGACAATCTTAGGGAAAAGAGGTCAGTGCCCCTGACTAAATAGGTATTGCATGTTTTAAAAATTATTGCGCACACCAATGTGCTTCAGGGGCACACCAATTAAAAATTACTGCTCCATACCCCTAGAAATTACTTCTATAATAGGATAACATGAAATAAAGTCTACTGTAGTGGGTGAAGGAATATTCCATCATATTACTGTTAAAACTCTAAGCTGAGAGGTCACTTAAAACTATGGAAAATGTTTATATTTGGGGTTTTTGTGTCTTTTTAAATATATTTTTATTGATTTCAGAGCAGAAGGGAGAGGGAGAGAGCGATAGAAACATTGATGATGAGAGAGAATCATTGATCAGCTGTCTTCTGCATACTGGGGATTGATCCAGAAACCCAGGCATGTGCCCTGACCGAGAATCGCACCGTAACCTCCTGGTTCATAGATTGGCGCTCAACCACTGAGCCACACCAGCCAGGCAAAAATGTTTGTATTTTTATAACAATTCGTTGGAGCAGAAAATGATAAAGTAAAAATTTTGAGAAGTTAATAAAAGACTATATTCAATGGCAGCTCATGTTGAAGAGACATGTACCTCAATTACTCAAGAATACCTTAAACTCTTCTGTATCAAAGAGGTAAAAGTGAGAGCTTAATTTATAAGCAATATTTTTAATATGAAGGAAAGAGGGAACCAAAACATAAGTTTTATAAAATGGGAGCACTGGAATGTTGAGGAAAACATTTAAAAATAGTAATATAGAAAAGATTTGTATATGTAAATATATGTGTGTGTGTATATAAAATACATAGTGTGTGGACAGACTGAAATGGTAAAAGAGTAAAGACATAACTTATTAAGTATTTATTTTCTAGATAGGGAGAACCTGTTAAATAAGGATGAGCCTGATTAACAAGTCTACCTGGATGAAATTTAGAGTTGTATTGCCTTCTATGTCATTTTAGCTGTGTATAGTCATGTCGCATAACTTAAACTCTTTACTTAAGAAAGAGTAATTTTTGTCTTTGTATAGGCTGGATCTAAGATATGGCTAGCTTATAAGTCTATAATACTTTAGGGTGAACCTATGTATTCTTAAAAATCAGAAATATCTTTGAAAATATTAATTCATAAGATAAAAATGTATTATCAATAAACATGATAGAGTTTTACAAATCAAGAAATACAAACTGTACATTGCAACACTCCACATTAATCCTTATAACTAACCTGAGTGATTTAGGCACATGACAAAACAATACATTACATTAAGAGGTCTCAATCCTGCTGAATTCTCTCAGTGCCATGCTTTGAACACCCAGCAACTCACAGTCATTCCAGTCAAAGACTGGGGCATGTGCACAGCTCAAGGTGAGGTGGCAGGGGAAGGCTCAGCACTGGCTCCATGCCCGGCCCACTCCACCACTGTTCCTGATTCACCCTGTCTTTGGAGAAGCAACTAGAATCTTCAACTCCCATCGCCTAATTTGACTAGTCCTATGACCTTGGCAAAGATCATTTGACCTTTCTCAGTCTAGATTCCATATTTAAAACAGAGGTAGCAACACCAGCCCTATCAATTTTACAGTTTTTGTGAATATAAGTAAAATAGATTATAGAGAAACTAGAGGCCCCGTGCACAAATTCGTGCATGGGTGGGGTCCCTTGGCCTGGCTGGTGATCGTGGATGATAGGGGCCAGCCTGCTGAGGGAGAGACAGTAGGAGTTGGCTGGCCATAGAAGGTTGGCCATGGGAGCGCACTGACCATCAGAGGGCAGCTCCTGCATTGAGTGTCTGCCCCCTAGTGGTCAGTGCATGTTGTAGTGATCGGTCGACCAGTTGTTTGGTCGTTCGGTTGCTTAGGCTTTTATATATATAGATATAAGATGGTTTATAATTTCAGTGCTGGTCACACCCATTTCTGATATTGTTATATTTGTTATTATTACCTTTATACTTGATTGACCTTAGAAAATGGGTGATAAACACACTTAAGCACAAATTGGAGGAAAATACCAAACTAAAGGGATAAGGGGTGGGGCAGGGGGTGGCTAGGATAGGGGGCCACATTATTTTCTAAAACTGTCAGGTAATGGAATGGAAAAGATCTCCAAAAAGGTAAACACAAGAAAAATTCAGTTGCTAAATTCCTCCTATGTTGGAAGGCATTTGTCACTTCCTCATGGAAGGTGTTGCTGACTTTGGCCTCTTCCAAGAAGACTGATTTAATTGCCAAGAATGTAACAAATCCCTCTTTGTATTATTGCCCTGAGTCAATAGGAAACCTTTCAGTCATTTGCTACCTTCTTCTCTTTTCATATACACATTTTGTTTTTTGCATTATTATATTGGCCTAACAGGTACATTCTTTTGTATATGCAAATCAACTTAATCTTGGATTATAAACTACAGAGCAAGAAAACTGCCTGACATAGATCATTATATTGAAAAGTGTTAATAAGTGTTTTTGATGGTAAGGAAGAAATCTTTTGATTTAAAAATTCATCTGTAAATACTGCTATTTATGAATTCTACATATACTATATCCAATGTTAAACATATGCTTGTTTCTTCTATATATGCAAGGTAGCTTTTCTCAAGTTATCTTTCAATTTTATCCTTGTATTGAGCATAATTACTCTGTTTCTCTTTTTATTTTGTTTGATTTTTGTCTGCTACTAAATTTCTTTTTAGAAGGAACTTAAATTATAACTGGTGGTTTTATTTTAAATCTCTTGTTTAGGATGCATTCTGACCACAAAGTATAAGAAAACAAAGGAAGTTCTTCACTCTCCCCAACATATCTAAACATAATTTGGGAATAGATTTGGTGAAGGTAAAGTCTTCTATTTCTTGCTCTTAATATATTTTGTTACTCTTAATCAAGAGTTTAACTCTTGTGTGATTTCCGAAAATTTCTTCCTTTAGTTTTCTTTCTTTGTTGAAAGAAACTGGATTCTTAAATTGGGCCTGCCAAGAGGAAGTAAAATTAGAATTGTCTAGAGAATAAAGACAATTTACAAAGCAGACTAGTATAATTTTAACTTTCTCAAATCATTTTTCCTCAATGGAATTTTTATCTATGGGGGTAAGAAAGAAAATTATGGAGGTTCTCCTAAATCAAGTACATACTTGACAGGAACTATTTATTCACCTTTAGGAACTATTCAAGCACAGTCTTTCCTGACATCCACCCAAAGAACAAAAAAGGACCATTTTTCTAAAAATCAAAATTTTTATTGCACAAAGAAGCCTACTAAACCTGATCTAGACAATTAGTAGCCACCACATAGCTGCTGACTATCTGCCTACCTATCAATCTAGCTATCATCTAGCTATCATCATCTACATGTTATAATGTCATTTGGGCAGAATGTGATGATTCATTCAGGCAGGAAAACCACAGTCCCAGGCTGCTTCCACCTTAATCAGGAGGCCTGTCAACAATCTCGCATACATGTTCAACACCTCATCATGTTCCTGAGGTGATTATGACCTTTCTGGGTGGTGATGATGGGGAGGCGTTGGTGTGTAGTTGTATTATTGATGTAATTGCTTTGTGGTTAACCAGGACTCTAGTTGGTGAAACGACTATGCCTTCCAGAATGCTCAGTTATTTCGTGCACTTTCCAAGCAGCTTAATAGACACATCTGGTCTTTTTGTTTATTTTTTTCATACCACTGGTTCCCATTTTCTATCTCACATCTAGGATGGTGACAGATAATTACACATTTGTCCTGGGATAAGAAACTTTTCAAAATTCCCCCAACAATCCTCATAATAGCTGCTTGAAACTTTGTGACACTCCCTGGTACCAGATGGGGTGAGTATCAAACTTCTGAAGAATCCGTCTGCACAGCAACTCCTTACAGCTAATCTTAATCCCAAAGATTATTTAAACCCTAGTAGCCCATTTGCAGGAAGAATCCTGCAAGCGGCCGCTGCGGCCTTGTGCCCTGCCACTGCCGCCGCCTTTGCGGCCGCTGCACCTGCACCCGCTCGCCACTACCGCCCGCCCCGCTCCGCCTGCTCCACCCGCTCCGCCCCACCTGGGCTTTCCCTCTGGCAGCCACCTTGCTTTCTGCTTTTCCTCCCTCTTCCTTCTAAGTTGTCTTCAGTCTTCACTCTTCACTCCTCCCTCCCTCAGTGTATGCAAATTAACCTCCATCTTTGTTGGGTATTTTGCATATTCGCCCTGATTGGCTGGTGGGTGTGGCTTTGGCTGGTGGGCGTGGCTTGGGTGTAGCAAAGGTGCGGTCAATTTGCATATTACCATTTTATTAGGTAGGATGCTTCCTTTATTTCCTTGAATCAAAATGATAAAAATGGTGATGCTCAAACCTCAGCAATATCATTGTGTTTTGTGATCTTGTCATTGTGATTCTTAATGGTAAAACTGGATGGCTGCTATGAATTCTAACAGTGTAAGACTTTTAGGCAGGGACATTAGGAAATCTTAATAGGATTCCCCACATGAAGACAGGTGCTATTCCATTTTTACCTTTACATTGGAATAGCCCCCAGCATTTTAAAAGCTAAGTATTTGTGACTGTATTCACTATAGTGAAGAAAACAGGTAGAGTTAAGCTTCATTTCCACTGGGTGACTGTATTCTGTCTTTGTCATCCAGAATTAGAAGAAAAGCTTACTTTGGCTCTGAGTGTAAAAAGTGCTCCCAGTAAAACGATATTACAGTTCCACAGGACCATTTTTTTTTTCTTTCATTTAAAAATGTTTCTATGGGAAATAAGAGAGTAAGTCAATCATGAAAGGACATTAGTTACTACACTAGTGAGCTGTCATTCTCATAGTCCATTTGCTGATTTATATATGTATTTATTAACAACTATGGAGTAATAAACTTAGAAGTTCTTTAGGGGTATACAGAGTAGAAGATTTAATTCTAGCTATGTAGTAGTGTATTTTTATATATTTTTTCTCATTAAGTGGTTGACTTAAATTTTTATAGACAGCTTCATTATATAAAGTAAAAGATATAATAAATGAAAGTCTAGGAAAGAAGTGAAAAAAATAAATACACTAAAAAGAATAAGTACCAGAAAATAAAAATGACACAGATCACAGAACATTTTAGCAGAATTGAATAAGAGAGCACCACAAACAAAACATTTTCTGTTATCCAAGGCAATGACACAGCAAAGATTGCAAAAATCAATGCACAATATACCCGACATTTTTTAAACAGGTGTTAAACTCAAGTCCCACTAAATCCAGGTTACTAACCAATGAAAAGATGGCAGGCTGGACCTTCATCTCTTTTGACTTTCTTTCTTCAATTTGACAAATTGTGAAAATATAAAATAGATAAGCAGTCAGTGAGAGAAACAATTAACATCTTACCAAATTCACAGGTTACATGATTAAACTCTTTTAAAAAATGACAACAAATTGAAAGGGGATTCAACATCAGAATATAATTTCAACACTGATGATTCGATCTCCTACTACGTGCCAGCCTTGGTCATTTGGGTCTGTTTCAGGAAATTGAATTCAGTGGAAAGTGCATCTTCGAAGTCCTCTCCTTCATCTCAGAGAAAGGAGTCCGTCTTAAATGGATCTCTGCTTACATAAATGACATCCTCGTTTGCCTGGCAGGAGGGAATGTTATCAGAATCATCCTAGTGACAAATCCAAAAGTTTCTTGATGAGATCAGATCGTATAGTTCCAGTAAATTAGCACATGCCAAATACAGTATCTGCTGAATCTTCAGTATTCAGACTCCTATCCATTGTCAGCAGTAGAAAATGACCTTCAAAAAAGCTGCTTAAACGAAGACTCCAGAGTTTAATTGAGGCGGTGACTGGACCCCAAAGTGTTGAATCTTTGCCCAACGACTTCACACTGATACTCTGTGTCTTCTCTGACTTCATGAATTTATTTATTAACTATGAGAAAGTTTTAACACCCAAAAGGCTCCTTCACACTGCATCTGATGTTCTCAGGGTTCCCTTTGCTGCAGCCTCTAATTGAACCACAAGTTGGCAGGGGCTGAATCACAAGGCAGTTCAATGGCTTCACCGCCCAACCTGAGCCCTGGGTTCCTGTCAACATTTTAAAGTTGCTTTCTTCATTCAAAGAATCTCATAAAAGAAGAGGAAGAATATAGAAAAGCATATGTAGAATATTTTTTAATAAATGTAAATTCATTTAGAGATCCTGATGTATGTCTGATTTATTTGCCTCACATAGTTCTAGGTCATTTCACCTGGCCTCACCATCCAACTTGTACAAAACAATTATATTACGTAACAATACATATTACATATACAGTGTATCAAACAATTGGTGGGTCTAGGTAAAGGATTTGGAAGTTCTTTGTATTATTTTGTTTTCTATTAGTTTCAAATTATATCAATATTAAAAGATAGCCTCCACAATTAAAAAGTAATTAAAACTGAGAAAGAGCGATAAAAACTAAATCCAACACATGCTACTGAATTGGATGCTGAGCCAGATAAAATTGCCTTAAGGGATGACAATTGCTAAAATCTAAATAAAGTCTGTATATTAGAAAATAGTATTATACCAATGTTAATTTTCTGACCTCAATAATTGTTCTGTGGTTATATAATATATCTTATTCTTAAGAAATATTTAGGAGTAAAGTGGCATAATGCCTTCAAGTTATGCTATAGTTTAGAAACACACATATACACACACGGAGAGGAGAGGAGAGAGAGAGAGAGAGGACAACAATGATAAAACAAATGTGACAAAATGTTAAAAATTGATGAATCTGGCTGATATTTTTTATGCAATCCTTGCAACTTTTCTGAAAGTTAGAAATTTTTTCAAAATAATATACTATATGTGCCTTTTTTCTTAAATTAGTTTGGAAGAAAAGATAAAGATCTATAAACTATCACTAATGATCTTTGAGCTTGACACCACAAGGCCTTGACCATTTTCTTCTAAAAGACACTATAAAATAAGTTTCAGTAACGGGGGGAAATAAAGGAAGCATGAGGTGGTTGGCAAGGTTCCTATGTCTTGTTTTCTGTCTGATATATGACGAATGCTTAATACCTTTGTACACTAACAATATTTCTATTAAAGAATAAGACATCACCCCTTGGTTGTGATTGGATGTCATAGCTGTGCTCCATGCAGGTTGCAGATGATTGCCCTTCAAAAACCATCAGCTCATGCCCACTGAATGCCCTGAATTCAGGGGAAGGGGGAAGAGAGGGGAGTTCCCAAACAGAAAAAGACCTCAGCAGCAGAGAGCTGAGAAAATAATGTGAGTCTTGCTCAATTACTACTTAGCATTATTTTGAGTAGCAAACAAAAGGGTTATTGCTGAAAACTTTGGGTAATTTCTGCTTCCTAGAATTCTGACCATTATGTGTCCTGCTTTAGAAAAGAATCAATTAATTGAATAAAAAAAAAAAGGAATTCTTCCCTGATCTTTTTAAGAATCTTTGAAAGGTGTATTTCTCAGCAAGGATCTTGAAAGCATTTTTCTAGCCAGTGCCAGGAGTTACTGCTCAGAGATTCACATTTCACAGATGGAATCAACAATCAGGTAGCGGTCGTTTTGCAGAGCTATGTTATCTGCCTCATCACTACCGTCCTAAATGCTGCTGAAGAATTGCCAGGTTTATGCGGAGTTTACATAGAGCCCTCCGATGGCACTTCCTGACAGAAACCAAAGAGGATTGTGTTAGCAACCAATAAAACCTCTTCAGCATTGGAACAGGACTCCTTGCATGCCCTAAGTTAGTCTCAAATAAAATATATGATTATAACATGGAGTTTATATCCTATCCGAAGTAACTCCCATGACAACCTCCCATAAACAAATCATTGACCTATTTCTTTTCCTTCATGGCACTTACCACTCTCTAGGACCACATTTGTTTCCCTGGGTGTTGCCTCTCGCCTCCCTCCTCCTCTAGAAGCCAGCCCCCCAAGGACAGGGACTTGTCTTGTTCACCATGGCAGCCACGGCATGAGAGCAGGCTGGGCCCACCACAGATGTTCAGAAAGTCTCTCTTGAACAAATGAGTGACAGAACACTCTCACCAATGTGGTGATTAAACACAGACCTTAAGTGCTCCAGGGATGGGTAGATAGGCTCAGATACTCAAATATCTGTCTTGCATATCAAGTGTCCATCTCTGCTCCACTTAGACCCGAGGACGCGGAGCTCTGAAGTGAGGAGAGGAAAGTCATCTCGAGTGAATGTCAGGACCGTCACCACAGCCCACTCTTTCATGATCCTCATTATTACTTTGCAGCTCTAGCCAGAGAGGAGGCTTCAAGGCACTGCGCCATTGACGCATTGCTCATCCCCGCTGTAGGCCACTCGTGAAGACAGCGTTGACGGCAGTCAATAAACCAAGGGAGATGTCTTCCAAAAATTGTCTCACAGTGCTATTTGCTGAAGTGTTGAAAGCACTATGTGCTCTTCTAAATTATGGCATAAATGTTCCTAGAAGTTATGCTGAGAATGTGCAATACAGCTTTTCATAGAACGGAAAAAAAAAAAAGGACCTTTTAAAAGAATACTTTCCACAAGGAGGTGGGGGTCAAGGGATGCCTCTTAGAAAAGAATATTCTTCAGTCTTTAGGTTTAACCTTTCTAAACACACAAATATAGACCCTCACGGGATGTTGTATCTATGAGACTCAATGTTATCAGGGAAATCCTGAAATAGCATTCAAAACTAGTAGCTCACCTCTATGAAAGCACAGAGGGGGCCTGACAAAACCTAGAGAACAAACAACTAGAAAAAGGTTTCTGATCCATGGTACCTTTTAGAGTATTCTGAACAGTAATATTCTATTTCAAGGGTATGATTTACAGTCCTCCCTAAATCTGGTCTCCAGAGCTGACTTAGGCTAATTTCTAGATCCTACTGCATCTACTTAGATCTTGTTCCCCATATATTTTGAATGCTAAATGCAAAACATGTACACTATTGGTGGCTATATTTTAGGTGGGGAATGCAATTCTTCCCCATAGTGGCAATACAGCATCCTCTCAGTTATAAATATCTTCACTTCAATGAGAAAAGATGATGAAATTCTTTTTGAAGACTCTCGAAGGGCTTGCAGATTTTTAAAAATATTACCGCCACTTTGTTTGGAAGAAATACAGTTTGGTCATAAAACCATCATTTGTGATTGGATTTATGAGGATGACACGCATTTGCATGCTGTGCGTGAAAACCCTGCACCAAAGAGAGGTTTCAAACAAGGAAACTGTTACTAGTCAGAATTTTCTCATCGGTGTTATCATTAACAAACTTCAAGTTCCCCAAACTGTTGAAAATAAATGTAATTCAAAGGATCTTCCTTTGCATGGACAGAGTCTATCAACTTCAAAATTTCTCATACCTTCATTGAATTTTTTCCAATTAGAAAGGGAAATTTCTTTTTATTTATGTCCCAAAGCAATTTCTCTTTTAAAATTAGTTCAGTTATTTTATGTGTGGCATGCTAAGCAGTTATGATCTCTTTGTAACTTGCTCAGAACATTTTATTATCATTGAGCACAGTACTTAAGGGTATGTTAATAAAAAAAAAGAATCGCTTACTAGATCTAATTTATTTATTCAACAGTCTTGATTAAGTACAAAAACTCTACCAGTACTGGATTTATTTTTAAGGAAGAAGCTGCCTCAAAGGACCATATGTTCGACATTCCTGGACTATAGGAAATAAGGGGAACGTAAAGGTACATGGGATATTTTATGCTAAACAAAAAAAAAGGAAAAGGGAAATTAATTAGAACTTGGGGGATCTGGTAAAGCTCCCTGAGAAGCTGTCATTTGGTTTAAACAATTGGTAGGATTTGGGTGTGTTAAAGGAGAGAAGTCTGAGAGAAGTGGGAGGGTTCGACTCAGGGATTTGGGTGCTTTTCTCAAAACTGGTAGTGATTTTGAGACTCAGATCAAAATTTCATGAAAGCAACTACTTCAGATTGATTTTGGAGATGTGAAATGAAGCCCAAGGTTTAATGTACATTTTCAGTAACCACAGTAAGGCAGCCCTTAAGGAATTTGGTGATTGAGTATTTGTAGTGAAATAGTCTCCATAGATGTATTTGTAGTGAAATAGTCTCCATAGATGAGGTTCATATTTTAAATATACAATGTTTACATACAGAGAAAATCTAAATTACGATTCTCTATTTTGGACATTTGTTACTGTACTCCTCAAAAGAGACAAGAATTCCTTTATGAAATAAAATGCAAACGAGAATACATTTGGCAGAATCATCCCAAGCACATGCAAAACAGCATTAGTACACCCACAGCTGCTCTGTTCCCTGGGCTTTATCCTGTCAATAGGAAAACCCTTGATGTGCTATTGAATACACAGTTATCTTGACAGCCATCTTCATGTAATATTCAAGATACCTTTTACAAAGTCTCAGTTATAATATTAGCCTGAGATCTAATGCTTACTCTTTATTTAAGGAATGATGAACTTGATTTGATGCTTTCTCTGCCATGAGCCAATTCAGACTCAGAATTCTCCTGGGAAGAGTTCACTATCTTTCACTGACTGTAAACTTAAGCTGTTCCTAGTCAAAACCTGATTCTTACCAATTACTATTCTACACCACCAGTTTTACCAAAATTTAACTCAAGAACTATTTTCATCAGCTTTCCACCAAGCGTATTGTAGCCACTGAATTCCCAGTGGCTACAGAAAGAACTGCCTTAAAAGCTCTATTTTGATTCAAAAGAAATGGGGGTGGGGGGAGAACTATTCTATGACATTAACTGTCTCAAAGCTCTTTTACTATTGGCAATCTACACAGGATTGTTGGGGTGGAGTTTACCCAATTGAAACTCATGTTTGGGAAGGAAGGAGGTGAGGGAGGGAGAAATGGATGGAGGGAGAGAACATTGGGGAACATTGTCACCTATGTGCCTGCCCCCCCCCCCCCCAATATAGCTGTGGCTCTTTGAGTGCTCTATGTGCCACAGTGGTGGACAGCTCCCTGAAGCTCCCGGAATGGGCCTTGGTGGGAACCTGGTGGAGCCTCTTGAAGAGGAAGCTCAAATAGTAGAACATGAGCAAAACTTTCTTGACACTTGGGCTCTCAGAAGAAATGTGAGAGGATGGGAGCTGACATCCTGGGTCAAACATGCAGATCCAGCCACTGTCAAAAGTCAACTATTAATCTTGATCAAATAAGATTACTGTCTTCCCTGTGGTCTGGTGGAATCTGTGAGATATATATATATAGATTATATACCTATGATCACTGATGCATAATACGTTGTTATAAAAGTATAATGCAGTCCACACATTATAGTTTCTGAGTCAACCAAATGATTTTAAAATTGCTTATTCTTGTGAATATAAAATTACTTCTATTTCAAAAGTGTTAAATTTAATATTAAAATTGGTATCTCTTGAATGGTGGGTATTGTTCTAAATGCTTACATAAGAATGAATCCTCATCTAACTGCCTGATAAAGTCTGAATTATGGATATTATTATTATCATCACCATTTTAGAGTTGAGGAAACTGAGAAAGAGATTTGTCCAAGGCCACACAGCTAGGAAGAGTTGTTAAATGTGCTTTTTTAATTTTTCTCCTCAAATCTATTTTAACAGTAAAAATCAGACACTCTCAAATAATAATACACATTTACATTATGAATCAGTATATTTCTAATATAAAAGATCCACTCCTCAACTCTCCATCAAACCTACTCCCTTAGTCACAGATATTCATCTTAAATGGTCTTGAGGAAAGCAATCTGGTTCAATTTGCTAAGGGAGCAAAAATTCCCAGTAAGGTTTAGTGATTGCTACAGTTGGAATGTTTCTGAAACCAGGACCATGTTCCTGTCATGGCAAATTAGGTCAACATGGCGAGACGTAGAATCATGGGATGACGGAACGTAAGAGTACATTATTAACTGATGTCCTCTCCATTTTATTTTTCCTCAGTGACATTTAACAAATTGAATGTAAATGTTCAGAAACACAAAATGCTGTTAGATGGTTAAAAAGAGGTGGGGGGGGAGAGGGAATAGCACATAAACTGGCAGGCAATATAACAATAGGATATTGACTATCATGAATATTTTAAGAAATGTTATTTTTCTGAGAATGCCTTTTAGAAGTTATCCCTTAAGTAGTCCAGTACTTTTTTTTTGCTCAAATTACTGTTTTTAAGTTTGTCAGAACTGATTTTGTCAACCTCTAGGTAAAATCAGAGCTCTCAATAATCAACCTTCTAATTGTATATAGTGATATTATCCAAGAATTAATAAAGGTCTAAACATATTAAAACTACCCTACCCCATATTGCACACCAGAATATGGCAAGATTTTCATTTTAAATCTTATATCTTTTAGACAATAAAACGGAGAGGCAATATAGCTTGATGGCAACACATGTGGGCTCTGGAAAAGATTCCGTGGTTAGAATCCTGCCAGCTGTGTGACCTTGGGCAAGTTACTTAACTTCTCTGTGCTCTATTGTAGGGTGTGAAAATGAATTTAGTAATAATCATACCTTATAGAAGTTTCTGTCATGAGAAGTGAGTTAACAAGGAAAGTACTGAGAATACTACTTGGTACATGGTAAGTACTCAATAAAAATTAGCTTAATAATATTATCTTAGAGCTGCTTGACTTTCACTGCTGTTCTAATCTAAATGTCTTATAGATAAGACCCAAATGAAGCACATTTTTCACCACTGTTAAAACAAATAAAAACCTAAAGATATATTAAAGAGAAATACAATCCAAATTTAAAGGGCCTGAAAATAACTTAAAATTTCACTGATGGGTGTGTGTGGTTTTTTTTTTTTTTTTCAGATTAAATAGTATCCACAGCAAAAATTCTAGCATATGTGATTTTGAAATAACGTTCATATTTGCCACATATTTTTTTAAAAGATCACTGTGACCATTGTATAGGCAAGGATATAACAGGAGGAAACAAATAAGATGTACCTGTAATTATCCAATGAAGACATGAGTTTGAAATGGATTATAGTCATTGAAACAGACAAGGGGGAAAGCGGAATTTCTTTATGAAATATTTAATAAATATAATTTGGGGCTGCCTTCCCGCATATACAAACAATATAGTTACTGACAATAGTAAGAGTTGGATAGGATATGGAAAGTTTTGAAAACTCATGCACTGCTGGTGGGGTTGTAAAATGGTACAGCCACTTTGGAAAACAGTTTGGCAGTTCTTCAAATAATTAAACATAGAGTTACTGTATGACCCAGAAATTCTATCTTTAAGTATATATCCAAAAGAATTTTAAATATATATTTACAAAACAACTTATACACAAATGTTCAGAGCCTCATTATTTACACTATCCAAGAAGTAGAAATTACCTAAATGTCCATTAACTGATATCTGGATAAACAGAATGTGGTATATTTATTCCATGGAATATTACTCACCATAAAGGAATGAAATACTGATAAATGCTACAACATGGAGGACCCTGGAAACATCACGTTGAGTGAAAGAATCACTCAAACACATATTCCATAATTATATTTACATGAAAGATTCATAATTGCTAAATCCAAAGTAAGAGAGTAGATTAGTAGTTGCCACCACCTGAGGAAGAGAAGGATTGGGAGTAAGTACTAAGGGACACATGGCTTCTTCTAGGAGTAATGAAAATGTTCTGGAATTAGATAGTGGTGGTGGTTGCACAGCTCTGTGAATATATTTAAAAACCCTGAATTTTACACTTTAAAAATATAAATTAGATGGCATTTACATTATATCTCATCAAAGCTATTACTAAAAGTTATAAAAATGAATTTGAGTAAAAATATATCTGAGGAACTATTTCTTTATCTCTTCAATTCAGAAAATGGATGATTTTTAGAGATATACTCAGGGTCTCCTTAGGAAATTTTATTTGGGGATAAGGAATTCAACTTCTGGCAATATTGGTTATCTTCCAGAGATACACTCTGTGGATAATTATTACTTAGTGATAGTTTATGTAAGTCAAATAATTCTCAAATCAACCATAGGAAGAAAGAGTAAAAGTTCACCAACATCACCAAAAATTAAGTAACTTTTTTTTCATAGTACTTAAAGAGTGACTGATTAGGCATAAAAATGAAATATATCCTTACACCATCAGAATGATCACCAAAAAACTATTGGCACAATTCCTGGTTAAGTAAAAGAGGATAATGGTGTTCTAGGCTTTCTAAGTCATCTTTAAAAAAAAAACAAAAACACACACAATTGGATACGGTAACTAATCTACTCTTAATACCCTCCAAGTTGTTTCTTTGGTGGTTAGTTAAGCTTGTACACCGTTGAGGTTAATACAAGAGGAAATGAATCCAAATACTTAGAAGTTGAAGAATAAGAAGAAAATATTTTTAGCTTTAGAAATTACAGCATTGCCTTGGCCAGTGTGGCTCAGTTGGTTGGAGCATCATCGTATACATGGAAAGGTTAGGAGTTTGATTCTGGGTCAGGGCACATGCCTAGGTTCTGGCTGAATCTCTGGCCCCATTCGTGGCATATGCAGGAGGCAGCCAATAGATGTTTCTCTCTCACATTGATGTTTCTTTATCTCTATAAAAATTAATGAATACGTCATCAGGTGAGGGTTAAAAAATTACAGCATTTTCATTATAGGGCCTTGGAATTATTATATGCTATAGGTATTTTACTAGTACTTTAATTAATTCATTTACCTGAGCTAACTAACTTTGAATGTGTTGCTATGGAATGAAGCTGGAATATTCTTGCCTTTTTTTATTCTTAGGGTAAAGTCTATAAATACCCACAAATGCACCACAGCTCTTGATAGACATCAAATAAATTAATAAAGAAAGAACCATATAGGAGTAAAAAAAAAAAAAACAACTACTTTCATTTTTATGTCTATCCCTTTCAGTATCTTTCTCCTTCAGTTGTAGACCAAATCTCTACAACAGTTATGAATGTGATCAAGATGTTCTTTCCTTTCCAAATTGTGAAGAAGATAGATGAACAGAGAGGAGAAAAATTTACATTCTGCCACAAGGGTCATGTCTGTTTGAGGAATAGAAAGATATTTCAGTTAAATGCACCAGGTTATCAAGGTAGTAATTTCATGCTTTCTCTGAAACTGAAAATTTTAAAACATAGCTGTTTGGCTGAAAGAATAAGCTGGAATCAGTCCTAAACACTTTTTGGCAGAAAGAGTAGGAACTTGTTTCTTCAAATTGTATAATGATTCCAAATGTTCTCTCCTCCACTGACTTTTCATTTAAAATCCTCACCTTCCAAGTGTAAGAAACTCCATACAGATGTAATTAATTAAATGTAGTGCAACAAATACTGCATATATTTTCTGAAATTTTAGCAACAATTTCCATGCCAAGTTGTCTCAATATTCTTTGTGCTATGAAAACAGAACTGTATTCTCTATAAATAGTTAAATGAATATAAGCAGAACTAATCATCCTCCTTAGGCCTAAATAGTTTTTGAGAAATTATTTCTTCTTTTTTTAAGTAAAGCTCTTTTCCTTTTTTCCCCAAATGCACCTGTTACACCAGTCATCAGGCCCAGTTCTATGTCCAGACAATCTTCTTCTAAACATTTTGAACATCTGCTATCATATTTGATCCACTAATAAAAGAATTCTATGGGACCCATGGATGTAGAGATCATAAGTCTGTGACTTCAAAAACAGGAAGTAGAGCCGAAACCGGTTTGGCTCAGTGGATAGGCCTGCGGACTGAAAGGTCCCGGGTTCGATTCCGGTCAAGGGCATGTACCTTGGTTGCGGGCACATCCCCAGTAAGGAGTATGCAGGAGGCAGTTGATCGATGTTTCTCTCTCATCGATGTTTCTAACTCTCTATCTCTCTCCCTTCCTCTCTGTAAAAAATCAATAAAATATATATTTTTTAAAAATAATAATAATTTAAAAAAAAAAAACAGGAAGTAGAACACAGCTGATTTACAGGCAAACTCTCCAAATCAGCCACCTGGGAGGTATGGCATCCAGTGGAAATGGCACAGTCTTTGTATTTAGGGTTTAAATCCCAACACCCAGTTTCATGATCTTGTTTGATATTTTAATTTACCAGAAGTTACTTTTGTCAATAAAATAGGAAAAAATACTTTCATCAAAAAAAAAAAAAATGTTAGCTCATTTAACTTTTTGAGGGGGAAATAGAAAGTTCAACACAATAGGCAAAAACAAAAACTTGCCCAGCCTCCCCTCCTTAATCCTTCAGAGGAGCACTCCACCTTGTTACATTGCCACCTGCTATGTCTTAGCCTCTCAGGCCTGGTTCTATGTCCTTAGAATCTTCTTCTAAGCATTTAGGGTTGTTATCATATTTGACCCTCAAAAAAAAAAAAAAAAAATAAGACTCCTTGAGCTGTAGCCGGTGTGGCTCAGTGATTAAAGAGTGGGTACATTCCCAGTCAAGGGCATGTACCTGAGTTGCAGGTTCAATACCCACCTCAGTTTGGGAGCATGCTGAAGGCAATTAATCATGTGTCTCTCTCACCCCTCTCTCTCTCTCTCTCTTTCTCTCTCTCTCCCCTTCCCTTCCTTCCACTCTCTCTAAAAATCAATGGGGAAAATATCCTGGGATGCATTTTTAAAAAATCTTATTGAATATTTCTATATTAGCATATTTTAGAAGTCTATAAATTAACATGTTCACCAATGTTTTCTTTTTTATAGTTTCTTTTTTATAGAAATACTAGTAGCCCGTTTGCACGAAGATTCGTGCAATAGACCTTCATTCACCTGGCTGCCTGCACCAGTTTTCTGCCGGCACCAGGGACCCAGACCTTGGCTGTGGCCACTGCCTTCTGCCTTTTTCAGGGTCGGGGCTTGGCCCCGGGCGGTGGCCTTGGGCTCGTGGGCACCCAACATCCTTGCTAAGGATCGCAGGAGCCGACCCCCAGTGGTTTCCTGCGATCCGTGCAGGCTGCCCACTGGTGCCCAAGGCCGGGAAAGCCTCCGCCCCAGGCTTTCCTGGCCTTGGGCTTGCCGCACCCAGCGTCCCTGCTACTGATCTCAGGAGCCGACCCCCAGTGGTTTCCTGCGATCGGTGCAGGCTGCCCGCTGGTGCCCAAGGCCCAGAAAGCCTCGGCCCCTGGGACCCCCGGGAGCGGCGGGAGGGGCCGGGCCACACCCCCCCAGGTGGCCGATCACCTCCGGGACCCCCGGGAGGGGTGGGAGGGGCGGGAGGGGCCGGCAACGCCCCCCGGGTGGCCGATCGCCGCCCGGGAACCCCAGGAGGGGCGGGAGGGGCAGGGCCACGCCCCCCAGGTGGCTGATCAACCCCGGGACCCCCAGGAGGGACGGAAGGGGTGGGAGGGGCCCGGACACGCCCCCTAGGTGGCCGATCGCTTCAGGCACCCCCGGGAGCGGCGGCATGGGCCTGGCCATGCCCCCCCGGGGTGCTGATGGGCCCGGCCACGCCCCCCCCGGGGTGCCGATCGCCCCAGGCACCCCGGGGAGCGGCGGCATGGGCCTGGCCACTGGGCACCGCCATCTTGATCTTCTCAACGGCGGATATGCCACCCGGAGTCCCACCCCCAGCCTCCTGCCGGCTCAATCGTGGGCATAGCGGAGGTGCGGTCAATTTGCATGTTTCTCTATTATAAGGTAAGACTAGAGGCCCAGTGCATGAAATTCATGTACAGAGGGGGGGGGTTCCTCAGCCCGGCCTGCACCCTCTCCAATCTGGGACCCCTCAGGGGATGTCTGACTGCCAGTTTAGGCCCGATCCCACAGGGATGACTCTCACAATCTGGGATGACTGGCTCCTAACCACTCGCCTGCCTGCATGCCTGATCGCCCCTAACCCCTCTGCCTGCCAACCTGATCACCCCTACCTTGCCCCCCTGCTGGCCTGATCTCCCCTACCTTGCCCCCTTGCCTGCCTGATTGCCCCTACATTGCCCTCTGCCTGCCTGATCACCCCCCACCGCCCTCCCCTGCCGGCCTGATCGCCTCTGCCTTGGTCCCCACCACCATGGCTTTGTCCGGAAGGAAGTCAGACATCTGAAAGATGGCCAGTCGGCCCAGTCTAATTAGCATATTACCCTTTTATTAGTACAGATAGATTATATAGGATAGGATTGCTTAAATGGGGGGGAAGCTTTTTCAGCAGGAGGAGATGCTCTTGGCAGACAAAAACACATAATCCTTATATATGGAATGATAGCCAGCCATATGCACTATACTGCCAAACTGGTCATTAAAAAATTGAGTCACTTTCTTACACCTTACACCAAACAGCTGTTGCCCTTAAAACCCCTCCTCAGCTCCCACCTTAGGTTCTGCCTTCACAGTTAACCCAGAGTAGATTCTGATTTGTTGGTTTCTATGACAGTGTCAAAAGCTCACCTTCCTAGGCAGCCATTGGCTCCTCTCAATTCACCCAGATTTGTTTCTGATTGGTCAGTTTCTATGCCAGTCAGCATCTCTGGGCCTATCTCCGGGCCTGGTCATAGAGGCGGGGCTGATCAGCAACTGCCCCAGGCTGCTGGCAAGTGGCTGAACTGCTGACCTCTGGGAGAGAGAGAGGCTTGGCTGCTGGCGAGGCCAGGAGAAAGAAGCAGGGTCTGATCACCCTGCTTCTCTCTCCAGGCCTCGCCAGCAGCCACTGCCACTGCCGATCAGCCCTGCCTCTCTCTCTTTCCTAGAGGTCAGCAATTCAGCCTGCTCGCCTGCTGTGCGCACATCCTGGCAATCAGTGAGCCTCCGGACATTATGGATGTTATGACCCTAGCTCTTTATATATCTAGATTGGCATTTTTTTCTTTTCCCAGTTGTAAAAAAAAAAAAAAAAAAAAATGTAGAAACTACATTTTTGTGTATGTCTTTGGTGTTTGTTACTTTTTCTTCCTTTCTATATGATATCACGTTTCATTTTGCATGACACTTTATGCCATGTGCATTTTCTATTATGATTAAGCTTTGGTGACAACTGTACTAGGGACATCATTCCATAAAAATTTAAAAGGGCAGTTAAGAAAAAAATCTGTATGGATAAAGAGGGAGCTTTCTGATAAGCTCCAGTTTTAAAGAGACATATTCAAACAAGAAGGTAAAGCTAAAAGAGATGGCTGGCAAAGGCTAACAAAAAGGCTTATAAAGCTTTCATAGGTTTAAGAAGGTCAAAGAGGAGTAAGCTCACTACTTAAGACCCATGATAACTGGAGCTTTTCAATTTTGAAAATAACGTCCTTATGAAGAAAAGAATCTCAACACTGAAAACTATCCCTCCTAATACTAAGGTTCTTCAATTCTATTATTTATATTTTTCCTTCAGCACCAACACAGTGCCTGGCAAATAATAGACATTCATTATAATGTAGAATGAATGACCAGGATTTACAATTTCAGAACTACATGGATTCAAAGATACAAATTTAAGAAAATGTTCAATCAGTTACATTAAGAAGATCTCAAAGTTTAAAAAACCAAAGGGCTTTTAGGATAAGAATCTCAAAGAAATGACACAAAGAAGGAAGGAAGAATTTGAATTGATAGGATAAATATTATTTTAACATCAGAAGATTCTTTCAAAGAAGTAATCTATCTACATAATTTTAAGCAAGAAAGGCACCAATAAATTTAAGATAACCCCACCTATCTCCAACTTCATCGGAAATATCTCAGTTCCTACATATGACTTCTATGACCTTATGTTTATAATTATTTTGGTTTATACTCTTTTCCCCATGAAATAGAAGAAATTGTACCTATAATTGAATTGTATCATTGGTATTTAGCCCAGTAGGTCTTTGATTTACTGGATATAGAAACAAACATCGACTGCTAAGCTTTTTTATCTAAATAAATATTGTTTCACTTACTCCAAATATATTGTCAAAGATCTAATCCCACAGGGGAAAAAAGGAAAAAGTTCCCAGGGAACTGCATGGAAATTTCGGATGAGGGAGAAGTTAAAGGATAGTTTCTCCCCTTGACAAAAATCCTGTGCTAAGCCATTAGGAACTTGTAGAACAAGCAGTTCACTCTTCAGGTCAAGCAATGCTTCTTTAATGCTGTTTTGCATTTCTTTTGGAAACAGGCCACTTCGTTTTAACATTTGACATACTCCTTCCCTTTCGCCTAGCTCTGTAACGCAGAGGACATTCTTCCATGCCTGGAAATCAATTCCATTGGCCTCCTTTTCCATTAGGCGGATAATAAGATGTTTGAAGTTAACCAACAATCTCTTCTGCCTTTCACACTGCCACCCAACATGTTGTATGCAACCTGAGAACTCTGTAACTTCAAGGTTAACATAAAACAAAGTACTTTCTATTCTAGGAATCTATAAATTAACATGTTCACCAATTTGGTTTATCTGTAATGAGACAAACTAATTGAAAGAGAAAATCAACAAAGTTTTAGCAGATTGAGAGGCATTCAGCATTGTAGCAAAGGGTCCCAACAGTCAGTATTTCAGGAGGGCTTATTATGTGTAAACAATGGCAATAGGTAAGAAGGGATAGTAAAATAGAAGACATGATCCCTGCCTCATGAAATATAAATCCAATTGAAGAAACAAAGCCATTGAAAATTTTTTAAATTGCATAAATTAACAGAGCTATATTCCTAGAAGTAGTGGGCTAATTAAATGAAGGAGACAGGATAAAAGCTCTAGAGTAATTCAGAGAAATAAAAGATCACTTGGGCTGGACTGAACCTGGAAGGTTTCACAAAGAAGAAGGGACTTGCATTATGACTTGAATGATGGATGGGACTGAGAAACAAAGAGAAAAGAGTGTGTTCCAGGCCAGTAAGGTTGGTTTAAGCAAAGGCATAGAATTGGAAAAGTTCAAAGCAGCTTAGAGCAGAGTTTAGTTGGAGTACAGTGCCAATGAAGAGAACAGTTAGAGCTGTCTGAAAGGTTACAGCTCAATGGTCAAGGTCTTACATTGTCAGAATAAGCCATTTGGCCTTCATCTGGTAGGCTGCGGGGAGTCGCTGAAGTCTCCGAGTGGGGGAATGACAAGATTGAAAGAGTGTTTTATGACCAATTTGTCAGCAGGATGAATGATAAATTGGCAAGAAGAGAGACTGGAAGTAGGGTGAAAATTAAAAAGCTCTGTAATAGGAGAAATAGGGAAAGATGATAAAACTCAGAAAGAATGGTGCTACCGGGAGTGGGAGATTGGGGAAAGAAAGGGAACCAGAGGCATTTTGAAGAAAGAGTTGACCAAAGTCCTGATTGGTAAGATTGTGGAGACAAAGAACAGCATCCATGAGATTAAACTTCAAAGACTGGATGACTAAGACAGGGCCATCGTGCATTTGTGTCACACAATACAATTAATTTGCAAAATACGTTCATGCTGGAAAGAAAGAAATTAACCTTCTCGGAGCAAACATTAGAGGATGATACAAAATGTTATTCAACAACATAGTAGATACTTGACAGGTGTTTCCTTTTACTTGATGGGTGCTTGCTTATTGGCACATATTCTCCTGCTCAAAATGGCCCCTCACAGCTCTGGAGCGTAAGTCTTTTATAGTTCACATACTTATACTGCATGATCCATCCCTCTTTTGACCCAAGCTTGGATTGAATTGGACTGGGCACTGAAGACTATATGGAGCCATTCTGGGCCATCCAATCCCAGAAATGTGGAAATGAAATCTGGAAAGACTGACAGGTGCAATATCACTAGAATATTAAGGTGATATAAATTTAGAGGTGAAAAAACCATTTAGGGAAATCTATGAAGGGGCCATGTACAAATATAATAAAGGAAAACAGTTGAAGGTGAGCGGAAAAGCAAGAGAAAGAGTGAGAGAAAGAAGGAAGATAATTAGAAATTGGCAGGTAAGGAGAAAAAAAGAAAGGATAAGACATGTTAAAACCAGAGGAGAAGGAGGAAGAATTGCCTTGGTCTGTTATATGCACTTTGATGGGAATGTTTTCTCTTTTAAATACAAATATATTGAACTTTAGCTCAGAGACAGAGCTGAAATTTTGTAGGTAATATCAATGAGGTTCCCTTATTACAGAGGTAAAGCAGCTGTTTGCACCATAAAACAACCAAAGAGTTAATCTAATTGCATTCTTACAGGAGTAAAACCCACTGGCAAGCTTTGACTGCGTTAATTTTCAAACTTTCAAGTCTGTATGAAACCACAAAGCCAGCAAACTGAAGGTAACCAAAGGAGCTGCTTGGTAAAGACAGAAATGAACTATGCCTTTTGAAGTGTTTCCAGGGAAATGTGTTTGGAATATTTAAGTCCCAAGTGAGTTACAAAGGTTATTCATTCACAAGTGAGATAAATTCATAGCTGTCAAATTGTCTGGATTCTCTGTGTGATCACCAGCGCTTCAAATCATTTATTTTTTTTCTAGCAAAAGTTCAATATTTTCACAGCTTCAAATTTGCTCGTACTTTATAATTTGGAAATAAGGAATTGCTTCTTCCTCACCTGCTCACTGAAGCAATAAAAGCCCATGAGTATATTAAAGCAGTTTTTCTCTTCCATTGTAGTTGTATTTTGTAGTGTTGGTTTTTTTTTAAGTAAAGCCAAATGTTTCTACTAGTAAACTAACTGGGTATAATTAACAATGTGTCTGATTTCACCAAACAGATGGGGGAGGGGAGAGGATTATTGCAAATATAAATTTTACAGTGTTTTATATTCAGTTAGATTGTCCTGAAAATTGTGAATGAAATTATTCAAATGTCTCCCCAAATAAGTCTTGCCTTTTTTTCTCTCTCTTTTAAGAGCTATCAAAGGTGGTTCAGAAAGAAAGAACTTTATTTTAATTGCTTAGTAGAACTTAAGTTAGGAGCTAGGAGGAGAGTAAAAAATCCTTAACAAAGACAACAAAGGTAGAAAGATGAAAAGCAATTCTTGACAGAATATTTCACAGAGACAGCAAATGAGCTGTGGCTACTGGCCTGGTTAACTGTAGGTTCATTTCAGGTCAAAAAATAAAGGAGAGGAGATGGCTCTAGGGAGCAGCACCCAGGCCGGATCTGCTCTGAGAGGGAAGCACAGACTCAGGGGGCTCTGACCGGGTGATGAAGCTGTGGAGCTTGGTTTATATTTGATTGGGAACGCAGGCCAAAGCAAGAAGCTGACACACAGCTGCTCTGTCAGTCCCGATATTTCTGACTGTAGCGAGGAGAAGAGAAAATTCCTGTTACACACTCCTACTGATAGCCTGCTAAATTGAAGGCCCAGTTAGAGGTGACCCCTGCCTTCTAGAGACACATCTTTTCTTTGGGGGGTCAGGGCATATATGAAAAAGGCGAAGTTCCAATGTGAATTAAGTGAATACTTACTGGAGTATCAGTAATTGCTGAAGGACTTTGACATTGGAGCCGGTAGGAAGAAGAGCCCTGGGACAGGTGGAGAGGAGAGAACTTTAGACCAGGGAAAGACTCCGCCAAGTTGTGCAGGCTGCGTTCGGGACACAATGAATAGGCCAGGACACAATGAATAGGGCCATGCGGGGGAACAGCGGAAAGTTGGGGAAGTAGTTAAAGTTGAAAGAGAAGTTAGAGAGTCCGGGGAGGGGAGATAGCCAGAACCCTTGAAAGCCTTTTTAGAGGGATGTCCTCTGTGAAGTTGTGCTTTCAAAATTATTATTCTGGTTCTGGACTATGGGATGAAGAGGGAAGAGATTGTAGCAAGGGAGACACCCTAGGTTAGAATAGACATGAAATGATAATGGCTTTGATTTGAGGTGTGCAATGAAATGATAAGGACATCTATAGCAGAGTTTATCAAGTATTTACCAAGTATCAGACACTGCTAAATGCTGTAAAATATACGAATGTGCAGCAGAGGACTGAAACTGACAAAAAGTAACAGGTAAGGTTAAGTCCAGGATCACTTTGTGAACAATTTATCCCACGTATGAGAGGAATATCTTTGAAGAATGATGGGACGTTTACCCAAATATATCTACATTCAATTGGAGATTTAGTTGGAGATTCAGGTCATATTTCATTTTCTACCAGTAGTATATATATAAAAATTCTCCCCACCCTGGCCGGTGTGGCTCAGTTGGTTGTAGCATCATCCCTGTATACCAAAAGGTAAAAGGTTTCATTCCCAGTCAGGGCACATCCCTAGGTTTTGGGTTGATCCCTGATTGGGACATGTTCAGGAGGCAACCAGTAGATGTTTCTCTCTCACATCGATGTTTCTCTTTCTTTCTCTCTCCATTCCCTTCTCTAAAAAAATAAAAAATCCCATAAAACAATTTACATAAGTTTTTTTTAAAAAAATCAAATATTATCTTTGGACATATTTCCTACACTGGCAACTTTAAGTTAATATGCATGTTCTTTAGTTGTTTATAAATCAAATTATATTTTAGTGATCTAAGGAAGATGGCTTTTTAAGGAATCTTATTGTGAATCTATAAACTGTAAGAACTCTGTGGAGTGAAAAGCTTTCTGTGACATGATTTTACCTATTTTCAGAAATAGGAGTTTTGCAACATAGAAAAAATATCTTTGTTCTTTGCTTAAAAAGTTGAATAAATTTTAGTTCAAAGGGGGGAAAAAAGCTATTATGGTCAATTTGAGTCTGGTTGATTAAACAATGGGGAGTGACCAGAGATAGAATCCTTATCTAAAGGCAAGATACATGCAAAGGGCTGCTTTCAATTTGTAGTTCAAGAATATCACAAGATGTTAATAAACACAATTAACTGAAAAAGTTAAGGAAAAGGAATTATGATCATTGGACTCAACTTTAAAATACGGTAATGAAAAATAATACAATTATCCATATTAGACTAAGAAATGCTCAAACTGGACATAATATAAGAAGCAGCAGATTTGAAGGGTAAAAACTGACAGTAGGTGACTTCTTAGTAAAGATATAAGTAATAAGATAAGCGTATAATAAATTATTTTAGAGAAAAAATATGGGGGAAAAAGATCAGTCTTTGCAATGAAAATTTAGCTTATTGAATTTCTCCTAATTTTAATGCATTAAATGTGTAAAATTTGCCTGAATGTTTTGTGGGGAAGGCAACAAGTTAAGCACATGGGCCTGGCAGTCAGGCTTCTTGGCTTAGGGTCTCAATTTAGCTGCTAACTAGCAATGTGAGTCCTTCAACCTTCTTAAACCCCAGTTTTCTTCAAAAAAATGCAGATAATGGGTATCTATCCCACAGCTTTGTTGTGGGCATTCAAACAGATAATGCATTTAAGCACTTAACACAGAATGGGGTCCACAATAAAAATTTAATAAATATAAGTTGTTACTATTATTAATATTTATAGAAAAAGTTAACAACTCTCTCTGGTTTCCTATGAAATTACCTTTCAGGAGCAAATCAGGTCCTTCTTATTGAAGTTTTACTTGATTTAACATATCCCATCTGCTTCCACAAAAGGATCGGAGGTCACTTACAATTAAAGATACATATGCAATATGTTGTGAAAATGTAAGTAGAAAAGTTAACCTGTAGTGAATTAAGTGAAAGTGAGCATGGTGTTCCCCAGCTGCAAGTAAAGAAACTGAAAATGTTAAATTGTGCAAGTCATATTTTTAAGATATCAATTCTTCAGGAAGAACAATAAAAATGATAACCTACTTGGATAGCACTTTTAAAAATGTCCTTGCTACAAAGTTTCACTTGATTCTCACAAAAATCTTTCGAGTCTGTTAACCAGCTATGAAAACCCTATTTTATATGTGAGAAAATTAAGGCCTAGGAAGGTCACACAGCTTAGAAGAAACAGAACTAAGACTTGAACTCAGGTGGTGAAAAATACATACACAAAGACTAACTTACTCTGAGCTCCCTACAAGTAAAGGAAAAATGGTGGTGGGGGTGGGAGCACGGGGAAGGCAGGGGGCATACCTCCTGTTATCTGATAAATTATCTAATAAAAGGAAGTGCGCCTTGGGCCAGTACATACAAGCTTTTTACCTTCCATTAAAACCAAGAGAAATTAGTAATATGGATATTTATACAAGATGCTTTAAACCACCAAGTCAACTGTGGTTTTAGTAGAAGTCTTAAACAAAATGCAGACATGTTCTTTATATGTCTCTTTACTGTATAGCCTGAGGGAGCAATTTTAAATTGGTTCTGTGAAGGAATTATCTTTAAAACAGCAGATGGTTAGAGTCATATTTTCTATGTGAAAGGTATTCTTTTAAGAAAGATGTATTGAGAGCCTACTATGTGCCGATATCATTCTATATTATGAATATAGAGAGATGAATGCTATGATTTTTGTCCTCAAAGGTGTAACAGTGCAGTGGAGAAATTCAGATATGGTGACACACCCACCTTGTGCACAGGCTGCGGGAGTAATGAATGACAGCCCAGCTAGATATGCAAGGCTGCCTGGGAGGCAGAAACTGGAAACTTCAGAAAATGATTGCCTAGTGGTCAGTCAAGGGCGTGGAAACATGGCAAGGAGGTGTTCACAGAGACTGATCAGTTCAATGTCCCTGGGTTTTAATAAGATATGAGAGAGGACGGTAGAAAACAATGTTGAAGCAACATACAATGGTTAGGTGGGGCTATATATGCCCTGCAAAGCGTGTAGAGTTTGTCCTTTGAGTAATGGGAATGTCTACTGAGCAAGGAACACACATGATCTGATGAGGACAGGAATGAGAAGCCCAAATATTATGTCAATTTGCTGGATAATCAGTGTGCCAAAAGACCAATTTGTTAAATTACTGATTCTACAAATTTGCAGAAATTATTTTCCTTATAATGTTTACAGAGGTTTGTTAATTGACTTGTTTTTATTTTGACGTTAGCAGCATTTTAAAGAATGTGAAGTTTGCATCTGGTGCTGGGATATAAACAAAATTAGGAGGTAGGATGGAGATAATAGCTCTTGGTCAAGAAAAGAGAAAAGGCAAGTAGGCACAGCACAACCCACACTGCAGATGCCAGGGAGAGAGTTTCCTAAAGAGTGGGGGAGGGCGCACTTAAGGGGACTGAAAGGAGAGACTCAGAGGCAGGAAGAGGAGATTATGGAGAGTTGGCACGCAGGAAAATAAACTCGGAAAACAGAGGGTCGGACGATAAGGCTGCAATCAGTGAAGAACAGTGGGCAGGGCAGTTAAAAGTCTGAGGACCATTACACCACACAGCTTCCCCGATACTTACAAATGCACATTCGTGCATTTTATTTTCAGCAAGTTGATTTTAGGCTAATTGATTATTTTTTTCCAAATGGCCAGGTTCCAGTATAGAATACTCAAGATATGTCTAGAGCTGGAGCTGGAAGGGGAATGTAGAGTAAAGGAAAACTTGGGTTTTTTACAAGTGAGAAACTTGAACAAATTCTTATGTAGGAAAAAAGTTAACAATTAAACATATGAAAGAGAAGGGATATTTTTGTAGTGAGGTGTTCCAGTTATTATTGCGATGTAACAAACATTCCCCAAATCTAATGGCTTACTAAGTGGTTGCATTGATATTGTTCACAAATCTGCAATTTGGACTTGGCAGAGTCAGCTCATCCCCCTCCATGTGTTCAGCCATAATGACTCAAAGGAGAGGGGCTGCAATCAACAGAAGGCTCACCCCCTAACACACATCTGAGAGTTGATGCTGGCATTTTTCTTGATGTCTCTGTTCTTCTCCACATGGTCCTCTTCATATATATGGGCTAGTCTGGGCACCTTTATAGCATTTAAATGAAAGGGCAAACATCTCAAGAGAAAGAACCAGATGAAAGGTGTATTTTCTAACCTAGCCTCAGAAATCACACAATGTCACTCCTTCCGTATTCATAGAACCACCTAGATTCAAGGAGAGAACACATATTCCATCTTTTAACAGAAAAGCATCATTATTATATTGTAGGAAGAGTACAATAACTTAGGATAAATATGTATGGCCACATCTGTAAAATACAGTCTGCCACTTAAGCTCACTGAGATGTCAGGGAAAATTAGTTGCAAAACACAGCAATGAACTTGTTTTGAGTAGGCAAGAGGATAAACTTTCCTGTCACCAAGGGACCAGGCCAGGAATTCAGCTCATTGTGAGCTGACTTAAAAACAAGGCTAACCAAGAAAGCTATGCAAGCAGGTTTGTTTTGGGCTTTTCATCAAAGCTTCAGATGGTATCTTGGTCCTGCAATTTCCTCCTTTACCTTAAAGTTAAATGCAGGGAGTTATAATTTGTTGTATTTTGATTCAAGTTTTAATTGCACTTTAAAATACTTGACCCTGAAGTTTTCCCTTTTCTATTTCCCTTTTATGCCTGATGATTAGCAGGCATAAAAGAAGACCTTGCTTAAGTATTTTGGAGATCAAGTTTTCACTAGATACACACTGTTCTTAGGAAATAAATAAGAAAAAGTAAGAAATGGAGCCAAGAAGAGCAAATACTACAACTAAGTGACCTGTCAATTTCAGTCTGCTCTAGTCTTTCTCCAGGATCGGTTATCACTGTCTGTTGTATCCTATGAGGTGTGAAGAGCCTGCCACATCTTTCCAATTATTAAGAAAAAACATCCTTAAATGACTTCATATTTACTAATACCTAAAGCATACCGCTAAAATAATGCCCGAATTTACAAATTGCTCACAAGTAGTAACACTGATCTATTTTTTTTTCCTTTAATGTCTGCTGCTTCTTACCTTCGAAATTATAAAGAATATTTTCTAGGCTTAATGATTTCTGGAACCCTTTGTCTATATTAGAGTTAGTGCCCATTTATTTCCTTATGGAAGGTCCAAAAGAAGTTAAATGTTGGAAAAGCAAGGATAAGTATCGTTTTCCATGTCCAATAAGCTTGAAGAGAAGAACAACCTTTACTTAATGTGCTGTGGACAGGCAAGGCAAGTAGCTATGTTAATGGGCCAATTGTTGAACTTTTAGGAAAGGTTTAAAAGCACAGAGATTGAGAGGGTTGAACTTCCAGAAGTCATATAGATCTGCTGGCAGAATTTCTGAGCAGAATGTGAGAGTTAAAAGGGGAATTATGAATGTGACAAGCAGGGCACTTAGAGAGCTCCAAGGTTTGATGCAATACTTGGCTACAAGGATACTTAGGAAAATTCTACACATGATTCTTTTCCATCCTAAGACAGAAGTTTATTCTATCTCAAGAAGATTAGCAAAATCTTTATATGGTCTATAAATGTTCTGCCACTCTGTCAACTCCTTATTTCCTCCTATTACATCAGAGAAAATGTCTCTATATTATCAAATATCAACCCCAGATCCCTGTCCTTCTCATTTTATCAGACTTTATTCTTATTCCCCTTTATTTTTATCTCTTTATTTTATCAGAATTATCCACCATTTCCTATACCTTCAACTTTTCCATCTAGACCAAGTATTTCTTACTATCACACCAATGCATTTTAGTGTTCTCACATCTTAAAAAAAAAAGCAACACAAAAACATCATTTACTCTCTTTTAATTTCTACTCCTTTGCTCTGCTCCGTACCATAGTCAAACTGCTTTAACAATTTTACTCCAAACCCAGGATCAAAATGTATACCTTCTGCCTGCCAGTGTTGCTCAATGGCTAAGCACTGACCTCTGAACCCAGAGGTTGCAGTTAAATTCCCAGTCAGGGCACATGCCCAGGTTGCAGGCTTAATCCCCAATATGGGGTGTGCAGGAGGCAGCTAGCTGATCAGTGATTCTCATCATTAATGTTTCTATCTCTCTCTCCCTCTCTCATCCTCTCTGAAATCAATAAAAATATTTTTAAAAGAAATCAAGTCTATTTTAAATAAATTATTTAAATAAACAAATTTGATGCAAAATATTACTCTTGATGTTTTGATTTTCATTGCTTTCTGCCTGAGGAACTGGTTTGTTTGCCTAATATTTTTAAAAGAATATAATATTTTCTCATAGAACTTCAAGAAATTTTTCCTGGAAATGGAGGAGTCATTTAAATTTTAAAAAATCCCTTGCATAATAATTCCAAAGAATAAATTTAGTTTTAAGTTCAAAAGTTGTCTAAATGTTTTTTCATTCTGTACAGCATGAAAGTTGTCTATTAGTCTTCACCTTCTGAAACCTTCTGAAACTTGGTCCAAAGTAAAATGTGTCCCACAGGTCAAATTCAGTCCACCCCTTTCCCCAGGAGTGGCCAAGATGTTTTCAATCAAAGATTTTAATGGAAGGAAGGAAGGAAGGAAGGAAGGAAGGAAGGAAGGAAGGAAGGAAGGAAGGAAGGAAGGAAGGAAGGAAAGAAGGAAGGAAGGAAGGAAGGAAGGAAAACATAAGGGGAAAGAAAGAAATGATTTCTCTAATTAGCTACCACTCAAACACTAATAACATCTAATAGCTTGTCAGTAAGGAATTTGTAAACAAGATTTAAACAGGAAAAGTTAAGTTCAGGTATGATCATTAAGGCACCTGAAGTAAAAATCAAAAGAAAGATTTCGGCAATTTATTCAACTCAAAAAAATAAGGATGGCATTTTCTGCTTCCAAAGCACCATTGTGCCATGAACCGTGCAATTCAAGTTCATTGCATGATGTAGAAGTGATCAAAACTGAATATTCCTCATTGTATGTCTTTAATCATAAATATTTTATAAACTTTTTAAAGTAGAGTTTGGAATAACAGGAGCATGGAGACTTCTTTTATTTTAATGCATTCAGATGACTGAGTCATAGAGACTTGAAGATATTTATTGAGCTGCTACCTCAAGTGAAGGACTTTTTGGAATTAATAGGCTCTGAGAGACCCAACTTGTCAGACCCCCAGTGGCTCAGAAGGCTGTACATCCCTGTGAATATGACAAGGCGTCTAAGCACCCTGAACCTGAGACTGCAGGGGAACAAAAGAGCATTGCTGATTTGTTCAAAGCACGAGTATGCAGATTACATGTGGACATGTGGACTGAGCAGATGGCAGCTGGGGATGGTACTCACTTTCCATGCCTGAACATTCAGAGCTCAAAATATTCAAAAATTTTGAAGAATTACAGAATTAATTAATGGAAATAACACTATAATTTTAGAAGAGATTCATAGAGTTTACTGAAGACAAATTATCCTGATGTCTGTGGCTGTCATTAGAGGTAATACCCAGATGCGTCTGAAGTAGCAAATGTCTGCACTATTGGCATCGCTCAATTTCACGAGAAAAGGATTGTGTGGATTGTGCCCACCTGGAGATAAACCGTCTCTGAAAATTTAACTTAAATGTTGCTTCAATCCATTTGGTCAAATTCTCTATCTTGCTCTGAAAATATATTTCTTGCTGTAGTGAATGGTGCTAATGTTCTGTCCAGAACCTTTTGACCAGGACTGTTGTACCCAGACCCTAGTTGTTGTTGTTGTTGATTACTAAGGGCATGGAACTAAAACCTTTCCCAGGTTATTGTTCTCAATGAATCAACAGTTGCCTAATCTGGGAGGTTATGCCTCATCCCAATTCTTGGAACAGACCACAGCCAATGACTATGTGGGGAGAAGGACAGACTTGCTTCAAGAACCAACTTGGTGTTGCAATTCATACCCTAAAGCTCCACATGGACTACCAGCTAAAGCTCAACTCCATCTGGTATTTCATTCTAGTTTAAGTGTCTTATACTGCCTACCTTGGCTACCTCCTTTTTTCCTGAGAAAATCAATAATATCCCCCTGAACCCCTGCCTCAGGCTCTGCTTTTAGACAATAAGACCTAAAAGAGTTGGAACTAGAAACGTTCCAAGGAAGCTGAATCTAAGAATAATATACTAGATTTGAATCACTTGCCAGCCAGCTGGAGGAAGACCTCAGTGTCAAGGGCTGGTGAAGTGCCTATAGTCCCTAGCACATTGTAACAAAATTATGCCTGTGATTAACTGGGACAGGATATAGGTAAAAGGAGAAACACCGGCTCATACATTGTTGGTGTTTGAGGAGAAACAAGAGAAATAATCATTGTGAAGTCTGTGGAAATAAGAGGCTGTTGCCATAGATGCTTTGAAGAAAGAAAAGGAAAGGATAAGAGCAATTAATCACCAATTCAAATCAAAGTGTGAAGATCTCCTTAGCAACATTTTAAGAAACTCTCATCTCCTATAGAAATATACCCCAATGCTATGTTAAATCTACCCTCTTAAAACATTGACTGAATAAGGGTTCCTTTTCAACTGCTACAGCCACTTAAACAGTATGGAGGTTCCTCAAAAAAATCAAGAATAGAGTTATCATATGACCCGGAGATCCCTCTTCTAGGTATCTACCCAAAAAAATTGAAAACATTTATTCTCAAAGATATATGCACCCCTATTCACAGTGGCCAAAACATGAGAACAACCAAAGTGTGCTTTGATAGATTATTGAAGATACATATACAATGGAATACTTCTCAGCCATAAGAAAAGATGAAATGCTGTCATTTGGGACATGGGTGGATCTTGAGAATATTATGCTAAGCAAAATAAGTCAGACGGAAAACAAGAGCCATATGATTTCACTTATATGTGGCATATAAAACTAAAAGAAATAAATGAACACACAAGACAAACAAACAAAAATTCATAGACACAGATAGCAGTATGGTGGTTACTATAGTGTAGGGTGGTGAAAAAAGGAAGTAAGGGGTAAAAGGGCTCAAATATATGGTTATGGAAGGAGATTTGACTTTGCATGGTAAACACACAATACAATATACAGATGACGTATCATAGCTCTAACTGTACAATTGAAACCTATATGATTTTATTAACTAATGTCACCCAAAAAATTTAATGAAGCCCCAAAATCCTATCTAATAAAGATGGAATATGCTAATTGACCACCATGCCCTCACAAAGATGGCAGCACCCACAGCCAATAAGGAGGAAATATGCCAATTGACTGCCACGCCCTCAAAGATGGTGGTGCCCACAGCCACAAGATGGTGGCACCCAGTCCCCTCAGCCCCGCTGGGATGACAGGCACGTGGCACGGCTGGGCCCGCCCCCAGATAGGTCTGGCCACTCTGCGCACCTGCCTCCAGAGTCCCCTAGTCCCCTTAGCCCCCCAGCTGCCCAGGGCAGGCCCGAGGCACAGGCAAGCCTCGGATGGTGGCTGCCCAGCCACCCAGGGCCACCCGAGGCTCAGGTAACCAGGGCCGGCCAAGGCTTGTGCTACCAGCAGTGGCAGCAGCAGAGGTGTGATGAGGGCATCGCCTTCCCCTGATCATCGGATCACCTCCTGCCCCTGAGGGCTCCCGGACTGTGAAAGGGAGCAGGCTGGGCTGAGGGACACGCCCTCCAGTGCATGAATTTTCATGCACTGGGCCTCTGGTAAATAAATAAATAAATAAATAACCATGAAAATAATTAAGGAAAAATATTGACTAAAGTTACCTGGACGATCTGGACAATCCACAGAATATCACAGTGGTCCACTATTTATACCTATGAGCAAGAAGTGACATTTTACTGTGGATGCCTTGGTAAAATGTCCTCCAGATAGTGAGAGATAAACACTATAAGACTCATTAGTGAAGTTTTTATCGATTTGGTCATCTAGGGCATGTCAACATTTTAGCTGTTCTAGATTGCATGCCTGGGGGAGAACTAGACTATCATCCTTAAGGGGTCTGATACCTTAGTTCACTTGCCCTTGTTGAGGTTGCCTCAACTGCTGGTTGATTATTACCAGGCATGGAAGCTCCAAAAGACACCATGGATGATCCCTTCTTTCAGGCATACTCCCCTCTCCTCTATTGTGTAGCAGTAAACTTAAGTCTTCATGACAAGAAGTTTCAATTTCTTCCACCAGCATAGTAACAGTTGGTTCTTAGACATGAAGAGTCCAAAGAACCCAGATAGTCATAGTTTCAAGGTTGAAATCAAGCTGTTGACTAGACTGAGTTACCATCTGGAAGCTCTGGGGGGAAATCTTCCATGCTCATTCTTATTGTCAGAACTCGGTTTCTTACAACTTTAGGACTGAGACACCTGCTACTCCGCTTGTCAGCCAGGGTCTAGCTCAGCTTCAAGGGAGCACCTGCATCTCTTGCCACGAGATGTCCTCCATTTTACCCAAGCAACAAGGCATTGAATTGTTCTCTGTTCTGGATCTCTGACTTCCTATTCTGTGACCAGCTGGAGAAACCTCAGCTATAAAAGGGCTCATGGGATTAGCTCAGAACCACCTGGATAATCTCTCTATCTTAAAGTTAACTGTGCCATTAAACCCTTTAAGCACAAGGGTGCAGTATATCACTCATTTGAAATTTAGAAACATAAATTATATTTATTTTGAAAAACATACATATATATAATAAAATACAAAAATACACACCTACTTCAACATGGAGGCTCTGAAAAAAAATTAGATCAGAAAGTGGTATGAAAAAGGGGTTCATCTGTATCTGTAATGTACCATTTATTTCATTTTTTTTTAATCCTGAAGTAAATACACCAAATGTTAAAATCTGTGAAAGCTCAAGATGGATGGGGGTACTTACATTCTTTCCCCTTCCTCTCCTTTGTGTTTGAAATATTTTAAGACAATAAAATATATTATAAAATAGAAGACAAAAAAACAAAAACAAAAATCTGAGGCAAGACATGATAAGATACTTTCCCAAAGTCAGGAATTTTCTATACTGTCCTGAAAGAAATGTATTTGTTTACCCACCAACCCCCAACCCCTTATCCATCCCTCCTTCTTCCTCTATGCCCCGCTTTTTGGGGGAAGAACAAGGATAAATAGTCATAAATAGTCATATGATGATCTCACTGGTGTGCAGGCAGCCACCCTCCTAAGGACCACACCAAGGGGGGAATTTAGGAGCAATAGACAATCCTTCCCATTAGCGGGGGAAGTGCCAACAGCCACAAATTCTCCTTCTCCCTGGACCACCATTTGCCTAACAGGCCTCTAAATGCTTGATTTAACTATGCAAAAACACTACTAATTATATTCATTTATGTGACTGACTTACCATTTGAATCTAATTGCCATGCAGAAAAATAACTGTTAAAGCATATCATTAAACAACTTGAATAATTAGAGAGAGATTTGCTTGTTCTCCTAATTCAATACTAAACTTTAGGGCAGGGACTTCAACCTCTACCTTTTCTGTCTTAAATTAGCTGGGGAAGAAGGCTGTGGAAATACTGCCTCATTAGCCATCTTTTCAGAAACCCCAGGTCTGCTGAATAGCTCGGGACTTCTAGCAAGAGCTCCGCAGCCCTGCTCCAGGATACTCATCACAGCGAGAATTTTTCCTCTACTTCATTCCACCTTTCTCCTCAGGGACTTCCTCACTTTAGATTATTGACATTGGCCACTGTAAACCCAGTTTTCTCACTCATCCACCCTCCCCTGAAAACTTGCTAACTCCATCTCATCTTCATTCTTTCTACCCCATCCCCGGCTGTCTTTCAGCACCTGCCTCTTGTCCTTTGACACCACAACTCCATTGTGAGTTCAGTCTTTTCTGTAACCTCACTTCTCATCCTTTTGTCCCTTCAAGAACTTGACTCTCCGAGGTCACAGTGAATGCCTTCTCTCATGAAGACCATTTTCTGTCAATATCTTCCAGCTCAAAGAGTGGGAATTGGAGGTAAAATGAAGCAGCTTTATTTCTCATTCATTAAGAACCTTTCCACAAGAGTATCATACCGCCACACTCTTTTCATAGTTCTAGTGATTTAAAGTCAATTTGTCTGTTCCAAATTCCCCAAACCACACTGGTTGTTGCTTTCCTCTCTACCTATGGTCCATAACACCTGATCTATTTCTTCTATTCTCCTTAGCTCTGACTCACATTCTTCCTTTCCACTACACCACACACTTATATACTGAATTAATCACCATCCTCACCAATTGCCCTTCAGACTCCTGGATATTACCCATTCTCCATAACACTTTAAACTCTTGAATGCCAGGAACTGTGCCAATTACCAGAGCTGTAGTAGTGAATGAGATGAGCATGGCCCCTGCCCTCATGGAGTTCCACAGTGTATTGGAAGTGACAGAAATTTAAACACTCCTACATACACAATAACAATTTTCTTAAATGTTGTGAAGAAAAATCAAAGAGAACTGAAAACCATGTAGGAGATAAAATTTATTCTGCTGGGACATGGAAGGCTTCTGAATCTCTGAGAGATGATGAGGAGAGAGCCAGATGGAAAGGTGGGAGAAGAGCATTCTGAGAAAAGACTGTCTCTCAATTCATCTAAATTTCCCCAATATCTTAACATCCTCTATGACTACTCTGGATTTTCTCTATCCAGGATCCATGGTTAGTTATTTTAATCTGCCTTCTTGAGCAACCTAGATCCCCTTACCTTTTCCAAACCCACCTACTCATTCTCAATCATACATTCTAGATCGCTTCCACAATTCATTCTGTTACCTCTTGCTTCTAAAATAGCTGTACTATATAAAATCACCCTTTTTAGGTCATGGGTTGGTAAATATCATCAATTTCATATGGTTTAAACTAATATTTATCATTGAATAAACCTATATGATAATTGGCCACTATCATAACTACTTATAACTACTGTATCTCCCTCTAAATTTGTATTATAACTTTGCACTGAATGACTACCCATCTTAGTCATTAAGACTTAAAAAAAAATTTTGTAGTCAAAATAGTCACCCAATGCTTCATAATCAGTAAATTCTTATATATATATATATATATATATATATATATATATATATATATATATAAAAGTATAAGGACAATGTGTTTCATTCCCTTCTATAGAATAGCCATACAGATAATGATAAACTACTATTTAGTTATTGTTCTCCATCCTCCTCCTCCAAACAGCTACTCTGGAATGGCTCTACTAGTACTATATTTGTGGCATCTGCACAAAATGAACAAAGTATGCAGGTAATAAAATTAAATAAGGTTTTTACATATTTTATCACATTTGAAGTAAATCCTGTAAATCATGTAAGGCAGTTAGTGTTGTCTCTATTTTACAGATGAGAAAACTGAATATCAGAGATGTAGATGATTGGGCAGTGATAAAGTCAGACTAATGCTCACTTCTTCTAATTCTAATATAATTTTTCACACCATTCCTCACCTCCTTTTGGTTTATATCTTTTAGGAGAGATGGGAGAAGCAAATTGAAGAAAGTCCGGATACCTTATTAACGCAAATTCTTTGGCTTTCTTGGGTAAGATAAGTAGACTAGATAGACTAGTAGACAAGGTAAACTAGGACTGCTCAGAGCCTCTAGGCATTCACACTTGTCCACTGTGACCAGCCTTCCTAATATCATTACCCTGCCTGACTCCACTCCATTGGTTTACTTCTTACTGTTCTCCATATTCCCCAGTGGCGGCTTAACTCTTGGGGGAAAGGGAGGAGGGGTGAATTTGGAAATAATGCGGATCCAAGGCTTCCCTCCAAATAGTGAGCAAAATCATTGTAGAAAGAAGAGTGTGAAGGGAAGGCAAAGAACACAGTCAGTACCTGTTTGTATTCTCTGCCAGAATTTTAAAATCCTTTCTTTATCTCACTCTGTTCACCTAGAATCCCAGAGTTTAAGAAAACTCTCTGACTGTTCAGATCCTTCTTGTGCAAAGAGCTCTAAAAGCCCAGAAGCTCAAAATCATGTGTGAGAAAGGATTGCAATATTTCCAATCATTAGATATAAGGCCCCCTTATTATGCATCCTCTAACCATGATATTTATTTTACATTTTCAGAGGCCTGGGGCATGCTGTACCCTTGAGAAAGAAAAGGGGACAAATGCTTAACAAAACTGCAATTACGTGCCAAGCACTGTGCTAGGAGTTTTACAGAGTGACACTTACTCTGAAAAGTAAAACTAGGGAGCTGTGGGAGGAGGAGGCAGAGGTGAAGGAGGAAGAGAAGGGAAAGGAAAAGGCAGTGCTGGCAGCGGTGGGATTTGTTCCCTCAGGGGAAGAGGAAGGGAAAAAGTTGTGCTTTGAATTTTCATTTTCCCAAATACGATGCAGGCATGTGCTTTCCTGAAGACCAACATAGTGACCAGGTGGAATATGGGACAAATTTGAACGGCTCTCTCAGCTGGAGAAAATACGTGTAAATATGCCACCTCCCGTCACCCTCTCATTCTACCCCCTCCCCTCCCTACCCTAAGATGAAATGATCTGGGACAAACTAATTGAGAAAACTAGTAGTGCATGCCTTTGGGAGGTTTTATTAATGGAACCAGACACACTGCTATAACAGAATGTACGACTGCTCTTTTACATTGATCTAATTAGAACATTTACATACTGAATGCCTCCTGGACAATTCCCTACCAATGACACTTACAGTGTGCACCGGGCAAGACTACTCTTTAGGTGAAATTGAACAAAGAAGTCATTGAGTCTCCTTTTTCTCTAAGAAAAATAACATTGCCAAGGTTATTAACGATCAATCAGCTGTCGCAGGCTCAGCATAGATGGGGACGTTGGGTTTCCTTGTACATTTGAAAGATGGGGAAACTGAACATTCTTCTCATCCTGATAAGGAAGACACCCTAAAATGATGAGAAAAATCAGCTATATGTTCCTGAACAAAAATGGGAATAAGAGGAGGGTCAGGTTATGCAGATTATCTGAAAATACAATGCAAAACTATTAGATAATTTTAATAACTATAATATGGTCATGACTGTGGGGTATTTTAGAATGATTTCAGTATTTTCACAGGTTTTAGCCTTTTTTTTTAATGCTCATATCAAGTCTATGAAATCAGCAATTCTTTTAAAGATGTGAGAAAGTTAACATGGCCAAGGTCAACCCTGGGAAGACATTCAACTTTTTGTTCAAGCTCTTTTTTAATATATATGGGTGGAAAGAAATGTTTAATATTGTTTGAGCTCTCCACCATTTTTCACACACTCCTCCCAGAAATTCTGCAACATCCCCTCCCCGCCCCACCACCACCACAAAAAAAAAAAAAAAAAAAAATAGCTGCTCTTCATTGCCTAAAGCTTTCATAAGGTGGGAGATGGACTCTTTGTATAGATATGCAGAACACATTGACTCATGGTTCATAATAGGGGTTATGTGGAACGGGACCTAAAAACAGATGTTTTCAGAACCCACATCTTAAAGGAAAGTGAAATTTAATATGGCTAATTAGATAACATTCTTTTAGGGAACTTCTATGTCCTAGTTTTAGACAAAGTTTCAACTTCTATACAGTTCAGAAATGCAGTGATCTGAGTAAAAATTGATACCTGCATAAACTAATATATGCAACAGTGAAAAGGGAAAATAATTATACATTTCTTTGCCTCCTCTCTCCATTCTAACTTATTCTTTCCTTTACTCCTCATCACTACTCTCAAAAGAGAGGAAACCAAACCCCTTGGAATGAGATTAAGTTAAAATCATTCATAAAATGATTGAAGCACAGCCTCTTACGCCTAAACTAAAGAAACATCAAGAATCTTCTGTTAAGCAAAAGAAACAGCTCACAATTCAAAAGAGAGATTGCAAGAAAGATATTTCTCTAGTCAAATGCATTAGTATGCAAAATATATTAAGTACTGGAATCACATTAAAGAGATGAAAGACTTGATCCAAACAGGACTGTTTATATTGTTGACCAACAGCTGAACGAACATTGTTTCTAATCATGATGAGCTTTTTATGGATAGTCAATGCTCACAATGGTGGAGAAACAGATCGTTCAGACACAAGCCAGACATTTACAGAGAAGGCATTCATCCCAGATGCTCTCATATTCAGATTGAAATTTTCCACCAGTGGCTCAATCATTATGCTGTTGCATATACTCTGCAAGCTAGACACATGCGTTCCTTTATAGGACCTCCAGGCCTTGTCTGGGCAACACATTCAGTTGGCCCCCAGCCTAATGACCTAGTTGTAGAGACTTCATCCCACTGGTCTTCCCAGCTTTGTTCAGTCTCAAGGAAGTACAGCTCCTCCTAGTTTCCACCCATAGAAAACCAACAACTATCTAGATGATTAAATTTTCTGCCCCATTACATATGTTTATCACATTACAACTCAAATATACAAGGAAAACATGGTTCTTTTATAACTGATTTGATCTTCCTCATAAGGGCTCCAGCAAATCTAGTAATGGTGGTAAATTTAAGTTTAGTCCAATCTGGATTAAAATGTAGTCTGAGCCAATAATTGAGACTCTCTTTTGGTTTAAATCAGTCTTTGGAAGATGTTCACTCACTATTTTTTCCCTGCCTTCTTTGCTGCAGTCTAAAACAATGCTTGGCATATGGTGGGAGACATAAAACTTCAGCGTGTTGGGATCAACAGTATCCCTTGGCCTTGAAATAGCCCTTGGACATGCAATGTCTGTCTGGCCTCTTCCGTGGAATGGCTGGCTCATTCGCATGTATGGCCTTTCTTTTATACTTCACAGCTAATAATTGCAGTTGATGAATCAGCAATCCATTCGTTCTTGGTTGGTTTGGTCATTGCCTGTTGGTTTATCCTATGGACTTGACCTTTGCTTCACTCCTCCACTCTTGTTGTTGCTGCAGACCCCTCTGAATCTATCACATCTTCTAACCAACTTCTGTCCTCTAAGGTTGCGCTCAGCCCCTGCGAGGCATGCCAAGCTCCAGGGTTGTCCACTGGCTCTCAGGCCACATGGTTACAAATGAAAGTTCAGAGGTGCAAACTAAACCTTCTATCTGCTTGAACCCTATTCTCTGCTTCCTTATAGTGCATGGGCCACCCCACGTGAGCGCAAGGGCACCCTTCTCAGTGTCTCTTCAGAGACCCCCCCCCCACACACACACACACACACCAATCAAAAAGCAGAAACTGGAACAAAAGCCCCTCTACCTTTTGTTTGGATCTTAACCTGGCTAACTCACCTTCTCTCCACTCAGATCTTTGAGGGCATAAGGAGAAAATATTGGGTTGCATTTCTGATAACTTTCCTACTCTAAGCCTCTCATCTTCTCCCCACCAAATTCCCAGACCTGAAGAATAGGCAGTTGGAGGGATCTCCTTTCTCTGCCTAAATGAATAGAATATTCCCTTATATCTTTCTCTTTACCAAAATGATATTCTCTCTCCCTCTTGCCTGCACCCAGTACTTGTAGAGGGAAATTGGTTTATTACTAAGGACACATAAGTCAAGAAAGTTTACAAAATATTATACTGCTTACATAGATTTAGGAGAAATCTCAGAGGCAGAGAAGAAAGAGGGAAAATTCTTTCAGAGCCCAGCATTAGACCAGAGTGGATTTCAGGATAAACAGTGAAATGCTATATACCATTTGTTTTGTCTCAGAACCTTACTAAACTGCCACATTTTACAGTCTTGTCCTGAGGCTTATTATGGAAGAGTACAATAGCACTTTTATCTTCTCTTCTAACTATCTATACCTCTCTGCTATAAGCAATTTCTAGATAACAGGTCCTGCATGGACTGACAGAATATCCCATCCTGTTTTCATAACCTGTTTATTCTAGAAATTGTTTTCATAGTTTCAAGGACAAAGTGAACACATTTCTTTTTTATAGTTCCCTTTGGTCTTTTGGTGTTTGATTTGTTTGTTGTCTCATGTTTGACTTGGAAATGTTGGGCAAAGGAGAAAGCTGTACGAATTCATTTTTATGGTTACTAATAATAATATTATTTCCAAAAGAAGAAGAAATTATCTTAAGTATTTAGCCAACTTGAATAAAACTCCATATTCCTGAGGTAAGTGGGGGAAAATCCCAAGGGTTAAGTAGACTAATCAATCTTAAATGCTTTCACCGAACACATTTCCTCTTTTCTTATCTTTCAATTGAACTTTTTCCCCAAACAAAAGCAGGATTTAAAAGCATTTTTATTTTTACAAGAAGGAATAAATAATCTCCTTCTCAATGTTCCACTCGGGGCCCAGCAGCCAGAATCAAACTATCCTTGTCTGTTGAAGAAAAAGCCCATCCTTCTTTATGCTGGACTAGAAAGTGAGAGCAGCGTTTGCGGTGTGCCTTCCATGAATTGTCTCCACCAGCACCCAGCTCTTCCTCGAGAACTTTTTAACAGAGAAATCATTGAAATAAAGGATGTGATCCCCATGGGCCCCCTAAGTTTGCAGTTCTGTTTTGGACTTTCTTGGGGTTGTTGTTGTTGTTCATGCCATTCTTTTCATAGATATAAAAAGTCAAGCCAAAAACAAAAAATTCTTAACCATGGATCACAGAGGCTATTTATACACCTTACATGATAAAGATAATGTATGGGCAAAGTTCTTGTCTGAAAGTCTGCAGGGTTTGATGAATATAATTGACTAAAATAAGCTATTGTACACCCCCAGATTAATAAATTGCCCTAGATGCCAAAGCTAGTATGGCATGTCTGAAACCTTCAGAACAGCATGTTATAACCTCCATCATGTGAAAAATATTGGGGCTTTCTTAACAAAAGAATAGCACTGTTGGCAAATACAATGTGTTAGACACAATATACATGGGGTCGCTTTTGAATGTTCAGCAGAATATTTTTTAAAATGATGTCTTGCATACTCTATATAAAAGTCTTATGGGAAGACTTACCTGTGGCCCCAAAAAAGGTTTGCCTTTCATGTTCCAAATCATATATGCAAGCAATGTGCTTTCAAATGTGAATTCCATGGTTCTCTAACCAGCAGAACTTACGGATTGTAAGGATTTAGCATATCTTTATATTTTTATATTCCCAAAGTTTTGATACAGTCACATAAACAAATACCGGTGAATAAATACTAAGATAATGCTAAAATTTCATTGAGGCTGTGATTTTAAACATCGTTAAGGATTTCAGAATTAAACCTTATATTCTTAACAGCTTTCATGTAATACCAGTCCAGATTTCATCCAACCATAAAAATCATTTTGAACTAATATTATAGGAAATTAGATGAGCCATAATGTCTAGGCAAAATCAGCTAAGTTTAAAATGTAATGGCATATATAAATGTATATATTATAAATATAAATGAAACAGATCACAAGGTAGTCAAAAAGTGACAGCTGCTTTAATTCGTAGGAGTTTAGACTTCCAGCCCCTCTGGAAATTATGAAATGAGGAATAACAAAAAAAACTACCCCCCATTATTATCCAAGCGCAAGTGGTATAAGATCATTTATCTTGATGTATGTCACCTTAGAGCACATATTATCCCTATCTCTCAAAGTGTTTTTTCCCCCTTATTTCATCTCTGACATTCATTGTAAATTTAATGATCCACATACGATTTGCTGGTGTCTCAGCCTGGTGTTTTGAATCATGAAACTAGTGCTAAATTTATGGCACTGCAGTACCACTTAGTGAATCATTAAGCAGTACAGTGATTTTAATGATTTGGATCATACTGGACCTCATCACTATATAATGAGGTTCCATTTAGTGTAAATTTTATGTAAAAATTCAATTTGCAAACCAACAACATGAAACTACAACATTTTTTCTAACTTGACATTGTATTTATTTATCATATATTTCTACTAAGGTCTAGTGTTAAGTTTATTAACAAAATGATACTTTATTCCATTTTCCTTTTATTAGCATAATATTTAAATGACCCGAAGAATGAAAGTGACCAGCAACACCTTCAACCACCTTAGCCTCTTTCACTGTCAACTTTGCTCAACTCAAAGGTATCAGAAATTATTGCAAACTTTTATATGATTGTATTGTCTTTGGTAATATATATTCATCTTACTATTCATAAATTAAAATGCTTTATAACCTACCTTTTATTACCAGTACAGAAAAGAAACAATGATTACGGTCTACCTCTCTCATCTCTTCCATTTGATAAAACTCCATAGCCTTCAACAAATAAGCTTTTTCTTCCGAGGAGAAAATATTTAATATTCTACATGATACTGAACTAAAGTTCATCTATGTCATATCAAACCACTAGACAAAAGTTCCCCTTAAAATAATGTTTTGGCCTCAAAAAAATATGTTGATTAGTAATATAGATGGCAACACACCTTACTATTGAAATTACCTTAGTGTTAATCTTTTAATTAGCATAAAAGGAAACTGAGGCTAAGGGAAATAAGGTTATTAGCCAGTTATATAGCTGTTATATGAGGTCAAGAAACAAACCCATATCCCTAGGCTCCAACCGCTTTTCCCAAAATTCATTTTAAAATTAAAGAGTAGCACATAACAGTATATTCATATTATGTCTGCAAAATATTTCTGATTTTATGTTTTATATTTCACTTTCCTCTGTATCATTGATAAGCATGTCTGCATAGTGACCTGTTTCACCCTCTATTAAATTATGGTTTTTAAAACTTAGTTCTAACAAGCATAGTAACAATAGCAAGTTCATAAGGTACACTAAAATTGAATTTTTAAAGTCTGCATTGGTAGTAAAGTATAATTTTTTAAAGTAGCTCTTTGACCTAAGCAAAAGTTGTTTAAAGGACAACACTCCATAGGTGATATAGAATTTATTTCCTACCTCATGCTGAATAATGCATGTTTAAAAAAAATAACTGAAGAATTGAAGAGAAATCAAGTACCTAATTTAAATATTTCCATGTTTGCAATAGAAACAATAGACTATGTTGTCTTTTAAAGTCACAAAGAACAATGAGACCCAACCTTCCTAAGCTTCATACTTAGACCTCAATTCACTAAGGACCAAAATAGAAAAATAAAGCATACCCCTTATTTCTGTACACTAGGAAGCACAGTATGTCTTGTTCTTCTATTTATAGTAAAAGGTTTAGACGAGGTTTAGTAAGAGGTGGGAAGAGAGGTTTTAAAATGTTCTCTTCTCAGGTAGACGAGGCCACAAAACCCATTACAGATACTGACTTTCAGGAGGCCCTGGTGGACAGTACCTAGCTTGGGCAGTATCCATCATACGCCATGGGGACTATAACAGCTCAGGTGATTTTAATAATTTTTTCCCAAGTTCTGTTATTTCTCATCTTGTTTAGGCTTCAGCTGCTGTCTCCTTTGGAAGGGCTCATGCTTCAGAATGAGAACAGGTGTGCATGAGAAAAGGCAGAAGTAAGGAGCTCTTCAGGCAGTGCGTGGCAGGCCACCCAGAGCCCGTTTATCCCAACTTCTTCCCATTGTTTCTTCCTATTTTTAACCACTCAGCCAAATCCCTAAAATGCTACTAAAATTTTCATAATTACTAATAATGTCAAAAATGAAAGCAAAGATTATTCTTTTGCATCACATCTATACTTGCTCCTTTTTAAAATAAGAAACAAAACTATTCAAGCAGTCAAGACACTTGATTCAGATTTGCCACGGTGGCATCAAGGTACAAAGCAGTACAATTCCAGCTCACATGGGAACATGTTGGAGAAGACACAAACTTGGATATGGTCAAATGTGGAAAGAGTGTAATTGAAGGTAAGGCTTGAAGAGCAGGTTATGTTCCATTTGTGGTGGTTAGACAATGCCCCAAAGAGGAATTATAGAGACATATTGGGGGGGAGGGGGGAATGAGAAAGTCTGGGAAGGATTTGGACTTAAATTCCTAAATCTCCCTATGAGACATTTATTTTGATTCCATTGTCATGGCACCTATCTTCCTCCTTCACTTGGTCTGGGTAACTATTGTCTCAGGACCAGGTTTTCTTTTTTTAATATTTTTTATTGATTTCAGAGAGGAAGGGAGAGGGAGAGAGAGATAGAAACATCAATGATGAGAGAGAGTCATTGATCAGCCGCCTCCTGCATGCCCCATACTGGGGATCAAGCCCACAACCCGGGCATGTGCCCTGACCAGGAATCAAACATGACCTCCTGATTCATAGGTTTACTAGTATGCTTAACCATGAAGCCATGCCTGGCCGGGCTCAGGGCCACGTTTTAGATAAGCTTTTTAAAAACACTTTTCTTGTTTTCCTCTAGGATCTTCTTCATCACCCACTTATTCTGGGGATCCCACAAATCTTCAGCAAACAATTATTGTGTGGCCTGACTGGCACAGCTCAGTAGTTGAGCATTGACCTACCAGGAAGTCACAGCACATGCCCAGGTTTTAGGCTCCATCCCCAATGAGGGGCGGGCAGGAGGCAGCCAGTCAATGGTTCTCTCTCATCATTGATGTTTCTATTTATTGCTCCATCTCTCTTCCTCTCTGAAATCAATAAACATATATTTAAACAAACAAACAGAAACAATCATTGTGTGAAGTGTGTTTTCAAATCTTCAAGACCCTTGATCACTCTTTGCTGTTGTGTCAGCCTGAATGGTCCCTGATTGGGAGTAGGAGGGATGTGGGCTTGGCTGTTAGGTCACAGGAATTCTTATAGAGCCTGGAACTCCAATGCCAAGAGCCCAGCTCCTCAGGTGCACCATGAATCTTCCCACAGAGTCCTGCGTCTTGCAGAGGGCCCAAGAGGTACGGTATATTCTTTCTTAGTCTTAAGGACTCACTCTCTGACCCACATGCAGCCACTTCCACCTCTCTTTCTCCAAGCATTTTTTTTTCCTCTTGTCTTCTCTGATGGAATCTGTCATCATGTCCTCAAAGAGCTTTGGCTTTTGAAAACTAAAACCAGTATTAAATATGGGTTGGATGTAGGAGAAGAAGTTTAGCAGTATCGTCAAGCAAATTCAATTTTATGCTCTGAAAAACAATGATCTTGAAACAAGGGGGGAAAATGTTCTAGTTAAATTCTTGACATAGAAGAGGGGGGAAAAAAGAGATTAATATTTTAATTTCTTAATAAATAATTATACTTCCAAACAGATCAATCACAACAACATTGACTGCGTACTTACTGTGTACAGAGATCTGTCCTCACCCATATAAATAGCAAACATTTATTGAGTTCCTACTATGGGCCAGATATAGTTACAAGAGTCCCTATCACTGAGGTACTCACAGTCAAGTCAGGGGACAGCCTGTATCTATAATAGAAGGGGGGGAAAAAACAGGCAGGTAAATTATCTATGATAACTCAAAAATATTGATGATATTTACTACTATTTAGGTTTATTGCTAAGTACATTTTTAATATAACTGACAAATCTTTAACTTGAAAAAATTCTGAAAAGTACAGTTTTATGTTTAATGAAGTTTTAGCAATTGAGAATGCTGCCATGTGTTAAAAAAATTATTCTGGAACATTACAATGAATTGTTCAGGCTGGAAATATTACATATTGCCTTTGCTGCAAAATACTAGTTTTACCACTATTTATACACATTGACCTAATTGTAACACACGTTTTTTTCAAAGGAGTTCTACCATTTGGTTTAAGGAACTTGACTCTTTCAGCTTGCTGCAGGCTAGTGACTGAAATCGGATTAAGTTCTGGTCCTAAACCCAGAACAACTGGAATTCAACTCCATGAGTTTAAGAAATTACTACAGTAAGTAATATGCAAAGAAGTGAAACTATAACACAAGATTCCCGAAGATGGAGGTTTAACTAGTATGCAATTAACAAGAAGTCTTTTGACCCTAAGTTTAAGTACTTTTTATAAACTTTGCAAACTTAGGATTTTTAGCAGAGGACAAGGAGGTGGTGGGAAACTTGTCTTAAAACCTGACTTCAGTGGGTAAAGAGAGGATTGTACATTGGTGAGGGTTCACTTTTCATCCTGATGGATCCTTAACATAGTAGCCTAACTAGTGATTTTTAAATATCATTTCACTTCTCTGGAGTCTCATCTCACCAAAAGCATTAAAGGACAATCTATTGGGACATAACTGCAAGTTTAAAATATATGAAGTCAAACACTCATCTGATCACTAAGATATACGTAGTTAAATTACTGTTTTAAGGTTTAAGTGACCAACTTTTGACAAGCATTAAAGGGGTTGTATTTTATTAAACTTTTGATGTGATTATAAATTGAGAAGTCTTCTAATTTGTGTAACTGCACATAGGTCATTTTTTTTTTTGTAATCTCCCTACCCACTGTCTGCCTAGAGATCATCAGGATGAATCTCAACACTTTAACTCTGTTTACATGAGTCACATGAAGCCCAGGATTCCCAGCTAGTCCCTCATCCTTCACTCTAATCATCACATGGCTTATGAGCAGAGAAGCAACAAAATGCTTACCCATACTCTCTGGTACACACTTACTCCTTCACTGCTTTGTTTTTCTTCATAGCATTTATCATCATTTAAAAAGTGATATTTATATTTGTCTCATTGTTTCTCTCCACTAGAATATATGGTTGGTAAGGTCTTCCCTGTTTTTTACACTGTTAAGCACTTAAAATAGCTCATAGCAAATAATAGTTGCTCAATAAATGTTTGACATATGAAAGAATAAGCAGTTGAATGAATGAAACACACAAAAAATATGAATCAGATTCAAATTCAGTTATACATATAATGCACATAAATGTGTCAGGCACTTGTGTGACTATGCTACTGTAAGTGTGACTATGCTGTTGTGGTATGACTATGCTACTATAAGTTAGGTATTTGAGATATAGAGGTGAAGACTGAGACCTGGTGCCTTCATTCTACTAATCCTTGGCTCTTTATATCTGATATTTTCCTTAAAAATGTGTGTGTGTGTGTGTGTGTGTGTGTGTGTGTGTGTGTGTGTGTTTATTTATAGATAGGTAGGTAGGTAGGTAGATAGATAGAACTTTGAAACTATGCCCTAGAGGAAATATCACCAATTTTGAATATTAATTCATCTCTATAAGAGAGAGAATGTATAAACATGGTGCTCCCTTTCATCACCTGTAATTTTTTATATGTAAGCATGTAAATTTGCAATATGATAGGGAATATTAAGTGAAAAATCCATATTTTGCAAGATCTCAGGTAAAATTCCTCTATCTGGCAAGTAAAAATAATTTGTTTGAATGAGAGATTTTCAATGAGGAAAATAAAACATCAAAAGACATTGAGAGTCAGGAGATAATACATGGGTTATTAGTAGGCCTTATGCAATTTATAATCACCTATCTCTAGAGTGTTAAAAATAGTCCCATTTCTCATTGTTGGCAATTCCTCTCAATGACCAATATGTCTACCAACATTTTCTTCTGAAAAATACAGTCAAAGTTGTAACAGAAAATCACAGATGCAATCAAATTCATACTAATGGTTGAAATGCACCATATGTCCTCAGATACCTATGCACAATAGGGTGCAGGTTTAATGACTTTCTTATTGTGCCCCTGTTGTAATTAGGTATTAAAGGACATATGGTATGTTGCCGTTTTAACAGTGAATTTCCTTGTTTTTTATTGTTTTCTATCAGAAGCTTAACAGTCTTTCAGGGTAGTATTAGTAGTGAGAATTAAACCACATGTTGATTTCATTTTTTTTAAGGGTTGGAATCTCATCTTGATTAGCCTTATTAGAGGAGTGCCAAAGAAAACATCCAAATCGAATCTATTTTCAGTTAATATGGAGTAAAACAAGCTTGACTTGCTAAGAGATAAGTGAAAACTCTTTTAGAAATACAGACTTAGGATACTATATGTAGAGGTTTAAACACCAAATAATAGCTTATTTGTCTAGAAAGTCATCAAAGTGTGATGGTTTGGAAATTTTTCAAACTTCTTGCAAAATATTTATTTTTAAAATAAGGAACTACCTTATAAGAGATGTTTGTATAATTGGTAAAGAACCCAATAAAATCACAAACAAATATAACAAAAATCAAACTGAAACAAAAAGTCAACAGAATAAGAATATTGGAAGCTATGAGTCATGATGTTGGTTTAGTTTGTTCAAATACAAACTGAAATTTTTCAAAGACCCAAAGACTATGATATGTGCAAATTTATTAAGTTTGAAGAACTGTGTCAACTCTGAATACTTTTATTACCACACACACAAAAAAATTGAGGAAACACAGATATGACGACAAACTATACTATTTCAAGGCCTTCCAACATTTGCCTTAAACTTAATTCAATCTATCCTCAGATTTTAGTATATATATATCCACCAAGCACTGAGCAGATTTAAATTCAAATTGTCCTCAGCATCTAGAAGAAATGTTACAGATTCTTAGGGAGGAAATTTCCACTGGACACTACAGCATCCCACTTAGGCTGTACTAGTTTGCTGCATTTCAGGTCAAAGAAAGCGAAAGACCTTATCATGCAAGTTTATATTCTTCAGTCATAAGCTTAGCTACACATCCCTGTCCCAGTCAGCATGAGGACACATTACAAGATAGCCAGCCAGGCTTCCAAATGAGCCATGAAGATTAATAAAATACAATCTCCAGCGGATGTTGGCACCTCCCTGTCAAGCTAGCTAATGAGTACTGTGTTACTGTAAGAGTCAACTGTCACATTATCTCTGGCCTAATAAATGGATTCTAAGACAAATAACAATACACAACTAAAATTCAGTCTGAAAGAGCTTTTCATTTATTGTAGACTGGTGCAGCCCCATGAGGCTCTCTAGCTGTCTGCACCATAAGCATTGTCACTTTGCATGGGAAGTATTCAATAAGGGCAAAGTCAGTTCAGGCAAAAAGAAATCTAGCGTTGCTCCTCCAAATTCAAAGTTTACAATGAATAGCAAACTATTATTAATTTTAATTTATATGTCCAAACATGTTATACTATTTAGGAAAAAAAAAGTATGTCTAACCTGAGTCTACCAAAAATGGAGCGGACAACGCTTGTGTGGGGGAAATGGTCAGTTACACATGGGGAATTTTTAATTTAAATAAGAATCTATATCTTGTAGTGATAAGTTGATTAGAAACTAACTTCACCTCAGAATGTGCTCCCACTACAGCCTTTGTGATGCTTGTCGTTCCAGGCTCTGTAACAGGAAGAATTCTGCACAAGGACAGACTTCGCGTTCATTATCCCATTGCTTCCCAGTGTAGTTTGGGTATTTTTTAACTTTCCCCAATTAGGAAAGTATATTTATATTATAATAATAAAAAATAATTGCCAAATAGTTGTAAAAGATCAAATTTTGTAATAATAATGTGATAAACATAGTAAATGGAATGACATTGAAAGTATTTTCTCTAGTTTTCAATTCCTGGGAACATAAGAACTCCAAGGAAGGGAACGAAAGAGAGGGGTGGGGGGTGGAGATGAGGAGGAGAGAAGTGGAGGGGAGGAGAGAAACAGAAAGAAAATATAGGAATAATTCAGTGCCTTTGTAGACTCAAATACATTATTGTTTTAACACATCCATGTTTCATAATGTTACTCCTGATCAGCTTATAATAACACAATAAGCCCAAATTCTCCTCAACATCAGGGAAAATATGTTGCCAAATAAATGGCAAAGCCGTTCATGTACTCTCTGACTCTGTGGGAACTGCAGAGTGGGATACAAGTACAAAAGAATAACCAAAATAGATTTTTAGTCTATTCAGCCCAGTATTCTAAATTATAGAAGTAGCTTAAGACTTGTTAGCAAATGGTTATTTTAATTGTCTTCAATTTCTGTTTGTTACTTTCCTGTTGCAAACTGAACTCCAAAGACGTAAGAGATCTCTCTTTATTCCTTACAATACACATGCATACATGATGTACTCTGTTCAGTACTGGTACATAATAGCTGCCTAAGAAATATCTACCCCTCTTCCTGCCACTCAAATTGTTTAGTTCCCATCCCTTTTTCTCCCTCAACCCTGGATTCAACTTTCAAACATTAATTGTCCAGAAGATGAAAGTCATTGTTCTAAAGGTGTTCACTCTGTAGCTCTCCCTGCCACTCCACCAAATTAATGCCAAACAAGGTGTTTGCAAAGATTTTTCATAACTAAGGATTAATTTTTTATTCTAATGTTAGAATCATTACCAAAAAGTTCTGGTTTGGTTTACTAAGCAAATGAGATAGTGAAATGTTAACTACTATTATTGCCATTGCTATATTATTGTTATTATTGTTGTTGCTACAAAATTTACTCATATTTTCTCTCGATTTATGTCACCCCTGGAAGAATGAGCGCCCTAGGTTCACTTCCTTTGATTTGGAGTAGTGCTTTTTTGTTATCTGTTCCTTTTCTGTCCTACAGACCTTATAGGAAAAAGGTTCTAAAGCCAGTGAGGTTAGGTGACTGCTTCTAAATTTACATATCTTCAAGCTTTGAAGGCTGCTTTCTCATTCTTGTTCATCCTTACCTTATCATTCTTCTGAAGTTCTGGAGACCTTTAATATCCATTATTACCTTATTAAGAACTGTCATATGGGTGGTATTCATAATCTTCAAAGATTTTCATGCAGAATTAAATAATTTCTTAGGTTCTTACAACACATTTGTGAGGTAGGAATTAGGGTTTTGTACGTGAGAAGATTAAATATGACCAGGGATAAATGACCTGTCTAAGGTTATACTGCCAGAATGTCGACGATTGACTGAAACACAGGTCCTCGGACCCCCATGCCACACCCCTTCCAGCTCAGGTGTTGTCCAAATCCAGAACCCTGTCCACCCCATTTTAAGAGGATAGAGCTTGTTCCTTTGCCAGGCTCTAGAATAGTTTCAGTCTTCTTGATCTGCCTTCCTATGGCACTCCTTGGCCCCTTACCCACATGCACCATCGATCATTTTTACTATCTTATCAGAGCTTTCTCCATAATGCAGTTTTTGAGGTACATTTACATTGCAGATGTAGACACTTGGTAGTTTTATTCAAAGAAAGAGGAAAGGATAAAGGAAAAGTTGAGAGGGTACCTAAAGATGGGGAGAAAAATTGCTTACAGCAAACTTTACAGCAGCATAAATGTGCCCTATTGTTATCCCTTATAAAGCCATTATTGAAAAGGACATATTTGGAGATCAGAGATAAGTTCTTCAAATACCATCTCAGCCAACATTCCACAGAAGAGTGTGGCTGAATCCTTCACAGTAATTCCTTCCATGAAATACAAAGAACAAAAACAAAGGTTAAGATCTACATGCCAGGCACTTTACATGAGGATTTATGTAATCCTCACTGTAACTTAAAGTAAGTACTATTCTGGTTCTGATCTTGCAGATACAAAAACTTAGGCATTGCAAGTTAAATAACACAACTAAGGTCACATCTTAAGAGTCAGGACTCAAACTTAGGCTATCAGACCTCTCCCCTCTCATAACAACAATATTCTGCCACCAAAATGAACCTCCACTTGAGCATTTCCCTCTTAGGGTGTTTCTTGGGGAAGGGATTATGATCAATATTTTATATTCTCCTTTTTACAAAGCATCTGTTCCCAGAATCTGCAGACAACCACCCTAATTTTATCCAACCCGCTGAGAGAGGGGTTCTGTTCCCAGGAGGCACTTGTGGGCACAAACTGGAAGAACCATCCAGGGAAGATTTCCCCTCTTCCACCCAGTTCTAAGTAATGCATTGTTGTGTGTTCCAGGCCTGAAAGGAAGATTTGCAGTAAAAGGCACGTGTCAGTAACATTCGTGGGCTCTTTGTGAGGGTACAGAACTCTGAATGGCTGAGCCAAAAGCCTGAATTAATTGGCAAGAATGCAGCTCCTTCTCACTAAGCAGGCTCTCATAGGCAGTGTCAGAAAAACACACTGTCTTTGTTGTATCTTCTTTGTGTAGGGGTGGGATGCTCTTCCAGCCGTGTCAATTTTATGCCAGCTTTGTGGACCTGGAACTTTTTAAAAATTCACTTAAAAAAATAGAGAGCATGTCTAAGAATAACAAACGAGAAATTTATATCTTCAAGATATGTAGATTTGAGATTTGTTTTTGGGAAAAAAATGCACAAGCTCTACTGAGCATCTGTAACGATGATATATCTACACATTATATGGCCGGCTATCTTTAGTTTGTTTTTATATCCTGTGGAGTGTGACATCTGTGCAAAAATTATGAACTGACTCATATACATGAGGTGCTTATTCAGAGTTTGAAAAATGGGCCTATTCTTCTACAGTCCAATTATTTATGAAGAAATTAGAAAGAAACTTGAAAATCTTGGAATCTTTTCCTTAATTTATTTGCGTGTTACTCTAGTCAGCCTGATCAAGCAGAAACTCTCTGTAACAAGGGTGAAGGTTTTTCTAAGTGGGTTAATTATATTTATTTTCATGGCCACCAGTCCCTCATTTGCTTTTTATAAATTACTCAGGGCAAGGGGCTAATCTCTGTGATCGCTCTCCATCTAGATATAACAGCTCAACCTTACATTTGAAGTGGATCTTTTCTACTACAACCCTTTTATGAACCACCTGTAAAAGGAAGGCTATATCCACGTGAAAATATAGATATATGCATATAAAAATTTATAACTATTCCCTAATCACTCAGATGTATAGGCAAAGCATCACTTAACGATTACTACACAGATACTATTATACAAAGAAGTACATTTATGTGGGAAACTAGAGAAAGCATTTATTATAAGAATAAATGTTCACTGATCCTTAACTCTAACTGTCCTATTCATACAACAATAAGGAGGTTCATTCATCTTTGTCAGTCCATACTTAAGCCCCCTTAAGTGTGTCTTCAGGCAACTAAGAGAAATTAGATGGTTCTCCCATTTTGCTATACTGGCATGAAATTCCTCCTCCCTCCTTCCCCCTTCTGGATTTTCCTTCTACTCCTAAATAAGTTTTTCATTAGCTTTCCAGTATTGGAATGGAAAGTTAATCCTGCATGTATTTAAAAATCTTTTCAAACAGCTATTTGTCCCAACTGTTTTGACATCAACCATGGTAAGGGCGGAGGTTTCGGCAGTGGAAGAGTCTGGGGTATAGAACACACATCTCCTGGAATAACCAACGTCTAGCCAATTCACCTTTGAAAGTTGAGTTCAAGGTAGGGGAAGTAAGAGAGGGAAAGTAGAAACCAATAGAGAGAGGATGGGAGAAAGAAAACTACTTTTCTTTGAGCATCTATTATGTGCCAGGCACATTAATGCATAGTATCATAAGGAATAGTTTCTTCCCAATTTCTCTGGTTTTGGATATTTTCTTTGTGACATGAAAGTAATAAACAGTTGAAAACTTATGAGCTTGGAGTTAATTTTCCCTTTGGCTTTAGGGATCCTCAATATGTAAGACTAGACATGTACATCTCATAGATGGGACTGCATCTTCCTAGACCTTGTAGTTTCTGTAGCAGGGGCCAAACGTATAGGGGATGTGTTCTCGAGCATCCCATTGAGCAGCGAAAGCTTTACAAATAAAATAGATAACTTGTCTATTGTGTTAAAGGAATTATTTAACAGCACCTTCAGTCACAAATTGTAACCCCTTCACATGTCATTTTACCAGTAGATTTGTTTTTATATTCTCCACATTCTATTTTTAGATTTATAGATGGGGTCACATGTTGAGTCAGCACTGGGTACTATCTTGTCAGTTAATAGTCTAGCAAGTATTAGTAGGAGATGATCAATTCCTTTGGAATATGAGACAGGGGCCTGAAAGATGATCTAGGAATCCAGTCTAAAAGAAAGGGTGGCTGGGAGGAAAGAAACTCTGAACAGAAGGAAGTGTGTTGGCGTGTGGAGATGAAGGGATAGGTTTGTACAAAATCAATATTGGCTAGCTGTCTACATTTTGCTGAAATGGAATGTGGAACAATTGTATAAAAACACTGAAAAAAAATAAGGCCATGTAAATTGATATTTTTATAAATTTTATTGGCTGTTTTGACTTTTTAAAAATGCCATCATCATGTAAATGCAGTCTCTCCCACCGAAAAGGAAAGTTGATTCTTGCTTCAAAGAGTACTAAGCTTATATGGACTATCTCATGAAATAGCAAAATCAGTTGTGAGAGGAATAGGACTATGATTTTTGAATCCTGGAGAATCCCTGAAAACAAGATTGCCAGGGAGTTGGCAATAGTGGGTTGTGGAACACTACTCTACTATTGCTATTTTCCTTTCTTTTTGTAAATAGCTTGTTATTAAAAAAAATTTTTTTTCAGGTCACTAAAAATGAGAAAAAAAGCAATCCACAGAGACAAAGCCCCTTTAATATTTTGCAAGGCTGACATCATTGTTGTTAATAAGGCATTTATTGGGGGCCCACTGAGCACTGTAACATTCCAGCTCCCCACTCCCACTCCCCACCACGTTCCCCGCTGGACGCCAGCCTCCCATGCATAGTTAAATGTCTGTGATGAAGCCCTCTCGGTTTATTGTTAATTAACTTTAAGTCTAGATTCCCTCCACATACAACTTAAAATACAAATTGTGTGCACTTTGAACACAAGGTCTTTGAACATTCCTCACTAATTGTTTAAATGATGTGTGGATTTTGTCTCTAGCAGTTAGTTTCACTTTAACCTTTGGACAAATTGAAAACTTTTTTTTCCGTAAAACTCCATTCTGCTTTGTAGTCTTAATTTTGTACCACAGGGACTGTTTAATAAGCAGTTTGCAGGTAGAAAAGAAAGACCTGACGACCCAATATTCTCTGTTTTCCCCAATGATTAGACGTAGAAATTAGTCAAAAAAGGAAAACTGGATTATGATTGGTTACATATATATAGACACAATTCCCTGAAGTCGTTAAGGGAGCAATAATGAGAGAAAGTTGTTGCTAAAATTGATTTTAGGCGGAAGCCAGTTTCATTTCCCTAAAAAATCTTTTGTATATTTATTTAGTAATTGGTCATGAAATAGTGCTTCAGACAGGCATTTTAGAAAGCATACCTCCTGTTTAATAAATCTGAGACTTTGATAATTATTAATGCACAAATGCCAGCAGAGGGATGCTTTATTCCCTATGTCACGGTACAGCTATTAATGATACTCAAAGGAGTGGAAATTACCATTTCGGAAGTGTCCAAAGGAGTAAACTGGTAAACAAGCCTGCAGTTAGGGCTATGGATGATGTGAATCAACAAGGGTGAAAAGATTTGGTTACTCTGTATATTAGTGTTAATGGGAATAGATTATAGAGGAATATTTGTGATATGACCTTCTGTGCACTAATTGAAATAGTATTCAGAGTCAGCATTGGCATAATCAAGTTAAACACGGAATCATAAATCATCATGAAAAGTGCTGTCACAACTTGCCGTTAATGCCCTGGACTGCTGGGCAGCCTCGAGAAAATATCTGCTATGCCGATCTTTAGGTTAATAGGAACAGAAATGGCATTTAAAGACTATTTGGATCAAATCTGCTCTGAGGTTGAAAGTGTTCCTCTGTTAATTTACTGGTAATTTGAAGTGATGTAGTTAGGGTTAGAAGGAGCACAGCTGAGCCCCTTATAGCAAAACAAAGGGCTGTGGGAGTTTCTTCTAATATTTATTTAATTGCTTTAGGGTACAATGCTAATCAGTTTTAATATACATGTGTAGTTTCCTTTGTTTCTCAGATACAAAACACTTGGCAAGGTGATCAAATGCCCATTGTTAGCAACACAGCTTAAGGTGATGCATTTGACAAGAAACACTCCAGCATCCTTATATTTGTCAGACAGAGAGGTTTTATTGTGTATACATGGAAATATTTCTGACAAGTTAAACTATGAAGTGTCCTGTGGAGGAATAAGAATTTACTAGCTATGTTTTTCTTCTGAACATTTTCTATTGATTGAATAGAATCTAACTAACAGGCTTAAGAAAAAGCACAGAGGAATTTGTTAGGAGATGATATATACTATTGCCAATAATGCCTCGTGTCTCAATGCAGGGAAAGGTTGTGCTAATTTAATCAGTTACTCATCAGATCATGTAGACAATAAGATGTATGATGCTAAGAGGTAAAGGGCTTGTTTATTATAATTTGCCACAAATGCTATAAATTAATATAAATTCCAGCAGGCAACTGATAATAGAATCTTTTCAAAAGTACCATATTTTATTTCAAATCTGGAAACACCTCAGCTCTACCCAACCTTAAATAATGTATTTAGAACTTAACAGGCAAGTTAGGTGCATAAAGGTAGGTCTGTTTGGTAAATAATCCTAGAGGGAAATTTCTTCCTAATTGTCTTTCAGGTGAGTCGGAAAGGAATGGAAGAAAGAGTTATTTAGCTGTTCAGGACATGTTTAAGTCACTACTAAATTTCAAAAGGTCTTACAATTTGCCTACAGTAGAAAAATAGATGTAGAAAATCTGTGATCAGTTTAAAGTTTAGGCACCTTAGGTTCTTCCTCTTAGATCGGAGGGTTTGGCAATCCTTCAGGTTACTTGAGTTCTATTTTCAGGATTTTGCCTCTAGCAAGTTGAAGAGCACAGGTGGCTGGTCTCAACCCAAACTCGGTTTCTAAATAAAGCAACTGAGGGTTCAGGGGTGAAGCAGCTTGTCAAAATCCCATAACTAGCCAAAATGTGCAGCATGTAATGGTAACTACTCAACATGGATATCCCTAAAACAGCCCTCTGAAAAGTCTCACTTTAGATTCTTGTTAAGAAAAGTTTCTTATCTTTTCTATGATACTTTGATTTCACATGTAATATTTTTAAAACTTTTCTACGTTTGACAATGATCCACGAAAACTTTCAGTTCATACTCTTAGTAGCCAATCACCTGCTACCAGTTAAGAGTACTAGATAGGTTTTCCTACAATTAACAAGTATCAGAAGTAATTTCTACTATGAAATGACTAAATGTTAGCTAACAAAGTATGTTCACCACTTTTAAGAAATGGAGGTCAAATTTTAGGAAAATTAGTTTAAAGAATGTTTTAAATTTTTTCAATCACTTCATTGAGTTCATAGGCTGATGATCTCTTTGCATTAATTTCTCTAACAATAAAATGGATTAGTTGTCATAATGCAGAGAATTGCTTGCCTTTTGACTAAGAAGCTGGTTCTACCTCAAGTAAGCAGGGTGAGGAGAGAAAGGCGGACTCTAACACCCCAGGGAAAATTGTATCTCTCACTCTTTCTTCCTTTATCACTGGACATACAAACATGAATTAGATATAGTTGCTGATGTTGGTAAACTCCCAATTTAATAGGGACCTTTTCCTAGAGTCAGAGAGCTAGATGTGACCTTAAAAAGCTCTCAGTGGATTAGTGGGGTGGACAAAAAGGGCCACATGCTGACCTGACAAGCTCAGGGGAGGCCTGCATGGCAGTCTTGCAAACTTGGAGACCTAAAGGAACCACTAAGGATGGTCTGAAATTAAACTTTAACTAAACACAGTTATGGTGGGCAGTTACATCCTAGGCCGGTATCTTCACTGACAAGGTCAGCCTTTACCTTAACTGAGCCTATCTGTCTTTTTGCATCTATGATAACATACCCTTGAAATGTCTGGGTAACTTGTAACTTCCCTTTTTCTGGAGCCCCTGGGGCACAACCTAATGTGCTGGGCACCAGGACAGATACCACAAATTCCTTCATTATCATGTTAATTGTTCCTGCACCCACCTAAGTATGTGTCCATCATTTTACTTTTTATCCAATCCCAGGGGTTTCCCCACCACCACCGCTTTGCTTTATCCCACCTCCTTAATCTATCACCAATGAATTTCATATAACCCACCTATGTCCCTCCTTTGATTGCAATGTATAAATACAAATGTAACCCACCATTCTTTGGAGCATTATCTTAATTCATTGAGGTTCTGCTTCCCGGCATATGTCGACAGTTTGGCTCAAATAAATTCACAAAAATTCTTTACAGGTTTCAATGTTTTTTTTTTACATTAACAGTGGCAGGAGCAGGGTTTGAGGCCACATATCTGGACTCCTGATCCCATGGCCCTGATTCTCCACCACCGCGCTGTGCACAGCCCACCCCGACCCATCCGCAGCTCTGGGATCCAGTGAGTAGGAAGGGAGGAATGCCAGAGACAGTCCCCACATATCTGGGGACTCTACAAACGTGCACAACAGCATCGGAACTGGCTGTAGTCAACCCATAACACAGTCACCCTTTCACAATAGGATGTAGTCCCCTAAGCAGAAAATCTGAAAGGGGCAGTCATGGAAATATCAGGGAAACACTTTGTAAAGTACAGTATATGATTGTCTAACCACTATGCTATACACCTGAAACTAACACAAAATAATATTGAATGTAAATTGTAATCCTACCTAATAAAAGGGTAATGTGCAAATTGACCACACCTTCGCTACGCCTAAGCCACGCCCACCAGCCACGCCCACCAGCCGATCAGGGCGAGTATGCAAATAAACCCAACCATGATGGCTACAGCCACAGAGAGCAAGGTTTCCCAGGCAACGGAGGAAGCCAAGCTTTCCACTTGCCTTTGCTAGGCCTAAGCCTCCACTCAAGCTACAAAGTCTCAATTATAGAAGGTAAACAAATCTTAACAGAAATGGTGGCAGCCATGGAGCTGGAGAGAGCAGGCCAGGGTTGCCCCCTGCAATGGAAAAAGCAAAGCTTTCCACACACCCTGGCCAGGCCCAGGCCTCCGCTTAAGGCTACAAAGTTTTAATTATAGAAGGTGAATTAACCCCAACAGAAATGGCTGCCAGCCACGGAGTGAGCAGGAGGCTTGGCTCTGCTCCAGGCTACAAAGTTTCAATTGTAGAAGGTAAATAAATTCCAGATACCAGGGCCTCCTCTTGGGTCATCAAGGGGCGTGGCTGGCCTGCAAACCACCACAGGCCCCTTGCTCAGGCCGCCCCACGCCCCAAGGGAACCCCATCCTGATCCGGGACACCCTTCAGGGCAAACCAGCTGGCCCCCACCCCTGCACCAGGCCTCTATCCTATCTAATAAAAGAGTAATATGCAGATTGACCATCACTCCAACACACAATATAGCTGCCCCCATGTGGTCAAAGATCCTGCCCCCATGTGGACACAAGATGGCCACCACAAGATGGCCAGCAGGGGAGGGCAGTTGGGAGGCACCAGGCCTGCAAGGGAGGGAAGTTGGATGTGATCAACCCTGCAGGGGAGGGCAGTTAGGGGTGACCAGGCCGGCAGAGGGGGGAAGTTGGGGGCAAACAGGCTGGCAGGGGAGCAGTTAGGCATCAATCAGGCTGGCAGCGGAGTGGTTAGGGGGTGATCAGGCTGGCAGGCAGAAGCGGTTAGTGGCAATCAGGAAGGCAGGCAGGTGATCAGTTGGGAGCCAGCAGTCCTGGATTGTGAGAGGGATGTCCGACTGCCCGTTTAGGCCCAATCCCGGGATCAGGCCTAAACGGGCAGTCGGACATCCCCCGAGGTGTCCCAGATTGGAGAGGGTACAGGCTAGGCTGAGGCACACCCCCCCCTCCATGCACGAATTTTGTGCAACGGGCCTCTAGTCTATATATAAAAGGCTAAGTGTTCGTCCTTCCCTCCAACCAGTAGCTATGACACACACTGACCACCAGGGGACAGATGCTCAATGCAGGAGCTACCATAATGGGCACTGGCCATTTAAAAATAAACAGCACCACGGACCTGGTGCTGACAAACCAACACTCGGCTTCTCCCAAGTGGGACACAGGCCCCGCCACCACCCCGGAGTGACACCCCACCAAATCGCAGCCAATGTTGCCAAGACCCCCACGGCACAAAATGTGGCCCATAGCCCAGCCCAGCCCCGAAATGGTCACTGTGGGCGCCAGGTAACAACGTGAATTTGGTTGACACTTCTATTATAAAGAAAGGGTGAATAGCAATATTAAAATATTTCTTCTAATTAATTTCCTTTCAATGTGCACAAATCTGTGCACCAGGACACTAGTTTAAAAATAAAATTAAAAAGATAAGATTGAAATTTTTAAAAGAAAAATTTTCCTTTCATGGCAAGTAATGACTTAGTGTTTCTCATTTTTCAGGTGATACTTTCCGTGTAATATCAATTAATATGTAAGGCAGTCAAATATATGTGTGTAAGGTGTGTGTTTTTTTCTTTATTGCTCTCTGTTGCCTTCTGGAAACTGAATGCTGTTTTTGATTTGGGGTCTCCTTTCTCATTAATGACCTAAAATAATGCCTGGCACATAGTAAGTGCTGCAGAAATATTTTTAAAATTTTAAAAGTTATTCAGGTTCAGTTTTAAATTTTTAAGATTTCTGTTGGCATATTTCTTAAATAGTGGAGTTTTGAGAAGTACAGTAGAAGTGTGCATGGAATTGATGTCTGAGTGGAGATATACCAATTCCACACCTGACGCTAATTTTAAAATCTTTCCTCCCAAATGCCATCTCCCCACCTTGGTTGACCTGCCATCCGTGAGCAGGGCTGTGTGTCTCCTCCTCTTGAAGATTCCCAGGAGCATAATATAGTCAGTGGGAGTGCAGGACAGAAAAAAATACACACTGCTTTGCACATAGTCTGAAAATCAAGGCATAAAAGAGGGAAAATAAATCAGTGCACCCCATTCTGTCTTTGCATGCATAATTCATTGATAGAAATAAGTACCCAAAATGTTTTACCAGTGAGTGTAGGACAAGTTACTTTATTTTTCATTAATATCTGAATCAACGCTACATCCCAGATCAGTCCAATGTAGATCATTTGGGCTATGTATTTAAGATATATAAATAGCATCACGTTTTTGAGTTTAAGGATATTTTTATTATCTTAAAAGTAAAGTCCATTCCATTTTAAGGTTGATCTATAAAACTGAAAATAATGCAAAACAGTTAGATCCTTTTACAAATAGCTGAAAGACGATCAAAACATCAGTGCCTTAAGATTTTGAATGTAATTGGCATTTATTGAACTCCTACAATATTTTGATCACTACAGCAAGCATTTTTGAACATATTATCTCATTTAATCTTCCCAATTGGCCATGAGATTAGTGCTATTTTCTCCATTTGCAGGTGAAGGCACTGAGGTCCAGAGAGATACATAACTCACCCATGATCACTCAGATACTGAATGGCAGAGTCAAGATTTCATCCCAAGTTTCTCTGATCAAACATCAAGCCCCTGTTACTACCTCATGCTGCTTCTCTAATTGGGTCAACAATTATATTTTTTAAAGCTCTGTTTTTGAAAATATATATATTCCATACTATTAGGTCAGTGGATAAATGCCAGCAGAATTGCAAGGCTTGAATTTGGGGGCCATTGCATATATATTTTATTGATTTTTTACAGAGAGGAAGGGGGAGGTATAGAGAGTTAGAAACATCAATGAGAGAGAAACATCGATCAACTGCCTTCTGCACACTTCCTACTGGGTATGTGCCCGCAACCAAGGTACATGCCCTTGACCAGAATCGAACCTGGGACCCTTCAGTCCTCAGGCCGATGCTCTATCCACTGAGCCAAACCGGTTAGGGCTATTTACTCCTTCTTTGCTCAGTAAGAACAGCCCTTCCAGGCCCTTGCAAACATTTTCTTCTTGAAGTTCTTTCCCCTAGCAAGAAGAGCTTTTGGCATTTGGGGTTTGATGAGATGGTGGCTAAAATGGGGCAAGGTGGAGAGAGCTCTGCTCTCTAGATAGTCTATCTGCCTTAGATTTTTCTATTGCAATTAGACATCCAAAGGGATCACATACATCCAGAGATTTGCATGGTAATAAGGGATGAAGACAAAGAAGGCCAGGAGCAATACATACAAAGGGGATAAACACAAGACACAGAGTGTAGGGAAATGCTTTCTCGAAAAGTCTGAAGTATCACCTTCCATTGTTATAAGAGTTCTGAAAACACAGTCCACTCTCTGCAAAGTCTCCCTCACAGGAATGCCTCCCCTGGATTAGTAGAGGAAGAAGTGTGGACTTAACCTTCATTAGCTTGACCTGAGACCTCCATGCCAAGGCTGTTGGCCTGCATGCGAGTCACCCTCAGGTCTCTGTAAAGGGGTCAACACAGCTGAGCTTTAATTCCTCTCCCCCAATTCTCTGATAATAGGGAAGATTTAGATAGATAATTTCAGGTAAATGAATCATCATGCTAGGTATGTTTTATAAATTATAGTTTAAGGATTTGAATATAACCCCCTACAGATAAAAAGTTGTGATGAAATTCACTCTAACTATGTATATTTCAACCTGTGGTCTTTAAAAAAGCCTATAGCCAAACCATAGATGACATTTAATACATTATGTGAACATCAGTTAAAAAATGTACTGTTGGTGTGAATACCCTGTGAATTGCATTAAAAAAACTAAAATCTGTGTAAGTTATTGCATATTTAATATATTCAAGTTTTATCACAGCTTTTTTTTAGTCCTCAAAATTTTGCAAAGGCAATTATTCAACTCATGAAATAAGCATATTTATATCAACATTGTCAAATTCATAATGTTTTTCCAGGTCCAGTTTCCCAAGAAAGTTTGTCTGGGAAACATTATGAGCCTGCAATGTCTGTATATAAAAAGAGCCTAATTGAATTTTGACATAATAATTATATTCATCTTTTGAGATGTTGTCCTACACTAAGTCCTTAAAGATTTTCAAATTAAATTGTTCAATTCTAAAACTCCAATCATAGTTTATTTTAGTTGAGAGGTAAAAAAAAAATGCTTGAAATATGAATTAATAAAATTCTATCCTATACATTACTCTGCTTGACAATGAACAAAGTGCTTGTAGGAGAGATAAATCTAATTTAACATTATAACTCTTTTAATAATAAAAATATATAGACTCAAAACCTCTTCGGTGACCCTGTCTCACACAGTATAATTCCCTAAAACTTCTAAGTCACTCAATGATAAGAGGCTGATCTAAACGCTTCCACTGCATTAATCAAATACCAGGTCTAATTAAAAGAGCCATGCACAAAGCTTTTTCAAAATGTTGCTCAGGTATTGCAATAATTTCTGATCACCCAAGCCTGGAAGACAAATAATTAGAGCTGCCAGAGCATTCTGATGAGTGATGTCAGCATCTCCAAGTGACCTTCCCTCCACTAATTAATTTTCATCTTAAGAAAAGAGACCCTGTTGTTGCACATTATTAATTGAGTTCACTAAAAGATGCGCCTGATTAATTTTTGTTGATAATACTTGTCATTCTAGGCAGCGGCTGTAATCATTCTATTGGGTTTTATTTTTTTAAGTTGATCTAAGTCCTTTGCAATGTGACTGATATATCTGATACAAAATATCATGCATAAGGGCATATCCTATAATGTGTCCGGGCTATTTTTCATTGCCGTTGTTTGCCAAGGTAAAATGAAATGTCAGAGGGGAGTTTTCTGATCTGTGGGTAACTGCGAAGGTGTCTTGCCACTTTGCCCTGATAGCCTAGTGAGGCCACTCATTCTCAAATTCCCCAAAGAGATCACTGTACCCATTGTAGCCTCCTCTTGGGTTTTACAGTGAAATACCCCATCTCCAGAGAAAACACTGCACTCCTCTTACAATTGTTCTTCATCCCATTTCTGTTATTACCAAAAGATTTCACACAACTTCCTTTGTTCACAGGGTGAGATGGACAGTCTGCTAAGTAATTCCAGCCTTCTGACCCTGTGTGAGAACCCAGAACTTGGACTGTTGCCCTGCTCATTCAGAAAATATTAGGATTAGAAAACATTGAGAGAGAGAGAGAGAGCTATATTAAAGTATTTATTTCATTAGACTAAAATTAAACAGGAAATTCAGTCACACACCTAATGAATATAAGCTGTACTTTAACATTGGAACATTCACTTGTCATTGAATTGAACTATTAAAGCCATCATATGTTTTCAGTGGAACCTTCTAAATGTAGAATTAATTTATTGGGAAAATATTGTGTTTCAGTTTCTAAGTGAAAATATTTCATTTGTACTGGGAAAATGAACTTGCAAGGCTTCTTAGATTTTAAAGGGGTCCTGTTAAGTAAATTTATATAAATTAGTATAAGTGAACAAAAAATAAATTTCATGGATACATGTGCTTAACAATTAAGAGAAAAATGCTTAATGAAATGTCATTTTTGTTTTGGTAAATCTGAAACCTTTGCAAAGTATCTTAAGTCTTTATTGAAACAGGCAGGCAAGGTTAGGTTTTTTCATCCATGCTATATACTATTTACTATTTGGTTGAAGGGAATCCATAAACATATAGTATAGAAGAAAAACTAACAAAACTAACAAAACTATGTCTCTTAAAATCTCTTTTAAGGCAACCTTCTCCTTTTTTGTTATAATCCTGTTTCCTTTTTCTGTTTCCCAGTGGTGAATGCAAGATGGCCCTAAACTACCCTAGATCTAACATCAGATCAAGCAGTCCTATCATTTAAGCCAAATTCCCACATCTCCGTGAGCAATCTTCAATGGAAGAAAACATAGCACAGACTAATTATCAACAATCAATACTATTATTAAATATCCACCAGGAACTGGGTGATTTGTACATCTTTTTTTAAATTTTGGAAGACCTAAAGCTGAGAAATTTCATACTTTGTCTTCCCAAGGAAACGGAATAGAAAACCCTAAGATTTGGGGTTAAAGTTAATTCTTATGTCAGTTGAAGTATAGATTTATAATAATAAAAAAGCAGCATGTATTGACACCAAACCTTGTGTTTCATGGAATGTTTAATTATCACAGTATTTTCGAACTGAAAATAACTTCAGACATCACTTGTCCAACCCCAATATTTTACATATAAGGAAACTGATTCCCAGATATTTGATTAATTGAATAACAAAGGACTTAACCCTTCGTTATGCAAAGAAATTAGTAAAAATAGCAATGATAAACACTAACTTGTATTTAGTTAAAAACAACTTATTTAGAATCCAGAAATAGTATGTAGAGCATTGCTTGGTATCTGTGTGCATCATTACATATATATGTATCAGTATGGATGTCTTTTTTTGCACTACGATACTAAGGGACCATACCTGTTTACTCTGCTGTATCTGTTCAGGTTATTGCCTTTTTCAAATAGGAAGCAATAAATGGAAGAACAAAGAGGAGAAAAAAAAGAGATGAAGAGAAAGAAAATTCAGGGAAGAACAGAGGGAGAGAGGCATAAGATTATTTGGTCCCATTTCAATTTTTTCCTCATTATGCTTTCAAATTTTAACATGCAAACTTAGGAAAGGTTGCCTTCATCTGACAATTTGTGGGCAAGTGTAACTTCTTTTATTCAAAAAAAATTAACCTCAAATATTAAACAAATAGGGTAAAATAAAATTGGGAAGGTTTTATTTTATAATATTCCTCATAAATTCACTTTGTGCAGCTTCTACAAGCTTCTTACTGATGACCTAAGCACCTGATAGTGACCGATCTCAAGAAGTGATGGTGTATTTCCAAAACACTGTAAATGTGTATTTTTCTTTTTAATTTGAAAAAAGCATACTGATCTGAGGGAACAAACTTTTGGACTCAGGGAAGGAAAGACAAATATGTTCTAGAATATATTCCCGAGGACATTGAAAAGGAGGATGGAGTGGAATGTCAGGTAATGCTCTGAATCTGGTCAGTATATCTGAAAGAACACTGAGACTTAGAAGGGGTCTTTTTTTTTTTTTTTTTTTTTTTGCGTGATGTGATTTAAATCAATATGGAGAAATCATCTTCGGGTAATATATCTGACATTAATTTTCTAATTAGATTTCACCTATAGTCTGTCAGCATTCTGTTCAGAAATCATCAATATTTTACTTGAATGAATACATCAGAATCTTTCTACTTTCTCTTGTGGCTTTATTCCTGTTTTAATATTATTTCATTTTAGTAATCTTACTTAACCATTACTAGAAACTGTAAAAAGGTTTTCTGAACTTGGATTCTGACTTTTAGCTATGTCGTCACTCTTGACAGCAAATGGAGTCTTCAGTTTTGTACAAAGAACACTTATATAGGGTAGATGTCATTCAATAATATTTGGCCCTAGGATGTACATCCATCTCAGCTAATTAATTTCAATTTTTACCATAATTTATATTGACCGAGCTGTCCTCAATCCAATAAATATTTACCCGGTGAGTGAACAAATTTAATCTGTAGCCACAACATGTGTGGACATGACGCCTCCAGACCCCCAATGGCATTCACATCTGCATTCGATGTGAAGGATATGGTAGTAGTGGGGCTCAGAGGATATGTATAAAGTCTGGAGTTAGAAAAAAATATACTGTGAGATTTAGAGTTAATCTTTAGTTAGAATCTTCTTTCTTAGAAAAGTTACTTAAATTATCTGAGACTCAATTTATATATCATAAAACTATAAATATATTTTACATTTACCTCACAAGATTGAGAAGAAATAAACAAAATATTAAAGCACCCAATCCAGTGCCCGACACATTGAAAGAGCTCATTAAAAATTACTTTATACTCAATTGAGGTTGATGAATCCACTTTATTCATGGAGAGATTCTGCCTTTTTACCAGACCAACTTCCCTAACTTCTCTTCCCTCTCAAGCAAAGGAAACATGAAGAAACAATAAATTCTCTAGAATCATAGCTGGGCCCACCCAACCAAGTGGGCCTACTCATCAACACAGAAAGTGTGGCTTCTAACTGTCAATGTTGCATGATGGGGATGGAATTCTAAAGATGTAGGGCAAAGTTCAAACCCTTACTCAAGATCAAACTTGTTAGAACATTTGAAATCATATGTCATAAAATATCCCATATTCAGCAAGTTTTAAAAAGGGTTGCTCAGAAGGTTTTAGATGCAAATAGGGTAGGAAAAGGATAGCCATTGGCAGTGAAATTTAAAGTAACAATTAGCTGTTTTCAACCTGAATTGAAAGAAGAGTGTTAAAGCTTAAAAGGCTGGCAAGCGTCATGATTTATGGTAGTTTAACTCCTTAAATGGAGTTTCACAGATCTTACTAACTTTTGACACATCTCACATCATTTAGTTTTTTAGGAGATGTATTTGACCCAAGGTTTTTGAAATACCTTTATATTTGACCTAAAAGTCACCTTCAGCCTAGCCTCTTTTAAAGACAATTTTGACAGAAGTTAGCTTTGGCTTGTAGCCATACCACCATAAGTTTTGACCTTGAGTGAGCTCCAATTTCTAGTAGTATTTGAATAAGTGACTTTTAGATGAAAGTAAGAGGTCAGGAAATAAAGTATCAAAGTTATCAGAATTGATCTTTATTATTTCTTTCTCATTAATTGCTTGTGCACTAGCCCTTTCCCTCCAATTTACTACTCTCTGAAAATTTTCTTCATTTGTGGGTCATTAACAGTAATTTTAATGTAGGTCTCATTCTATTATAACAACCTAGAGGCCTGATGCACGAAATTCATGCAAGAGTAGGCCTTCCTTCCCCCAGCTGCTGGCACCAGCTTCCCTCTGGTACCCGGGACCCGGGCTTCCCTCACAGCCCCAGCTTCATCTGGAAGGGCATCCGGTCTAATTAGCACATTACACTTTTATTAGTATAGATTCCAAGACTTGTCTGAAGCAATGTGACAGAATGGTAAGAGCTTTAACCTTGGAGCAAAAGTGCCTGGATTCCCATCCTGGTTCTGCCACTAACTGGATGGATCAACTATCTTTACCTTAGATGAGATGATGATAATCATCTCTCCAACCTCACAGGGTCTTTAAATAGTTTAAATAACTTTTTGCCTGTGAAAGTACATAGAAAGCTGTAAAATGTTGCACACATAAATCATTACACTAATTAAAGTATGTTTTTGATTTATGGTCTTAAAAATTTGAAGATCAAATATTATTTCAATAAAATACCCTTGGAAATAATTTTATTTTAAATATATACTGAAATTAAAATATTTGTATTCATGGAATTTAGGCTATAAAATTCACAGCTGCATTCCTAAAATAATTATATTCTGTAAAGTTGACCCTATATGGTAATAAGAGCCTCATAAGAGGTCATGCTGCTTCTCTCCTTGTCCACTTAGACTCTATTTTCAACAGTTGTCCAAATGATCTTTTTAAATAATGTCAGATCATTTCACTCCTCTATTCAAATATATACAATGACTCCCTCTGTCACTCAGAGTAAAAGCTAAAATGCTTACAATAGCCAAAAAGACTTAACATGATTGGGTCCCTATTCACACTCTGACCTCATCTACTACTGAGTTCCCCAGATCCACATTCCTTCCTTAGGACATCCATTGCTTCCTGCCCGGAATATTTTACTCTCTGATATGGCTAACTCCCTCATGACATTCAAGTCTTTGTTCAGATGTCATTTTCCCAATTAGACTTACCCTGATCACTCTACTTAACATTGTATCCTCTTCCACAAACCCCAATAACACTTATTCTGCTCTGATTTTTCTGTTTTCTGTATCACCTTTTAACACACTATATTATTTACATGTTTATCATGTTTATTATTTGCCTCTAGCCACCATAATTTATATAAACTCCTCACAGAAAGAATTTCATCTGTTTTATTCACTGATATAACCTACATATCAGTGCCTGAGCAGTATAGTAAGTGCTCAAAAAATTATTCATTGAAAGAATGAATGATGTAATGACAATACCACATATACCTTTGTCAGTAGGTGTGCTGACTTCTCTGACCCATTCTTGTGACCAACCACAAGCTTTTCAGAGAATATATGTACCCCAAAAGGTTGAGAAATGTGGCTATAAAAAAGAGAAAACTATCCAGCTCTTCCAGACACAGAACCCATGACCTTGGAATATTTTTATACCTTTTTTAACCAATGGTGTTAACAGGATTTCCTTTGTCCTAAGTCTATAGAACATGACAACATTAATCTCTTAGTAAATTTGCATAAAATTTGCAAATATAATTTCATGATCTGTAAAACCAAAATCAAAGTATAATATAGCAATTTCACTGACTTAATCTTCCAGAATTCTATCAAGAAAGTAATCAGATTTTCTTATCATTATTTATCCTTTTTTAAATGCTTATAGTCATCATCCTGCTATTATCCAGAGGTTGATTAGGAATTTCCCCCTTCATATTTATTCCAATGTTTAGTTGAGATTAATTAACTATATCTGGTACTTAGAATTACCTGATTCTTTCACCTTTTAAACTTATAAGATATTGCTTTTTAATTTATATTTAGAAATTTAAAGTTTCATACTGGTTCTTTAAAACCCAATATGTATTGGGTCAATAATTCTACTGCTTGAGTACCTTATACAGATGATAAAGTTAGTGCCTATAACTAGGGCTGTCGTACCTCCCTTCATCAATACTGTGATTTTAGTGGTGGCAACTGTGGTCTTCGGTTTACTGTTCCTAGTATCAGTCTTCTTCTCCAGTCACAGCTGTATACCAAAATGTTGATCCCATCCCCAAATGTCCAATGTGAAGCCCCAAGGCATTCCGTCTGAGCAGTCCATGTATAATAATAAAAACATAATGTGCAAATCGACCGAACAGCCGAACAGCAGAATGACCATCCATCCAGATGACCACGCTATGACACACACTGGCACCAGGCCAGCCAAGGTGGGTGTGATGCGATTGGTTGGGGGGCCCTGCCATTGCCCCACGATCGCCCCAAAGAGGGAGGCCCAGGCCACAGACCGGCAGCCTGCAGTAGGTGGGTGGGGCCTACCTCTGCGGAGCAATTGATCACGGGGTTCCTGGACTGTGAGAGGGCGCAGGCTGGGCTGCCCCCACAGTGCACAAATTTCATACACCGGGCCTCTAGTTGTAAATAAGAGATGGTCTTAGCAACTGGTCATGATTTTTAAAATTACTTCTATACATAGTCCATAGCATTAGCAATGTTGACCCTCCCAATAATACCACAAAGAGTAAGTCTATTTGTGCAGTCACTGAACCATGAAAGTTGTTATATTTTTAATCCAATCACTCAGTGACTTATTTTTAAATACCTTGGCCAACTTTCTTTTTCTTTTTTTCTTTTTTTTTTCCCGGTTGGCTGAGCAACAAGAATGCCAAAGGGTTACTGAACACTTTCCTAAGGATTTTCATTTTTCTTACTTCTAATCTAAAACCTGAAATTTCCCCTGTTTCTCCTTTGTCTTCACTAACCGTGACCCGCTCAAATGTAATGTACTCTCTCTGGTTTTTAGGGGAATTGAAATATTTATCAAAATTGAAATGAAAGGTAAACCTAAATCTAAATCTACTTCATGAGATGGCAACTATATGTCAGATATAAAGAAAACCTGAGTCTGTTTGTGTAAATAGGACTTATAAGACATTTTTTAAAAACAACACAGTGCTTTTTCCCCGCTATGTATAACCTGGTTTGTCTTCTAAAGTTTCAAACATGATCATACAACTTCATTCTATAAATTTGTTTCCTAAAATTTCTTCATTCCCCTCGTTAGCCTTTAAAAAGTTCATTATTTGCTTCCTTACCAGAAGATATTTATCTAGAAACATTATGTGGATATTATCCAGGTGTGCTAACTCCAGGGTTTTGGCTATTGTCCAGCTTGAACAATTAGTTAAAATTCTCTTTTAGTTTTAACCAGATGTTACAGTCCTCATTTCTTGACCTAAAAGGCTCTTTCAAATTATGAAGAACTTTTAAATACTTGTCTCATTCGCTTTCTGAGCTAGCTGCACTTTAGAGCTAGCTTAATATGGTCTGATATTCAGTATGTACATTTAATTGGTGAAGTTTATACAACATTTGGAATAAATCAGACTTAAAAATATTTAAATATAAGAAAGCAAACATTAATTAGCAAAGATTTACACATTATATATCTGTTGACTTTAAAATCTCTTTTTGCCATGGTTTTAAGTTGAGATTTAGTTACCAAAGAGATCAGTGCATTAACTTGAGCTTTATAAATTTCAGGTGATTTATCTATTCCATGAGACTGTAATCTTTCTGAAGATATGCCTTTTCCACATTTTGCAGCTTATCTAGGACTCAGTCATTGCTGCTTATAAGTCCCCAGTATACATGTACTAGTATTTACTAACATGTAAAATGAAGTTAAGTTATATATTTTTATATTTGACTTTTTAAAATATATTTTTTATTGATTTCAGAGAGGAAGGGAAAGGAAGAGAGAGATAGAAACATCAACGATGAGAGGAAATCATTCATCAGCTGCTTCCTGCATACCCCCTACTGAGGACTGAGCCCGCAACCCAGACATTTGCCCTTGACTGGAATCAAACCCGTGACCCTTGAGTCCACAGGCTGACACTTATCCACTGAGCCAAACCAGCCAGAGCTATATTTGACATTTTTTGAAAAGCCACTAGCAGAGTCAAATTATATTTAGCACTAATAAACATTATTCACCCTTGATCATAATCATTTAATCTATTTTTTCTCTTGGCCTTTTATTTCCTAAATGTAGTTAATCCCTCATAGATCTTCAGGGAGCCAAGGTAAAGCCATTGTCCTCACTCATCATTGATTACCGTAATTCCCAAAAGAGTAGGCCCAGGACAGTTGATAGGCAAAAGCATCTCCCCTCAATTTTGAGCAGCCAGGAACAAGGGTGGTGGGGTCTGTGGAGGGAAAAAAAATAACATAAACATTTTTAAAGTCCAATCAATTGATTAGGAGAAAATCCTCAGGATGTGGTCTATGCAATACACTTCTGAGAGAAAATACCAGCCAGAAGCTATGCTTAACCCTCCCAGTCCCTTACCCCCATCACCTAATGAAACCAAATACTTAGGTATTGTAAACACAGTCTTCGGGTTGGCGGTGCTCTGTGTTTAGATAAAGTTGAGTTCAATATTTCTTTATTAATTTTAATGGTATAACAAGAATGGTGTATCATTTTGACATAAAGAGTTCAAAGTTACTCTGCAAGCACTCTTTCATTAATCTTTAAAACACATTTGCTGGGTGAGCAGCCAACATAATCCTGCCTAAACAGAAAAGAAAATAGAGAGCTTGTTGATACGGTGACTTGTTTAAAGCTGCCCAACAAGTGTTTAGAGAGAAAGCTCAAGTTCCCACCGCCGCCTTGGCTGTGGGTGCCTCTTACTAGCCCGTGAGGTGCTCAGGAGAACAGCAAGAAGCTGATGCTTGGGAGTTGCAATTCGCTTGATAAAAGGGTCTCATTCTGATTAGTTCTGCACCTTTCAAAAGAGAATTGCATAAGTGAAATTTCTGAAAAGTTTAGAAGAGAATTTCACAAGTGAAAAAAAAGTAATTTTTTCTGTCATATCAGTATTTTGAGTTGTATCCCTTGCACAGTGTCAGCTTTTAATTATCTAGAGAATAATTATCCATTTGTGGTTTATCAAAGCCCCTTTCTTCTCTATTGCTTCCTGCCTTTCGGCCATTTCACTGCTCATTAATATTTGCATAAGAGGCCAGATCTGCTGTTTTGCTGGTGAGTCTGGTTAAAAGATCTGGTACATAAAGAGAGAAAAACCACTGAATGTGTAAAATTTTGTGATTATCTTGAGTTTTAATCCATCTATAGTAGACCAGATAATTAAACTCAATAACAAATGATAATGTAATAATTCATTTGTCAGGGAAAGGGTTCACTCCTTTTTGCCTTTTACTTTTCTCTAATTCTATGCTTGATGCTTATTATCAAAGATAATTGAAATTTGACAAAAGGGGCAATCATCTGTCTGATGGCTTTTGACAATGTTCACTTTTTTTAAACTCTGCATTTTCCCACCCCTAGAAAGAGCCCTCAATAAATACATCTCACATGTAGTAAGGTATAAATGAAAGAAAGGTGTGCTTGTTCCATATTCCTTGTGGGTTGGGACGTAAACTATGGCCCTCAGCCTTCTGCCATCACTCCCCCCTCAAGGATCCCCCTGGTTAAAGAGCCCAGGCCGGTGGTGGCGGGTTAGTAGGAAGTCGGGATGGCCTCGTGAATCAGGGTGGAGCTTCTCACAGGTGGCAGTTAGGGTGATCTTCCCAGTCACTCTAGGCAGATCTACATCTTCCGTGATTATCTCACTAGGATATCCTTGAGGGAAAACGAGGCTGCCTCCCCAAAACACAACTGAATGAAACAAACAGAAAGGAACAGTGACCGTGGAAGAGAGAGCAGCGGCGAGGATTCCTTTAGATGTGAATCTACACAAATAAAATGGGAGTGTGCCGGTGAACTCCCCGTGCTGCTGCTCACAGCCCTATTCCTAGAGCTATGCTGACCACATCAAAACAATGCTGCTGCATAAGCAAGGAATAAACAAAGCAAAGACCCATTAGCTCAGTTTCCATTAGACACACAGAGGGTAAAAAAAAAAAAAAATCAATAACAGGCAAACAGAAGATAAAATTGAGAGGATAGAAATGTTAATTTTAGAGCTTTAAAACAAGGTATTGCAAACAATGGCATGCAATAAAACCTTAAAAACTATTTTTAAAACTTTCAAAATCATTTGCATGGGGAAAAGAACTCTAAGCAGGAACATATACAGCATATTAAACTTTAGTGCATTTTTAATGACTTGTCTTAAACAAATTATGCATGAGATAGATTACATATCCCTCACCCACTTAACAAAAAGGCATACCCACGAACAAGAAACAAAACCAGGTGGCTTTTAAAAAGAAATTAAGTGTATACTGATTGGGAGAAATGCCAAGTGATGGAAAGGGCCTCATAGAATAGAGATCTCTTGAAAGAAGCTAGATTGATGGCCTCTTCAGCCAGACAGTAGGCAGAACAGTAGAAACAATATCAGCCTCCACTTTTGGAGTCTATCCTGTAAATGTCCTCAGCAGACAGGAGAGGGGAGCTGAAAGAGCAGGACTCTGGGTGACAAGTCTTAGATTTCAGTTCCAGCCCCACCACTTAGTAACCGCAAACTTGGACAAGTATTTCATCTCCCTTTCTTTTCCTTCTGTATAAGATGGAGATAATGATGATGATAATAATAATACTATCTTGCTTTCCTAACTTGGATTGAGGCTTAAACATCGCTATTTTTAAAGCTCCCACCTTACTAATATCTATATATATATAAAAGGCTAATATGCTAAGTGTTCGACAGTCTGGGTAATGACGTCATGTAGCAATGCCCGGCTTCCTTCTCTCCCTAGCGATTAGCCTCCTTGCAGTTTCTGCAGCCAAGGAACATGACTTGCTTTATAGCCAGGTGGAAACATTTTACACTTTAACCAAATGTCTGTAAAGTGTTTTTCATGTGCCTCATCTCATTTGATCCTCACAGAAGTCCTGGAGTAGGTAGATAGGAGACTCGGTGGAATCCTATTTTCTTTTCATTAGCTGAAAAATGGAGATTTTAGAAAGTTTAGAAACTGGACCTTGAAAATGACTTCAGGTTTTCTCACTGCACAGAATATAGTCAAACACTGCTGCAGTTAAATATTTTACCCTTTGTTCTTCCTGCGTGATTTACAATAATAATCTGCTTCATTTTGATATTTACTGCTGTGTTGCTGACAATTACCTGAAAGAGAAGTTGGAGTGCTTCACTGGGCTGGGAAATGTTTAGCTAAATCAGAAAGCAAGTCTAATTAAGCAAGTTTATTCTATATCTGTAAAAGGCTAAGTTGACTTGTGCATGCATATAAAGCTCTCACTGGTGCCAATCACACACGTGTGTTTCCATCTGTCATTGTCAATCATGAATTTGGTTGACACTTCCAGTATAGAGAAAAGGTAAATAGCGATATTAAAATATTTCTTCTAATTAATTTTCTTTCAATGTGCATGAATTCATGCACCAGGCCACTAATTATAATATATAGACATGGTTCGAAACTTCAGGGTGAATTGGAATCACCTGGAAGCATTTGCTAAAACACAGACAGCCAAGGCCCACCCTCAGAATTTCTGATTCAGTAGGTCTGGGGTAGAAGAGGAAAGAAATGCACTTACAAACTATCAGGTAAGTCTGATGCTGCTGGTATGGGGGCCACAGTTTGAGAACTTCCAGTCAAGCCTTGTGATTCTAGCATGGCCCACAGACCAGCAGGGTCAACATCACCCCGGAGCTGGAGTCCAGACCCACCAGACCTTGTTGGAAATGCTAATTCCTTCTGTAAAGCCAGAACTGGTATTTCACAAGGTCTCCGGGGGTGGGGATGGGGGTGGGGGGGTTGTATACACAGTATAGGTTGTGACGTACTGCTCCAGAGTACCTTTGAAAGGAGTGGAACCAATAACAGATGGTGAAAATCTGCTGGAGGGTGGTTGTACGAAGAGCTCCCAATCTAAGCAAAAATCCAGATTCTTGGCATTGGTATTTCCCTTAGAAAGTCCTGTTTGTGAAACTGACAATATGCACCCATTGGAAACAGCTATTCTCACCAAGTAAGGGGCTTAGACCCCCTGCTGTGGGTGCCAGCCAGACTGCTGGTGCCCGATGGAGAGCCAGGCCAGGTTGAACAAGTACTGTAGCATCTTTTCACTGTTAATATGAATGTTGTGTCCTTAGAGCATCATCTTTTCAGTCCTTGTTCTCTTTTCTATCATTCTATGAAGTCTTTCCTTGTGTTTCCCGTGGATGTGCTTGTTTTGTATCTAATTATGGGCTTGGTGGTGATAAGAATTTCGGTCAGAAGCAAAGTAAGCTGAAAACACCAAGTGCATTTCCATCAGAGAGTTCCTTTAGGCTAAAGTCACTGGGTTAAGTGTCAATGATCTAATATCAGCCTAGCATCAAAACAACCCCTTCATTCAAACAAGTCTTCCCATTACATGGAATACAAATCAGAGCACCAGCTTCACATTTGTGAGATTTATATGACCATTTAGAGAAATTCTTCTTGTAGCTCCTCTGATAACATCACTGGCAATACAGAGCTGAATGGTTCAAATCAGATTTCATCTCTACTATGTAGTGGTTTAGTGTTTGAGGATGAACTTACGGACTATTAAATTTATAAAAAACAAAGACAAATATACAACATAAAACAATTCAAGTTCCAAAAGCTTTATATTAGCTTTTGGAATAGAGCAGCTACAAGAAGAAAAATGCAGTGAAGATAAAATCTTTTAAGATTCAATTTGTCTATCCTGCCATATAAGGCCTACTTGGTGGAGACTTAGAATTATGACTTTTAGTCTACAACTAAGAAAAGCAGCAGATACCATTGTGATTATAAGTTTTACAGTAAAATCATTGAGGAAATACTCTAATTTTCAAGTATTACTAATAATGTAAGTATTATGGCAATAATGTACATATTCAATTAATAATAAAAAATCCATAAACACATGGATTTTTTTTTTATTTTGCTTTCATGTGATTTCTTTCTTAAAGGTGAAGACATGGTAAACTATTAGAACCTGAGGGATGTTTTAGGACTGAATTATTTTTCACCCTTACAGTCAGTCTTTCTTCCTACCAACATTAAAAAAAAAAAAGACATACCTTTTTCACACAAATAAATCAGAACTCCAAGCATTGTCTCCCTTGAAGGAGAATGCGTCCTGCTTCTAATAGTTCTGTCTTCTTAATCAAATATTTCTCTATATAAAAGCTTCTTCTTTTCTTGATGCTAATATATTGCAGCACTGAAAATTTTTCTTAGCTTTTTGAAAATTAAAGAATTCATGTTTCTCCATTGCCAGTGATAAAAATATTTCTGTTCCCTACTTTTAGGCAACAGACCTTATTAACAAGTCATATTACATAACTCTCCACTTACCTGTGGAAAGAAGTGTGATCATTCCAAAGCTATATGTAGAAAGCAGCTCAGTTGTCCTATTGTGTTCTCTGTATTTATCTCATAAATGACTCATCCCTGTAAGAAGGGATGATGTGCCTAAAAGATACAATGCATATTTTAAATATCCCTATTTATGCAGATACTGAAGAATATTAAACGTTGTTGAAGTAGCATTGCCTTAACAAACAAAATCTCCTAGGCCACAATTTTATTTTATTTTTTTAAGTAGCCCAAATACCTTTTCTCAGACATCAAGAGACAAGGGAAGTTCAGAGCTGAATCTAAATCCCAGCTAGATGGTAACTCCTTGAAGGCAGGCACTCCGCATGCAAGGGACCCTGCACTCTGCTTGTTGAGTGGATGGATGAAGGACAGGACTTTCCCCAGTTATAACTACTTCCTTAAGTATAACCACATAGTTAAAAAAAAAAAAAAAAACCTGCTTCTGGATAGCAGTGTTAAACAGTGAGCATTCATTAAGACCCTAGTCCAAGCAAAAAGAGGTTTTGAACTTTTGGAATAACTTCTGTTTACATCAGCTAGGATAGGATGTTAAACTCCTTGAAGGCAGGTTTTTGTAAACCCCACCAGGCCTGGTCCAGAGCTTTGTGCATAGTACATAGTTGTTCAATAAACTGAATAGGATTGACTCAGTAAAAGCCATGCACTGTTGATAAAAATAAATACATTAATACACGACTCTAAATTTTACTTATTAGAGTCATACTGTTTTAAACTCTCCTTTCAGATTTAAAAAAAAAATTATTAGCTAATGAATGCAGATGGTACAAAATTCAAAAGGTATAAAAGGGCACATAGTGAAGGGTAAGTCTCCACTACTCTGACGCTCAGGTACTCAGAACTCATTGTAGAAGGAAAATCTGAAAACTTACCTTTCCATAAAAGGAAGTGTTTTGTTGTCGTTTTTAAGTACCCTGACAACTAATGTTGTCTGTGTGTGTTTTTCTTTAGCATTTTAATCCTCATCTTTTTTTAGTCTTTTTAGATATGGAAAATAACTTCGCCTCAGGTGAGGCCGTGGGCCCCTGGATCCGGGTGAAGCAGTGCCCCTGGGTCCAGCCGAGACCAAACCAGAGGGAGTCGGACCTGCATTACCACCATTTGTCCACCATCCAGAGCTGAGGGGTCAGTGCCGACATGTACTCATAGGGAACCGGTGGACATTGATATTGGGTCTCAAAAGAACTGTTGGTCCAGAAAGAAACTCACTACAGACTGATTCATTTGCCTGTCAGCATAACTATTATTGCTCGTCGCACATTCAATTCTTATAAGTATATCTATAGTGACACATGATTTCGCTCATCTAGGGGAAATGAAGAACAACATAGACTGATGAACAAGAACAGAACCAGAAACAAGGAGGCATCGATCGGACTATCGGGCCTCAGAGGGAGGATAGGGGAGGGTGGGGGGAGGGGGGAGAGATCAACCAAAGGTCTTGTGTGCATGCATATGAGCCTAACCAATGCTTAAGTTCAACAGAGGGTTGGGGCATCCAAGGGGAGGGGTGTGGGATGGGAATGGGGGGATGAGGACAAATATGTGACACCTTAATCAATAAAGAAATTAAAAAAAAACTAAGTAAACTGAGATCTACAAACTAAGTCTCACAGGAGCACATCTAAAAAGCCATCGCCTGAGACCAAAGGGCCCTGCTGTGCCTTCTCTGCTATCAACAAGAATCACTTTGTCAACAGCACCATCACAGGGCGTCTTACCTCCAACAACCATGGTCCCATACTAACCATCTGGGATAGAAGTTTGCATTGGAAGTTTCTTGTATTTCTGAGGTTATTCCTCAGAGATATTCAGTCAAACAGTACTTTAAGAAAGCAGTGAGTAGTTTGCTGCTTTTTTCAAATCCAGTGGATAAAGATAAACCACTCAGAATAAGAATAAAGATTAAGGATTAAGTTCAACAGACCAGAGCATATAACTGCAGCATTTTCTGATGTTTCAAATCTCCTGCTCTTGTATTTTGTTTTGTTTTGTTTTGCTTTTTTAGGCTTTTCACCTGCAAGGTATAGCAGTGCAGAAACTTCACTAACGCACCAAAGAAAACATATGTTTTTGTGTGCTAAGTAAACAAAGACACACAAAAATGCATTCTGGCCCTAACCATTTATGATTTTGCATTTTGTTTTAGTAACTTGAGAGAAATTCTCTAAGATGTCTTTATATGCTTAGCAACCTTTACTCTAAAATGATTTTAAGGAAAGAAAACAAAAAGAGAAAGAGTTAACTTAAAAAATATATACATTTTGGAGACAATGACAAAGGCATCCTATGAAGAATAATGAAACATTTCATACCATGCCAGCCTCTTTCACACCATCCGACAACACTGGCCTCAACCAGAGATAACTACTTTCTAGGCATTAGATAAGCATTAAATTGTCTTTGGATAGTTTTTAAGCACCTGCTATTTCAAAGGTACTACTTCATGCTAAATTAAATAAGAGAATACTACAAGCAAATCGTCTTGGGCATTACAAGTTTGCAAATCAATTCCACAACTGAGGGTGCTATTTTGTTCTCAGAGCAGTTGGTGTAAAGTGATACATAATTTGAACGATCACCTACTAAAACTAGCATGCACATGCCTAATGCTGATTTTTCCAAAATATGTGAAACTGTACACTGTATATTAGGAGGTAAGGCAGAGCTCTTAACATTCCCTAGGGATGTGTCTGTCTTTTTCTTCAACAGCAATGGTCTTTGCTTCAGTTTCTCTAGCCTAAAAATATTGTATGAATTATCTCAACTTTGAGAGAGTGAATCAGATTTAATCCTAAAAGGGAGATAGTGGCATTTACAGATTTCTGGAAGCTGGCAGCAAGATAAATCCAATGTGACAAGTCTCTGTGGGCTACTAAGTGGATTTTGTTATGGAAAGTATACATAGGCATGCCTAATGAGAAGGTAGGGCGCTGGTTTTGAGAAATGGGCTATTATTTTGAATACTAGGTGGCATCCAAAAGAAATACACTTAAGAATTTAAACACAGAATCTCTCCAGGGCCTGGACTTTGCTCTAAGCATTACTCAGCTCAGAAAACATGGTAGGTGATCCTTCAGATAACCACACATTTTATAGGGCAATCCATAAGTCTTCCAAGCCTCTGGGCTTTTCATTTTGTGAAACAAAATTCCAATCTGGAATTGCCAAGGAGAAAACCTGTGTCACAGTAGGAAGAACTAGGAGTCAGAAATTTTAGATTCAAATCCTGCTCCAGACCCCAGTTTCTTTATCTATAAAATAGTACATAGTTGTTACACCTGCCCTGCCCACTTCACCATATCCTTGTGAAGTTCAATGGGATAATGAATGCATTGGAAAGACATTTTGAAGTGCAAGTGTTTTAATACCTGGGAAATCATTGTGACCATTTAGGATTCCCTCTATGTCAAAATTGCCTCATTGCCAGAATGTGGCCAAGCAAGCTCCTCGACCAGCCCAGATGAACTAGCCAATCCAATTTTATTGCTAAAAAGAACACAAGAACGGTACTTTCAGGAGTCAATCCCATTAATATAGGAACTTGAATCTTTCCACCAGATTGTGTGCAATTTGTGTGCCCAAATCTTGTTTTGTTCATCTCTATGTCCCCAGGATCCAGCAGAGTTAACTCTCACCAAATGATTGAGAATGAAATGAAATGAGTGAGATGTTTGCTATGGGCAGAGGACTATGTTAGGCATTTTGAGAGGAATAAGAGTGAAAGTTCAAACAGAAGCAGAACCACTAGGAAATAGATACATATTAAGGAATTTATTATAGGAATTTATCTATTTGGTTCTTACTCAATTGTGGGAACTGGTTGAACTGTACACAGAGGCTGTTGTTTTTGGGTTTCATGCTGAAGTCTAAAGTTAACAGGGCAAGCAGCTGGGGAAAAAAGACAACCATGAAGAAGGGAAGCAAGGATGAGATGCAACCTGCAAGGATGAGGGAAATCTGCAAAGAGGGACCAGAACCCATATCAGCGTCTCACTGCCTCCAGGACTCCAGTTTTGTCTTGCAGGTAAACCTCATGCTCTTCCCCAGAGAGTTAAACACACACCTGTCCCAGAAGTGAGAGAACCTGAAGGAGGAGATCCAGGGGACCCAAACACTATCTGACACCAACCAGGTGAGCCAGCAGGTTAAGTGAGAGCATGCATGAGTTGTTACAGCACCTCAGGCCCTGTACAGATCTTCCAACCCAAAAGAAAATGGCGGCAGTTTCATTTCTATCTTCCAAATGTCTCTTGTGGTCCATAAATGATGCCGAGAATGGAATTCTGGGAAACAAGTGTTACGCATCTGCTAGTTGCTTGGCACTTTGTTCACTCGGTGGAATCCTACAGCTCTGTAGACTGGTTGTTTCTGTTTCATAGATGAACTCCACGGGGCTTTGAACGCACCCACCTCTAGGCCTGCAGTCCTTGCCCTTCCCACCCTTCTTCCTACAGAGCAGCTGGAGCTCTAACACAGGTTCTCATCCTGGCTTTGAGTATGCCTCAGGGGAACGCTAAGAAAAATTGACAGCATCTAAAAAGAACTTCTTTAATTTCCCCATTCTCAGCAGCAACCTGGATACAGAGTTGATGATGGGCACTCTTCCACATTGTCCCTTCAGCATCACTTAAAGAACTCCAGGAAGGAAGGAATTAAGAACCCAGAAAGCACCCTTGGAGTGGGAAGAGGTGAAAAAAGCTGATGGAACCATCCAAGTCTGCACCCTTAAAGCATGGTTTAGGTCTCTTACTGCAAATGTTTCCATGTGCCCTCAACAAATATGTCATGAGGATCCTACAGGGGCCTGGATGGCCTGGCTGTGTTTATACCTCAGGCTTCTGCACCTTCACGGAGTAAGCACCACGATACCTTTACATCATAGCAACCAGAAAGCCCTTGTTTCCTAAGGTCTCCAGAAAACCAGCTAACATTCCTAAATAGCCTCGTTAGTTGTGTAGGTACATTTTATAATTCCTAGTTTCTTAAAAGTCCAACATCTCATACATCTATTTCTGGTAGTTGTGCCTCTCTCGGGCATACTCCTCCAGCATCTCCTCAGGCTAGAAGTTCTCCTGGAAGTCACATTTTATTTTATCACAGAGTATTTTTATAGTTTGAGAATGAGGCAGAGAAGTCACCTATGAGTTTGTAAATTTGAGGTTCATTACTTTTTCAAGAAAAAATTTATATATTTTAATTCTATTTTATAGATTTATGGACAAATGTTACAAAGAGTGTGACATTTGAAGACTTTCAAATATTTAAATATAAACACTAATAAAATCAACTAAAATGTAAGTCATATTTTTAATGTCTCTTTTGCTATTAATTGTGTGCATAAGTTGAGTGAGGGACAGATCAGTTCTATTTCATTTCAGAATTAGCATGTCTTTCTTCTACCCAAGGCAGGCCTTAGGCAAATTGAGAAGTTGAATATTTCAGAGCCCTCCAAAGCTGCCTCCTGCCAGAAGGCATTGTAGAGTCCATAAGCCAGAAACTTCCAAACACAAAATTAATTTCTCCTCTGCCCATTTTCTCTGAGTCCATCTATTATATTAAAAAAATGGATTAATACATTTGTATACCAGGGTTAACAATGATCAGAGCTGATAGCACAATTTCTTTATACAAAGATCCTGAGCTTTAAGAAGTGACTGACAGAGGGTTTTTTTTATTTTCCTAAAGGGCTCATGAGATAGATGTGTTATTAAAGTGGTCAAAGAAAGTCAGTCACAGACAAAAACAAAAACAAAAAAAACACACACACAACAAATTTGCATTTTTAATTATAGAAAGATGAAAATTATACAGAAAAATATTGTGATCATAAAGTAAATAAAATGTGACTCATGGCAATTTGCACTTTTATGTCATTCATTATTTCCATGCAGTAATATATTTTTAGGAGGATAGAAAGCACCTTTTCCATCCCTCTTCCTATTTCACATTACCATTTTTTCCCAAGGTCGTTAAAATGAAAGAATGACAGTAGACTTTCTTATCAACAGCTTGTTCCAACAGATACAATACATGGGTTGGGGATCAAAAAGATCATGAGAAGCATTTCTGCCAACATTGTAGAAAATATTGAACATCTGCTATATCTGGGATCCTGGGAGTTGTAATTATAATTTTTTGAAATCTGTACACAAGAGTTATAAATATTAGAACTGTAGCCTGTGAAAGCCATGAAATATTTAACTTGTTTGGCAGGCTTAAGCAAAACTCATAAACTTAATTTAAGCAAGCCAAACACTATAGTTTTACCAATTTTATATCTTTCATGTCATTAGTTAGATAAATTAAAGCAAGCTATAAAACAGCCTAGAGATTGCCAACTGGAAGTCCTGGGGGTATACAAAAAAAAAAAAAAGTGCATTTTGAAAATTAACTCATTTTACTGTTGGTTTACCTTTCACCTTTCCCAGTTATCTACACTTATCAAAGATTCTTTGGTTTGGGGATGGGGGTTGGGATTTGCTACTAAGAAATGACCTCAGGGTAAAGAGAAAAGCAGGCTCAAGCATCTTAAGCAGGTCCACAACAGCCACAATAAGAACAGGCGGTGAATTCCACAGATACCGGTTTAATTTATCAAAAACCCATATGCCACCCTGAGTGAAAACCTTTCAAATTTGAAAACAAAGGCTAGATAAGCAGCTCTGTGCTGCTGCAGGAGGTAAACTGAGAGACGAAGAGAGAAACCAAGTTTCCATTTTGTTAGCTCTGTGACCCAGTTTCATCATTGAGATTTACTATATGGTATTGTTAGAAAGATATATGGGCTGGAATATATTCGGCTGTGTCCATCTTACCTGTGCCTTTTAGAATTAACTCGGGAGAGTAATAACCAAGCCAGCGTTAGTGCCTATTTTTAAGATAAAAGTACTATACATATCTTCATTGTTTCCACATATCTTCATTTACATCCTCTCCATGTCCCCTACCATTATCCCAGACCCAGAATGTTCTTCAATAAGAAACAAAGGATGAGGATATTCACATTATAGATTCTGAATGAGGAAAATAATTGATAATGCTACCATGTATTTCATAGCACTTTATGTATATGAGACTCTCTGCGATTGAACCTCAAAGCAACCTTTTTTAATACTACGTGTGACTTTTACACATTAAAAACAATAAATAGCCACAGAGAAGTTACAAGGTAAGCCCACTACCACACAGCTGATGGTCCTCAGCCTGGTCCTGAGGTCTCCTGAGGCTTGGTGGAGTGCTCCAGTCACGGGGAGTCAACGGAACATCTGGTCGACAGGAGACTGAAGCAAGAACAAGTCAACAGATTCCAACCCCAGAGTGTTGCTGGTGATGTTTCCAGGACTCTCGGTTTCCCTCCTCCTGGCCCTTTTCCACACCCTGGTGCTTTTCAGAGTCAGTATCTCAATGAAAACTTCCTACTCCTCATTCCCTGCCTTGTCTCTCTCTCTTAACCCCTACAAAGGACTGAAACTGGCTGTCAGCTCGGGGGCTTGCCACAGTCATAGCAGCCTTTGTTAACAAGTTAAGAATCTACAGGAATCCCCTCTTTGCTGTCTTTACACTCTGTACATGAGAGCAGTCAAATGGATCAGCTGGGAACCCCTGGCTGCGAATGCATAAAAGAGCAAATGAATAGGAAAGTTCAAATGAGATATTTCACTGAAATATCCTGCTGATCCCGTTTCATTCTGCATTTAAGAAAAGAATACCCGTGCCCAAACAGCCTCTTTCTCCCTGGAGCAGAGGATTGATATCACACAGACTGTTTACACAGGGGAACCAATTCAAGGCAGAACTGAAAGTTCCAATTCAATTCAATCAGCCCATGTCATGTGTCTGGGGCCAGTCCAGCAGGGCTTAGGATGTGATCTGAAAGAAGCAATGTGAGTTGCTGGTGGCCCACACAGTCAGGAACCGATACTTCAGGTTTACTTGGATGGGCACTGAGCATTCAGGTTGTTTTAGTGTCTCCCGGGTGCCAGGCACTGTGCAAGGCTTTTTATCCATGTTTCTTAGTTCAACCTCACAATAAGTTTATAGGATAGAGTTAGTACTACTGTGTGTCCCCCTTTCAAACAGGCATTAAGTCATTTCCTTAAGATTAAAAAGCCAGTAAGTAGAAGATATAAATATTGTATGTGAATCTTCAGCAAATGGAAATTTTAGGAAGACTACATTTGACTCACTCTTGAGAACTGTTTATTTCTGGGCTGGCCTTGACCTGGGAGACAGAGCCAATATGGAAGGGAATAAGCTAATTAGGCTGTCCTGGTCCTTTTCACTTGGGACAGCTGTGGAGGTATTAAAAAACAATCCAGGTTAGTTCTCGGGGTGTCTCTATGCAGGGAGGTGAGCCTGCATTCCCGCTCCAGCTCTTTCCTCCAGTCCCCCCAAAACGGCCGTGGTCCCTGCAGGGCGTGTGGTCCCATCTCCTAGCGACCAAGGGGGTGAGGAACAGGACAAACAAGGCTGGAGAAACTCCTGTCTTCCTTTTCCTTTTGATTTTCCTCATAGGTAAAGTAAAAACATAATAAAAAGACCAGGATCAAGACTCAAAGATTTCCCAACATGGAAATTAAAAAGCACAAATGCCATGATTTGACATTACTTCTCCTTTTGCAAAGAACAATAAACGGAAAACTTCAACATCTTGGCAGCGGCTTTCAACTCAGTTCCCATTGTAGTTGAAAACTGTGTTCCTGCTGCCCTGGCACCGAGTCTTCTCACCCACAGGAGGGCATCCCCTCTGATGACATGGGCAGACTGGAGGTCCTGGGGTCAGGCCCTCCGAGTGATGCCAGGAGAAAACAAAGCCAGAGTTTTGGGTGAGACCCGCAGGGTGAGCCGCCAGGTTTCTGGGTGCTGACACCTGGCCCCTCGTGCTCTCTGGCTGCACACAGGCAGTGCGTGCTCAGAGAACCTGTCCAGGACAGTTGTGCGAAAGGGGAAACTTACTCCTCCAAGACCGAGGAGTGACAGAGGCCACTCTGCTTGGATTTCCTCATCAAGCCACCACTGGTGGGAACCTCATCGTCCATTAACATTGCTGGGCTTGTTTACATGTGTGCTATTATGAGCTATAGTAATCTGTCCACAAGAGACAGAAATCCTGGTGTATCAATCCTTAAAGCCTGTTGACATTTGTCCACTTGGCAGATCATAAAAGCCCCTCGAAAATCACAGGAGTAAATGTGTAAACCGCTTACCAAATTATATGATGTAAACGCCAAGAGAAGGCATTCTGCAGGATAAGATCGCTGAATCGTGACTGCCTTCTGAATGTAACTTTAGCTGGGTCTTGGGTTACATGTGAGGTGTTGCCAAGAACAACGGAAAGAGAGACAAAGATATATGAATTCAGCCCAAAAGCTGACTTTCAAGTTCCCTGTCTTCAAAAAGGCTGGAGATTCTTTATTAGATGTAGTTTTACATAAACAATCTCTGCTAACAAGGTTTTCCCCAAATATCAGTTAAGTTTTAACTAGTTCCCTGTAAACATTATATGAGTGCCAGAAATGATCTCGGAGTTTTGAAAAAAAAAAAAACACACACAAAAACTAGAACTAGAGAAAGCTTCATGGCATAAATACACAGATAAAATACACACTGAAATGGTTGGTAGCAGTCAGACTGCAAAGGGGCTAAGAGTTCAAGATCACTGCCACCATTTTCCCAAGAAGATCTCTGGAGAGATTTCTCAGATGACTGAATGGGGGTGTAATAGGATAATTATGCATGAAGCAATGATAAGCACTGTCTCTAACAGTGCAGGTAAATCTCTACCAGAAGCTGTTACGCCTGAATTGAGGCTTAGCCCAGGCTCTTTGAGAAATCAGGTCCAAAGTCTAAAACCTTCTTTCTATAGCAGAGTAATCTCCATAGAGTCCGTTTTAAATCCCTTGCCTCAGTTTCTTAACAATTAATTGCTTATATTTGAATCTTCTGTAGAGACAGTACATTCGTTGTATTACATCTCTCCACTGTTTTACACATTGTACTAGATATTCAGCTAGAAGTGAGAGATGAGACTCAAAGAGGAAAGAGGGGGAGAGAGGGGAGAGAGGCAGGGAAAGGGAGAGGGAGTGAAATGGGAATGAATGCCACTGTGAATACCTAGGTAAGGATTTCCCTTAACAGTCATGCATCTCTTGCAAGAACAGTAAAGCTGATGATAAGCAGTAGTTTCCAGATCTGCCGGGTGACAGGAATCCCTTCAAGTGTGGAGAGCTCCTATAGGCAGGAGGGGTGGGACTTCCTCCTGTGAGAGAAGCCCGAGCAGGGTTTCTGGCACTATCCAGGGATCCCACCTGTTTACCAGGATGAGCGTTATAAATCTCCTTCCTGGCACCTAGGAAGGTTTTGCTAAGGGTTTGTCAGGCCTGTGACTGTTCTTCTTCAACCCGTGGACTCCAGGTACATATCACACCAGAGAATCTTACAATCCTAAGGGACCTTACAGGGCAGCCAGTTCAGCATCCTATTGAATGCACACATCCTCTCTCCAGTGTCTTCACTCACGTCTCATCTAGTCTGCACAGACAGAGACAGGGGCTGAATGCCCTGTCCCCAGGCTCAAACTCTCCAAAACCAATTTTTCTGAAATAACCAGTGTATTTTCTACCCATTGGCATTAGTTCTATTCCCTTGGGACCTTAAAGAACAAATGAAATTCCTCTTCTTCCTGAAATATGAAGCAGAATTCAGGGCAGTCATGTGTATCATCTGTAGCCTTTTCCTCGCCATTCTCCTCGGTTTAGGAAAAGAAGAGAGAGAGTCTAGGATGCAGGCAGCTGCCCTAGCCTGGGGTCCTTGGTTTGGGGACTCTGTGGCACACCTTGGTAGTCCAACATTCCTTTGGGTCTTTATGGAGAACATCTCTTTGCCGATTTATAGCATGTCAACTGTGCTACCTGTACTGATGGAAAAGATATTTCACTTCATCCAAGTGACAAACTCCACATATCCTCTATTCACTGCACATACATTGGGTGGATGACAGTTCTGTGCCAGTTCTAGGTTTTATATTAAGTTCAGGGAAATGTAATGATGATTGCGACAAAATCTTTACCTTTGAGGAGCTGTCTAAAGGGAAATCTAGACAAGTAAACAGGCAGGTCTGCTACATCACGGTTAGGATCACAAGAGCTCAAGGAAAGGGCTCTAACCCAATCATTGGTGGTCCTAGAGGAACTGATGTCCAGAGAAGCAAGCACTGCTTGAGAGAACAGTGCGGAGTAGGAGGCTTCTATTTTTGGCTTCAAAATAGAGAGAACCATAGACAAGTGAAAGGAACAATGACAGAATGCCTCCCAAAGGGAATAGGCAGCCCAGGAAACAAGCACGATATATTCCTGGAACTTCATAGCATGTAAGGGAGGTGGGCACAAGTGCTTTTCAATATTCTGTGACTATATCACTGCGTGGAAGATATGTGAATGCTGCTGTGGTCTACACCAAAGATTTTATGTATTGTACTGTGTGCTTGTGATTACATTACATGTGAACTTTAAGGATTAAAATAAAATTCAGAGATCTAAGCACTGAGATGCAAAGAAAATACCAGTAACACCTCCTTCTTGGCTTTGTGGAGCTCATGGTCTGGTAGAGGTACCATTTTTTGAACTTGCATGCTGTCCAAAACATCATTTTCAAATAGCAGCACTAGTTATTTAGTTTCGTGAAAAGTTTTTAAATTGTTTTGAGTATTTGAGTTAAGTCTTCTGAGACAGAAACCCAAAATAGAAGTCTTCTACTCCACACTGTTCTCTCTCCTCTTAATCAAAAATAGTGGTAGTCATCGAAAATAGTAATTCCTATCCTTGAGTGTTAATTGAAAAATCAAAATGCATTTTGGTCAGCGATTAGCTCAATGACTCTTCCTTCTATTGACCTTTGAGTCTCTACAGAGCTAAAATGATAAAGAGCTAAATAGAGCTGGAGGGGAGACAGGTGTGTAGAGTAGACATGGCAAGGAGTGGGCTGTAGGAAGAAGCTCCCTGTGAGAAAATTCTGAAACAAAAGGAAACCATCACTAGCAGTTAAATGTTTACCAAGAAGAAAAGACTAGTGGACTAAGGAAGACAAACTTAATTAAAGAAAACTGTTCTGATTTCTACTTAAAACCTCTCCTTGCCCCCATTCAAGGAATGTTTTCTTGAAATATTCCTATTTTAAGTGGAGGTTTCTCAACTTTGGCACTATTGACATTTGGGGCTGGATAATTCTTTGCTGTGGGGGGCTGTCCTGGCCATCGTAGGACATTTAGCAGCATCCCTGGCCTCTGTCCACTGCATGCCAGTAGCACCCCCAAACACACATCAGTTGTGACAAACAAAAATGTCTCCAAATATTGCCTAAGGTCTCATGAGGAGCAAAACTGATGCCCTTCAGAACCACTGATGTATGCTAACAGGGACAAAGAGGAAGAATGATTTAGTGAGATCATGAAAGGGATATTTATGCCAAAAATTATTTTCATTTCACTATTGTAGATTATGAATGTCCTCCAAAATTCTTAACCTGAATAATCTTTAGAGTTTGTTTGACACACATGCACATACCCAAATGCACACACACAAATGAAGTGGATTTTTCCTAACCATTTTTATATTGTGTTAGTACGCAAATCAGTTGTGCGTAATAAAAAAAACTAAATGGGTTTCCAATTCAGCTTCCTGGGGTTTCAGAATAATGTTATGTTACTGTATCAGTGTTGGGGAAAAATGTATCTCATCAAAACTACTCCAGAAGCACCTCATTTTGATAGGAAAGTACTTTGTGATGATTACCTAATAGGCAGCATTTGTTGAAATGCTTTTAATAGACCTTTTTTATCACATGGAAAAGAATTTCAATGCTGGTTCAGTCTCCTGTTTCATTCTGTCATGAATCAATTTGTAGAGACATTTAGAAGTCAATAATCCACTGCAGCTTTGATGACAGGTGATTAATTTCTACATTTTAGAGACATAATAAGATTTAGCAATAAAAAGGCCTTGAAGTAACCTACCAAACAGCTTTAATCTCAGCCTTGGGACTGTTGCTAAATATGAATGCTTGTACACAAATGTGAATGATTTAAGTTTGTAGGTTTTATTGCAGACTCCTTGTGTTTTCGTATTAATCTTGCTTTACAATCAGCCTATCTATACAATCAATTTATGTTGGATAATTTTTTTCCAACACAATGCTTGGAGAGAGGAGGGGGCTAACAAATTATTTACACACAAAGGATTGGTTCTACAAAAGAAGTCATTTCACATGCTTATTGCTGAGGGGATGACTGATTTTATTGGCGTAGTCAGGGAAGAAAAAAAAGGAGTGAAGGTGGCCTTCAAAAGATTCAGACAGGGGACAGGTTCAAGAAATGGATGGTGATGAATGCTGAACAATAGCTAACATGTCCTTCCAAATAATCAGCTGCTCTTGTCTTCATTGTGCCTTTCTTTCCATCTTTTTTATTTTTATGATTAATAGAGGCCTCAGAATACTTTCTAACACTTACTGAAAGATATCTGTAAATCCAAGTGCTAATAAAAAAAATGAAATTAACCTAACCTAAGAATTTGTCTTCTACTACGGAGAAATGATAAAGACCCAACTTCAGATATTTGTTTAAAAGTAAATATATAAACAAAGATCCATACATCTGATGCTCTGCATAATTTATCATTTCTGACCAACAAATGCTATGTTCTTAGAAACACTAAGTATTCCTAAGGCAGATGTTCCCAGTTCGGTCAAGTTGTACGTGCTTGTTAAATCTTGGTTGCTGGAAGTTCTGCTTTGTTCTGACATGTTTTTGATGTGAATGGAATATCATTCCTGAGAGTCTTTATGGAAGAGATGTTCTTTTGCTTTGTTTGTTTTTTTTTTTTTATTTCAAAAGGAAAGGACTAGAAGAGAGGTGGCTGCTTGACACAAATACACACAAAAACAGGAGACAGCATGCTTCTGGGGGAGATCCAAGAACAGGACTTAGAGACAAAAATAAAAGACATGTCAAGAGACCACCCAACCAACCCAAACCCACACTCACCTCCCATCACTGTGCTCTTTCCTTTCCTCAAACACCACAATCGAGATTTAGTTTTCCTCATTATTCTTCTTGTTTTAAAGATTAGACATCTGTTATCTTTCACTTTTTTTATCCAAACTTTGCCATGACTCCCATTAAAGTGTGTCTTAAAATAACTCCTTTATTCTCTGATTGAGGGCACCAAGCCCTTTGGACTGGGTTGTCCCAGTACCCTCAGGAGGGCTTCACTGCCTCCAGCCTTACCCTGACCACCCCCTGCACCTCCCCAAAGCTTCTGCAAGACTAACCTTCCCACAGAGCTCCTTGCTTATCCGTCTGCCTTTCTTATGTTCATTCATACATTCAAGGGGCAAGTCTGAGCAATTGAACACTTGCCGGGAACTCTGGTAGGCACTAGGTATTTAAAGATGAAGAAGACATGGTGTCTTTATTTAAATTCCAAATCTATCCAGAGAGACAGACACATAAATAAGTAGCAAAGTGCTAAGTTCTGAAGTAGATCTGTGTGTATGTATTCACAAAAAGTGCTGTAGGTACTCAGGTGAAATTAATACCTCCTAAGGAGAAGACATCAGGGATGGACCCTGCCAAATCTTACCAGGAAGAGAAAGGCTATTCATACAGAGCAAGTAATAGAGTAAGCACACAGACTCAACCTGTCCTTAAGATAGAAACATAGATAGATGATGGTGATAGATACATAGATACATAGATAGATAGATAGATAGATAGATAGATAGATAGATAGATAGATGATAGAATCTTCTCTGCCTTTCTCTCCCTCTCTCTCACTTCCTCTCTCTCTCTCCCTCCTCCCATCCCTTCTCGTCTCTTGCAAATTTCTTGAAATACTAGCCTATGTTTGCTGCCTTCTCACTTTTTTCTCAGCTTACCACTCCACTGGCATGCTTCCCCTCACTTAAAAGATAAGTGACTTCTTAGATGCCAAATCAAATGCATGCTTTACCATCCTCATTTTACTACACAACTCTTGCATGTTTGTGTATGCTTTTACTTGAGAACTTTATTTCCTTGGCTTTGACACACATGCAAATTTCCTTGTATGTCTTCTCCTCTCTCTAAGACTTTTTATGGGCTCTGCTTATTTATCTACCTTTAAATGTTGAGTTCCTGAAAGATCTATTTTCACTATACACACCTTCCTTTGGGAAAAGTCATTATTTTCATGGTTTTAGCTAGCACCTATCACCATTCTCCATCAGTCTTCAGCCCAGACCTCCCTCCTAAAGTCAGAACCATTATATCTGACTGCTAATGTTGGCTCTAACAACCTATAGAACATCTGTCAATGGGCCACAATATGTTGCTGTTTAAGAAGAAGGGAGGAAAGACACAAAAAAGTGAAAAATATGCTTCATCTAGATAAACCAGAACCATTAGTCAGAGAGGTAGTCTGTAAAACAAGGCACTCATATAGGAGTTATACCAGATGATCCAATTAGGATGAAAGGAGATCACACACTCACACATGAATCTAATAAATAAGTGGGGGTGGGAGGGAGAGAGCATCCGTGTGTGTGTGTGTGTGTGTGTGTGTGTGTGCACGCGCACGCACGCGTTTGGTGTGTTTGTGTATGTGTTGTACAGGCATAAATTATAATTTTATTGATTAGGATGCATGATCCAAAAGATTTGAAGATCACTGAAATAAAGTAGAGTTCCTATCAACACTGGTGTGAGTTCAATCCTGTTGGGAACAATTAGTTTACTCTCTAAATAATGATATCTCTGTTACTGTTTTTTTCCTTTTGTTCAATAAACAAAAATCTAAATTTAAAACCTAAATATAACAGTTATCCTAGCCACATAAACTTATTTTACATTTCATGATACCTTTTGAGTTCCAGGATCTAAATTGTAGTGACACCACCAAAATAACAATAACATGAATATTTGGTACCAAGACAAGAAGTTTGGGATGACTGTTCACCGGTCTTTCAACACTTTTCATTGGCCAAATAGAGAGCTCTGAACACATAAATATACACAATACCTGTGTGCATATATTTGTTCATCTCTCTTTTGTTTAAATAGAAATATCTAGCATTTACTAAAGTTCCTGTGACAGGCGTTAAGTATTCTATATGCATTAATTTCTTTAAGCTTTAGAAAAACCTGATGAGGTACATACTATTATCATATCAATTTTATAGGATACAGAAAATAATAAATTTTCAAATTTGATAGAAGTATATAAATTATCAAGAACTCTAAAATATAAAATTCTTAATTTGATATGAAAAGAAAAAAATTACTTCAACTTCTCTTTTTAATATATTTTTATTTATTTCAGAGAGGAAGGGAGATAAAACATCAATGATGAGAGAGAATCATTGATCAGCTGCCTCCTGCATGCCCCCTACTGGGGATTGACAGGAAATCCAATTGTGACCTCCTGGTTCATAGGTTGATGCTCAAACACTGAGCTACAATGTCCAGGCTACTTCAACTTCTTGCTTTTTTTTTTTAATATATCTTTATTGATTTCAGAGAGGAAGGGAGAGGGATAGAGAGTTAAAAACACCGACGAGAGAGAAACATCAATCAGCTGCCTCCTGCACACTCCCCACTGGGGATGTGCCCACCACCAAGGTACATGCCCTTGACCAGAATCAAACCTGGGACCCTTCAGTCCGCAGGCCTATGCTCTATCACTGAGCCAAACTTGCCAGGGCCAACTTCTTGCTTTTAACATCAATTATTTACCTTCATAGATTTACCATGTATAGTTGCAACATAGTGAGGGGACAAGAAAAATTATTAAAAACCATAACTAGCCTTATTATTCACTCTTCTGTAATTTTTCCTGATTTTTTTTGTGATCTTTAGTACAAAAAAAACAAAACATGTATCAAAATGGAAACACTGCTAAGACAAAAGGACAATTGTTTGCTGTGTTAACCTCAGAGACCTATTGCAGTGCAGTAACATCTGTAATAAAACAGCAGCTGCCTGTTTTTTCACCAATGTCAAATCATTATAAAATACTGAGGAGAAGGAGGAATCAAATCTTGCAGTCCTCGAAATCTGATATGAGGTCTATCACCAACCCTGTTAGAGACAGGTAGCTTTTACAAGAGGACAAACACACTGTAAAGGAATGAATCAAAGCAAAGGATTAGATAATTGAGAAGGTGACAACATATCAGATAGCGGGTGGCAGAGTGAGGTATGGAACAGGAGTTGCCTGCCCAGTAACATACAAGAAGAGTTATGACATTTATGCATTTTCATTTCTACAGGTGGGAACCTCAAATCATTCCATAGACTAGACTCTGAGTACCTCTAATCCAAGCCTGCCAAGGCTCAGTTGATATACTTCTGTATTGTCAAAGATGGACCCAACATATTTTCAGCAATATTTTTTTTGGTCCTAACAAGACACATTTTAAGTCTAAATAACCTGTAAATTCAAACCTTATTTTCTGTGTTTAAGAAATATGCCCTTATAGGTTCTATTGTATATGGCCATAGATTCAGGAAATATTATTTGACCACCTACTCTGTGCCAGGCTTGTGCAAGACCATTCTCTTTTAACCACCCATTCAATCTTAATAGCCAGGCTCTGTTGTGTGTGTTATTATCTTCCTTTAGTAGATAACAAAATAAGGATCAGAGTAGTAAAGCGACTTTTGAAAGATAATATACTTTAGAAGAATGCTTTTCTCCCCCTGGTATGGTAGGTCTGATTGCAGCTGGAATGTTGAAGGACGGCAGGATGAGAAAGTGCTTGATTTCTACCTGAGCTCACCCTAAAGTTCACGGTGCTTTCTTTCTCCTCTCAGGACTTTGAGTAAGAATCTCACATCTAGGAAGTTCTCAATCAAGCTGTTAGCTTGTGGCAACAAGTTTTCCATTTTATTTCAAACAAATCTGTCTTTTGTTAAGATAACATAAAATTGGATTATTTTTATTTTACTATTTGCTATATTTTACAATTTTTCAAGATTTGCTTCTCTTAGTCTTTAGCAAATGAAACAACAGCATATGGCTAAAAGGCCTAAGGATAAGCCAGCATTCCAACAAAGGATAATTAGCCCTCAAAATAGATTCCAACCCCTCCTAACAGATTTCATTCCAATTTTAAATTATCCTCTTGACCTTAAAGACAAGGCTCTGTGGGAGCGAAACACCTAAAACCACTGCTCTTCATAATTCAGTCGAGTCATGAATTTAAAGTTTCCCCCAAAATAGCAATAAATCCGGATCCAAAGACAGCTTAGGAAAGCTATAGGAAAAGTGTTGCTCTCTCACCTCAAGGTCTTTTCAGTCCGTACATAATTTAATTGTTTAAAATGTAGGGTCTTGAATTTATCGGACTTTCTAAAATTAGTCCGATGTCTCAAAAAGTCTGCATTGTAACCTTAGAAGACATCAAAGAAAAGTCAGACCTGGAGACCGCTCTAGTGTGATCTTGCTGCAGATTTTATCTTGAAAACAAATTTTCTAAACTTTTGATGGGATTTCATGTAGGAAGTCATGTTGAATGAGAAGCACATACTGAAGTGAATGGAATAAAGTTAATAGTAATTCTGGCTTCAACCCTACCAATGATTTAACCTAAAATCCCTCCCTCAGAGCTCTGAGCACTTTGTGGCCTCGCTTGAAAAATGCAGGATCTTTGACTAAGTTATTTGGAAACTTCATCTTACAATTTCCCAACAGAAAAAAAAAGCATAGTTAAATATACCCATCTTGGTTTCAGAATGGAGTTATCTAATATTCAGTTCTCAACTCACTACATTCTCAAAGCCAAGTAGAAGTTGGTTGGAGTTAGAATAAGTCCATCAAGGAAGGCCTTCAGGATGAAGTTCATACCTCCGTTAGGAAAACGTTTCTTTCAATAGAACAAATTTCAGAATTTTATTTAACAACCAGAACATGACTGAAATTCCAAGGTTCCTCTGGGGGGAAATAAAGGCACTATAGTGATTATATGATAAGTCAGCAATTTTCAACCAGTGTGCCCCAAGAATTTTTATAACATGCAATACCTGACTATTTAGTCTGGAACACTGACCTCTTGTCCCTTAGATTGTCAAATAAAAAAATGACAACAGCCAACCCAATAAACATCCAGTGTGAATACCCTGTCTTGAACTATAAATATATTGATCACATAATAGGGTTGCATCTTATTGGCCATGTTGCATAATAAAGTTGTGTCTGATTAATTAATTCTTGATACCAGAAATCCTTATATACAATTATAGGCATATGATTTTTTAAAAAGTCACTTTGGAGCAAAAAAAGGATAGGTAATTACTAGTATTAAGGTGGGGTTTTATATTGTAAATCAAATTATACCTATTTTTGACAGATCAGCAAAAAATATAATATATATTTTGGTATGCCACAGAATTTTAGTAATTATCTTATATGTACCATGAGATTTTTTAAAAGGCTAAAAATCGCTGTGATTAAGTCATAATATTTTTCCATCATGTACTGGATGTGAGTGGGTGATAATATTGGATAAACTTGTTATGCACTAAGAAATGGGCCAGTTTTGAAACAAGGTAGTCAATGAATGATTCATTCCCTACTGTTTCTCCACAAACTACAACAATAGCTAACATACTAGGATCTTGACACATCCTAATAAAAGGGTAATATGCAAATTAACCATCACTCTGCTACACCCACAAGCCACGCCCACCAGCCAATCAGGAGCGAGTAAGCAAATTAACCCAACCAAGATGGCTGCAGCCACAGAGCTAGCAGGAGGCTTGGGTTTCCCTGGCAATGGAGGAAGCCAAGCTTTCCACACACCCTGGTGGGCCCAAGCCTCCATTCAAGGTTACAAAGTTTCAATTATAGAAGATAAATAAATCCCAACAAAAATGGCAGCAGCCACGGAGCTGGAGAGAGCAAGAGGCTTGGGTTGCCCCCGGTAATGGAGGAAGCCAAGCTCCTGCAGCCCTGGCCTGCCTTGGCCTCCACTACAAAGTTCCAATTATAGAAAATAAATAAATCCCAACAAAAATGGCTGCTGCCACGGAGCAAGCAGGAGGCTTGGCTCCACTCAAGGCTACAAAGTTTCAATTATAGAAGATAAATAAATCCCAGATACCAGGGCCTCCGCTTGGGTCGCCAGGGGGCATGGCCAGCCTGCAAACCACCACAGGACCCTCACCCAGGCTGCCCCACACCCCAAGGGAACCCCCACCCTGATCTGGGACATCCTTCAGGGCAAACCAGCTGGCCCCCACCCATGCACCAGGCCTCTATCCTAGCTAATAAAAGAGTAATATGCAAATTGAACATCACTCCAACACACAAGATGGCTGTCCCCATGTGGTCAAAGATGGCTGCCCCCATGTGGACACAAGATGGCCGTGAAAAGATGGCCAGCAGGGGAGGGCAGTTGGGAGGGACCAGGCCTGCAAGGGAGGGCAGTTGGGGGTGATCAAGCCTGCAGGCGAGGGCAGTTAGGGGTGACCAGGCCGGCAGAGGAGGGAAGTTGGGGTCAACCAGGCCTGCAGGGAAGGGCAGTTGGGGGGGACCAGGCCTGCAGGGGAGGGCAGTTAGGGGTGACCAGGCCTGCAGGGGAGGGCAGTTTGGGGTGACCAGGCCTGCAGGGGAGGGCAATTAGGGGCAAACAGGCTGGCAAGGGAGCAGTTAGGCATCAATCAGGCTGGCAGGGGAGTGGTTAGGGGGTGATCAGGCTGGCAGGCAGAAGCAGTTAGGGGCAATCAGGAAGGCAGGCAGGCGAGCAGTTGGGAGCCTCCCTCTGCAGGGCGATTGATCTGGGGCCCCATGATCGATCATCCCACAGAGGGAGGCAAAGGCCACTGGCCAGCAGCGCTATGGCGGGTGTGTGGGGCTGACCAGCAATCACCCCGCAGAGGGAGGCCCCGACCAGCCAAGGAATCACATCTAACACCTGTCACCCAGAGAGGGAGGCGATTAGTGGCAGGGGCAGGGGGGCAGCGCCACACAGATGACAAGCAGTGGCAGTGGCGTTGGTGGGGCCAGCTGCCAGCAGCCAGGGGAAGGAAAGCCCCGATAGGCCCTGATCGTCAGACAGGCCTAGGGACCCTACCCAAGGGTCCCGGATTGTGAGAGGGCCTCAGCCCGGGCCTTCCTTCCCCCCTGCACGAATTTTGTGCACCAGGCCTCTTTGATAAATGACTAACTAAATGAACAAATGAGTGAACCTGTTTCAACCTCTTCATTTTACAAATAAGACCCAAAAACAGTTAAGGAATTTGCCCTGAACTACTAGCAAATAGAAACTAAGACCCAGATTCTCTAGATTTTCCTCTGTGACTTTCCCTGTTTATAATCTGTCTATTTGGTTTTTAAGGTTTGGAAAATTTAAGCCTGTATTGAGCAAGATATAAGTCAATTGAGGTACTGACTTCCCTCAAAATGCCATAGCACAGAGCTTCCCTAATGTGCCTAGTTATAGAAATCATCTGGTGTATTTATTAAAAATGAAGGTTCCCAGCATCTCTCACCAGGAAAATCCAGGAAACATTGGCCTAGCCAGCTCACTGGAAACGAAAGAGAGATCCCTTTGCTCTCCACAAGAACACCTATTTCAAACTAAAGAGGAGACACTGTTCTGTCCATTTGGGCTACAATAATACAGGATGCCTCCTTCATTGCTGGTAAGTCAAAGGGTACTGATGAGAGCAGTGAGAGAGGTGATTCTGAGGGCAAGAAAACACCTGAGAGAGACAGCACTCGCCTTTGATTCATTAATTAAATTTGTAGAAAGGCAGCTACCCAAGAGGTCCTGCAGCTGCACATGTTTCACTCCACCTTTTTTATGAGAAAGAAACAAATGACCTAAAGGCAGACCAATGTAGGTTTTTTCTTTTTCCAGAAACTAAGTTTTAGCACCACTGCTAAAATCAGTACTCAGCCATTTCAATGTTTCATATCACTTACTTGGGCATTTTCACCATCGCTACCATTGAGTAGAAATGGTTAATATATAAATATTAGCTGAATGAATGAATGAATGAATGAATGAATTGTTTCCTCTTCAACCACTAGCACTGGCATATGACACTTTAGCTTGATAGTCCTTTTCTAGAATCAATGTAATTTCCTTTCAGGGACATCTATACTAATAAAAGCCTAGGTGGCGTCTCGCCCTCACATCATCACAAGATGGCCACCACAAGATGGCCGCCCCCACATCATCACAAGATGGCCACCACAAGATGGCCACCACAAGATGGCCACCACAAGATGGCCAGCAGGGGAGGACAGTTGTGGGTGATCAGGCCAGCAGGGGAGGGCAGTTGGGGATGAACAGGCCTGCAGGGAAGGGCAGTTAGGGGCGACCAGACCAGCAGGGGAGGGCAGTTGGGGGTGATCTTGCTGGCAGGGGAGCAGTTAGGGGGTGATCAGGCTGGCAGGCAGAAGCAGTTAGGGGCAATCAGGCAGGCAGGCAGGCGAGCTGTTAGGAGCCAGCAGTCCTGGATTGTGAGAGTGATGTCCAACTGATGGATGTCCAAGGGGACTGGAACGACTGGTCGCTATGATGCGCACTGATCACCAGGGGCCAGACGCTTAACACATGAGCTACCCCCAGTCCGCAGGCCCCAATTACTGACAGGGCCTGTCGGCCAACCTTCCAAACCCTCCCCCTAGCTGGCAGACCTGATCACCCCATCAAGGCCGGGCCCCTGGGCTGGGATGGGAAACCGGGGATGGGTGGCAGCGGACGTGGCCCTTTTCCCAGGGGGGCCAAGGGCTGGGTCCCTCCTCAGGGCCAGTAGCCAACCTCCCAGTTTCTCCCCCCGGCCAGCAGGCCCTGATCGCCTGATCAGGGCTGGGCCCTGGGCTGGGACGGGGAACTGGGGGTGGGTGGCTGTGGATGCAGGCAGCAAGGGAAGGGGGAGCGGGAGGCGTGGAGGGTGGGAGGCAGGGAACCATGCAGTGGAGAGAAAAGTAGGAGGCAGGGAGGCAGGGAGGTGGGGAACCTGATCAGCCCTGATGGCTGGCAAAGCCTAAGGACCCCACCCATGCATGAATTTCATGCACTGGGCCTCTAATGTGTACTATAAAGAACATTATTATGGACTAGAGGCCCAGTGCACGAAATTCATGCACTCAGGGGTCCCTTAGCCAGGCCTGCACCCTCTCGTAGTCCGGGAGCCCTTAGAGGATGTCCAATTGTCAGCTTAGGCCTGCTCTGGGTCTAAGCCAGCAGTTGAACATCCTTAGCGCTGCTGTGGAGGCAGGAGAGGTTTCCGCCACCGGTGCTGTGCTCACCAGCCAGTGAGCCTGGCTTCTGGCTTAGCAGCGCTCCCCCTGTGGGAGCACACTGACCACCAGGGAGCAGCTCCTGTGTTGAGTGTCTTCCCCCTGGTGGTCAATGCGTGTCATAGCGGTCGTTCCATCATTTGGTCAATTTGCATATTAGTCTTTTATTACATAAGATATTAAAAGAGAAAATGAAGGAAGAGTCAATGACAGAATCATAGCAAATAGAAGATTTAGCAAACATGCATGCTGAAAGCCTTAAGGAAAATAAAACATGATGAGAAAACTCGAGCATTACAATTGCAGTCTGGTTGCTGTGAAGAGGAGGGCGTGTAGTTGTGCTTAAGAGGGATTCATGTCTTTTTGTTTACAGTTTTAATGAACTAAGCTAATGTAATCCTGGAAAATTTCATGAACACTGTATGTAATTGCTGCAATGTAAGTTTTACAGGGATAAAGTCAATGTCTGCTTTACCTACTATATATACATATTTCTCAGAGCCTGGCACATGGTAGACAATAAATATTGAATGGATGGATGGATGGATGGATGGATGGATGGATGGATGGATGGATAAATAGGTGGATGAAAGATGGATAGTAGAAGGGTGGTCATATACTAGTACATACCTAAGCCCTTTTTATATTCAGGAGCCAAACTATAAGGAAAAATCCATTCCATACCTCTCACATCTTCTGGTAGTTTACTAGAATATTTGGCATTCCTTGAGTTGTAGATGCATCACCCCAATCTCTATCTAAATGTTCATTTTGCATTCTGTGTGTGGTGGTGTGTGTGTGTGTGTGTGTGTGTGTGTGTGTGTGTGTGTGTGTGTGTCTGTCTGTCTGTCTGTCTGTCTTCACATTTATGATGCTGGTCATATTGAAATAGGGCCCACCTTAATTATCTCATTTTAGCTTGATTACCTCTGCAAAAATCCTTCCTGAATTTGGGGGAGGAGGGTCAAAAATTCAACACATAACAACCAGTTATGAAAATTAGTGGTGCCACCTAGGATGCATATTATCTGCAACAAAATAAAATTAATTGTTTAAGTTCTTATTAAAGGGGAGATGATAGGCCAATAACAAAGGGATAGTAAGTAAAAATTAGTACAAACTACCCATTATTACTTAGCATTTCTAAAATGTCATTGATATTCTCATTTAATTGTTCTGTACTAGTTTAGTAAGCATATTCATTTATTGTTTAAACACACAGTTATTGTATAAAAATATTTATAAGAGAGCCTTAATAGATTTAGTTCCAATATCAGTTCTCTCTCATCCTCTTTTACATTTAATGGTTAAATTCCTCCAACACAGTGTTTTTAAAGAACCTAGCCACCACCATTAGAAAATATCATATATAGTATTGCATATCTTTTGAAAATATGTCAATCTAAAATAAATTTCAAGTTCTGACCTTGAAAAGATAATGTCCTCAGAAAATTTGCTTACCCAAATAGCTTATTTCCTGACATTGATGAATAACTGAGATTGTGCTATTTATAGAAGTAATTTAACTGGATATATACCAATGATAAAATTCAGCTCATTTTATGTAGAACAAGTATCTTTATGATGAAGGAAAAGGGATATTTTAAAAATATCCAGCCAAAACATTAAAAGCTTAGCTATGTTGTATAAACCACATCCATTGGGAGTTTGAAAAACATTGAGAGGAAAAGATCAAATTCACTGTTATAGTAACAATCATGGTATTTGGCATTTTTCCTCTATGAAAGAGGCATCAAACATTTCCTCTGAGTACGCTAGAGTCAAAAAAGAGAAAATTAAGAGGGCTAAATGTTAAGTCCCACATTCAGAAAGTTCATGAAAAATATATTTATGATCACACAGTCGTAGATTTTAACTGAGAAAATAAAATGAGTGAAGAAACTCTTAAAAAAAACATATTTCACTGTCTAACAATTATAATTAATCTTGAAAAGGGAGAATTTTTTTTTAAATCAACAAGGCTTTGATATAAAATCAAGGACCCATTGTATTTGAACTAATAATAGAGTTCTACAAAATGAGCCAATAAAGGAATACACTTAAAGACAGTATATTTCCACCCTAGCCAATGTTGCTAAGGGGTTAGATAATCCTCCCATGAACCAAAGAATCTCTGGTTCAATTCCCAGTCAAGAGCACATATCTGGGTTGCAGGTTCAATCCCCAGACCAGTTGGGGTGTGTGTGGGAGGCAACCAGTCAATGTGTGTCTCTCTCATATAAATCTCTCTCTCTCTCTCTCTCTCTCTCTCTCTCTCTCTCTCTCTCTCTCTCTCCCTCTCTCTCTCCCTCCCTTCTACTTTCTCTAAAAATTAATAGAAAAAATATCCTCAGCTAAGAATTAACAAAACAAAAAAGACAGTATATTTTCTAAATAGCAATATTCAGTTAGAAATATGCAATTTTTAAATCACACTTACAATTGCATCAAAATGTATAAAGTATTTAGTAATAAATTAAGCATATATGTAAATAAAAATATGTAGATCTATATGCAGAAAAATGGAAAAGCATAGCTAGTTGTTGAGATGGTTTAACACTGTATAAATGTCAATTTTTTTTAATCTACAAATTTAAGATTTTTCCATTGAAAACTTCAATAGAATTTTTTTGACAAAATGAATGTAAAGTTCATCTGGAAAAATAACATGCCAGTATAACCAAGAACATTTTTAGAAAGAAAAATTGCACATGGATTTTCCCTGGCTGATCTTAAATGTATTTTTATAAAGCTATTATAAAGTTACAGTAATTATATGACTTCAACAGACTACCTAATGACACAACCTAATACTAGTATATGGCTGGAAAAATATATAAGCTCCTATAAATTTATAAACTTAGACTTCAGTTTCAAGTGTAGGAAAAGCATTGGCAAACTAAATTTTATCTGAAGAAGGCAACGCTACAAAGTGGATTGCTCAATGGTAGAAATTTGGCCTAGAGGGCATTTCGGATGTTCCTTCCCAATTTCACTCAATGAAAATGATGTAGAATGTATGCAGATGACTGTGACTCCAAGTCTTTTTTTAAAAAAATTTTATCAGAGTCCTCATATTTTATCAGAGTGATCTAGGGGTCCCTGTGGCAGTTTAGGTGGGAGAAGAAATGGGTGCATTCAAGTTTGCATATCATAAAGATCACTTGACAGAACTGTGATGGAGTAGAGGGTGAAGGACAGGCAGCAGGAAGACCAACTTGATGGCTATTGTAATACTAGGGGCCCAGTGCAGAATTCGTGCACTTTGAAAGGAACTGTGGACCGTGAGGCTGCGGTGGGCACAGGGATGAGTCTCCGCCCATTCTCCGCACCCCCGCCCGGCCCCTCCTGCCGCGGCCCCTGGTCCCCTATCTGCCAGCAGCCCTGCTCCCGCCACTGCTGCTCCCACGCACTCATGGCGCTGGCCCCGCTTGCACCCGCTGACAGCGTGGAGCAATTGGGGCCTGCTCCAGCAGCAGGTGCGAGCGGGGCCGGCAGCCACCGCTCGCACCCATTGATGGCACCGAGCGATTGGGGCCGGCACTGGGTGCCAGCAGTGGGTGCAAACAGCGGCTCCGACGCTGGCAGCAGGTGCAAGCGCCGGGCAGGACCAGGACACGTGGGAGCAAAGAATGTTCAGTAACCACCAGAGGCTCGCCCTGATGACAGTGACCAGTGCCCACCTTGGTCTGGCTCCCCTGCTAACCTGTTCCACCATCCCATCTGCTGCTGACACCCGTTATGTTTCATGTACAGCCCCTGGTGGTCAGCGCACATCATAGCAACCAGTTGTTCGGTTGTTCAGTTGTTCCGCCTTTCAGTATATTTGCATATTAGGATTTTATAGATAGATAGATAGATAGATAGATAGATAGATAGATAGATAGATAGATAATAGTCCAAGCAAGAAGGTTGATGGAGCAGAGTAGCAGTGGCGGTAGAGAAGGGGGAAAAAAGAACCAAGAGTTAGTCCTAAACTAATATTATCTTGGTGATCAATAGCACATTATAATAGGTATAAACAAAAGTCCAAGATAATTCACAAGTATTATGCCTTAAGCAACTAGGTAATAAGGAATAAAAATGGTTGGTTTAGAGGGGAAGACCATGAGCTCAATTGCTAAGATTTTATTTTTAAGAAAGATTGGCATTTTTACATGTTTTGTATATCTGATATATTTATTTTACATATTGGGCTCAACACATAATTTTACTTGTAAAAAGATTCCGTTGGTGTTTGATTTTTAAAAGATTGAAAACTGAATTTGAATGAGAGCCTTTGCATAGTTATGCCAATTCATAGTTTTAAAAGAAAAAAAAACTAGATATTTATAAAGTTACATAATTTCCATCCTTATACCTTATCAATGTCAAAAATTTCACCTCTACAACTTGTGATCCCAGCCTGTGTTCAGATCACTAGACCACATGTGGTACAGAATCTCATGAACAATGAACTTCTGACCTGATAAGCACCTTAAAGTTCTCCTTTGATTGTTCAGGAATCTGAATCCCAGATGCTTGTCCTGGTTCAAACAGCAAATGTTAGAATTAGATTAGAATCCACTAGAGTAAACCCTAACTGAGCATGTGACCCACTGCCACATCCTGCCTCAGCACTGGAGGATAAATCAGGCAGAATTAATAGCATTTGATGACACTTTGAATAAATTGTATTTTTATTTTAAAATAGATTAAATATATTATCTTATTCAATTCTCATAACTCCGTGAATTAGAAATAAGATATCTGCTGTACAGATAAGGAAAAAGTTTGTAGAAAAAATATCTTGCTCAAAGTCATGTAGCTAGTAAGCGTTAAACTTGGTCTCAGAGCTTGGAACTACAAGCTCTTTACAAGAGAAATGAAATTAAACACAGGAGGAACTACTATTAATTTCACACAGGTCTGTTACAAGATGGTGAAAAATAAAATACACAAAGTTTGTGTATTCTAATAAAATCAGAATTTTTTTAAAAAAACTGCTTACTAATTCATTTTACCCTGACATCATAGATTACCTTTAATACTAACCTTGCCCTGATATATTTGACCTTTATTTACAGAAAATGAAAAACAGCTGTAAGGATTGATTTTTAGATCTCTTTATTCTAAGTAAAAGACGAGCCAAAATCAAATTTCAGTATGTCTAGTATTTATGCATGCAAAGGCAGTCTAGCAAGTGTCAACATTGGGTGTATATTAGCATTATGGAAGATCAGCAGGTATTGGGTGAAAAAGTCATCATCAATAAGAAAATCTCATATAACAATAAACACAGTTTCAGAGTGTTGTTTTAAAAATATACACAGTTCCTCATGTAGACTGTAGTTATTTTTAATAGTATTCCTTAAGTTTATTTTTCTAAAATGTATAAAACTAATTATCAATGCCAGATTCCAGAGAACTTTCTTTCTGATCAAAAATTGAAATAATTGGTCAATATGGTAAAAAGAAAACAAGATGGAAACCAAGAGCTCTGAATTCTTGTTCTAGGCAACATGGCAAGGGGATTAAGGGCAAAGACAACCAACAATCTGCATTCCAATCCTGACTCTACCAGGTGCTGGCTAGGTGGCAGTGGCTCTGTGCTCAACTTTATAATGCCTCAGTTTACTCACCTGTTAAATGGGGATTATAATAATCATACCTACCTCACAGAGTTATCATCACGATTAAGTTAATACTTACAAAGTACATAAAACAACGTCTGGGACGAAGTGAATGTTGGATAAATTTTTGCCAATGAAACAAAGTTTAGACAAGTCACCAGGTTAGTCACTTAACTTGCCTGATCCTTAGTTACCTTCTCTATAATATGAAATGATTGCATAACCTCTAAACTCTGCTTTAGTCACCTCTTTGGGGGATAATTAGAAGAAACTACGTAATATAATAAGAAAGGTAAAGCAGGAGGAAAAATAAACATTGGACATTAAATCTTGAGAGACTGCTAGTAGGCTCATGGTGCTTGGTGTTTGAACTTTGTAAGCAGTTTGACCTTGGTCAGATCCTAGCTTCTCCTGAACCTGTGTGACAACTGACAGATTCCTTAGCTTCTCGGAGCCTCAAAATCCCCTTAATAGCAATCTCTAATTCATAAGTAGTTGGTAATGAGAGGAAGCATACAAAGCATTAGGTTTGGCACAACGTAAGACAGTAATAACCAGTGTTCTGGTGGTGATAAGAAAGATGATGATCATGATGTCTATAAGGAAATGTAGCAATTTTATAACTAACTCTTCTATCAATTCATAAAATCATTGTAAGCTATAAAATTATATTAAATGTGTGGTGTGAGGCTTAGTTCAACTTAATTCCTCCTTTTAGTTGTCAGGCCTATCACAATTAAAATATAAAAACACTAGAGGCCCAATGCACGAAAATCATGCAAGAGTAGGCCTTCCTTCTGCTGGCTGCCAGCACGAGCTCCCCTCTGGCACCCGGGATCTGGGCTTCCCTTGCAGTCCCGGCTTAGTCCAGAAGGTCGTCCGGAAGAACGTCTGATCTAATTAGCATATTTTGCTTTTATTATTATAGAAAACTAGACGCCCAATGCACAAAATCATGCACAGGTGGGGTCCCCTGGCCTGGCCAGCGATCGGGGCTGATCGGGGCCCATCTTGCCCAGTCCCGATTGGGGCCCATTGGGGTCAGCTGGAGGGACCGCAGGAGGTTGGCCAGCCATGGGAGATTGGCTGGCCATGGGAGGTTGGCTGTGGGAGTGCACTGACCACCCGGGGGCAGCTCCTGTGTTGAGCATCTGCCCCCTGGTGGTCAGTGCATGTCATAGCAACCAGTCGTAACAGTCGCTTAGGCTTTTATATATAGACTAGAGGCCCGGTGCACGAAATTCATGCATGGAGGGGGGCATGTCCCTCAGCCCAGCCTGCACCCTCTCCAATCTGGGACCCCTCAAGGGATGTCCGACTGCCCGTTTAGGCCTGATCTCGGATAGGGCCTAAACGGGCAGTCAGACATCCCTCTCACAATCCAGGACTGCTGGCTCCCAACTGATCACCTGCCTGCCTTCCTGATTGCCCCTAACCGCTTCTGCCTGCCAGCCTGATCACCCCCTAACCACTCCTCTGCCAGCCTGATTGATGCCTAACTGCTCCCCAGCCAGCCTGTTTGCCCCCAACTTCTTTCCTCTGCCGGACTGGTCACCCCTAACTGCCCTCCCCTGCATGGTTGATCGCCTCCAACTGCCCTCCCTTGCAGGCCTGGTGCCTCCTAACTGCCCTCCCCTGCTGGCCATCTTGTGGTGACCATCTTGTGTCCACATGGGGGCAGGATCTTTGACCACATGGGGACAGCTATATTGTGTGTTGCAGTGATGGTCAATCTGCATATTACTCTTTTATTAGATAGGATAGAGGCCTGGTGCATGGGTGGGGGCTGACTGGTTTGCCCTGAAGGGTGTCCCAGATCAGGGTTGGGGTTCCCTTGGGGTGTGGGGCGGCCTGAGCGAGGGGCCTGTGTGGTGGTTTGCAGGCCGGCCACGCCCCCTGGCGACCCAAGAGGAGGCCCTGGTATCTGGAATTTATTTTCCTTCTACAATTGAAACTTTGTAGCCTGGAGCAAAGCCAAGCCTGCTGCTCATTCCGCGGCCAGCAGCGATTTCTGTTGGAGTTAATTCACCTTCTATAATTGAAACTTTGTAGCCTTGAGTGGAGGCTTAGGCTGGCAACAGGAGGCGCGGAAAGCTTGGCTTCTTTTGTTACCGCGGAAACCCTCCTGCTCTCAGTGGCTGTAGCCATCTTGGTTGGGTTATTTGCATATTTGCTCCTGATTGGCTGGTGGGCGTGGCTTGGCTGGTGGGCGTGGTTTAGGTGTAGCGAAGGTGTGGTCAATTTGCATATTCCTCTATTATTAGGTAGGATATAAAAGTAGAAAAATAATTTGCCATCACAACTTATCTCTTTCACTTAAAAGTGCTTTATTTAAATTCTCATAACTTTAAAGTTTTCACATGGAATTTTTTAAATGACCAATTAACTATGAGATGATTTAGTTTTAAGTTTCAGGGAAGCAGAGCATTATTAATAACTCAAGCATTGATGTGTGATTGCAAAGCAGTAGAAATCTGTCCTTCAGATGTGAAGATGTTTCTGTCAGTGTCATTATCAGAGTGATTGGTGCAACTTAAGTAAACAGAATTACTAACAATTTTACAGGCTGAATAGATTTTAGTAGACCAAATAATATTTTAAACTATATTCAAGACTTCCCATAAAACATCTATATCAAATCCATAAGAATGTCTTTGGAAGAAAAAATGATGTTAAGCACTAAATTTAAGTTGTTTTTTTTTAATCCTTATAAAATTTCTAATGTTTTCTGTTTGTATTTTACTGCATTACTGTTTTGATAAAATATGGTAAATGCCATAAATAATTAAATAATGTACAAAAATTAAATAATGTACAAAAGAAGATTAAAATTGTCCAAAAACTTGCCATTAAGGAATAATCTCTGTTAATACTTTGAAAAATATTATTTTTGACCTCTCTTCAAATATATATACATATTTGAATTATGTACATATGGTGTTATGTTAATTATATCATGCCAAATGCTTTTCCTTAATATGTTTTTCTTTCAACAATATGCTGTGGTCATCCTTTTTATCTCAGTCAATGTGGATCTATATCATTACTTTCATTGCCATATTGTACTCACTAATACATATTAGCAAAGTTCACTTAGTCCATCATTGATAAACACTTAAAACATTCTTTTGTAATTATTTGTGGAATGTGATTATCTTCTCCCTCTGCTAATCCTTATATCTAAATAAAAATATTATTTAAAAATATTTTTAAATGAGATTCCCATTCATAATCAATTTAAATATTTAGGATGTTATATATTAACATAATATATATTTAATATGTTTTTATTTAAAAATATATATAAAGAAATATATAGGTTGTATAATAAGAAAACTATAAAATTACTAGAGGCCCAGTGCATGAAATTTGTGCACTCAGGAGGGTCCCTCAGCCTGGCCTGCACCCTCTTCCAGTCCGGGAGCCCTCGGGGGATGTTCGACTGCCGGGGAGGTGAGAGACGCTCCCACCACCACTGCTGCGCTCGCCAGCCATGAGCCCAACTCAGGGCATCTGGCTGAGCGGCACTCCCTCTATGGAAGCACACTGACCACCAGCAGGAAGCTCTTGCGTTAAGCATCTGCCCTCTGGTGGTCAATGCACGTCATAGCCACTGGTCATTCTGCCGTTCAGTCAATTTGCATATTAACCTTTTATTATATAGGATACTAAAGGGCAAAGACAAAACTTGAATAATGGAAAGATAAACCTTGTGATAGATATGAAGATTCAATGTTAATAAAGCTAGTCTTTTTTAAATGATTGCATAAATTTAGTGCAATCCCATTTAAAATCCTAGAGAATTTTTAATGATATTAAATGTTATCTAAATAATAATTGTGCAAGAATATTAAGACTACTCAAGACAGCGTTTAAAAGGAGAACCAAGAGAAAAACAAGAGCAAGGAGGAAGAGGAAAGTGCAGTAAAAGATGGAGTGTATCATATAGCTATCATGATTAAAACAATGCAGTACTGGCATGGGAATATGTAATGAGATCAATGAAACAATACACATTCTAGGAAGTACATAGTGATCATATGATAATGGAATCATTTCAAATCAAATCTGAACTATTCAATAAATACCACTGGGGCAAATTATCATTGTTTGTAAAAAAAAAAAAAAATTAAGGTAGATAACAACCTGTCTTTACACAGTAACAAATTCTAGATAAATAAAATATTTGAATTTCTAGAATAAGCCTATAAGCTATTAGAAGAAAACTATAATGAGCTGTAATACAATATTTAAAAAAGAGACATCTTTAAACATCTCACAACAAATTTTATATAATAAAAGGCTAATATGCAAACTGTCCCCTCAATCAGGAATTTGACCAGGAGTTCAACTGGGAGTTTGACCAGGGGGTGAGGCCAGCCGGCCAACCACCCGCGGCCCCTTCCCCCAGCTGGCCCGACCTGATCGGCCCTGATCAGGGCACGCCAGCTGGACCCCACCCATGCACGAATTCATACACAGGGCCTCTAGTAGAAATCATAATGGGAATGGATGTATCTATTTGACCATATAAAGTTTATATTTTCTGTATGATTTTTTTTAAGAAACAATATACCTAATGTTGAAAGTTAGACCACAAGCTGGTATCTTTTTTATACCATTTTTTCATTTGAAAAAACACTTTTAACTTAATACTATTTCCTAAAAAGTGGTTTTATAATGCCTCAGAAATCCCAAGACAGTCTGACTCCTGTCCCCACATCAACTATATTAAAAACTGCTTGGTTCCCTCAGTTCTTTCAAATAAGCATCCACCTGATGCTTAGCAATGAATTTTATTTTTTTTGCTTTAACAATTACATCACAAGGTAAACCTATTCAATTGTTTAGTCTTATTTTATCATACCAGTAAATCTCACATTTGTCACTGATGTCTTAGCCTCTGAAGAAAAGTTGGGAAAGGGTTTCTTTCCACCTACCTGAGATACTCTTCCTCCAAGTACAAGGGTCCCTGTGGCAGTTAGCACTAATTGATGTGCATTTTCAACACAAAGCACTTTGTGAACTGCCTCCACGCTAATGTAGGATGCACAATGGAATCATCATATTTTACTCTAAAATATTTTTTTGTATATTTGTTCCACTGTGGCTGTCAGAAAGATAATATAGCAATAACTTAGATGAATATATGTCTCTATATGTTGAGGGTTAAATGTAAATCATTTAAATCAGTATCTTAGCATACAGTACAAAGTGAATAAATGTGAGTTATTAATAATATTATTAATAAGGATTATTTACTCCAAATTAAGTCAGAAACACCTTTGAGGTAGGAGACCATTGCCTATGCATCCCAGTGAATAAACAGAACATATATACCTATCTGATCTTGGAACTGAAGTGAGAAACAGGTTCCAGGTGATAATTAATGGTAACACACCAGTAATGTAATGACACGGGAGGGTCAGGGAAGAGCAAAGTGGACAAAGAGGGTGGTAGGACAAGGGGAGAGGTAGTCCATTGGTTTGGCAAAGTGGGTTTAAATTGCTCCTCCCACACAAGTCATTGCCAGTCATGACAGAGGAAGAACCCAAGGAGAAGCACAGAGACACTCCGGCTGCAGAGACAGTGTGGCAGGCAGCATCACATCAGCCCAGTAACTGACCGGTCAGGCAGCTTGGACTTTTAGGGTAACGGAAAAAGATGCTGTTTTAATGGAAAGTTTGTGCAAGTGAAACAGAAGCTGGTGCCCTGGGAAGATAGTATGAGGCAAGAGCTGTGTTGAGCTCTCAGAAGGGACTCCAGGCTAGACCACCACTGAGACTAATCCCCTTGCCATGCCAGCTATACTTGTTTTTAAAAATAGAGAGACTGACCTGCTCTGTTTCTGACCTGGGCTGGTTCATCTCTCCTTAGGCAACCTGGTGGTCCCAGCTCCCGGAAGGTCACCATATTGATACCAAAGTTAGTGTGGACGTCGGATTACCATGGTCCACTACAGAATTGTACATCTAAAACCTATATAATTTTTATTAACTAATGTCACTCCAATGAATGCAATTAAAAAGAAAAATATTAACAAATAAATTTAACAAAGTAGAGGGACTAAAAAGTGATATCAGAACCCATCTACACTAATAAAAGAGAAAGATGCAAATTGACCATACCTTTGTGACGCTCACCAGCCAATCAGGATTGAGTATGCAAATTAACCCAACAAATATGGCAGGTTAATTTGCATATGCAGGCACCAAGAGGCTGGGGGTGGGGCCGGGGGCAGGGCAGGATACTTGCATCATCGCCATGGCAATAACACAGGTGTTCCACACTGCCCCAGCCGCTCAGGGCCTCTGGGCACCGTGGGAAGGCGGGGCCGGAGCAGAAAGAGGTGGCTCTGGGGCTGGAGAGAAAAGGCAGTGCCAGCAGCCAGGGAAAGGAAGGCCCATTCTTGCACGAATCTTTATGCATCAGGCTTCTAGTATTGTATATTCAGTAAAACACATGTTCTATTTTTCAGACTAGCAATTCAGTCAGTCTGAACAAATCAATAAACCCTATGATCTTTTCCAAAAATTCCTGGATTAAAGGACACATAAAGATCAAAACTCTAGTACCCAGAATGGACAAAAACAAGAATAAGAACATATTTTCAAATAGTATGTTAACAAACATTGCAACCTGGGTATGCTACACAGAAGATAAGGATCTCTTAAAAGTGTAAGACACCTGGAAATTCCCAGAGACTTAACAGATTTGTCTGTTTTGGGTCATACAACATCTGCTTCAAACGAGTCTTCTATACCACAGAAAGAGGAAGTTTCCAGCCACAATATTTAATTAGTACCTAATTAAGAGCATCAACAGGATAAGTGATGCAGGTTCTGGCCCAGTGTTTGTACCTGGATATGGGCAAACAGTTTCTAGTGAGTCTTGGCCATCTGACAGCTCTGAGCTGTCATTGGCACCACAGAGCCCAGGGAAGGTGCTGCCGCTTCTTGGCACGTGTACGCGAATAAGCATTCAAAGCAATTGGAGAAATCCAATCACACCAAATAACTACTGAAAAGAAAATATGGAAGTCTGTATATAGTAACATTCTCACATGCGTGTGCTTCATATTGAGCCTAAGTTATTACTCCGGTCACCTGAAAGAGTTTATCATCTTTTAGACTTATCTAAAGTACCAGCTATTTCAAGGATAACCTCAAGAATATTGTTCACCCAGGTAGAGTCAGTACAACTGCCAAAAGCCAAATAGTCATTTGATGCAAGTGAAATCCTTGATGAACTTCAATTACTAAATTGACCTGCCTCTGGAGAGCAGCCTGTCTCATGCCAAGCCACTGAGGAAATAACATCACTGTGAACCTGGAAATATCTGGGATTATTCATCCTTTTTGCCACTAAGCAACTCTTTTATAAAGGGAAACTTGGTGACTGAGCTCCTTGTACTTTGTTACACAGGATCCAGTTATATGACCTTCATCTAGCCATTGAACCTTCCTGGGCCTCAGTTTCTTCACCTATAAAATGAGGGGATTAGCTTGAGCGCTTTCTCTGACCGCTTCAGTTCTAAAACGATATGATTTGGTGCTGCTTATTTATATAGCATATTCCTTCTGCACATTTCACAATCTCTCAAGAGACTCTCATTAGTATTCTCAATATCGCTGTGAGGCAGGCAAGTGGCAAGGTTTATTATCCCCATTTTTTTAAAAAAGAGACAATGAGACAGTTTGCTGACACAGCACTCTTGACCAAGTAGAGACTGGAAGTTAGGTGTTCTGATACTAATCAAGAACTCTGCTAAACCACTTTGCTGCTAAACTAAATGGAAGGTCTCTGATGAATAAAATATTCTGTGCTCATGGGAGGAAAAATATAGTTTGATCATCGTGCAAAGATGTAATGGTTTAAAACACTGATTTCCAAATTATAGCCCATGCAATATTCCAGGTGGTGTCCTCAGTTCTCAATGACATATACATATGCATATTTTCTCTTCTCTGATACAAATATCAAAATGTGAAGCCACTAAAGTAGTAGAATGTTAAATCATGCATACAGAAAGGAGAAAAGAGAGTCTGGTAGAAATAATTAAACTTGCAATAGAAGTTTTTCAGAGAATAAACTATATAATCAATATTAATATAAGAAATTATATCTAAATTCTATTATACATATCAGTGAAATGAGATTATCATCCAAGGAATAATCCAAACAGCTTTCAATAGTATGTATGTATTAGGAATAAAGGGCCTAGCTTGCTGGTGTGGCTCAGTGGGTTGGGTGTTATCCTGTGCACCCAAGCGTTGCCGGTTTGATTCCCAGTAGGAGGTGTGCAGGAGGCATCACTCTCACATCAGTGTTTCTCTCTCTCCCTCTCCCTTTCTCTCTTTCTGAAAGTCAATTAAAAAATCTTTAAAAAGAACAAAGGAATGAAGGGCCTAATATTTTACCCTTTTGTAAATTAACAAGTTAGCCTACGGTAGTTTCATGGGTGCTGGCAGAAGACACGATACTCCTAGCATCGAGAATGGAATGTTATTACTAGTAGTAACAGCAGTAGCCAGAGTATCATTACTTTTGCTTTGGTTTCCCAAGCCCCAGTTCCCATAGGGTGATGCAAAGAGACATTATCTGCATCTGCAGTAGGTTGCATTAAAGGAGACAAACACTGAGCTTAGGGATCCTGAATCGTTTATTGTAATAGATAAGAAGCATTCTCCAAGGTTGTTCACTATATAAATCTTTCTGAAAGATAGTCCAGAACAATAGCAGTCAGAACCTCTGCCTGTAGAAATATAGAAGACCCATGGAGAAAATCTCTCAACTGTATTTTCTGATTTTATTTGATAACTTAGAGAATTGTTTCCTAACTGTATTTGTTTTATTTTATTTGACTATGTTTACCTGGTGTTCTGAGAATTCTTAAATGCTCAAAGCAAATAATGTAACAATGTTAATGAAGAATGGGACATTTTCCCCACCCTGAACCTCTATCGATGTCTCCTTGTTTTTGTCACCATTCTAGTAATTCAACAAATTCACACCAGAAAAACAACTTGTTTGGTCCACACTTCCTTGCCTTACTCTCACTCCCTTTTACTTATTAAATAATGTCCTTTCACAATCATAAAAAACATGAAAACCACCCTGAAATCCATAAAATCCCACATGACCATAAAATTGGAATTCAAAATTCCTTGTCTTATTTCCAGGCACCCTGCAAATTCATAAATTTCCTTTCTTATTTCACAATCACTTGAAACACCCTTTGTTTCTCTTCAGCTCTGAACTTCAAGTCCTAGTTAAACACCAATTATGGCCAGATATCTGGAAGATAAACAAAGTCCCTGGGTATCCCCAGTCATAGATACAAGCTGACCAGCAAACATTTGTTCCTGAGTAAAACTGCTCAGTATTCCCACTAAGTTCCTAGATGCACTTGAGAAACCACATATGGGGTGGGTGAGCATGTCAACTGGAGAGTCAGGTGGTGGACGCGCTCTTCACTAGCTACGGGGACCTTGGTTTGGTGATTAAAGCTCTCTGTGTCTCAGCCTCCCATTTGTAAGATGCAAGTGACTACATTCAGCTCTTAGGGTTTGGGAAAAGATTACATGAATTTATCTTACCTAATAATAGACAAACATGTAAATTGACCATACCTCTGCTACGCCCACAGCCAATCAGGAGTGAGTATGCAAATTAACCCAACAAAGATGGTGGGTTAATTTGCATATGCAGGCACCGAGCGGCCGGGAGGGGTGAGACGCCTGCTATGAGGGGGAGGGGGGCGGCGGAGGGAGCTACAGGAGTGGTGCTCCAGCCAGGAGCAAGGTCTTGCAGGCTCCCAGGAGGCCTGGGAGTGAAGCCAGGGGAAGGAAGGCCTATTCTTGCACGAATATTGTGCAATGGGCCTCTAGTAGTTATATAAAACACTGCCGGGCACACAGGTGTTCGACGAAGGTTTGCTGATGAATGAACTTTTCTACCTCATGTGGGGGTCCATCTTACCAAATGCCAATGTTAATAGCATTATTGCTAAAATACTGACATTAACAGAAATATGTAGATAATGAATAGCACATTCTTTGTAATCTGCATATTATTCCTAGTTTGTTCTTAAAGACTGGGGTGGGCAGGGTAAAGAGATGTTAATCTATTCACCCATTAAAATAGAAAATGATTGCAAAAAATTTACTGTATTAGATATATCACATTGACTATTAAATAAGCATTTTCTGCTGTGCTCAAGATTTAACATCAAACTGCTAATTTTGTTTCCTAAAATATTATGTATGAAATTATGACTGGTTAGCTATGACCTTCCACTCTGTACATGGAAAGTTTGGTTTCATGTAAATATAAATCGTTATTGTAAGTGGAAATGTGAAGGTCTTAAAAGTGGTATGATCAAGTTTTATTCCCTACAAACAAATATAGAACAAAAAGAGGTAAATAAATGGCAATGACATTTTGGAATATTTCAAGGGACCACAAGAACAATAAGTGCATTTTGTGTGCAACTGTCTTTGAAGTTCTAATCTCAGTTCATGCCACTAAATCATCAAGGAAGGTTATTTTTAACTTGTTATGTAAAGGCTTTAGAAAAAGAATCAAGGAACTCTCTCTGAATATGAAACGTCAAACAGGAGGTTTTTGTAATTCTTAGTGTACTAAGGTGATCTATGTATGGATCAGAGAGAATTCATCTACCCCCAAATTGTCCCAAATAGCATGAAAAGATTAACAGAATGGAAATGATATATTTTTCTAAATATCTTCTTTGAGATACTGTGTAAGTGGAATCTTTGTGTGTGGCTAAACCACAGTACAGATTTAACTAATTAACGAAATATTGTCCCTGGAAACTAGATGTAAAACTGATTATGAGGCCCTTCTGGGAGGAACACTAGCATCCCTGTAAGTCCAGAGAAGAGCTTTAATACCAGATGGATGAAGGACTCTTCCCTTGTAGGGAAAGTCCAGTCAACTCGCTCCCTATGCAAGTCTTTTCCCTCCCTCTGTTCCCTTCTCTCCTCACTTTTCTCTCGTTCTCCTCCTGTCATCTCTCTCAAGTACACGTGTAGATCAATATGGTCTTACCTTTCTTAATCAAGTCTATCTCTCTATCAAAAATTAAAATTTCCACGGTGTCTTCCTTCACCTGAAATAAATAGCAATATGTATAATATGTAATGTTTTCTCAGCTAGTGAACTTTGTCAAATCATAAGACAACACCGTGATTATAAACACGCTTACTTTGTGTCAGCATGAGAACCCCAGGGCCACCTTTTCTGCAGGAGAGTGAATTTGCTCTTTTGGCACACTGTCCCCCTTCCTTTAATGCTGTCTTGAAATTTTTATTTTGAAAATGGGAAACATAAACGGTTCCATCTCTGCAGTTGAGGAAAGAACAGAAAGATCCAAATTTCTCTCACACTTTCATGTGGGTGAGCCTTGATCTACTTGTTAAAATTCTTGGATTGCTAATAAAAGTCATAATATACCGAATGGTGGTAATTTGGATGAAACAAGCATATCAATCATTGAGGAATGGGCTCATGGCTCTTTATCTGGGCAGAATCATTAAGTAGAATTTATGATATATAATGTATACTATTAAGCAGCTTCCATTAAACTTGCCTGCCAAACTCATTCTATATAGAGGGACATTTCTAAAAGCAAGATGTATGCAAGAGCACCACCTATAGTAAAACTTCTGCATTCATTTTACAATACTAAAAAACCCTAAAGTTATTAGGTTTTGAAGCAGAAAATTTAGAGGAAAAAACATATCAAAGAAATAAGATATTTGGTTTAATTTATAAGTCTAAACCACCTTGAAAATAAATTATATAAAATGTATTCAAATAAAAATATAAATATGCTAAGGCAACTTTTTCTAATTAAGGAAAAGGTACTCTGATTTTACAGATAATTTAAACCATGGGGATAGCTTTTGTTCTAACTTAAATAAATAATAATTCAAACAAAATCGTTGCACTCTTTGCTATTCTTTAAACATTCCTCTGTTGTTGTTTTCTATTAATTGTACTTTTAATAATTGGCATTTTTGAGACCTGGAAACAATAGCTATTTAAAGTACAAATAAATCAACTTCTTTCTGATGTTTAATTTTTTAGAAAACACACTGCCCAAATACTTCAGCATTAATATAAGACAAATGAAGAATGCTAAGGAAATGGTGACTGGTTGTGAAATATCCTTTAGGAGTTGGTATCCACAGAAATTTCATCTTAAATACTTGTTACTTTGACCTAGAAGCTAATTATGAGGGAGTTGAGCCAAAAAGTGAGATGAATAAAAGAAGTTTCACCGGTATTACAGAGTAAGTTGCCAGAAACAGCTTACAAATTATGAATCTAGGCAGAGATGAAAAGTCGAGTCTAAATTATTATTTGACTGTCTCCTTAAATCAATGAAGAGCAAACAATGATTACAGTGGACCTTTAATTTTCAGCTATAAAAAGTCAACGTGGTGGCTGGTTCAACGGGGTTTTACTGCAGGCGTTAAGAGAATCTTTTGCTGCTTTTCCAAAGAGAGTATGCTTTAAAAAAACAAACAAACAAAAACAAAACAAAAGAAACCCTGTAGAAGTGCAATCAATCATTGCTGCAGATCACATAGCTCCCTGACCAAGTGTGGTTGAGCAGGAAACAATCCAGGAAAGGAGGATGCCCCGAGGTAGGTCTCATTGTCTTAGACTGGGGCCCTTTTGCTTTCCGTAGGCCCATTGCTCATTGTGGTGAGGCTGGGTTTTAAGTAGATTCAGCGCTCATCAAGCAAGGTGCCAAACAGAGAGCACTGCAAGCTGTGTTTGCAGAGCACGAGGAGCTGGGACAGCAGCCGCCGGCCCACAGTGCCCTGCGCCCGGGCCTCCTCTCGGCCCTGGGAGGCCCACTTCCCAGGATGAGAGGATAATTCACTGGCGATAGCCCATTCAATCTTCAGCCTCTCGGCTGACGCTGCCAACAGAAGTGCCAATTAATGCCAATTACAATGGTGACTTTTCTGATATGGGCACCTACTCTTATAGGCCATCAAACAGCCATCATCTATTAATGACTGTCAGTCATTACCAATATGGGCGAAGTTTGAACTAGTGACCTAGAGGAGAACTGCTCTTTATCCTACTTCCAACTCCCTGGACCGTCCAATTCCCCTCCCCCTTTTCTTGGCCAATGTTCTTAATTATGGTTTTGTACCTGCATAATGAGTGCGCTACATTTTGACAGTGACAATTGCTGAAACCGTGACAGCAGAAGTGCAGCTACTGCCTGCCATTTAGCAGTCCCTGTCACAGCCTTCAGGCCGGGGAGGCCAGTGCAGACCTTCAGGGGGCACTACTATTTCCCTTGTCATTCAATCGGCTTTTTTTTTTTTTTATTTGTCTTTACCACCGCTTAGAAATAAGAACATTTTTATGCCGGTAAATGTGTCATGGACTTCTATGCAGATGCTGCCATTAGGCCTTTCTTATCTGCTCATTATTTTCTATCGCCTTATGAGACAGAAACTCCCCATACAATTAAATATGCTGCAAATTAATCTGGAAATGCACCTTTCGGGCTCAAAAACGGAAAGCAAGTTAAACACAGTAAACATTCTAAATGATAGAAAAGTCTCAGGTTCCTTTTATAAAACACCCATCTTAACCTTTCTTTCCTTACTGCCAGTAAATCCAATTTGGGGTGCAACTCCTAAATGGCCACTAGCTGTCTGCTGTCTAACTAGAGAACTATGGTGTTTTCAAAGACCCTGAGACTCACCTGACTTAACTCTCAAAATGCACTCAGTCAGCAGTAGTTGGGAATATCTGTTTCAAGTTTGTATTAGTCCTAGATTTGGGAGGGCAGGAGGACTTTAAGAGAAAGAAATTGTTACTAAGTCTCTTTGCTCTATCTTTCAAGGAGCCTGAATGAAAACCCAGCAATTGCTCCACATTCCTCACTCATCAAAAAAAACAAAAGAAACCAAATGGTAGAATAATGTATCAGGCTTCCAACTTTTCTCTGAAAGTGGCACCAAAAGACAACGTGTGAAAAATATTCTGGAATTTCACTTAACTTCTCTACATACACAATATGTTTCCCCCAAAAAATGGTAATTTCTTATAAATGTAATTCCAACACATCAATTTAGAGATCAAGGTTAATCTGTCCTATGCACCTAGTGAGGTGGTAGCAAAATTAAAGTTAAAACTCAAGCCCAAGGCTTTTTTTCACTCTTTGTTGAGGCCATTTATCTCAGAAATCCTAACAACCTTCTCTGGGTCCTCCACATACACATCCCAGGCAGTTCAAAACCTAGACAGGATTTCCCAAATTCACCCCATTTTGCTGGTAAGGAAAGGGAAGCTCTGGGAGGACAAGGCAAACTCCCCAAGACACCACAGCGTGTAACTGGCAGAACCAGGATTGAAACCCAAGTATTGTGGGCTCCAATGAGCAATAAGGGGATGTATTCAGCTAGGTCGGGGTTTCATTCTGCTTTGCAAAATCCTCAGGCAGTCTTTCAATTTTTGAGATTGCAAGTCATTCCAGGTTACCAGATTCAACCAGGCCAGGCAGCATTCGATGCTGAATAAAGGTGGCAGAAAACACTCTGGTTTCCATTCTAGCTCAGCAATGCTAATGCCATAAGGAAAAGAGACTGGGAGGCAAGAAATCCAAGGCTTCCCCACCATGGATCGAGCTGCAACCTGGTCATGTGCTCTGACTGGGAATTGAACTAGCAACGTTTCAGTGCATGGTATGACACCCAAACAACTGAGCCACACCAGCCAGAGCTGGAAAAAAACAATTTTCTTTTTTTGTGTGTTTTTTTTGTTAAGCCTCACCCGAGGATATTTTTCCCCATTGATTTTTAGAGAGTGGAACAGAGGGAGGAAGGGAGAGGGGGAGAGAGAGAGAGAGAGAGAGTGAGAGAGAGAGAGATCCATGTGAGAAACACATCTGCTGATTGCCTCACACACCCCAAGGTACTGCCCTTTACCGGGAATTGAACCTAAGACCCTTCTGTGCGTGGGCCAACACTCTAACCACTGGTCCACACTGGCCATGGCTGGAAAGTCTTTTTTTTAAGTATCAACCTCAGGAAAAAATATCCTGAGATGCCCTTTACCTTGGTAGCATATTTAAAATGACAGAGATTTTTGCAACTTACAAGATTGGGGAAAAAATTAGACCAGTGTACACAGTAAACAGACTATACAAGTCTAGTAAAATACTACTACTAATAATAAAGGCAATCTCGCTCTCCAGCTTCACCCTGCCTTTCCAAATAGTAACTACATGAGCTTGCCTGCAATATGAAGAAAATGTCTCAGAAACACAAGTCACTGGCTTTTGGAAAACACAGGTGGAGCCACCCTCCTACCATGCTGGATAGGCTCAGATACGGTATTTTCTTCCCATGAAATATATTGGCTCAAGAAGCCCTCCAAGTGTTATGTAAAAATTATGTAAAATATTGTAAATAATTCTGAGGATTAATTTTTCCCTAAAACTAAAATGCTAACCCCTGATGTGACAAATCTTCAAAGGGCAGCACCACCATAGCCATGTGAGGCCATTCTGGACCAAATACAAGGAAATTAGCCTGGATGATAACCAATTTTAAGGTCACAGTAAGAAAACATCTAGGATCCAGGGATAATAAATATTACGGGGGTTGAAATGCAGAGTCATGAAAGATTAAAGGAAATAATAAAATGTTTGTGACTTCAGGAAATCTGACCTTGAGGAAATGTGTCACACCCTGGGGAACTCACTAATAGAAAATCCACTACTGAAAAGTAGGCATTATTTGTTGGTACAGCTGAAATCAAATAGCTTCGGATGCTGTGGAAAACTTACATGGGATGCTATGTCAAGAATTTCTGACAAGTGTTCTGGATTAAAAACTGAAGGTATCTTTTAAAAGGACAAAAATTTTAATGTTCCACTCTTGAGGCCAAACAGAAAAATAAATATATGAAACAAGGGAAAAAGAAGGATGGGGATATTTTATTTAAAAACATAATGAAGAAATGGTAACATCAAGAATAAAAAAAAAAAAAAGATGAACTAAGGCACTCAACAAACTAGATAAAATTTAAGACAATGATTAAAAGGTAAAGACTAAGGTGTGTGCCCACTCACAGGATCTAGCAATTTCTCATCTTATAAGACCTTAAAGCTCTTCTCTGACTTCCAAATCGTAGCTGACAGAATTTGTCTCCTTTACCTACATTTTTCTTTCTAAATTTAATTATAGTTTTCTTTCTCTGGCTACATTTGGAATGCCGCGATGTCAATTTCCAAACAGTTTGCATGCAAGATGTTGTTTTATGTAAAGAAGGGGAAAGATTGACAAATCGAAACCAAACAGGGAGGAATTATAAATATTTTGCTTCACTATTGCAGCTTTCTCCATATGCCTCAAATAAAACATTTTCAATAAAGCTCCACTTCTGCAGAAAGCTTACCAACAAAGTAGTCTTTATTAGTATGTAACATGTGTAAATGTAATTAGCTTTCTAAAAAGAAACAATTGAAATATGATGTTTATAGGAAGAAACTAGATGTGTGTGTGTGTGTGTGTGTGTGTGTGTGTGTGTGTGCGCGCGCACGCGCGCAAATGAAATCCGAAACTGCAGAAGCTATTGACAGACTGATGACTGGGTCAGTTGCCAGACACTGGTTAGGGAAGTCAGTGTGAAGGTCACTAATTTCATTCTGTCTTATTTCAACAGGACCTTGAAACAAAGAACACAGCCTTAAATACATGGTGAGGAGGGATGGGTGATTAAACTAGGGCTTTCCTATCAGGTCTGTGTGATTTTTAAAAATAGGAAGGTAGTATTTAATCAAAATATATCTTCTAAATTTTATCTTAAAATGACTGAGAAGGTAAGGAAATTATATTCATAGCAGTAGTGACAGATTTTTAATTTTTCCAATGTTCTTTGTATTTTCCTTTCTATTTGCCAAAACTGCTATAATTTGAAGCAAATCAGTTCAGCCTTTTTTTTTTTTTTTTTTTTCTTTTTAAGTGAATTGTCTGAGGTTTGTGGAGGGTATTCTTTGGGCAGTTTCTGGACTTTACTTATTAATAGGTGCTATGCAGATCTCAGATGCAGTCTTTTGTTTTGTCAACTTCATTTTTCTCATTAACAATGGAATATCCATTTATAATAATAAAAGTGTAATATGCTAATTAGACCGGACATCCTTCCGGACGACCTTCCGGATGAAGCCAGGGCCTGGGAAGCCCGAGTCCCGGGTGCCAGAGGGAAGTCGGTGCTGGCAGCCTGGGGAAGGAAGGCCTACTCTTGCATGAATTTCATGTATCGGGCCTCTAGTCTTCTTATAACAGCCACTGGTAAATTATTATTTTTTATTTTTTTATTTTTTATTGGTTTTAGAGAAAGAGGAAGGTTGAGGGAAAGAGAGTGAAACATCGATGAGAAAGAGAAACATCTATCAGCTGACCCCCACTGGAGATTGGGCCTGCAACCCAGGCATGTGCCCTGACCAGGAATCGAACCAGTGGCCTCTTGGTGTAGGGATGATGCTCAACCAACTGAGCTGTACAAATTATTCTTTTAATATAACTTGTTTAGAGGAGGGGAATAGTATCATACTTGATATAACAGCTGAACACACTATGTTTTATTTGTCTTTCATTAAAGAAATAACTCCAGGTAAACACATACATGGCCTCAACCAGTGGTCGGCAAACTGCAAACCTCGGCTCGCGAGCCGCAGTTTGCCGACCACTGGCCTAAACTGTGTGGTATGAATGAAGTTACTATGCACACTAGAATTATCGTTTGAAGAAGTTGCCTTAAAATCTAAACACTAAACCTTACATAGTAGTCCTCATTTTTAAAAATTTGCTTTTTTAAAAACTGGGAATTTATTTTGAAATATACATTATGCTGTCTATACACATGAACACACACACATACACACACACACAGGACTAAGGGCATCCTATCTAATAAAAGAGTAATATGCAAATTGACCATCACTCCAACACACAAGATGGCTGCCACAAGATGGCCAGCAGGGGAGGGCAGTAGGGAGGGGACCTAGGCCTGCAGGGGAGGACAGTTGGGGGAGACCCAGGCCTGCAGGGGAGGGCAGTTGTGGGGGACCAGGCCTGCAGAGGAGGGCAGTAGCGGGGGACCAGGCCTGTAGGGGAGGGGAGTTGGGGGGGACCAGACCATCAGGGGAGGGCAGTTGGGGGGACCAGGCCAGCAGGGGAAGGCAGTTGGGGGTGAACAGGCCTGCAGGGGAGGGGAGTTGGGGGGGGACCAGACCATCAGGGGAGGGCAGTTGGGGGGGACCAGGCCTGCAGGGGAGGGAAGCTGGGGGCAACCAGGCCTGCAGGGGAGGACAGTTGAGGGGGACCAGGCCTGCAGGGAAGGGCAGTTGGGGGGGACCAGGCCTGCAGGTGAGGGCAGTTGGGGGCGACCAGGCCGGCAGGGGAGGGCAGTTAGGGGCAACAAGGCTGGCAAGAGAGGTCTGTTAGGGGTTACCAAGCCAGCAGGGGAGGGCAGTTGGGGGTGACCGGGCCTGCAGGGGAGGACAGTTAGGGGTGACCAGGCTGGCAGGGGAGGGCAGTTCGGGGTGACCAGGCCAGCAGGGGAGGGCAGTTAGGGGCAATCAGGCCAGCAGGGGAGCAGTTAGGCATCGATCAGGCTGGCAGTGGACTAGTTAGGGGGTGATCAGGCTGGCAGGCAGAAGCAGTTAGGGGCAATTAGGTAAGCAGGCAGGCGAGCAGTGAGAGCCAGCAGTCCTGGATTGTGAGAGGGACGTTCAACTGCCCAGTGGAATCGGGCCTAAACGGGCAGTCAGACATCCCTGTGGGGTCCCAGATTGAAGAGGGTGCAGGCTGGGCTGAAGGACACCCCCACACACACACCACGTGCATGAATTTTGTGCACCGGGCCTCTAGTACATCTAATAAATAGCATGCGAGGAAATTAACTAGTCAAAAAAAAAAGCAGAAGAAATTTTAAAATATTTTACTGGATAGACACAAATTCAACAAATAAACCAAGAATGAGGCAAAAGTATAAAACAGGGCCCCCAAAGCCCTATTCCTCTCAAGTTGACATGGGTTTTCTGTTACTTGAGTCAGCACCAGATCTGAGCAGTATCAAGACATATCCTCCCCACAAGGTATGAGGTCAGGCCTAACCTTTTAGAGACAGTATGGTCAGTCGGCTCTAGAAATATGGTCCACTGTGTGTCTGCCTGCTCCAGGATAGAAAAGAGAGTGTATATGTTTACCTTGGGCTACAGAAACTCTTCTCCATTCAGTAACTCCTCCCAAAACCACCAGTCAGAGGACAACACTACCTGGTGCTATGAACTGAATGTTTGTGTCCTCTCGGAATTCATATGCCGTAACCCTAACCCCCATTGTAATGGTTTTGGAGAAGAAGCCTTTGGGAAGTAACTGGGTCATGAGAGTGGAGCCCTCCTGATGGGATTAGTGGTTCTGTAAGAAGAGACAGAGAATGTATTCTCTCTCTTTCTCTCTGCCATGTGAGGACACAGCAAAAAGGCGGCTGTGCGCAAGCCAGGAAGAGAGACCTCACCAGAAGTAGATCATGCTGGCACCCTGATCTCAGACTTCCAGCCTTCAGATCTGTGAGAAATCAATGTTTGTTATTTAAGCCACCCAATCTATGGCATTCTTGTTTCAGCCTCTCTGACAAAGACACCTGATTTGATACACCAGTGATGGGCTGATTTCTCCTGTATCTACAGTACCCACTTTACCAACATTTTTTTCAAATCCAGGTTGACACCTTCCTCCTCACAGCTGCCAGTCCTGTGTGGTTTCTGGTGTTCATGGGCTGAAGGCTGAGTGTCACTGTTTGCCCTTCGCCTCACTAAGCTCAAGGCTGGGCTTGCTCCAAGTTGTCCCAAGTGTATAGCTCCATAGGGTGTCACCTTGCAGCAATTCCTCTGAAACAATACCGCCTTCCTGCTGTGCAGCTAGCAGACACGAGGGCTCCTGGCATAACCCTTGCCACATAAGAAGGGTAGATACATCTCTGTTGTGTTCACTTTTATGCTGATTCCAGTGAAATCTCACACTTTCTTAACAACCTCTTTGTCTCCTCTTATTCTGCTTTGCCTTAAGAAGCCAGAATCCTTACTAGCCCGACCTTCTTTATGCCCATCGATGGGGTTCACCGCCTCAAAGTCAGAGTCAGGAAGAGTGGCTCAGCAAGACCTGCATGTGAAAATTTCACCCTCTTACTTCTTCTGGCTCTTAAATTCTTCAGATATGGGATTTGCCAACCCACTTTAAATGACAAGACCTTTCCCATACTATTTGTGGAGTGCCAGCTCCCTTAGGCTTTCTCCACTAGACCCCTAACTTTTCCTCTCTTCTGAAGTACATTTTTGTATGACCCCAATAGTGTTCAGTCACCAACTCCCCTGATCATCTAACACAAGAAGGTGGACAGACACACATTGTTGATCTCATAGACTCCATAGCTTTGGGGTACATGAAATAATTTTGCTTCTCATTTCCTTCTGATACTAAGTTATCAGATTGCATTTCTAAGATAGGAACTTTAATCAGTTAATTATCCACATTGTTATTACTTATAAAAATGTCCCTATAGTGGGGGAAAATATTTATTAAAATGTTTTGAAGAAACCTACTCTTTAAAAGTTATAACCTATTTGAAAACTTACATACACACACATGAACAGTAACTATACTAGCGACTAGAACTTATAAATCAGTGTTGATAATCTCTTAAAATGTTTTATTTGAGGCATATTAACTTCACAAAATAAAATTACAGTGGAACTGCTGCTTCATGAACTTCACATATGAGGCATTCGTTAACTAGTATATACCTTGCTTTTCTGAATTAATGCTTAAATGTTTTCATCTAAATGAAAAATACTATGTACCGTAGTATCTGGCCTAAAGTGTCCCTGAAGCTTCAATTGCAACAATCATAATAAAGAATGTTCTTGTTTAATCTACAAAATAAGTACATTTGATTTTAATTACTTGGATAATGACTAAGCAAGTTCATCAGGCACATCCCTTCCAAGAGATAATGAAAGACACAGAGGAGCAAACAATATTCCTGCGAACAGACCATCACATTCTGACTCTGAGGATGACTCCACTAATGAAAATCTGTCTTTGCAAATGACTCATCTTCTGAAGACTGCTCTGAAGATGTTGGAAATCAGAATGATGCATGTGGAAATGAAATTAATCAATATGAAGATGGGGAACAGCAGTCTATCACAGAAGGGCTGTTTGATAATAATGAAATTGAGGAAACAGTCAGTGGTAGAGAAACAAATGCAGCACAGGAAATGTCAATGATAATAATGAATAAGTAACTAATTCTTGAAGCTCAGAGGAAAATTAGCACACAAAGACAAATCATCATCCAGAAAAAAATGGCAAAGACATGCACCTACAATTATTTTTAAGTTTACTCCAAATTTATGGCAGTAAATTTAACAGAAAAGCGGGGGGAGGGGAGTGAAATTTTTCAGAACTTTACATCAATAGTAAAGCTGTAAGTTTTACTGCCCAGTTTGACTGGGACAATCAAGCATAAATAGCAGTGGGAGAGAAGACAAGAAAGTTCTACTGGAGTTCCAGAGAACATTTGAAAATGTCAGTATAGGTTCCATCGTGTAATGGTTAGCACTCTGGACTCTGAAAATGTCAGTATAAATCTTCTTCTTTAATTGACTTGCCTGTTTTTTAATCACATTGTTCCAAGTCCACAGTCCTACCCTAGTCCAGTTTGTCTGTCACAACAGGACAGCTCTCAGTCTCCCTGTCTTCAACTGCTCTAGGTTCAGTCTTTAAAGTGTAGATGTTTTAGGTCTCAATTTCATTCTGTTTATTAACTTCACTTCCCTTATAAATGATGTTGCTTGTAGTCCTAATGGTGAATTTACACATCCATGTAATGCACCCAGATGGATTGTAGTTCCCCTGTGCATCCAGTGGCCAAATGCCTTCAGCTCTGTTTTGCATGCTGTCTAGGAGATTCTTTGCGATTGTGCAAATAAGCTCTTCTCCATACAATAAATATTCCTTTTTCTCACTATCAAACTTCCCACTCCAAAAGAATCATTTGAAACCAAGACTGAGCTTATCCAAATAAGGTATTATTTACTTCTGTCAAGTCCTCTAAATGTTAGGTACACTTGCAAATAGTTCGTATTTGTTCATCTTTTGCTGATTTCACATAAACCTTAGGTTTCTCTTTGTATATTTGTTTTGAACTTTTTTTTTTTTTTACAAACTCAACATATTACATTTGGATGTTATTTCTTTTTATCTTATAACCAGCGGGCAATGTTTTTCTCAGGCTAGACCTTACTGAAGCTATATCCTGGTATTTATCTTTTTTAAATATATTTTATTGATTTTTTACAGAGAGGAAGGGAGAGGGATAGAGAGTTAGAAACATCGATGAGAGAGAAACATTGATCAGCTGCCTCCTGCACACCCCCTACTGGGGATGTGCCAGCAACCAAGGTACATGCCCTTGACTGGAATCGAACCTGGGACCCTTCAGTCCGCAAGCCAACACTCTATCCACTGAGCCAAAACGGCTAGGGCCACATCCTGGTATTTAATAAGCATTATTAAAGTTAAGAAAATTATGTTGAATGGCAATCCTGAAATCTACATACAAATTGTACGTATAATTCAAAAAAGAAGGTTTTGCTCTATCCTACCTAATAATAGAGTAATATGCAAATTGACCACACCTTCGCTACGCCTAAGCCACGCCCACCAGCCAAGCCATGCCCACCAGCCAATCAGGAGCGAATATGCAAATAAACCCAACCAAGATGGCTACAGCCACCGAGAGCAGGAGGGAGGCTTGGGTTTCTGAGGTAACAAAAGAAGCCATCCTGTTGTTGGCCTAAGCCTCCACTCAAGGCTACAAAGTTTCAATTATAGAAGGTGAATTAACTCCAACAGAAATTGCTGCTGGCCGCAGAGCGAGCAGGAGGCTTGGCTTTGCTCCAGGCTACAAAGTTTCAATTGTAGAAGGTAAATAAATTCCAGATATCAGGGCCTCCTCTTGGGTCGCCAAGGGGCATGGCCGGCCTGCAAACCACCACAGGCCCCTCGCTCAGGCCTCCCCATGCCCCAAGGGAATGCCCACCCTTCAGGGCAAACCAGCTGGCCCCCACCCCTGCACCAGGCCTCTATCCTATCTAATAAAAGAGTAATATGCAGATTGACCATCACTGCAACACACAATATAGCTGCCCTCATGTGGTCAAAGATCCTGCCCCATGTGGACACAAGATGGCCACCACAAGATGGCCAGCAGGGGAGGGCAGTTGGGAGGCACCAGGCCTGCAAGGGAGGGCAGTTGGAAGCGATCAACCCTGCAGGGGAGGGCAATTAGGGGTGACCAGACCGGCAGAGGAGGGAAGTTGGGGGCAAACAGGCTGGCTGGGGAGCAGTTAGGCATCAATCAGGCTGGCAGTGGAGTGGTTAGGGAGTGATCAGGCTGGCAGGCAGAAGCAGTTAGGGGCAATCAGGAAGGCAGGCAAGTGATCAGTTGGGAGCCAGCACTCCTGGATTGTGAGAGGGATCCCAGATTGGAGAGGGTGCAGGCTGGGCTGAGGGACACGCCCCCCCCCTCCGTGCATGAATTTCATACACCGGGCCTCTAGTCTCTATATAATTCAACAAAATTTTTAATGAATGAACACCAAATATTTCTTAAATGTGTTATTTTTTAAATTTCTTAAATATAAACATGTATTTGCATTTAAAATAGTTTTGAAGGGAAATAAATATTATTAGAAAGTAGCATTGTCTTTTGCCTCTACTCTCTGCCTGATCCCCTGGCTTGCAAACATTGCAATGCCAGAGTTGCAGGATCAGTTTAGTTTAAAACGTCATCCTGCCCAAGAAGAAGCCCAGGGATCAGGGTCCTCTGAAGGTTCCTCGTCGTATAGATGTTTAGGGTTGCTATCTATTGCACATATCTCATGAACATGATTCCTTAACTCTCATAAAGAAAGACTCACTGGCCAATCAGAAGAACTAGGTAAATGGTGGGAGGAAGCCCAGAGAAACAGTAAGACAGCTTTAGGCTTCACAGGACACTAATTAATCATTTTGGCTAGAAAGTCCCTCTCCCCATGGAGCTTAATGGCTTCCAAGGAATGTTTGGATGAAACATTTCAGCAGATGGATCCAGTACCTACATTAAGATTCTGCCACCCACAGCCTTATGTATTCATTTATTTCTCCATAAAATATTTGATAGTGGGTTGAGGTAATAGTCTGTACTAAGAATGGACTAAAGAAAATGTATAACAACTTACCTCAATTTTTCATAGCTGAGTGTAAACTGAAATGGAGATTTATAATTAATATTATGTCATCAAAAACTCAACATTTCAATTTCATACTTTTTGACTAATGAACCAGGGTAGCAGGAGGACAGTGGCATGCAAGGAATCCCTTATGTTTAGAGAAATAAAATGAACCACATGGCCAAAAAAAAAAAAAAAAAACTTTATAGAACATGTTCCCTTTAGATATTATATTTAAAGTATAGGTTACATAACAAGTGTCATTTTTTGAACACCTACAAGACAGATGTCATTATTCCATTGCCCAGATAAGGAAAGTGAGGCTAAAAGAAGCAAAGTCACCCGAAGTTATTTGACTTGTAATGAGCAGAGCCAGCATTTAGACTTAGGTCTTCTATGTCCAAAGCCCTGGCTCCTTCTAGAATTTCACTTCATTATATAGCACAACACTTGATCAGTTTTTGTTAAAAGGTTATATATACATATCTATATACATAAAAGCCTAAGCAACCGAATGACCGAACGACCAGTCAACCAGTCGCTATGACGTGCACTGACCACCAGGGGCAGATGCTTAATGCAGGAGCTGCCCCCTGGTGGTCAGTGCGCTCCCACAGTGGGAGCACCACTCAGCTGACCGACAGGCACCAGACACTGGGCTCATGGCTGGCAAATGCAGCTGCGGCAGCACGAGCCTTGCTTGCCTCCACGGCAGCACCACCAAGCAGCGGCGGCGGCAGGCACAGCAGGGCCGGATTGAGCAGGAGTGGTGTGGCATCCAGCCTGAACTCAGGTTCCTCCCCGGCTGCCTGCCGCTTTGTGCACTACTACATTCCTCGGGGGATATCAGACTGCCGGTTTCGGCCCAATCCCTGCAAGCTGAAACTGGTAATCCAACATCCCCCGAGGGGTCCCAGATTGCAAGAGGGTGCAGGCCAGGCTGAGTGACCCCACCAGTGCATGAATCCATGCACTGGACCTCTAGTACATATGTAAAAAACAGGTTGAACTTGTAAAGAAGACACACATAGGGAAAAAAGATTTTAAGAACTCAACCTTCTGCCAAGAACAGGCTCTGATAAAAGAACTCAGGCACAAAATATTAGTTTTGTTTCTACCAAAAATTAATAATGATCAACTTTATTTGCAAGGCTTATTGGCAGAGGTTAAAATACATGTTGATAAATTAAGACTATTAACATAGACTGGTAATAGTCTAAACAGCAATTTAGTGACATTGCCATCTTACACTTTAATGAAATGAAAATTTGAATTGATTGTATAAGGAAAGAATCTCTTGTTTACTCTAATCTTAATATTATGGTTGATAATTTCACCAGCAGTCTTGATGAAAATCTACCTGATATAACAACGCCACAGGAAACTAATGATCATAATGAATCTACTTGTCGCTGAAGTACAAAGATAGAGTCTCATAAATCTTTTAAAAATTACTACAAGCAAGCAAGCAATCAGAACAAATTATTATTTTATCATTGTTTATATGTTCTCTACTTTACAGTTATGGTCTTATTTCCTGGGCAAAGTGGTCAAAATACCTTTTTAAATATTTAAACCTTTACTATCTTTACTCCACAGAAACCTCTGAGGATTGGATTTCAGCAACCTTTGTTTAATTTTCATTATGAGATGGCTATTCAATCTTCCCTTTGCTTCTTCATCAAAAGATAATCAAAAGTCAACTGATAAACAATATTAGTATTCAACTCTTAATAAAACATTTTGCCTATTTTTAGGACTTTGCCACTTGATTGTAAATAATTATTCAAATTCACAGTATGCATATATAGTCATGATTTTTTAAAAATCTTTTCTTCCAAAATTGTGTCTAAAAATCACAAGGTATGTTATATTGCTTACTTTATTACTTTAAGCAAGTGAAATGAAAAGTTCAATAAATTACAAAAAAAGTTCCATTAGTCACATCATCTCTGAAGAAAACAAACTTAAAAATAAAACAAAAATGACCAAAGATAGTTACAATCATTTAGTTAACTGTTTCCACTGTAAACTTTTTATTTTTACTAATGGATAGTCCAAATATGACCAATCTATATATATAAAAGCCTAAGCAACTGTTACAATGGAACAACTGGAACAACCAGTCAACTGGTCACTATGATGCGCACTGACCACCAGGGGGCAGACGCTCAATGCAGGAGCTGCCCCCTGGTGGCCAGTGTGCTCCCACAGGGGGAGCGCTGCTCAGTCAGAAGCCGGGCTCATGGCTGGTGAGCGCAGCTGCGGAGGTGGGAGCCTCTCCCGACTCTGCGGCAGTACTGATGAGCGGGGAGCGACAGCGGCAGGTGCAGCGGGCCAGGATGAGCATGAGCAGCGCAGCACCTGGCGCTGGTTCGGGCTCCTCCCTGGCCGCCTGCCACTTGGTGCACTGCTACATCCCCTGAGGGGTCCCGGATTGCGAGTGACTATGTCATAGCTTATAAACTGCTACACCCCACACACAGTTAAATAAGGACGGTGGCTTCTGCAGTATTTGTAAAAGAGATCTGTGGCTGCTTAAGCCTAATTCATCAGAAGAATCTCCAAACTGTCCACATCCTGTTTATTCTACATGGGGGTGTACATGCATTCCTATATATTGGGAGCAGTCTCTTAGATTTAAAAATTAAAACCTGGCAAGACTATTCTAACACTGAAAAAACAGGATGATGCAGCAATGACATGCATGGACTCTGGCTTGCACATTTTGTGGTCAGTTCTGATTCTGACACTTATAACTGTGTGACAAAGCCAATTACTTAACTTCTCTCTGCTTCAGTTTTTCCACCTACAAGATGGGGAAAATGGTACTACTGCCTCAGAAGGATCATGTTATGTACTACTTTTCATAATCAGGGGGAAAAAATGTAGCTGCCCATACAACAGCAAGATGGCCTTTCACCTGTATGAAAAGTATGGTCACTGGTGCATGCAGTGGCCCGGATTGCGAGAGGGATGTCCGACTGTCAGTTTAACTGGCAGTCGGACATCCCCCAAGGGGTCCTGGATTGCAAGAGGGCGCAGGCAGGCTGAGGGGACCCTCCCCCCCCCATGCATGAATTTTGTGCACCGGGCCTTTAGTTTGTCATAAACAGAAACTAAATGCATGCATGTTATGTTCAAATAGGAAGAATAGATTATCAATCTACTTTTCAATGAAAATCAGAATATTTTTTATTATCTGATTACAATATTTAATTTAACATTTCTGAAATCTTAGAATGATGGTGTCATGTTATGATCATTACTTATATGATAAAGAGCATTGAAATATGCTGAGAATCTTCTCTAGCTAGTCCAGTCTTGATCTGGAATGAAGTAGATTTCTTGGGTAGTGTTGTAAAACAATAATACGACAGCAGTCCTGAGAACAGATTTGAGTGGTGAATATATACCTTGACTAACAAAAATAACAGTTTACAGTTTGAGTTCTGGTGTCAAATCAACTTGGGTTTGAATTCCAGCCATGGCAGTTACTAACTACATGACACAGATTAAGTTCCTTAACCTCATTGTGTCTCAGCTTCCTGGTTTGTACAATAAGAGTAATTAAAAATGCAGCCTCAGAGGTATGTTGTGAAGACTTAAAGGAGTTAATGCATGTAATTAAGTAGTTAATGCAGGGTCTGGTACATATGAACCGGCCAGTAAAAATTGGTGTTTTTCTTCTTCCTAAACACACAACCCATGTGTACACTGAAGATTCCAAATGAATTAAAGGTCATGCACATTTCCCTAATCTTAGTCATTCCCACCTTAGTCCATCAACTGAATTATTTTCGTGTACTTTTAACTGGTTCTCCAGACTCCATTCTTGTTCAGCTCTGGTCTATTCCACATTGACACTTAAGAGTTCATGATCTGGAGCCTCAGTTTTCTACCCTCACAAATGGATTATAAATCTAGTCCCCCACGGGGGGGACTCTGCAAATATTACTGTTCAGAGGAATTATGATCTTAGCCAGGAGTGACTTATTTATTCAAAAAAAACACATATCGATGCTTATTAGACATGTGCAAAACAGTATGTAAAGTGCTAGTGACAAAATATCAATGAAAAATGGTCTCTAGCCTAGAAAGAGCACAAAACCGATGTATTGAAACCCTTCGAAGTGTCTGTCCAGTCTTGGCAGTGGCTTTCCCTGCCCAGAGACCAAACTGATTCACAGAGTGGATTTGTACAGACAGACACCAATTACGTGACTATATTCTCCTGGAAATAGTGGATTGGACAGGGCTAGATAAGTAAAATAAAATCAAACCACCAGGTGCACTTCTCCAGAGAATAGGAAACTGAGATCCAGGGACAGCCAGTTAGTCTGGGTAGGTGATTAGAATTGCAAGTCATGTAAATCTTGAGTTTCCATGCATCTCAGTGGCGACAGGGAGGCAGAGAAGCTGGTCTGTAGAAGAAGAATGAATCTGATAAGAAAAAAGGGTGCCTAGATTTCTGATGACTTTTTTATTACTTATTTCAAGTCCCTGCCTGAGCTTGGATATGTTTTTTCTTCTAACAATACCCACTGTGTTTTCCATTACTTTCCAACCAAAAGAACATTTAAAAATATAGGAGGAGAAAGAGAGAAATATAAATCATTGCATTCCATAATATATATATATATATATATATATATATATATATATATATATATATATATATATATATATACTAGAGGCCCGGTGCTCGAAATTCATGCACTGGAGGGGTGTCCCTGAGCCCAGCCTGCTCCCTCTCCAATCTGGGACCCCTCAAGGGATGCCCGACTGTCGGTTTAGGCCTGATCCCTGTGGCATCAGGCCTAAACCGACAGTCGGGCATCCCTCTCACAATCCAGGACTGCTGGCTCACAACCGCTCGCCTGCCTGCCTGCCTGATCACCCCCTAACCACTCCCTTGCCAGCCTGATCGACACCTAACTGCTCCCCTACCGGCCTGGTTGCCCCCAACTGCCCTCCCCTGCCGACCTGGTCCCCCGCAACTGCCCTCCCCTGCAGGCCTGATTGCCCCCAACTTCCCTCCCCTGCCGGCCTGATCCCACCCAACTGCCCTCCCCTGCAGGCCTAGTCCCCCCCCCAACGACCGTCCCCTGTTGGCCTGGTTGCCCCTAACTGCCCTCCCCTGCAGGCCTGGTTGCCCCCAGCTGCCCTCCCCTGCCAACCTGGTCTTTGACCACATGGGGCAGCCATCTTGTGTGAGGGCATGATGGTCAATTTGCATATTACCTCTTTATTATATAGAATACTGTCCATATCATTAACATCAATAAGACAATCACTACTATAACAGAGGCATACAGAACAAGCTTTAAGAGCCTGGCTACAAATAACTGGCTGAGATTATTTTATATAGGAGATGACATTTGGGTTTGTAAGCTATTTCCGCATCTTCTAGATTACCTGTCTTCCTGACAAAGAAGCCTTTCTCCAGCACCCTTACTCTGCTTATGTCCCACTCTAGTTCTATCAACCCAGTCTGAGCATGCTCTGTCACACTCTATTTAACTGGCCCATGCTGGCTTGAACTCCAACATGCAACACGGTAGTTTTAAGAGGGGAAGTAAGTTCTGTTTTTCAGTTACCTGCCCAAGTTCATACAAACTTTAAGAGGTTTCAAACAATACTATGATTCAAAATCCTATGCTTTTCCCACAGTTTTGGGATGGTGCCAATCTCCTGTGGCTAGGGGGACACAGATTAAGAAATTTTGCAGAGCCCTATTACTTATAGGCTTAAGTCCAAACTGTTTGGCATGGCATTCAAAACCCTCCACAATCCGGTTCTAGTCAGTCATTTCTACATATCCCCATATCAGACTCTAAACCAACCCCAAACACACCACCCATTTTCATGCTTCTCATGTTATTCTGTGACAAGTATGGCCTTCACCCCATTTCTATCATCTATCAAGCCTTCTCATTCTATGGATGGACAGACTTCATCATCCCCTACTCTGCCTGACTTAGCACTTAGACAGAAGTTCTCATTCCTCATTAGATTGTGTATGTTTGCCGAATTAGCATTTCTACAGAATCACAGGGAAACATAGCTACCCAGAGTCTGATAAGAGCAGAGACAGTCTTAGAGAGAAAGAAAGCAAATATGATCTGAGGTGTGCCTTAAGACTATGCCAGCAGCAAACTTTTTCCCACCCAAGTATTCTCACTCTATTAGAAACCTATTTCTTTGGGTCCAGCATTACTTGGTCTTCTATTAATAGGAAAACGTTTAAGTAACCTAGGTGTAAATTAATTTGGAATACATTTCCGCTGTGACAAGAGGAACAAAGCCAGGAAAGAAGCGGGTGCGTATGAAATGAGGTATAGGAAGAAAGGGAAGGTCAGAGCAAGGGGACATCCAGACAGCAAAATATAAACTTGGCAGGCCTTAAGAATCGTGCATTTAATTGATTAGAAAAGGAGCCATTGACATCACTATCACTGACACCACCAGGATTTTGTTTCATTCTCTCAAAGAATTCGCGGCAACCGAAGGTTGAAATGTTATTTCCATTGATTTTTAACACGTGGCAACTTGCATTTCCTCTTGCCATCTTGCTGTTGCACTTGGGAAGCCACTGACTAAAGCATTAGTAGATGAGAAAGTCCAATACAACCATTTTGTAAAAATGATTTGATAATGTAGTAGAAGTCCATTCAGATGTTGGTCAGTTGGCACAGGAGATGCTAAATACCCATCATGGAGTTCCCATTGGTACAAACTGCCTGGTGTTCTTTTACACAGCAGGGCATGAAAAGTGATGAGGACTGCAGGGTGAAGGGGAGGAAGGAGCTCGACTCCGTTTTTGTTTTGTCACTGAACCTGGAATGTAATATCAATCACATTGTATCACCTGCATGCGGAGTTCTCCATCTGTAAAATTAGGATAATAACGCTGCTCCTCCTCAAACAGCAGAAATTGAAAAAGAGCTATTTCGGTGCATTAAACATAGGAATTGGCCGATTTTATGGTAAACAAGGTAAAATAAAACATGTCATTCATCACAAAATGGCCGCATGATGTTTATTTTATAAACACGTATGTTTAATCATCTGTAATTTCCTAAACATTTAAGAGGGCATATTGAAAACAGTTTTAAAAACAAAGACACTTCATAGCTCAGATATTTTTAAAAGGTTTGTTTTTATTTTACCCTTTTGTCTGGAATCTATGCTGTAGTTTATGGGTTTAACGGTTACAATTAATAGTCTAGCGCTAGTAAATTATTTTTATGAATGTAAAGAAATGGTCCCGGGCCCTGACTGGGTAGTCAGTTGGTTAGAACCTCGTCCCGATAAGCCAAGATTGCAGGCTCAATCCCAGTCAGGGCACATACAAGAATCGATCAATGAATGTATCTAAATAGACCAGTACACATCCCAGCCAACTGCATGGAGCAAGTTCTAAGAAGCAGGCACCCAGGTGCAGCACATCACATCCACACCAGCCTGCATCGCACCCGTGTTCCGTTGAGTCACAGATAAGCACTGTAGTTCTTCGATTTCAGACCCTGTTCTTTTGGTACATTTTAGGAATATAAAAGGATAATGTCTGCTGGCTGTGTGTAAATTGGACTTGGACAAGATTATAGTCATGAATATCAAATAGAATTCTATGTAAAATACACTTTAAAGTGGAAATATGCATATATTAACCATCTGTACAGAATTACAGCCCTCTTGTCTTTTACTATGTTGGCTATTATAATTGACCAGCTACATTGCAACAGTATTTAAATACTGTAACATTCTAAGAATAATCCCCTTTTCCTATTAGGTCCCTCTAATTTTTTGTTTCTGCCAGCATACTCCATGTCGGTTAACAACTATACTCTTAACATAATTCTAAAATATTGAACTGTATGCTAAATAAGCAAAATATTTTAAGATAATGTCCTGAGGGAATAGTATTTCATATTATAACTCAATATGCCCTAAGGTAATTATTCAGATATCAATATGCAAAAGAGCAGTATGTTGTAGTACCCTATATTTCTTTTTATTTTTGCTTCTTTGTAGCAAGCAATAAATTTCAAGGTGTAAAGAAAAAATATTAAAGGAAAAGTCTGCAGTTGATTTTTTTTTTTTTTCCAACAAGATTGTTTGCCTAGAGAGAGAGAAATTTCACTTGGTCCTTTTCTAATTATTCATGTAAATTAAATTCTACAAGAGAAGAAAAATTCATAAAAGTCACACTTACTCATCTGAGAGGGAGATATGGCATATGAATGGTGCCCATAACCTCGGAAGGTGAAATGTAGAAAATATCACAAGCAACTCCCACATTAAGTTAAGTGAACCAAAAAAAAAGGGAGATTCTTGGTGTGAAGGAGACTTCAAGGATATCCTCCCTAATCGCCTCTTAATAGTCTTGAATCTCCGACACGAAACAAATCAAGAATTCAGAGAACATGGAATTATTAATCAATTATGTTTGATACCAAATGTAAGCACTACTAGACACATTTTAAATTTTAAAACCCTTTTAAATATAACACTTTAAAAAGCACAGAATGTGATTTACATTTTTAAGACATTAATATGTGGCACATCCTAGGAAAAGTTAATGGCATATTTTTTGTATTTTTCTGAAGTCCACATTCTTTCTTCCTCTTAAACCTAATATACATTAAAATGAAATTTAACAATGAATGACTACAGACTTGTATGCCGACTAACAGTCAGTAGTCAAAGTGAACTCAAACAATTCAGCAAATATGTGTTGAGTGCTTCTTGTGTGCAAGGCTTTGTGCCCAGCAACACAGTAGCAAGTCTCATTTGATAGAAACAGTTTAATCAGTCCTTTCACAAAAGGCTTAATCACTGAATGAAAGTATGTCCACCAATCATTGGCATGTCTTAGTTCGAATCTCCTTAGAATAAAGTTAGAAACGGTGAAGGAAGGATAAACCAGAACTGGTGACTGGTTGAATATGGAGAATGAAGAGGGAGAAAACAAAAATAAAACCAAAGATAAAGTGAAGATAAAAACCAAGACAGTGACAGAAATTGGGAGAAATTTGTTAAGACCAGGATGACAATTTAAGTAACATATATGTTGAGCTAGAAGTAAGTCAGATACCCAAGAACAGATGTAATAGAGGCAGCTGAAGGAATTTGACCAGAACTTGAGAGCTCTAAAAGATTGTTTTAAAACATACAGCGAGAAAGAAAGTACCAGGAGTGGGCCATCGGACCCTGAGTTGTGGTCACTCACATCTAGTAAAGAAAAAAAAACACAGGCAAAGGAGGACAAAAAGTAATTGTTGAGGAGATTGTGATAACCTGCAGGATCAAAGCATTGACAGATGAAACTGAGCTAAGGAAAAATTATTGATGCACAAATAAATAGCATCAAGAAGGCTAACAGCTGAGAGGATCACTGACAGGGCCAGTCCCAAAAGATATGCAAACTAGAGGCCCAGTACACGAAATTCCTGCATGGGGGTGGGGGGGGGGGGTCCCACAGCCCGGCCTGCGCCCTCTCACAATCCAGGACCCCTTAAGGGATGTCCGACTGCCAGTTTAGGCCCGATGCTACATGGGGGATCTGGCCTAAACCAGCAGTCGGACACCCCTCTCACAATCCAGGACCCCTTGGGGGATGTCCGACTGCCGGTTTAGGCCCGATGCTACATGGGGGACCTGGCCTAAACCAGCAGTCGGACACCCCTCTCGCAATCCAGGACCGCTGGCTCCTAACCACTCGCCTGCCTTCTTCCTTCCTCCCTTGCTCTCTTCCTTCCTTCCTTCCTTCTTTCCTTTTGTTTTTTTCCTTTTATTTTCTTTTAATAATAGCCATTCTAATGTGCATGAAGTGATATTTCATTGTGGTTTTGATTTGCATTTCCCTAATGATTACTCAGGTGAGCATCTTTTCATGTGCTTATTGACTATCTATAATAATAAAAGTGTAATATGCTAATTAGACCGGACAGCCCAACAACATTTGGGAGGAAGGGCCTTATCGCCCCTAATTGCTTGCCTGCTTGCCTGATTGCCTCTAACCCCTCTGCCTGCCTGCCTGATCATCCCTAACCACTCGCCTGTCTTCCTGATTGCCCCTGACCACTCTGCCTGCCCGCCTGATAGCCCCTAACCACTGGCCTGCCTGCCTGATCACCCCTAACTGCTCACCTGCCTGCTTGATCACCCCTAACCGCCTCTGCCTTGGCCCCCACCCACTGTGGCGGTCATCTCTGCCTTGGCCCCCGCTGCCGCAGCTTCATCCAGAAGGTCGTCCAGAAGGACATGCAGAATGACATCCGGAAGGTCGTTTGGCTGTCCAATATAATTAGCATATTACACTTTTATTATTATAGATGGTCAATAAGCACATGAAAAGATGCTTACCTGAGTAATCATTAGGGAAATGCAAATCAAACCACAATGAAACACCACTTCATACCCATTAGAATAGCTAGTATTAAAATTTTTTAAAAAAAGGAAAAAGCAAAGAAAAGGAAGGAAGGAAGGAAGGAAGGAAGGAAGGAAGGAAGGAAGGAAGGAAGGAAGGAAGAAAGAAAGGAAGGAAGAAAAATTGGAGAGAATGTGGAGAAATCTTAACCCTTGTGCATTGCTGGTAGGTATGTAAAATGGTGCAGTCACTGTGGAAAACAGTTTGGCAACTCCTCAACAAGTTAAACATATAATTGCCATATGCTCTAATAAATCCACTATCAGGTGTATACCCAAAAGAACTGAAATAAAGGATTTGAACAAGTATTTGTATACCAAGGTTCATATAAACACTATTAAAGATAGCCAGAAGGTGGAAACAACACAAATACCCACCAACAGATAAATCGAGAAACAAATTGTGGTATATGCATATAATGGGATATTATTCAGCCTTAGAAAGAAATAAAATTCTGACACATGCTACCACATAAATGAACACTAAAAACCTTATACTAACTGAAATAAGTCAAACACATTTGTCCTCTGGACAAAAGTTGCGTGATTCCACTTATGTGAGATACTTAGAATAGGTAAATTCATAGAGACAGAAAGTAGAGTAGAGGTTTCCAGGGCCAGGAATGGGGGTGAAGAATAAGAAATTTTTGATAGGGATAGAGTTCTATTTGGAAAAAAATTCTCATGATAGATGGTGTTAATGGTAGTACAACATGGTGAATGTATTTAATGTCATAAGATACACTGAATTGTATACTTTCCAATATTTAAAATGGTAAGTTTTATGTTAAATATATTTCACAACATTTAGAAAAGTGAGGGAGAAAACAGATCAGCAGAGCTGTGAGAGGAGAAACCAGATTATGGCATTGTGGAGGAAGTGTCCAGGAATGAAATGGAGTTTACACGTGACCCTCATTTGAGAGGTTGGTATACCCACCAAACATCATGGTGAAAGTATAAACACTGTCCTCAAACAGAGAAAATGATAAATAATATTCTTTATAAATAGGAAAGGAGATAATTCCTACCAGCTAAGTCATTCCTTTTCAACCTTTGCGGAGTTCCAGGCTCTGGACATACAGACAATAATTTGTGGTCTCTACATTTAAAGGTTAACTATCTGTTGGAGAATCCTGAACTGAAATCAATTTTATTTATTGATCAAATCAATTGGCATTCATTGAGCACCTACTGTATACACCAAACCCATAGCTAGTCACTAGAATCACTGGAGGTTACCTAGAAAAGCAGGCCGCTATCAGCAAGGTGAGGCTTCAGAACAGAAAATCCCTCTCTCCTTACTGAACTCTCATGAAAGGATCCTCAACACAGCTCCAAGGCCATTAAGACTTTTATCCCAACAATCATAATAAAAAATTTTAATTTACATTTGACTCAGAAAAGTAGGACACTAACTCAAATTCCTCCTTAGTTTCAAATGTCAAGGAAAAAAAAAAAGCTCATGAAAGATTCTATTTTTCACTTTTACTTAAGACTGGTAAAATGATTCAACAATATATTTTAAAAATCAAAATTTAAACTGCTGTGAAATTAACTGAGCTAAATACTTCCTACCTAATACCTTCTCTCACCCCTACAACAATCCTATGAAGTAGATTATGTCAAATATTTAAAACGTTAAATTCAACATAATAATAAATAGCAACAAAGAGTAAAACATGCCTTTTTTTTAAGAGCCTTCAGCAATTCATGGATCAGAAGAGAATAGTGATCTCAGCTCTATAGAGTTAGTACGCCAATGTACTCTATTAATTACTTGTTTTCAAAATCTAATTGATTTATATTTTTTAAAATATTTCTTATAGGTGAAAATGTAGGAAAATTATACTTTTTCATTCTTTTTCTTTGCATCTTATGATTTTAGTGGTAGACACTGCCTTCTAAAAAATCTTGTATTCATTAACTAACTTGTTTCTGAACCATTATTATTTATGTACTCATTTCTTGAACATCTACTATATTAAGCACTGTACTTGGTGCTTGGTAAGATTTTTAGGGGCGGGCACAGAAAATGGAAACAAAAAAAAAATAAAAAACTCAGTAAACCCCCCCCCCTTTTGAGTAACACCCAGTTTAGTAGGAGATATAGGCATATACAATTATTTATAATATCTTATATAATAAAAGCCTAATATGCTAAGTGTCCAACCATTAGACCAGTCGCTATGACACATACTGCCCACCAGGGGGCAGACGCTCCGACCAGTAGGTTAGCTTGCTGCTGGGGTCTGGTCCATCGGGACTGGACAAGATGGGCCGGACACATCCTGGAGCCCTTCTGGGCTCCCTCCCCAGCTGGCCAACCTCTCTCATCCCTCCCCGGCCCCAATCATGCAACGGTGGGGTCCCTCAGCCTGGCCTGCACCCTCTTGCAAGCCGGTTTCAGCCCAATCCAAGGCCAGGCCGAGGGACCAAGCCTCTAGTTTATAATAAAATGTGAAATAAGCTGTCATATAGATATGCAAGGGACTCTAGGAGCCCAGGGAAAAAGTAACTAATCACCTCTCTGAGTAAGGCATCCTACTAGATCTCAGAGGCTTCCAGAATATGAAAGAATTTCTCCCTGCCTTCCAATAGCTTATAATTCTAATGAAATTAAATATATACACAAATAACTACAAACCGAAGTGGTAATTATAAGCCCCACTACAGTGACACAAAAATATAAGTTCCTAAAATTGCCCTCCCATCTGACTAGAAATGATAATAATACTGCCCTTTATGAAATATTTTCCAAGACTCAGGCACAGTGTAGAAGTCTTTGTATACATAATTTTCAAACTTATGGGTTGAGAATTGTAGCAGACTCATTCTAATATGGCCCTCAATGTCCCTGCCATCTGGTACACTCTTATATGCTTCTCTTCCCCTTGACTGGGAGCAGAGTGTGTAAAGAACAGAAGACTATGAATAGTGCATGTGTGCATATAGAAAGATAGGTAGAGAGAGATGTAGATGTAGATACAGATATAGGTATAGATAGAAATTATTGCTAGAGAGATAGAGATAGATGTGCACATACTAGTAGACATACACATGAAAAAGAAGCAGAGAGCCCTAGGATGATGTAAGAGAAAAAGATATAAGATCAGATAGCTTTAATAGACATTATGGTTGACTCCTCAACGTCCTTTCTCTCCCAGGTAATAGCCTAGAGTAGACCACCTAGACTAATGAATTCCCCCTGGGAACGAATATTACTCCAGGGAATAGTCATTTCCCATCTTGACCTAAGCATATTAAAGGGGAGAATTTATAGTCCTATATAGGGTGAGGTTTCTAAATATGTCCAAACTACCATGTAGCAACATTGACCATTAGCAGGCATCATGCAATCATCAGTGAAGCCAGTCTGAGAACAAAGCCAACTCAAGCAGGTGGGAGAAGAGAAGAGTTCAAAAGAAAGTAAAGTCACAGCCCTGACATGCTTTATCTAGATTTCACTCTCCTCTGAGCTTCTTAGTACATAAAATTATGTATTTTCTTGGTGTTTAAAACCATTCCTGAAGACAAAATCTTTCTGACCAATACAATTGTGTAACTAAGACAATTCAAATATTGCAGGCAAGGCAAATATAAGAAAACAAAAATGGGCTTTACTAGATAGGTAGACTTTGTGATTATTTACTCCCACCTCACATTACCTGAATGAGGATTACATATTCCTGTCCCTTGGCATGGGACTTGCTCATACCTCCTGTGACAGGAGTATATATTCTCTCTTCATTATGAGTAGGCAATGGACTATGAGTGTATATAGCCTCTGTTACATCTAAGCAGATACTTTGAGGGGAATCAAAGTATCATTAGTTTTCTTAATTTTTTTATTGATTTGAGAGAGAGAGGAAGGGAAAGGGATAGAAAGATAAAACATCAATGAGTGAGAAACATCAATCACTGCCTCCTGCATGCCCCCTACTCGGGATCTAGCCTGCAACCTGGACATGTGCCCTGACTGGGAATCGAATCAGTGACCTCTTGGTTTATGGGTTGATGTTCAACCATTGAGCCACACCAGTCAGGCTCTATTAGTTTTCTTATCATTTTCATCTGCCACGTCCCAAATTGGGGCTGCCTCTCACCTGGGTTCTGACAAGTAGAGAGACAAGTACAAGAGCCCATGAGATTTCAGAAAAGAGAGCCATAGAAGCAGCAGCCAACCCATGGCTAACAATATATTGTTCGGCGGGGGGGGGGGGGGGGGGGGGGGAATCATATTTTAAGTGACTAATAGTTTTGAGTTATTTTCTTACTGCAGCAAGGCTGACTTCTAACACCCATGAAAATCTTCAAGAAAGCCATTTTCTAAATGGGTTATGACAACAGAAAAATTCCAAAGGATTATGAAATGAAGGAAGGAAGTTTATCTTCCTAACAATGAGAAAATCCAGGCTAATATACAAACGTCATAATTTTGAGGAATCCATCAGAGTCACAGCCAAGCAAATAAACTAAATTCCTAAAGATGACAAGCCCCTCCAACGAAAGGTCTGACACACAGACTGTTTCACATGTGGCAGAGCGTGGAGGGAAGGGATGGTGGCCACAGACAGGAGTACGAAGTAGGTGGAGGAGAGTAGGAGAGGTGGACGCAATGAGCTTACCCAATTAACAGTAGTAAAAAACACAAAGAAAGCAATGTCTACGATTAAAGAGAGCACCTCACTGCTCTATCAAGTTCAAGTTTCTGGTTTAAACAGATTTTAGTCATGGTTATTGGGAGAACTTACACAAGGGATTTCCCAGCCACTGACCTTTGAATAATCAGAGAAAATGGAAAAGAGAATGTTTAAAGAACAGATGAGAAGAGACTGGGGCGGTGGGGATGAGTTACAATTGCCAACAAGAGTAAATAAATTCTGCAAATTCTAAACCAAGACTCTTGACAACAAATCTAAGTAAGAATCCACAGCAAGTGACTAAAGGGGTGTTTGGGATCCCTTAGAAGATAATGTACCAGTAACTTCACCAAGAGTAAGAGTCACCTCATTTCTTTCTTGAATATGATATTATTTGGTCAGCAAAATCCATCGTCATTGTATATTTCAGCTTTTATAAGGCTTCTGACAAAGTCTTTCATGAGATTCACTTGCACAAGATGGAGATATATAAACTAGAATAAGTGGAGAACTACAGAAATTTGAGAGTGTAGTCCCTAATATAAAGAGATTCCAGGGAAATGACTTTGTACGGAAAGAGGCTACTCAACTAGTTTAAGAAATTAGTCCAGTAACTATCAGAATAAGCTTCATAATAATAGTAACAATTTACTTAGTACTTCCTACATGCCAAGTATGGTGGTAAACACTTCTCAAATTATCTTTTTTAGTCTTCACCGCAAATCGTTTTAGATAGATATTATTTTCCCCTTTTACAAACAAGGACACTAAGGTTCAGAGAAGTTAAGTAATCCGACCAAAGGTGAGGCAGCCAGCAGGTGAAAGAATGGAGATTAGCAGCTGAGTCTGAGTCCAAGGGTTGTGCTCCTAAATACTATGCTGTACTTGGGATAATGCTGGGCATTTCTTCAAAATACAACAGAGTAGCAGCAGGCTCTGTGGAGAGCCCAGTGCAGACCTGATCTGAGTAGGGAGGAGTCTAGAGAAGAAGGCAGCAGTAGAAAGCCAGCTGGTATCAGGCAGAAGAGATGATGAGCGGAATGCAAGGAGCAAGGGAACAAGAGAAGAATTGGAGGAGCTTGATGGTTGCTGAGATGGAGAGAGAACAGGGCGCTAGGAACTGTGGTTAATGAAGCCGACTAGAATGATGGTGTGACTAATTTTCTTCTAACAAAGACATTAGAAACTGCACCTCCGCGCACTCTGGTGCCCATTCCAGTTGGCGCTTTCAGTATTGCTGGCGGGAAATAAACAAAATGATTGATAGACTCTTAGGTGCTGATATAATAGACATTTATACAACACTCTCCTTTAATTACTTTTAATAATATGATTACTCTTTATAACTTCCTCATTAAAATATTTGGGGTTCTTCACGAATAGCAAGTTTTCTTCACTAATCAAACAAGGAAAAACATGATATAAACTTTAACACCGTAAAAATGTGTACTCCCTAAATATTTCTTTTTTCTACGCCAATACATCTTCAAATAATGACAATATATATAAACTTTTAAACAGTAAAAAGTTTATCTGTTGTTGTCAAGCATCACAGTGAACTATGCATAGTAATTGTTCCAAGCTTAATGTATAGTAATATCTGGTATTTAAATAACAAATCTGGAATTTGGGAAAACTATTGAAGTTTATGAAACTAAGTAAGAAAAGGTCCAAAAGAGACATCATTTTTAAAGTTCCTGTGATAAATACAAATAGATATTAATATAGTTATATAATACAAGGATAGCACTGTAAATGGGGAGTTAATAGCATACTGCTTGTGTGCATTCTAATGTGTGTGAACTTGACAAATTTTGAGTCCAAACAGTGCAAAGAAAATGCAGTTTTTATCTAAACCAATGAAAACAATTGGTCAGCTGCTGAGTCCAAGGAGAGTCCAAAGTTTTCTATCATTTATAAGCAGTCTCCTGCCTTAAATATAAAATCATTGGCTTACACAGTGAATCATTATAAATCTCTCACAAGCTTTTAAACCAATCAGTCAAGCTTAGAATGCAGTGATTTGGAGAATCATAGCTCTGAGGCTTTGGGGCCTCACTGTGCAAGGGTAATAAATGTAAATGATTTCGTAACTTGTAGAAACATAGGTCAGTTCGCTCTTTACCTCCCAAGGAGCAACTGGCTTTGACAAAGGAGGTTTACCTTGATCCTGAGGAGGGTGGGGAGGGAGGAGGGGGGAGGAAAAATATCTGTTATGTCATTTTCTTTCCTGAGTCCTAGAAGAAACAATACTAACAACAACAAAAAAGCAGTTAATCTGTTAAGCATACAAAACTTAGAAAACTGCCACTTAGAAATCTGGATTCCTTCTGTAATTTGTAGCATACTCAGTGAGAAAGAAGCTTTTCTAAGGCAATGTTCTCTAAGTGATGTCATTTACCTAGTTTTCCCTGCTCCAAGCAAAGAAACTTAATTACAACAATCAGAGAATATTCATTGAGTGTCACTGTCACCCTAAAAAAAATTATTTTGTAGTCTTATAAAATCCAAATTTGGAAATAAATCCTATGCAGAGTTCGGATGATTTTTTTTTTTCATTTCAAACTTCGTTTCATAGAGAAAGCAAAAGGATTTACTAAAAATAGTAACAACATTAAGAAATGAGAATATATACATATTAGCATAGTTAATTAAATCTTAATTATATACAACAAAACTATAAATGATATGAAGTGAGGTTGTGATCAGACTTATAATTTCTCCTCACTAGAAACCTGCTAGCATCTCTTAACCCAAACAGGTTATAAAATAGTCCTGCTTTGGGTCTGATCTGGCTCTGTCATCTTGTGCTGTTTTAGTTCTATTAATGTTCTTTGTGTCCATGATATTCTTGTCCTACTAGTGTCATCAGTAAGGTCTTGTCGTCACAGTGTCAGAACATTGATTATTTAGTCTTTGTTTCCTTTCTCAATGTTCAGGTTTTAAATAAACAAATTCCTCAAACTGCTTTGCCAAATTCTTTCTACTCATCACCTCTGCTCTCTGGAGCCGCTCTGAGCCCTGGCGTCCACTTCCACACCTTTTACATTCTTCACCTTACTGTAATGCTGAAGCAAAGAAAGCAGTTTTGATATCCTGGCAGTAGGATTCTTAATTAAAGTCCAACCTGAGGAAAAAAGTCTGGCTACTCCACAATGGGGAGAAATGCAGACCGCATGAAACATTCTAATATAAAATATCTTCCCACCACCCCTTCTCAGACCCTGCTATAGATGTTTGAAATGTGCTTCTATTTAACTATTGTGCACTCAATATGATATAAGCTAAACTTATAAATACTAAAGGCTAAAAACTATAGATTGATTTATTTAAGCAACGATTTCTATTTTAACACTTTATTTTGAAGGACATTTTCCCTTTTTTATAAACATATTTTCTTAGAATTTTAGATTATGATATTAAACAGATATAGTATCATCATTCATGTACATCTATGAATCAAAGGTACTTTTTACCCTTTCTTTATTGAGGACTCTTTCTGCACCCCTGCTTTGACTTTTATTAATCCCCTTGTCTATACTGTATTTTACACTTTATGTTGTATCTATTCCAATCTTTTTATATCCAGCTAGCACATCACTTCCTTCATGTAATCATATATAATTATTTTTGTTTGTACATCTCATATTTCCTATTTAAAACGCTATAGCAAACACACAATTAACACATAGGAAAATATTGCTTATTTGTTGATTTTGTACATATGTTACTCTTATCACCCCCAAAGACTGTATCTCTTAAATGTGTGTATTTACCACAATATTGTGATGAATAAATAAAGAGGGATTGGTTGACAAGTGGATTAAAAAAAAAAATGTATTGAACAGCCCAGCCGATGTGGCTCAGTGGTTGAACATCGACCTATGAACCAGGAGGTCATGGTTTGATTCCAGGTCAGAGCACATGCCTGGGTTTCAGGCTCAATCCCCATTGGGGGGGCATACAGAAGGCAGTCAATCAATGATTCTCTCAACATTGATGTTTCTGTCTCTCTCTCCCTCTTTCTTTCTCTCTGAAATCAATAAAAAATATTTTTAAATGTATTGAACATTATGAAGGAAGGGGAAAATGCATTATGAAATGCTGATAAAAAATTGAAATATTTTAGACATACCTAATATTTTGTGATCCAAATTTATTTTTTTAATTATGAGGATGCTAAAATGAGAGAGCTCAAAACTTGGAAAGGTACATTTAATACAATGGAGGTAAGTTCTCACAGCAGGCACTGAACTATGAAATCCTACATTAAGAGGTGATACAAAATGAAAACAAATGAGGTTCATAAGGAGTTTGGATCATTTAATTCATGCAAGAAGCATAAATAGCTAATGTTTACACAATTCTTATCACAAGCCAGACTGAGTCAAGCATACTTATTATGCCATTTGATCCTCACAAGAAGTTAGACCTTTTATCACCCCTCTTCAATAGATGAGGAACTTGATGTACCAAAGAGGTTAAAGAAGGTAACCCAGAATGTATTGAATTCTTATTTTCCACAAAGGCACTAGGCTGCAGAGACAGAAAACACAAGAGTGCGATCAGTGCAATGTGAGAAGTGACCTGGGACCACCCACTCACTCAGACTGGGGAATCAGGGGCGACTTCCAAGCGAAACTGATACAGTTGACAGTGTGTTAACCAGGCAAAAAAGGCAAGAGAAGGGCATTCTAAGAGAAGAATAAGCATGAACAATTCAAGGCAATCCAAGAAAGCATAACATGGTCTGCTAACTGCCAGTAGCTGATGGGACTAGAACCTCAAGTAACAGGAAATAATGTTCAAGGAGACTATAATCCCATAATGGTGTGCACATGCATGTACTTACATATACAAAGGAGTATTTTATCATGAAGTAAAGGTCTTGGAAAATTTTTTGCTCAGTGATGTTTATATTGGTTTGGAAGCAAAGATAGATCAAATAACCAGAGAATAAAAAATGAGGTATAATCATATATCACAAATGATTGAGAGAAAAAAAATCAAGGGAGTGGTAAGAGTGGAATATGATTAGAGTAGGAGGAGACTTTTTGGAGAGTTAGGTCCTGAATTAGCTGAAAGGGGCCATTTAGGACAATGTGTACATGAAATTTAAAAAGAGACATGCATGGTTGAGGTGTATGAATATATTCCTCTCCAATAAATAAGTTTTTCTTGATTTGCTGTTAAGACTATAACAGAACTTAACATATTCAAGGCACAGAATCTAGGATGTCATACAGTAAATCTTCATTTCTGTAGAAGAGACAATACCACCTATATTAAAACAGACTTTATTTTTTTAAACATTTGTAATAATGGTTGCTTAAAAGTGATTATGAACAGAATACAATTAATTAAAAACAAGCAGAAATTGACTGAATATTCATTCAAAAGCAATTTAGTAGAAGCAAAAATTTTAAGAATAAGGTAAAAGACTTTTTATCCTCATCAGAGGATTTTTTTATTATTATTATTGATTTTAGAGAGAGCGGAAGTGGGAGATAGAGAGAGAGAGAGAGAGAGAGAGAGAGAGAGAGAGAAAGAGAGAGAGAGAAAAACATCGATATGAGAAACATCAATTGGTTGCCGCTCGCACAGGACGATGCTCCAACCAACAGAGCCACACCAGCCAGAGCAGGTAAAACATTTTTAATAGTTCTACTAATTTCACTTTATTTCCTTATTTTTTCTACAACATGAACTACAAATAAAAAATAGTTTGTATATTGGTAAAAAGTATTTATTGGTGTGTGAATAGTTGTGAATTTTATTGTTTATTAAAATCTATACTTTGAAATACATTTCTTAAATTATATAAATTATTTACATAAGTATTGTAATAATAGTAAAATGAATAACATCAGATACTGAAAAGTCTATCAACTCTGTTTTCCCAAATATATACAAAGGGAAGTGGGTTCAAATAAGATCTGATGAAAGGTTATTGTTGAATATAAGCAAAAATGTTGGCACTATGGTAAAATAACATGATGAGCTTATAAGAAGTTATGGAATGACTTTTTCTGAAAATCTTCTGCCAAAATAATTTATTTTTTAATTGAATAATTACTTTTCTGAAAGTAAAAGGCATGATGAAATGATTGTCCAACATCCATCAGAAGTGATTCTAGTATTATCTTCTCCGCGTACACACGCATGTGTGTGTGTGTGTGTGTGTGTGTGTGTGTGTGTGTGTGTGTATGTGGAAATAGACCAAATGAATCCCAGTATTTTTTAATACCTGTATTTATATTATTGGTAAAAGCTATTTGTGTACTAAATATTCCACTAAAGTTTTCTTTCTGTGCATTGAGTTTTAAATCTCTTGGTCAAGTTTCGAAACATGATTATGCACAATGATCCAATTACATCGTTTATGAGTTAATTTATTAACATTAATTATTGTTTATGTAAAGGTAGAAAATGGGATCTTGAAAAAACTAAGTTTAAATATAATATCACAGAGCCAATATTTCAGCAGTAACATGAATCAGGTAATAAATAGCTCCCTTTGATCATTGTTTTAAAATCTCTTGAACCATGCTTTGATTAGTTCTATTTAATATTTAACATCTGGTTAGTCAATTTCAATCTGCAGGAAACACTGCTGGAAAAATTCTATGCTGACTAAATACATTTATAATACTACAAAGCTGACATGTAATTGATTTTAGTTCCCATAAAAGGATTATGTTAACTTTCCTAATCTATATATTTGTATTTTGTACAGTCTAGTGAATTTACACCAGAGATGCTAAGTTTTTATTTCTTATCAATATTTTATATAAAATTGATAGGATTATATTTTAGTCTAAGTACCACTTTCCAATTTTCCCTTTGAAAAGAAAATAACATACTAAAAAATATTACTGCACAGCTGTGACACTAATACAATAGAGGCTGACTGGCTGGCTACCGTACTTCTAGTCATTGAAAGGCATAAGGTAGTGAAACATTTTTTATAGGTTATCAGGCTCCAGAGAGAGTTTTAGATTTTTTTTAAAGGATGTAGCTCTGGGTTTGCTCTTTTTTTTTTAAGTATTGTCTAACTTAGGAAATTAGGAATTTTCTCATCACTAGATTAAATGTGGCAATGTTTGCAAAGATTTGATAGAGCTCATATTTTAGTTATTAGTCATTTAACATTATTTCATATTATTGTATATTAAAATACAGAAGTATGCAAAATTTATAATTAATATCCATTTCCAAGAAGGCTCTGAATTTTATAAGAGAGAAGTTTTGGTTTTATCTTTATAACAGTCTCAACCAACAGAGAAGTTAAATTTTTAGATAAGTAAAAATTACCTTTTCTATTTGATTTCAAACACCATTATATTGAAAATTGGTAGGTTTTCTTTTAATTTCAGGATTCAGATTCTTCTTTGTATTTGGGGTGGGGTGGGGAGTACAGTCATAATGTGATATAAAAATTGGGAAGACAATATCCTAATTTTCTCTACATATGGTCTGCCATTATAATTGTAATAAGTTAGTAAAGCACTACATTATGAAAAAAAGAGATATTTAAAGCAAACTAGAAGAGTAATGAAACTTTTTTCTTTCTAAAGAAAAAGTCACCAAAATTGCAACCTGCCAGTGAATATGCTAAAGGAAATAAAGATCTGTTTGCAATTATAATGTCTGGCTATCACAGCTCTACCCAAGTTTCCCATAAATCTTCAATAAACCATGTCTTAGGTATTCCTAGTGCTTGGACCAGTACTGAGCACACACTTGATAAATAAATACTAATATATTAATATTGTGCTTGATAAATATATATTAACAAATAGAGTGCAATGATAGAATGTATATAGGAAGTAATTCTTTTTTCAAATGCACATAGTACAGGCTAATTTAAAGAGGGTTAACAGATATCAGTTGTTTAAATTCAGCACTTGCATTCTTCTAATACAATTATACAATAATGCTAAAATAAAACTGATGATGTTGCTGAAATAAAACCAGTTTTTGCTGTAATAACTTTGGCTTTTACTCTGGATGAAATGGGAAACATTGGAGAGTTTTGAGCCATATAATGGCATAATCTGGTAAAGCTTGAGAATAGACTAATGGAAGCAAAGATGGAAGTAAAAAAAAACAGTTAGGAGACTAATGCAAAAATCTGGGCATAAAATGAGGATGACTTGGACCAGAGATCAAGTGAAGGAATTAAAAAGTGATTAGATTCTGCACACATATTTGGAAGGTAGCAAAGAGAAGATGTAATCCAGAAGAGAGAAAGGAGTTGTAGATGACTCCAAGGACTTTGATCTGAGCACATAGAAAGGTTGAGTTTGAGATGCTTATTGGACATCAAGTAGCGACTGTCCTCAGATGGACATAGGGGTCTGGAGGAGAACCACCAGCAACTGTGAAGATTATTGGACATGAAAGGTCTGAGAAGTCTCACTCTTCTCACAATTTTACCTCCATGCCTGGGGCAAAGGTCATTCAATATGGCCAAAAAGCTTACAATTGGTTAAAACTTGGAGATTCAGGAGGATACTATATTCACCTTAGACTATAATGGCTATGAAACCTCAAGAGAGGAGAGCAAAAGAAAGCAGGCATTTTTGTACAGTTCACTCTCCCTGACATCTTGTGGGATTTCTGGAAGTGTATAAAATGGCAAATACATTTGTTGTAATTCCATTTCATTTTAACAGTATTTATTGAGCGTTTGTGATGGGATGGTTACCAAGGGACTTACAAATTAAATAGAAATCCCATAAATTTTGAAAAATATAAAATATTATGGCTCTCAAGATACCCATAGTCTAAAGGGGAAATATACACAAAATAGGAGATATGCTTTGACGGCAGTGGTTCTTAAGCTTTAACATGCTTAAAAATCTCTGCAGGGATTCTTCTGGTAAACCTGGAGAGGGACCAAGTGTATTAACAAAATTCCATGTTGTTCTATTTAGTCTGTAGCTCTAAATAATGATACTTTTAAATATACACAATGAAAATTATGCTTATTTATTTATATGTTCTAGGTCTAGCCCAGATATACAGTGGGGTCCACCTGTCCCTTCAGACCTAAATAAGACCAACCCTATGGAAGTCCGAAACCCAAAGATTTCTGTGTATTCTGAGGAAGTAAATTTTCAGTCTTAATTTCAATTCTGCTTCTCCAATATCTGCTTCTATACATACTGTTTCTTCTCCTCACAGTTTTCAGAGATGTGAACCTTCCTTCCCTAGCATACCATTCTAGAGGGGAGAGAGAGAGGGAAAGAGAGAGAGAGAGAGAGAGAGAGAGAGAGAGAGAGAGAGAGAATATGCTAAAGTTTTTTGTTTGTTTTAAGGTTATGAGGGGAAGAATTGAGACAGAAAAGACACTGCAAAATAGCATTAATGTCAAATTCAGCAGTAGGCATCCTATGCTCCACTCTCATTCACAAGTCAGAAATTTTACTGACTCTAAGCTTTGCTAGAATTATATGATGCAATATATTTAAAACAGAAATGAGTGATACTTAAAATTAGTACTTTGTGGAGACATTGAAATATCAGATCATTCTCTGGAACTACTCCTTATGAAGTTAATAGAAGCAGGAGCTACTGTGACTTCTTGGCCTTGAAAAATAGATGATATTTTAGAAACTTTCTATCCCTGAGCCTCTATAATTTTGTGAGTAGTTATTGCTGTTTGCATAGAACTTTTCTCTAAGGCTCCCTAAAACAATGTATTTACATATGATATCCGCTCAGCTCAAAACTTGCAGTAGTAAGCAGTTCATTTAAAATTTTGGGACCTAAGAGACTAAACAGGAAGTCAGAGGCGCCGTATGCTATGGAACTGCTAAATCAACAAAGGATAATTTCAGAAGCTTGTCAGAGAAGTCTGTGCATACAATGCCCATTTCAGTCTAATTTAGAGTACCCATGACAAGGGAGAAAAGGTCTCCAGGCTCCCCTCTTTGGTAGGGATAATGCTTCACCCTGATTCAAAAAGCAACATAAAGTCATATTGTACATAAAAATATAAACACGCCAACTACATAATCAAATTCAGTTATACATTAGTGATCTACACAATGTGCTGATGTGTTGTTATTCTTGAAGTGATTAGGCAGATCAGAAGGAAGAAATTGTTGGAAAGGGCTCCATAGAGAAACAGATTTGAAGCCAGGAGAGGATGAGCATATATTTTTAAAGAGAAATGGAGGAATTAAGAGTGGAAGCTGGTAATACGCTGGTGAAAATGACAGGAATATTTACCCGATGGAAGCAGCATTCCCACCTGCGTGCTATTGACAATGAGGTTAGATAGTTTGGATGGATGCAAGTATCTCATAAGTAATGTTAGAGGTTTCAAGTCAACCTCATGATTAGGAACCAGAAGATGATTATTTGGGGGCTTGGGGATAACTTGGAGGAAAAGGAATAACTTTAAAAGGAAGTTAAATTGTGTTGTACGTAAATGCAGACTATCAGAAGATGCAAGTTCCCTGGTAAGTCTGATGAATAATGAATGGATACAAGATTATTGTAGTTGTCCATATTTTAAAAATAGCTAAAGTTTATTGAGATCTTACTATGTGCCAGGAACAATTATGAGGAACTGTACATGTATTATTTCTCTCTAACACCTTTTTAGGTAGATATCATTATTGTACCCATTATACAAATAAGAAAATTGAGGCCCAGGGCAGTTAAATAATATGCCAAAATTTGCATATCATATAAAAAAAACTAGGATTTGAGCCTAAGCACTGTGGCTCCTGCATCTGATTTCTTAACTACTATAACTCATTGAAGAGATTATATATATATATGTACACTGAGTGGTCAGATTATTGTGATCTCTGAACTCATAATAATCTGGCCACTCAGAGTGTGTGTGTGTGTGTGTGTGTGTGTGTGTGTGTGTGTGTGTATGAGGCCCGGTGCATGAACTCGTGCATGGGTGGGGTCCAGCCAGCCTGGCTAGGGGGAGGGGACATGGGCGGTTGAATGGCCTGCCTGCTGGTCGAACTCCTGGTCAAGGGGACAATTTGCATATTAGCCTTTTATTATATAGGATATACACTGAGTGGCCAGATTATTATGTGTTCAGAGATCATAATAATCTGGCCACTCAGTGTATATATGTATTATAGATAGATAGATAGATAGATAGATAGATAGATAGATAGATAGATAGATAGAGCTAACAAACATTACCAAGAAAGAGCTGTATTAATTTAGGGGTCAAAAGAGAGAAAGAAACTGAAGATGTCTCCAAAGTTTCCAGTATAAGGAACAGGAAGAATTGATAGTGTGTTTTAAGTTTTAAAAGTGTATTAGTCACACAGTATTACAGAGAGGTGATGATGTATTTGCCAATCAATACATGAACATCATTTCTTTTAATGTAAGAAATTTTCCACATTGAGAAAAAATAGATTAGGAGTTCATTGTGCCTCTTAGCAGCTATACTCAAAGTATTGTAGCTATTTTTCATGCGAGATAATACTCTGTATTTATGTAGCACCTTTCTTCTAAGGAGCTTAAAGCATTTTACCACAACACATTACCTTATTCATCCTCATAACATCCCCTTTTAAGAAAGGAAGTGTCAAGTATAATGACCACAATTTTACAGATGGGAACACTAAGACAAATGGAGCTAGTGACTTGCCAAGATCATAGAAAACCCTGTAGCAAAACTAGGTATAGAACTTATGCTTCTTTAAAATTCAAAATCCTTTCCAATCTCGTCCTGATGGTGTCTCAGATTTGTCTTAACTTTTGGCATTATTTTATCAATAAATTACCATGTTTGGAATCATGTTATAATCTAGTATTACCTGAGGAATGTGCATTATGAATTTGGTAATTTTAATTGAATCCTATCTAATAAAAGAGTAATATGCAGATTGATCATCACTGCAACACACAATATAGCTGCCCCCATGTGGTCAAAAATCCTGCCCCCATGTGGACACAAGATGGCCACCACAAGATGGCCAGCAGGAGAGGGCAGTTGGGAGGCACCCGGCCTGCAAGGGAGGGCAGTTGAGAAGGACCAGGCCTGCAAGGGAGGGCAGTTGGAGGTGATCAACCCTGCAGGAGAGGGCAGTTAGGGGTGACCAGGCCAGCAGAGGAGGGAAGTTGGGGGCAAACAGGCTGGCAGCAGAGTGGTTAGGGGGTGATCAGGCTGGCAGGCAGAAATGGTTAGGGGCAATCAGGAAGGCAGGTAGGCAAGCAATTGGGAGCCAGCAGTCCTGGATTGTGAGAGGGATGTCCAACTGCCCGTTTAGGCCTGATCCCGGTGGGGTCCCAGATTGGAGAGGGTGCAGGCTGGGCTGAGGGACAACCCCCCTCCGTGCACGAATTTTGTGCACCAGGCTTCTAGTAAATCTATAAAATAGGAAAAAAAATCAATGCTTTATTCTTTTAAAGAAATAAAAATTCTCTTTCTCAATCAGGCATTTAGTATGCCTAGTTTTAGCCCTAAAGAAAATGTTGTTTTTTATTTGCAGAAACTTTAGTATATGGAATCCCCAAATTATTAACAAATGATAAAAAAATAAAGACAACACACACACACACACACACACACACACACACACACACACACTAAGGTGGTGGTAATATAGAAACAAACCAAGTGGTGTCTTTAAAGGAAATTAAGTTTTTTATTTCCCCATTAAGAAAAAGGCAAACAATAACACCCTTAAATCTTGAGGAATATTTTAAAACTCAAAAATTATGTTACTACTCACTTCTATATTGAGTAGAATTTCTCATTTTTGCTTCATTTCATTACAAATGCAATGCAAAATTAATTGACAATCATATACTTTGACATGTAGGTCTTAAAAAGAGAGAAGACAGGAAAAAAGTGTTGACTTAATTTTTTTAAAGAAAGAGCTAATAGAATATATTCACTGTTAGAGTCCTTTAATAAAATCCGTATGTATAGTAGTGGGTGGTAAACACCGTATATAATACAAGTTGCACTACATTCAGCAAGCCAATCTAAGATCAAAGGCTCCATCATTGGCTTACACAATTTAGGGCAGGTATGCATTTTACTTTTCCTCCTTAAGTTACACATGATCTGCTCTTAAAATGTGTAAGGCCTCTTAGAAATTCTACCATGAGTTGGCAGGATATTCCAGTTCAAAAGGAACTGGAATAGCTTTTTCAATAACAATCTATGAAAAGAACAGAGATGAAAAACAAATAATATACAGCAATCTGCCAAAAATTACTCAAATCAGATTCATAATTATCCCCAAATTCAAAGAACTATTTGGGGAGCTAAGTTGTATTTTATGTTTATACCATTTTCTATAATAAATAAAAGGCTTTAAAGATAAATATTAAATATTTTCTGTGCTACAAGATTGCCATTATTAATAACTACTATTAGTATTCATGGACAATGGTCAACCACTTCCTAAATAAAAATTTTGTATACTTCAATTTTCTGAAGGATTTAAATTATTATTACATGTTTTATAAAATGCCAAATTTAATTGTCTCAAAACTGACACTAACAAAAATTTAGTCCTTTTAATGACACTATATAAGTTCTCTTATTTATTCAACTAATATTTGTTGAACACTTGCTATGTGTCAAACATTGTTGAGAGTAATGGGAATAAAACAATAGGAAAAAACAAAGCACTATTTTCATGGTGCTCACGCTCCATAATGAAAAGATAGAAAATAATTCATAATTAATTAAATAATTAAAATATGTAAATATGTCTGGTGGCAATAACGGCTGGAAAGCAAAGTGCTAAAGAGTAGAGGATGAAATGTGTAGTAACATTACATCTTTGTGTTGCTTGAATTAAGTCAAATTTGGGAAGTACCTAAGGAAATCTAAAACAACTAAAGTTGTATATTATACCTTGCCCTATTAGAGAATTCAGAAAAATCCAATATAGTTGAAAAATCACATCTGTTTTGCTATATTGTTCGTTTCTGAGATTTCTTCCACATGAAGATGATGAACGTTCTATCATTTCATTCATTCCATAAAAATTTATTGAGGACCTACTATTTACAAGGCCATATGTTCAAGAGAGTGGGTGGTGAATAAGATCCAGATTTTGTCTTCAAACAAGTGTATTGTTGTAGGAAAAAGAGGCAAAAAACTAATTTAAGCCATATAGGTGACATAAATGATATAAAAATGCAAAAAAATGAATAATTAATCTCATACAATGCTTCAAGAGAAGCCTCATAGAGCAAATGGCATCTGAGTGGAACCATGGAGACTGAGAGAAGGGTTTAGGCAAAGAGAACAGGATGAGCAGAGGGGAGTGTGAGAAAGACTGTGTAGTCTCTGGGATCTAATGCACAGGAATTAGCTGGAGATGGGCTTGAAAAATAAGGTGAGGATAGATCCTGAAAGGATTTGAATAAATAGGTTTAATCTTTATCCTGTAGGTAATTGTGATCCACTGAGCCAACTAAAGGCAGCATCAGATTTTGGTCAGACTCTGGCAGCAAGGTAGAGGAGCAGAATACAGAAAAGAGTGGAGTTATTAGAAAGGAGTGTTAGCTTTTGTATTAGTCTCATGGGAAATGAAAAGGTTCTAAACTAAGCAGAAATAGGAACTGAAAAGATGGGATGGCTTGAGATGGTCCTTTTTATGGCAAACCAATTGGTGGAGCATGGAGTAGTGGAAAGTCTTTTTATACATGTCAACAAATCTTCCAAATCAGAAGTGAGACAAGTAAGCACTACCAATATTTTATGAAATCCATTAAAATATAATCACCCTGATTACAAAGTAAAGCCTTCTACTTAATAAAGTATATGTTCAAGTCATACTGAGTGTCTAACACTACTTAGGTACTATTTGGATTAAAAATATAAAACTTTAAGACACCTCCTCTCTTCCCCCCCCCCACCCAATAAGTGATAATAAACTGCTGAAGTCAGTATATAATACAGAGTTTAATTACATTAGTACAGTCTTAAACTATTATTGGGTCACAAGCAATTAACATGAGCTCTTGAGTAATTGTTAGACACTATATTAATGAAGCTTAGATTTAATATCTTTGACTTTTTTGTTCATGGAAAAGGATGGAGAGTCAAATGAGTTGATCAGTTTTTCCACTTTCCTGAAAACAACTATTCACCATTAAGAATCACTTCCTGTCTAGTTTCAAATCTTCAGAGAGAATAATACTTTTAACTTCCTATTAGGAGAGTTTTCTAAAAACTGATGATTTTCAATGTCAACGAGTTCTTCTACCTTAATTACTCCTGGTAACTTACTCTTTTATATAATTTTAAATAATTCTACTCCCATCTTCTTAACTTTCAAATATTTGTAGAATCTTATAATATACCCTATAGTCATTACTTGCCTAGCTATATATATTTGTCTATTTAAATCTTTTCTTATAAATTAATCCCTTTCTTCTCTTAATCATTACAATTGTTTTCTCTGGCCTAGCTCCAATTTTTCTTCAGATTACTGCTTCCAAGGCATCTAAAATCTAACACAGTATTCTAGGCTTAAATTATATCTGCATATCTCCTCTTTATTTATTTGTCATACTGCCCATGTGTGTATGATTTCTGTATACCATTGCCTAATAGACATTTGGCCAGGCAGAAATACACTTCGTACTTGAAAGGTAATCATAAGTCTCCCAAATTTTATAAAAAAAGATGTTCATTTTCATCTATCACTTGTCTACTATCATAAGTCTAGAGTAATCCACATCAGCATTAGTAAAGTAAGTTAGTTGAGTCTATTTTTGTTTTAACTTCAATGTTAATTTTAGCATTATATGTTTATTTCTTGGTCTTTGTAAAAATTGATTAAATTGGTATATTTTATTTCCCAGAAAATGAATCACCTATTATAAATGCATATATTGCCATAGCCTGTTTGGCTTAGTGGATAGAGTGTCATCCCATAGACTAAAGGGTCCCTGGTTCCATCCCATCAAGGGAACGTGCTTCAGTTGCAAGTTCATACCTAAGTTGCAGGCTCAATTCCCGGCCAGAAGGCAACCAATCAATGTGTCTCACATCTATGTTTCTCTCTCTCTGTCTCTTCCCCTACCTTCCACTCTCTCTAAAAATCATTGGAAAACTACCCTCAGGTGAGGATTAAACAAATAAACAAATAAATAAATAAATAAATAGGAATGCATATATTCTCAAATTTAGTTTCTGCATTTCTCCTTTTCTATTATAGTCCATTTAAATTAATACATGGACTGAGGAAATTTAATTAGAAGAAATTATTGTATTAGTTTCAAATATAAAAGGGAACTGTAAAATAAATTTTATTTAAAATTTGACATTCAAGGCCAGCCAGGTGGCTCAGTTGGTTGGAGTATCCTACCATATACCAAAAAGATTGCAGATTCCATTCCTGGTCAAGGCACACACCTGGGTTGGGGGTTCAATCCCCAGTCCATATGAGTGTAGGAGGCAATCTATCAATCTCTCTTTCTCTCTCACTTTCTCTCTCTCTCACTTTCTCTCTGCTCCTTCCTTTCTCTCTAAAAAAAATAAATAAATAAGATCATATCCTCAGGCGAGGATTAAAAAATAATTTACATTCAATGTCTGTTGTGCTGCTTATTGTAATTTTTAAAATAATATTTATTCAAATTTTTAAAAATCCAAATCTATTGATTCACATAAGCACATAATTCCCAATCTGCACTAATAAAAGAGAAAGATGCAAATTGACCATACTGTCGCGACACCCACCAGCCAATCAGGAGTGAGCATGCAGATTAACCCAACAAAGCTGGTGGGTTAATTTGCATATGGCGACAACTCAGGCATTCCGCACTGCCCCAACAGCTCCAGACCTCTGGCAGCATGGGAAGGCGGAAAGGCGGCTCTCATCGGAGCGAAGGCAGTGCCAGCAGTCAGGGGAAGGAAGGCCCATTCTTGCACAAATCTTCATGCATTGGGCCTCTAGTAATAAATAAAGATATAGAAAGTGAGCTATTACTCTGCTTCTGGATTTATAGGTTTTTAAAAAATATATGTTTCCTATGCCAAGGAAACAAATGATCCTTTAACTATGTCCAAACCATGTCTTGACCACACAACTCATGAAATTATATTATCCCTTTTGCATGTGATGGAGAAATTTCTTTTTGCCTTTTCTTCCCTCCTATCATGGTCTCTGAATTAATTATTTATCCATATTGAAAACAGTATCTTCCTAATTAGATTCTGAGCTTCTTTCATATTTTACTTTTCCTAACAATTAACAAAATATCTGACATATACTAGTTATTCAATAAACATTCACTGAACTCATGAAGTATGAATTAATGAATAAATCATAATCATTTCTTCAGTATTGGCAATATATGCAATGATGAAGGCATTATTTTTAAGTGGCTTTTATTCAGAGAGTAAAACTATCTCACTTTTCTTTATTACTTTTCCATTCTCATTTCTATGACTCCTAGGAATCAGATATATTCCAATGCACATTTTCTAAAATTTTTAGCCATTTGATAGTAAATCTCAAGATTAGAAAGCAGTTGGTGAAATTTGAATAAGCTCTGTAAGTTAGACAATAGTACTGTTAGCAACTAAATGGTACCAGAATGTTACCAGCGATTAGACCTCAGTTCAACAATCTCAATACTTGAGTTCTGGCTAAGAAAGAATTCAGAGCCAAGACTCAAATACAAGCAAAAGTTTATTTAGAAAGTCACAGAAGTAGAAGTAAGCCATATAAGAAGTAAGCCAGCTGGATTGCATGGCCTCGGGAAACAAGTTACACAGGCAAAAGAAAGGCCCTTGGAGCATAGGAAAAAGAAAGCAAGGATATATGCACCTGGGGAAGGAGAGGGTGTGCTCCCAAGAGAGACAGACACATGAGTACTTTGTCTTGAGGGTTTTTATCTAAAGGTCTCAGGGGAGGATCTCAATGGAATATTCATGAGCTTTCCAGGTGTGTCCTTTCAGGGCCATGGTCTCTGCTGATTGGTCACCACAGCTGGTCCTGATGTTAGCTGTGGTTTCACCCTGCCTGCCTTGCTGCTTTTCTGGACCTGGCATGCACGGGCTTGTATGGGAGTCATAGGCTATTCTCTGGTCCCCTTGTTCCTCCTCTAGAGGGGTCTTCCACATGACTAGTGACATGCCAGGGGAGGAAAGGTTAAGGGAAGGTCCAAACCACATATGCAGCGACATGCTAGGAGAGAAAAGATCATCATGGGGGTGAGTTCTCAACCTACATTTGTCCATTGCTAGGCACTCAGGGCTTACATGGCTCTTGGTTCCTACTTTGCTCATGTCTAACTACCTATTACCTTACTATATTGACTGTTAATTTCCTTATTGTGTACTGTAATAATGTAAGATAATGTTCTTATTTTTACGAAATACATACTTAAGTATTTAGGGGGAAAGAAACATTATGCCTACAGTTTATTCTAAAGTTGCTGAGAAAATGTCCATGACAGAGACACAGAAAGAGAGAAACAGAGACGGAGGAGAGAATGGTTAAGCAAATGAGGTAAAATGTTAACATTTGGGAATTAGGGTGAAAAGTATATCATAATTCTTTGTACTAATGTATGCAACTTTTCTGTAAATCTGAAATTATTTCTTATTTCAAACTAAAGAATTTTTTAAAATAGTAATGTTAAAATGATTAAAGAAGACAATTTAGGTGATGCAAACAAATTTTATCACTTCATGAAGCGAACACTCCATTCAGAGAAAGGTAAAATGGGATGCGAGGCAAAGATCTTTTATAGGATAAAAGATTAAGAACAAGGAGAAAAATAGAAAATATTTGATTGACTGGGGGCACATAGTCAACTTTGTTTGAGTGAGATGGAACAAGGAAATAAATGCACAGCCCAGAGTTGGCTTGGTGCTTGGGAATTGGCTGACTAGATAGACTGTGCTTCTGGTCAAGCAGAGCAGTCACAGGGACATGAAAGTCACCTACGTTCAGTTTGCTAACATGGCACTCCAGGCAGGAAAGGCTGTATCTTGGACCTAGAAATTTATTTCAACAGTAATCTTTTTTTAAAATATTTTTTTACTTATTTTAGAGAGAAGAAGGGAGAGGGAGAAACATCAATGTCAGAGAAACATCAATGTCAGAACCATCGGTCTGTTGCTTCCAGTATGTACCCAGACCAGGGACCGAACCCACAACTTGGGCATGTGCACTGACCAGGAATCGAACTGACAACCTTTCAGTGCACTGAACGACACTCAACCAACTGAGCCACACCAGCCAGGGTGACAATAGTCTTTATTTGACTGGTATTTTTTTTTTTATCATTTATAAAGATTTTTTACATACCACATTATCTCACTGAATCATACTCAGAGCTTTGCCCCCCTTTTTTTCTCTAAAAATGGAAACAAACTCATAGAGTGTCTACATTAAAGCATCAAAACGAATACCAAAGACTTCCAACTTGAAGCACAGAGTTATTTGTTCTACAGACCATTCTTTATAATTAAAAAGTAATCAAATCAATTGCCTTGAGATATTTGAAGAATTTTGTGTCATTAAGGAGCATTGTTAAAAACAAAAACAATTGTTCAAATAAATGAATTTAGCCTTGTTTCTCCACACTGAAAAGCATCAGAACCATCAAAACCTATCGACCCTGCTCCAAGCCAATGTGACTCAATGGCTGAGCATCGACTTCAAACAAGGAGGTCATGGTTAGATTCCTGGTCAGGGCGCATGCCCAGGTTGCAGGCTCCATCCCCAGTGGGGTGTGTGCAGGCAGCAGCTGATCAATGATTCTCTCTCATCATTGATGTTTCTGTCTCTCGTTCCCTCTCCCCTTCTCTCTCTGAAATCAGTAAAAACGTTTTTTAAAAAACACCTATCTATCCTACCAATGCTGTATTGGACCCATCTGCTCTCCCCTGATCTCCCCTCACACTCATTTGTTGATGGCAGCGGGAACAGTACCAGGTGTTAGACTGGTGGGGTCAGACCAAACCGTGATTCAGCAACCTCAATACTTGAGTTCTGGCTAGAAAATAATTCAGATCCAAGACTCATACTATAAAAGACACTTATTTAGAAAATCACAGAGGTGAAAGAAATGAGTGGTAGAAGAAATGGGTTTAGGAAAGAAGTCACAGAGACAAAAGGAGGACCCTTGGAGCTTGGGAGTGAGGAAGGCAATGGCCTGAGTGGAAGGGGAGGAGGCAGGGGAAGGGAGCACTCAGGTCCTCCATCCTAAGGGTTTTAAGGGTGGAGATTTTAGGGGAGCTCCCAGAGAAAGAGCTCAATAGAATAGTCAGCAGCTTTCCAAGTGTGTCCTTTCAGGGTTGGGGTCTCTATCTACGCTGATTGATTGGTCAGCACCTGGGCAGGGGGTCATTATCCAATGCAGCTGTTCCTGAGGACAGGCTTGGCATCTTTATCTGGTTTTTCTGCTTTTCTGGGCCTGGAGCCAAAATACAACTGAGGCCTAGCTGTTATCTCTAGGGAGGAAAGGTCAGGGGGTCTAAACTGCATGACCAGCAATTTGAAAGGGAGGGTCCACACCACAGGACCAGGGTTATGTTAGGGGAGGAAAGGTCACCCTGGGGGCAAGGTCCCACTCTACAAGTGTCTGGTGCTACTCACCCAGAGCTTTCCACTCTGGTGCCCTTTTGTTTCTGGCACATCTTCCCTGCTCTGCTTATGTCTGTCTAACGGCCTATCACACACCCATAGCCACCCTGATGATCACTGCATTATGTACAGGGATCATAAATATGTGAGGATAGCAAATATGCTCAGATTCTTCATAAAATAGGATCAAAAGGAATTTGTGGGGAAATAAAGTGAAATACAGTCATTTCTCTATATCTACAGGTTTCATATCCAAGGATTCAACCAACCATAGATCAAAAATATGTAGGGCCTACTAAGGGACTTGAGCATTTTCAAATTTTATATCGCTGGTGACCCTGGAACCCACAGATATTGAGAGATGACTATATATTAAACTGATGGTAAGGACACTTCTGATTTCTTATTTTTAATATTTTTTTATTTATTTCAGAGAGGAAGGGGGAGGGAGCGAGAGAGAAACATCAATGATGAGAGAGAATCATTGATTGGCTGCCTCCTGCACACCCCCTACTGGGGATTGAGCCCACAACCAGTCATGTGCCTTTGACCAGAATCAAACCTGGGACCCTTCAGTCCACAGGCCGACGCTCTATCCCATGAGCCAAACTGGCTAGGGCAACACTTCTGATTTCTTATTGGCCCTAAACACATCTGATGGTACCCAAGTGCCTTGGAGAAATTGGGGCTGTTTTAAAGGTGATTTTTCCAGGCCACTCACACCCTGTAATTAACTATGAACTCTGGTGGCCTGAAAAGATAACCACAACTCCATACATGTCTCTGTAGGATTAATTTCCAGGGGTAGGGAATGTCTGGCCCTGAGGTCACATAAGGCCCGTGAAATCATTTGGTCTGGCCCTGCCAAGACATTAAGGATGAGTAAATGTTTGACCAAATATAGCAGGCTAATTTTTACGTTGATAATTTTGTATGGCCCACACATGATGTTATAAATATCCAAATGGCCCTTGGCAGAAAAAAGTTTCCCTACCCCTGATTTACACCCTGGAAGATTAGGAATGAACATGTCTTTTACACATAACTTATTGATTTCCATATGCCATTTTTTAATCTCAAAAATTATTTTCATCTCTTTCATTCAAAACTCTTCCTTGAATATTTTAACTACTACCAAATCATGCTAATACCATTGTAATTAATATAGTTGTTATTAAACAGGAAAGTAGCAAATAGAATAAGGTGACCAGATTTTAACATTGGTAAAGCGGGACACCATTGACCGGGGGGGGGGGGGGGGGGGGGGGGGGGGCGGGGGGGGGTGTTCTTGATTAAAAATTTGGTCTATATTGTAATCACTTTTGGTTTTTTTTAATAAAAGGAAATTCACTTCTTAGATCATCGTTGAATTTGCATCCTCTTTTCTTACTCATTATGTTAAAAATCTAAAAAAAATAATTTAAAATTATATTATAAATTATTATATACATATTGCTTAAAAACACAGTAAGTAGGTACATAATTACATGAACATATGTTATTATTAGTTTATAAATTAAATTAATTTGATTGTTATAAAGTAACTACATTTTAAAAATTATTTTAATCCTATATTTCTTTCTAAATAATAACAATACTAACTTGTATTACTTTTCCTCTGAATTTGCTGTAACGTAAGTCGTAAGTGTCACTTTCAAGGCCAGCGCTAGACTTTTTGCTGCCACTATAAAATATAAATAATACGAGTACTGTCTGCTAAATTCAAGAAAATTTATGTATTTATGAAATAAATAAATAAATTACTTACCTAAATTATCTGAATAGCTGATTTGTAATGACATCACTTGTTTAACTAGCTTACTAGCATGCAGTACGATGTGTATCGTCTGAGAGACAGTTACAAAATGTTTTCGTCGTTGCCAATCCCAAAAAATGCCATTGTTCATTAAGTCCAAACAATGGTGGTCGAATTCTAACAACTGATCAACAATGCGAACTTTGATAAGCAGTTCTCGATAATCAGTTCTCAACAATTATTTGTTATTATTAAAGTTTAACATTATAAAATTAACAAAAATAATATAAAACTCATATCCTGGCTAAATAGCCACATGGCCGCCGAAAACTGTATATTCCCTTCCTGTTCTCCCACCGTTCCCTAGCTTGTCATGCATTCTTTCCAAAAATCGGGACTTCTTTAAAACGCCGCGGGACGCGGGACAAATTGTTAAAAATCGGGACTGTCCCGCCAAAAGCAGGACGTCTGGTCACCTTAAAATAGAAGGAAGACCAAATATCATAGGCATGTTATTTGGGCAGCTTTACCAGAAAGCTACAACTTTACACATCCCAGGGGACTGGGCAAAGGCAGATAGATGCATGCCCAGTAAAGTCGGGGGGACTAGCAAAGGTGCTTACTGACAGTCACACCTGGGAACAGGTTCTTGGCCAGAATAGACATGACAACTGCAAGGGCATGAAATTTGGGATATTTAATCCCCTAAATAAAGAAACTTGCACTCTCAGCCTCTCTCAGTTGCTCTTGGTTTCTCTTGACTGCCCTTGGGACTCTTACTGCAGAGGGTGTACTCTCTGGGCTCCCTGCATTCACTCATATGGCCCCTGGTCATGTGGACCCACACACAATGGACTAATGGACTGTAGCTAGCCTGATACCGAACTGGAGCCAGCTGCAACATGAAACGGAAACTCTGGACACTGACTCGGATTTTAACTTTACTGAATCCCTAGCTACACTTCTTCTATAACTGCATTAAGAGAAATGGGACTTTGGAAACCCAGGGATGTAATTCAATGCAAATAAAAATCACTCATCCCCTGAGCAAGTCTCAGAAAATTTTTTTCCTCAAGATATCATAAGGACTCCACCTCTCCAGCCCCACCCCACACTCAGTGGGAAAGGAATACCTAAATTTCCCCAGTAACAATCCCAAATATTTTCTTTACATTTGGCTCAATGCACACTGATTTCAATAACCACAGCTATTTCAGGATGGTACACACTTTGAAGGCAGAATAAAAAAAAGTGGTCTAAATGGAGTAGATTTCATTATGAAGAAAACAATTTTTCCCCCATTTTGAAACTACTCACCAGCTAAATAGTTAAAGCTCTTTTTTTTTTCTCTCTCTCTCCCTGAAAAGGTTGACCCTGAACTGACAACAAAACCCTAGGTGGGATATTTAAATCTTAAGTGAGTGGTCAGTTAAGTGCCTGTAGAGGTAAAAGGACAGATAGCATATTTGGTATGCTAATGGACCTATTTACTTCAAGGAAAGTGACAAAAACATCAATCAAATCAGAAGAGGCTATTAAGGATTGTTAACTCCCTTTCAGATGAGCAATGATTTCCACTGGGATTTAAATAAATATTCATGAAAAGGACCAATGACAGAAATTTCACCAAAAATCACACCATGGTTAGGTTTCTACATAGCTTATGACAAAACTTTGACTATCTGGGGCAGACTTTCCTTTTAAAATATCAACAAAGATTGGCTTTTTTTTTTTTTTCACTTTAAACCCAAAATATGTTTATTTTAAATTATTCCCTTGGGGCATCTCTAACTCTCAAAAGATTGTATAATGTCTTCCCCAGCCATAAAAATCACACAATTGCTAATACATTATTGTTAATCATAATGTACTTCAGTTAAAAAAAAAAAAAAAGAACTGAAGATGTTTAAAAAACATTTAAGGGAGCAGTATCAAATCATAATTTAAAATCATATGCAAATTATATAAAAAGCACTTTATTTTAATTGAACAAGTGAGGCTTTAGGCTGTTTTTCCATGTTTGCCACCACCTGGTAACAGCTCTGTGCAAATTTACTACAGACATCCCAAAATAAAACCCCATCAGTAAAGTTTAGTTCAATTCAATTCAATTCAATTCAGTAAATATCTCTGGAGCTACCACTGTATTTTTTAGGATTGGCCTTTAGACCATGTTAGAAACTCCAAAGTAAAGTATAGTATAAGGATTCTATCTTAAAGATGCTTACAGCTAAAATGGAAAAGCAAACAAGTCAAAAAAAAGCAATTGTTATGACCATTATCAAAAAGACAAAAGACAGGTGCTGATGAAAATGTGAAGAAAAAGGAACCTTAATAAACTGTTGGTGGGAATATTGTAAAAAATAATATAAACAAAGCCACTTAAAATGGAGTCTGAGCTGAGAAACTGCCTCGAGTGTCTTACTCCTCAAACATTTGGAATGTTAAAACTAGGGAAAATAACCTCTGGACTGGGCCTAAAGCAGCACTAAACAACTGTTTGTTATGAATACAGGACTGTTGGGGAGCACAGGAGACTTGCTTGAAAAGTTTATAAGGAGGGCATTCTGAGAAAAGGGAATTGTGCAGAAGGCAGCCTGCTGTTTGTCGGAATTCCGACTTAGGGGAGTGCCGAAGGCGGCGCCCCTAATTATTCCCTGACCTTTCCAAACAAGTCTGTGTGCATGCAGACCCCCTGGTGTTAACTGGAATCCTTATGCTTAATCTTTGGGTGTCCTTGCTTAAAGGACACTACAAACACATGTGTCCTCCCAAGATTACTTACCCTACTGATTGTATCTTAAAGATAAACTTTATCTCAAACTGCTGTTACAATAAAAGATCAGGGTGGTTCCCTTGGGGCGTGGGGCGGCCTGGGCAAGGGGCCTGTGGTGGTTTGCAGATCAGCCATGTCCCTCAGTGACCCAAGCAGAGGCTCTGGTATCTGGGATTTATTTATCTTCTATAATTGAAACTTTGTAGCCTTGAATGGAGACCAAGGCAGGCCAGGGCTGCAGAAAGCTTGGCTTCCTCCATTGCTGGGGGAAACCCAAGCCTCCTGCTCTCTCCAGCTCCGCAGCTGCCGCCATTTTTGTTGGGATTTATTTATCTTCTATAATTGAAACTTTGTAGCCTTAAGTGGAGGCCTGGGCTGGCCAGGGTGTGCAGGAAGCTTGGCTTCCTCCATTGCCAGGGAAACCCAAGCCTCCTGCTAGCTCCGTGGCTGCAGCCATCTTGGTTGGGTTAATTTGCATACTTGTTCCTGATTGGCTGGTGGGTGTGGCTTGTGGACGTAGAGGAGTGATGGTTACTTTGCATATTACTCTTTTATTAGATAGGTTAAGCAAGACATGAAACAACCTAAATGTCCATTGACAGATGAGTAGGTAAAAATGTGGTTTACACACACACACACACACACACACACACACACACACACTGGACTATTATTTAGCCTTAAAAAGGACGGAAATCCTGCCATTTGTGACAACATGGATGTGATACCATTGTAACTTAACCCAGTTATGAAGAACTGGAAAGGAGCACAGGGACAGCTAAATATTATAGGCATTCATTTGTGCAGCTCTCCCAGGAAGCTGCAGATTAGACGCATGCCCAGTAAAGTCTGGATAAAATAGGGAAGGTACTTTCCTGTCAGTCACACCTGGGAAGAGGTCATTGGCCAGAATAGGCATGGCCACTGCAAGCAAAGGAAAATTTAAGATATTTAATCTCCTAAAGAAAGGAGGTCTCTTCTGGCTCCTAGCACTCTTAAGACACTGGTTGCAGGGGCATGCTCCTTTGGCTCCCCTGCATTTTCCCACAAGGCCCACAGTCATGTGGACCCCACACACAATGGACTAATGGACTGCAACTAGCCTAATGTTGTACCAGACCCAATTCCACCATGGAACAGAAGCTCTGGATTTGGGCTTTGCTTCTAGTTCTACTGAATCACAGCTGCACATCTTCCAGCACTGGATTAAGTGAAATGGGACTTTGGAAACCCAAGGATATAATTCCACAAAAATAAAAAAATAACTCATCCTCCCCTGAGAAAATTCTTTTTCTTGAGATATTGTAAGGACTCGACCACCAGCACCCAGTAGGAAAGGGGATTCCACACTTTCACCAATAATAGATGAACTTGGAGGACATTAGGCTAAGAGAAATAAGCCAGAGACAAAAAGACAAATACTGTATGATCTCAGGTAAGAGAGTAGAATGGTAGTTGCCAGGGGCTGGAGAGAGTAGAAAATGGGGAGATGATGGTCAAAAGGTACACACTTTTAGTTATGCAAAATGAGTAAATGCTAGAGATTACTGTGACTGTTGTTAACAATACTGTATTATATACTTGAAATTGATTAAAAGAAATAGATCTTAAGTGTTCTCACCACAAAAAGAAAAATATAACTAAATGAGGCGATGAAAATGTTAATTAGTTTGATTGTGGTGATAATTTCATAATGCAGACATATATCAAAACATCAAGTTATATACCTTCACTTCATATGATATTTATTTGTCAATTAATAAAGCTGGAGGAAAAAAAAGAAGCAATTCTTAAGCAATATAAAAGGGTGTTAAATAAACACTAAACACAAAACAAAATGAAAAAAATTAAATGTAGGCCTGGATTTTCAAGCTTCTAGATGAATTTAGACTTGAAAACATGCTTAGAAAAATTGGGAGAGGCTACATTAAAAAGATAATTGGAAATCAAGAGGATGTTAGACTTGGTGCATGAGGTATTGGGAAGCTTGGAAATTTTTCTCTTTTTTTTAATTCTTTATTGTTTAAAGTATTACATATTGATGTGAGAGAGAAACATTGATTGGTTGCCTCCCATACACACTCCAACCAGGGATCAAACCCACAACCTGGGTATGTGCCCGACAAGAAATCACACCTGACCTTTTGGTGTATGGTACAGTGCTCCAACCAAATGAGCCACACTGGCCAGGGCAAGCCTTGAAATTTCTTAATCATAAGTTTAACATACTAAAAGCAGGATTTGAAGAAGACTATTCAAAGTAAGGTTTCTAGCCCTAGACAGTTTGGCTCAGTGGATAGATTATCAGCCTCTGGACCAAAGGGTCTGTGGTTTGATTCCAGTCAAGGGCACATACATTGGTTGCATGCTCCTTCCCTGCCAGGGCCCTGTTCAGGGCTCGTGCAGAAGGCAATCAATTGATGTGTTTTTGTTTTTCTCACATCGATGTTTCTCTCTGTCTTTTCCTCTCTCTTCCACTCTCCCTAAAAACCGATGGGAAAAAAATGTCCTGTGGTGAGGATTAACAAAAACAACAAAACAAAAAAAACAACAAAGTAAGGTTTCTAATGCAGACAAAATCAAAGAGATTACTACATTTCAGAGGTAGTACCTCCTATGAGTTGACAAAAACCTACGTAGATAAATAGCAATAGAAAGGGAGAGGAAATAACCAAAATAGACTATTTCAAGAGAAAATTGAAAGAATTTGGTGACTGATATTAGAAAGGAAGAGAGGAGTCATAACTTTAAGCCTAGCTGACACCATTAGCAAAAAGGAGTAAGAGAAAAAAAATTATATGGGAGGAATAGAAGTTACATTTTGGAGATGATGGTTTTCAGATGGTGGTGAGTTATGTAGATAGACATTCCAAACTGAAATTCTGAGGTTCACTTTTCAGAAATTAGTTATCAATTAATGATGGCACTATATAGTACTTCTCCATTTTTAGTTCTCTACCACAGAGTAAACTTTACCTCAAAGAAATCCTCCTGAAAAATTAATCTTGATAATATTCATATTCAACTAATTGAGTTCCTTCTAACTGCCAGTCAATGCAGTAGGCACTTTCACATACATTATCACATTTAATTCTCACAGCAACTGCATGAAGTTGTTTATCAGAAATTCTAATTAATTATATTGTAATGAAAATGCAACTGCCAAATATTAATCAAGTATTCATTGAATTAATTAGATATATATTGTTTGATTTCTAATCCTATACTGCTCCACTGCCCAGATTCCAATTTTCTTTTAATAGACATTAATAGCACAAAGTAACAAAAAGAGTAGTTCAATGTCAAGTAATGCACATGAATAAAATGCCTTAGTGGAAACAGAAACATAGTGGGAGATAGAAGACGCAAGTTACAATCTAAGCTTAACCTTAGGCAAAATCACTAAGTTTTCTTGATGCTTAGTTACTTCATCCATCATATGAAATTATTGACTTTCATTCAGTCTATGTTTTGGGGTTGTGTACAGGTGAAACAAGGGATTAGTGAAAAAGCTCTTTACTAAACAAATCAAATATTTAGAAGGGGTAAGAGGATACGTTTTTCTGGGTCCTCTTCTTTCCTTTTCAATGTCTTTTCTTCATCTGTTTCTCACCCATGTCCAACATCCATCCCTTTTCATTCTGGGTGCCTAAGTGTATGCCCCGATACACCCCTGCAACTAAGACTGTAAACTTGTTATTAATAATTGTTTATACAGTTTCACTCAATCACTGTTTTAACTCCTGACTTTAGCCTCTGATCACGAACATCCATTAATAAATTGAAAAGTACTTTGAAGAGACAGAAGGGCATAGATTGAGCATACACCTGGATATTAATTGCAAATGTGGGTTAAGTGTATCTATAGACTACACTTGTTCCAAAACAGAACTTGAAGAGAAAACCTATAAAGTCTTTTAGAACAAAAACCCACAATGAGTTTACTTAACAGTTAATTTTAAGTGTCTATATAATTGCAAGCTAACTCAAGCATCACTGCAATGTGGGTTTGATGTTAGTGACCAACGCTGCATTACTGGGGAACTAGTGAAGTACTAGCCAGCAGATGCTCAGGTTATATCTGTGTCCCAGACCTGGTCCTCTTTTGCAAGTCCTGCCCTCACTTCTTTATCTGGCACACTGCCCTTCTTCATCTCATGCTGGACAGCTCACTTCCTTCTTGAGAGTGAGATGTTAACAACAAAGAGGTCTCAGTCTTCTGTCTGCAAATGCTCATTATTTAAGCATAATTTTTCTCTCTGAACCATTGAGTTACTAACTGTATTTCCTTCACTACATCTATGTTAATTTGATCTAATGAATCTGTGCAGTACAAGAACTATAAAAGCTTCACCTCCCTCATTCCTTCAATATAAATGCACATAAATAATCCCTAAAATAACTTTGACCCTGATATTGTTGGAGAAAATTGTAGAGAACTCTATAGCTTTAAGGATGATGAGGAGTATCTCATCAGAGGCTCTCATCTACCATTCAAGGTTTGCATCCAAGACTGCATTGTCGTCTTTCTTTTATAAAGATCCTCTGCCCCCTCCAATTTTCTAAGAGCTACTTACCAATGAATGTTGCCTAAAGCCAGGGTGAACTGTCCTATTCAACTTTGATTGAACTATATAGAGGATTTGTGAATTGGAACTGCAAAGTACACCTCCTATTTTCCTAAATTTTATTTAACCCCTACCACTATCACTTTAACAAATACCATTTACCATTTATGGAGTCACCACTTGTAACACTGTGATTAGACCTTATTAATATTAGATTGAGCCACAAATGTTATGAACTCTTCCATAAATAACAATAGTACACTCTTCTTCCCCTCTAGCAAAGAGAAAACAGAAAGAAAAGGACATAGGTTATGTCACGAAATCAACTTGAAAATAAAGAAAAATATCTTAGAAATTTAATTTTTAAATATTGAAATAACTTACTCATAAAATCAGTTGAATTGTACTTTTTCCCCTTTAAAATGGATAATATCAAGAACCCTAAATAAAATAAATAGCTAATGATCAAAAAATAATAAACAGGCTTTCAATTATAGCTCTTAAATTTGGATAGCAGGATGGGAAAATGCAGAGAGCCCAGGAACCTGGTGGCATTGCTGGGGTGCCATTTTGGTCCTGAGTTGCCTATCCTCAACTGCCCCTAATACAGGGCTCATAACTGAGTAGCGCAACCATGAAGCAAGAGTAGAGAAGAGATTGTATAATTTAATTTTATGCTATGGGAGAAAATAGAAATCAAAGTGAGGAATCTCAAGGTTAGAAAATGTGAAGAATTAGTATCTGGTAAGATTGAATAAAAGTGTAATATCTTGGTAATGTATAAAAATCAGTGAAATGCAGGGCCGGTCTTCAGTAAAAGAGAAAGTGAAACATTTGACCCAGGCACCATACTATGAAGGACACAGGAATCTCTCTCCAGCTACTACTGATACAATGGAGGCAATTGTCATGATGTCAAGACAAACGTTACACAGACAGTCCTTTCTAATGCAATCAACTTTCATTCATTCACTGCACTTTCTCTTTTCTTGAAAACCATGTAACAAATATATTTTTAAAGGGAAAGTATCCATAAACATTCTAATTTGACTTAAAATACCTATTTTCATATTTTGAATGTACCTTCTGGACTTTCTATAACTGTGACCTCTATGAACATAAAATTTGTATTCTACATTTTTCTACCTATTATTATACCATTAATGCTTCCATGTTGATAATTATCACTTTAAATGCTGACATCTGCAGGGCATTCAACCTAGAAACTAGATTGTATTCTGAATATTCAACTGCACAATTAAAAGCAATTTTTTCTTTTTTTAATATATTTTTATTGATTTCAGAAAGGAAAGGAAAGGGATATAGAAACATCAATGATGAGATAGAATCATTGATCAGCCTCTTTCTGCACATCCCCTCCTGAGGGTTAAGCCCGCAACCTGGGCATGTACCCTGACCAGGAATCAAACCGTGTCCTCCTGTTTCATAGGTAGATGCTTAACCACTGAGACACATTGGCCAGGACATTTTTTCTTTTTTTAAGCTCCAAATTCCAGTAAAGAGATAGGCATCTGTTGTTTTTTCCTGTCTAGCATTCATTCCCCCTTCTGTAGAGGGCTGTGGTTTAAAAAAATCCTCTTTCCTTTTGGAATACCATCCTGTCCCTACAGGAGTAGGATAGCGACTAGACTGAACAATCAATATATTGCATCTTATTGGACAAACTAATTGGGTGAAAAAAATGTATGTGATCCTTGTCAGTAGAGTGAGACACAATTATGAAAGAAAAGTTCTTTATATTCCAGATTTGAAGCTGGTAGAGTAAATGATTGGATTTACCTAGGTGGCCGAAAAGCAAGAGCTGGTCTAGGACTTTAATCAACAGAGAAGAGAGAAATTTGGACAAGTGGTACAGTGGAGAACAAGGGGAAAAGACCAAGCCCTACTGAGCATTTTGAGTTCCTGAATGTAGCTAAGCCTGACTTTTCAAATATTTTAACTAATAAATCCTTTTTTAGGTATAAGCCCGTTTGACTTAGACCTCTATTACTTGGAACCAAAATAGACTTGAGTGAATCTAAATCTAAGAAACTAAGCATTGGCAACAAGAAGAAAGAGGATATCTACTTAGGGCCTTGGATATGTAGAATTTGTAACAACTTTCTCTGTTAATAGATATATTTCACCCAGAAATAAACTAGACATGATCAATGGAATCTAAAAACTTTAAACTTATAAAATGCAGGGCTGTGTTATTGCAAAGTGAACCAGGTGGCTGGGATGTGCCTGCACAGCTAGCAGGTTGTTCCAGGGTTTGGCTGCATGATTCAGACCCAACCTCCTTCAAACTGCCTTTGGCTGCTGCTGGGAGAAGCTGTGCATTCTGCCTTACACCCTGATTCCATTCCATGTGCTCTGGCTGTTTGGAACTCCCAGGACAGGGTGACTGTGAGTGATCCAAGGGCTCTGTTGCTTAGTTTGAAACTGGTTTTGTTGATCTGATTCAAGGTGGTTGGGCTAGAAGAATGCTGGGGATCCAGGGACCAACCGTCCCAGAATCCTTCCTGAGAACTCTTCCACCACACCCATCCCCACTCAGCCCCATTTTGCCCTCTCACTCTCTCCCACAGAAAAAAATAATTTTAGTTGAGAACAGGGGCTGGACACAGGAATATATCCAATTAGCTCTATTTCAGGGTTTTACCATTATTAAGTTTGTGAGCTCTTACTCCACGACAGACACCATGTAAAACATAGTTAGATAAGTAGATAGATAGGTAGGTAGATAGATAGATAGATAGATAGATAGATAGATAGATAGATATGGATATAGATTATAGATATAGATATAGATATAGATATAGATATAGATATAGATATAGATATAGATATAGATATAGATATAGATATAGATATAATCTAACTTAACCCTCAGTTTATATTTTATAAGGCAAGCAAGTGTGGCCATCTCATAGGTGAGGAAATGATATAATGTGCAATGAAAATGACCCTGATACATCAGTTTGAGCCCCTCATTTTACATATAAGGACTATGAGCGGTCATGGCTGGCCCCGAGACCTCTAGCAAATCAACAAGGTCAGGGCTTGAGCTCAGCTCCCCTCTTGTTCACCTTTCTCTCCCTTAGGCTCACTTTGTTCTTTGGCTTTCTGCCCCATAACACTTAAGAACAGATACCGAAATTGGGCAAAACTGCTTTTGACACCCACAAGTAGAGATAAAATGTCGAGCTTAAAAACCAATGAAGAGGAAATTGATAAAGTTTAGGGAACAGGCCATTTTGGCATCGGGCAAAGGGCAGAAGGGAGAATATGTAGATAACGCCTCAGAGGAGGAGGAAAAGTGAACAGAAGAAACCATTCACATTCTTATGATTAAAGGTCATATTTACAATCTCCCCTTCCAGGTATAAAAATAACCTTATGGGTAAAATATCCATGAAGGGGGAAAATTTCAAAAACAAAGAAATGATGAGAATAAAACAACATCCAGTAAAACAAACGAGAGTATGTTACTGCAAACAGTGGATAAATGAGTGGGTAGAAATCAGGCATTGTGAGATAATTCAGAAAATCAAAATAATAGAAATAGTGGGTAATTTACTCACCTAATTAAGGCCAGTTTAAAAAGTCAAGTCAGTGAAGTTGGTACTTGAAGTGATGTTTATTGTGAGTGGCTGGGGTCATTTCATGGGCTCTCCTAGTCCATCCCATCCTAAGGAAAAACATTAAAAGGAAGAAAGGCCAGTTTCTCACCTTTCTTAATGTATACCAAGGATCAGATTCAAGCACAAATCTCTCTTAAACAGCTTGGGTAAGCACCACAGGGTGCCAAGGAAACCGACACAAAGAACCCCAAGGTGGCTTATTTCACTAGCTAATTGTTAACTGGTGGGAGGTGGGTGACGGCAGGGAGTGGGAATGGGCCCGCCTTCTGCATGAATGAATTCAGCACATGGAATTCATGTTCATATTTACATTTATAACTTACAGAGCTTCTATGTCATTGACCCCAAGCTGATAAACAAAATTACAAAGTTCATTTTAATTTCACAGACTTGGCCAATCTCATCAGTCTCCCCATTAGGTTTTCATATTAAAAGAATGAGGGGTGGGGGAAGAAAAGGCATATGTTTATAGCCAAGAATAAATACAACAATAATAAAGGAAATAAAAAAGGAAAACTGATCTTGGCACAGTTACTTGAATTTTTCCACCTTTCTCATATGGAAAGTTTCCAAGTTCTACCATTTCAAAGAAAACACCTCATCGAAGAACACGTAATTGCATGTTGTTTCCAGTCTTTAAATGTGGGAAATGAAGCCTTTTCACATGCACATCATCAGCTGTGCCCCAGGAAACCTTCCATTCTTTCCAAATTAGTTTTTGTATCATTAAACCAATCAGCATTAGGTGCTTACGATTATTTTCGGGAATAAACCCTGAATCATTACCTATATCATGTATGTAATAAAGGCAAATAATGACATCATTATATAGCACATGAGCACTGACCCTAACTGACCAGGACCTAAAGGAAATCAGGGCAGTCCTAATAAGAATCAGGCAGGATGCCTAATGAAAATCCAACAGCAGGCCTAATAAGGAACAATGTATGCTGCCTCTCCTTCAAATTCACTTTGGATTTGCTTTTCCTGAGAATCCGTGTTTGAAGTGGAGCTCCCGCGGGCTAGCTTTCTCAGAGCTAACTCTGAGATGAGTGATTCGCAGGTGGTTCTCTGGGCCATTTGATCTGAGACAAGAAACCTCTCGCTCATGCAGCAAGTATTTGTTGGGCACTTACCATAACCATAGGCTTCAGCTTGGCTGGTTTTTATTCAATAATCGTTAGTGAGTGCCTAGTATAAGCATGGACAGTGCTAGACTCAGAAATGGAAACGATAAATCAGAAACATCATAGACACCACTTAGAGTGTATTTATTACACGCCAGGCACACACACACACACATGTATTAGTTATTAATAACTTAATATCCCCAGCAGTCCTATGAGGAAGTGTATGTTTTGACCCATTTTACAAGTACCGTAAGTAAGGCTCATCCAGATTAAGAGACTTGCCCAAGGTCATGCTACCGGAGGGAAGGAAGCAAAGATGTGGGGAAGATTCAATGTCTCCAGCTCATTGGAAATTGCTGCTATTGGACCATTTTTTTTGACATATAAAATGACAAACAGGTTTTCCCCGAGAAGAGCTCAGGGTGTGGTGGGGAAGGCAGAAATATAAACATAAACATAAACAAAGACCACAGTGAAGGATGATAAGCAGTGTGAGGAGCCTGCACACCACCTGTGAGTGTTCCCAGCTCCCTGCCAACATCCCAGCCACCATTCTGTAGCCTTCCCTGGAAGTCCACATCTCCTCCCTTGCTGTCCCCACCGAAAAGCCAGCACAGGTACAATATGAGCATGTCTTTCTGCATCTTATTCCGACTAAGACCCCCAACCATTTTTGTCATAGCTTTTCTAGGTGTGGGATGGAAATGCATAAAAAGACGCTGGTATTTACCCTGGACGAACAGCCTGGACAGAGAGAACATGGGACTTGTCAAAGGAGACCAAGGCCAAGCACATGCAGGATGTCAAATAGAAAATTTGCAACATTCTTTTACACAGATTATTTACAAACAATTACATGACTCATGTTCCATAAAACACATTGCCAATCTCAAAGGATGGATATAATTTAAGCACCCATATGCTTTGAAAATACACATTATTTTTTAAAAGACAGGAACTTCTTATCCTTTATGGTACACATTGGATGAGCTCTAAATACTCAGAGCATTTCACCTCTACCCTTTGCACCCCAAGTTTCCTGATAGTAACTCAACATGTATGAGCCTCCAGGGAAGATTATAAAATTTATCTCTAAGTATGAGATTCCCTACATGTGCTCAGTATGAGAAAATTGACGACATTGGTTGATTAACATAATTTTCGCAGAGAATTCATCACCTATTGCTTTCACAACTGTCAGCCTCTTGAAAGCAAGAACCACACCCTTAATTCTGAATTTTTCACAGATTAAAAAGCACACAATAAAAATATAGTTGCTTGGTTGCTTTAGTTAGGTCTGATAATATTTGTAACTACCTGAGAGAGAAACCAAGTAAAAAATTGTGTTTGTAGCCTTGATGTTTATAATCAGAGAAAGGGCTGAGTTGCAGGAAACAATGTTTTATCAGTCAACCATTAAAAACATTCCACAGAGCATTAGGCCTATGCAGAGCCAAACTGACCAACATGAAATACTTCATCTCCTTGGACAACACATCCTGTAAATTATGAAAAGAAAATGATATTTTACGAGAGCCAGGCAGCCTCATTTTCTAGGCAGCACATTTCATTCATATTGCGGTTATTAATAGGTCACTTACAGGATTCATGACTGGTGCCACTGTGTGAAGGTACCCAGACATGGACAATCACTGTGGCGAAAAGTAGTATATCTCAGTTCTTTCTAGAACAGTAGCTTTATCAAAACTATAACCGGTGACCTTTGAACTCCACTCAAACATTTTCTAACTGGATTTTAGGTTGTGTTCGCCAGAGTTCCTATGAGATTTTTTTTTAAACTTCAAAACTTTCAAAATCTCATTTTCACTAATGAATTTAGCCTACTAAAGTTTGCGTTTCCTTCTTGGATGCCTGCATGTAAAAGTGCCAGTTTGTACTTTTGTAAATCTCAACGCAGCTAGTCTTTTGCATGAGCAAACATACTCAATATTTTTAAAATTAGAAATTGAAGAACACACAGGATGAGATGTTACTATAAAGGGAGCTAGGACAGGTAATTAAGGATTAAAATCGAAACACAAGGTAGAGCGAGAAGCAAGGACCGTTTCCATCTCCTTAGAGAAATACAAACAGTGAGCCAGAGTGGTGTTCTGTAGTTTTCATTAGAAAGTTAATATTTATCTTATAGCATTGAGTTTATCTTACCAACATATCTCATTCAGAAAAGGAAGAATCTCTTGATTTACCACATTAAAGTAAATATTGCTATGAGATACGTGTTAAATTTTTAATAAAAAACCACCCTATCTTTGTTGGATCAAAGAGAGCTGCTTCAGCTGCCACACAAACAAAACCAAATAAAAACACGTAATTCCAAATACTGGGTGTCACTGCACATGTTGACCAGCTTGCTCATGACAATTGCAGTTTTATGTGGTTGAGCATTTGAGAGCTTCAACTAAATTTATTATAAATCATAATCTTAGAGCTAAAATGGACAATGAACTGTAATACTGATCCATGGGACAGCCTTTCAGAACTGCATACTGTACTTTTTGTGCCTGAACTATGCCCCCCAAAAAAGCTCAAAATTAAAATTCAATTCAATTAGATTTGAAGCATCATACCTTGCCTGTGTGGGTATATTTTAGTATGGAAGATTTATTAGCATGGCGTGTTTCCCTTTGTAAGGATAGAGTTAGATGTAAAACCTATTTTGTTTCCACCCATCTCATATTCTTTAAGTTAGCAATAAAAATCCTATTGCTGAAGAGCAAACACAACCTGATGTAGTGATACTGACACACCACCACCCCCATATAAAGGAGAATGAGATGTCAGAAAGTTCAAGAACACTTCAAGCCCTGGTGAAATGATTCTCCAACAGCCAGCAGTTGATTGATTCTCATGGAATCTCTTTCCCATCCTGGAACAAGCTGGGTAGAGAAGAAAACATTAAGACAAAACACACGTGGAAAACGGAACTGCTTCTTACCTTCAGGTTTATAAGGAAAGAATAGACAAATCCTCAAAACATAGCACAAAATTAAATATCTATATTCATGGCCATGTACCACCTTGGCCTGACCTCCTTTGTGCTGCTCCCTATAATAGAAAAGCACCACATTCTTAAGACCACAGATTCTATAGCCAGACTCCCATGCACTTGAATCCCAGTTGTGCCACTTATAGGCTGTGTGACCTTGGGGAAGTTATATAACCTCTCTGTCTAGATTTCCTCATCTATAAAGTGGATATGATAATATCTATCTCCTAGGGTTGATATGAGAATCAAATACGTTCATATTTGTTAAGTTCTTGGAAAGAGTCTGGCACACAGTATATGGCACTTTATAAGTGTTTCATAAACAAACATTGGTTCTACCAGCTTTTGTGATGTATTTGATTGGAGAACTAGAGATAAATTTAAACCTTCCATCTTTCTCCAACTCCATGCTATTTCCCTCCTTCTCTGCCCCATTCATTAACACTTTAGTCATAATCAGAAATATGTTTTCTCTTAATAGCAAAATAAGCTAACATTTAGTAAATACTCCATATGTGCTAGGTAAATTATCTCATTCAGTCCTCATTAAAAAAACAACAGTAAAATAAATGTCATTGTTACCCCATTTAACAGATGAAGAAAAAGAGGCACCGAAAGATTAAGTAAATTGTCCAAGATAACGTAGTATGGAACAGAACCAGGATTAGAATCTGGACAGTGTTAGGGTTTTCATCATAGAAAGAAAATATATTATACCACAAAAAAAAAATTTCCTAATGAACTGACCTCTTTTCAAACTAATCTTGGTTTAAAAATCCCTCCTACCCTAGCTAATACCAGGCAACTTGCAAATTAATGAAAATTAATGATTGTTGTTTTAAGCTACTGAATTTTGGGATAGCTTTCTTTCACAGCATGTTTACAGTGAAAGCTCACTGATATGGGCTTTTGTATTCTTTCAGTAAATTGAAATAAAACCAAATTTGAAAATGCTATAAAATAATGAAACAGGCCCTGGCCAGATAGTTCGTTGGTTAGAGAGTTGTCCAGATACAGCAAGATTTGTAGGTTCGATTCCCAGTCAGGGCACATACAAGAATCAAGCAATAAATACATAAATAAGTGGAATAGCAAGTTGATATTTCTCTCACTCTATTTCTCTCTCCCTTCCTTCTTCTTCTTCTTCTTCTCCTCCTCCTCCTCCTCCTCCTCCTCCTCCTCCTCCTCCTCCTCCTCCTCCTTCTTCTTCTTCTTCTTCCTCTTCTTCTTCTTCTTCTTCCTCTTCTTCTTCTTCTTTCTCTCTAAAAAGCAATCAATAAATTTTTTAAAAACTATGAAACAAAGAAACATTGAAATCCTATATATTTATTTGATGAATACACACACACACACACACACACACACAACACACACACACACATACACACACTGATTTTAGGCTGATTGTTTAAATTCAACATAAATAAAACTTCTCCTAGAAAAACAATTATTTTCTCCCTAATACTAATGTCTATTCCCGTATTTCAGGTTAACATGCTTTTGTAACAACAACAAAATGAAATTGCAAATCTGACCAAAAATCCAGGCTTCCATAAACTCAAAGGAAGTGCTGTCATCAGACTGTTCATAGGACATTAACCAAAACAAATGAAAAAGAGTTAAACTGGTTAACACTTGAAGAAAAGCAATATCAATAAGAGTAATAACACAATAAGTGTTTGCAAAAAGATTGATTCATGTCAAAAAATTAAGAAATGACCTTGTGAAAATTCTTAAAGTCCTTGAATAATTTTACAGAAATCATTTCTTTTATGATTGTACTATGCTAACAAGCCAAGACAGCAACTCTTCCTCTAAGAGACAGAGCTGAACTACCAGAATGCAAGTTAGATTCTGCCCAAAAGCAAAAAAAAAAAAAAGCAAAACAACAACAACAAAAAACTTGATTCATTTTTTTGGGCACATAGTTGAAAATAAAAACTGAATTTGGTTAACTATAAGAGCAATTAAACATTTTTTATAACTCTTAATTTTATTTTTCAAGATAAAGTCCACTCAAGCCATTTTTTTTTTTAGCCCATTTTGGCCAGCATTTTTAACTGGCTTCATTTGGACAAAGTTTTTTTCTCCAGTACCAATTATCCTCAGATAAGAGGTTAGGAGGACTTCCTCTCCCACATTTCTCTATCAAAGAGTTTCCAAAAAGTAAACCCATCTAAATCATAAAAAGATTATAACAAGAGTAATTCTGCTATCTGGTGGCAAAACACATAAACAACAAGAGCATGGAATGGGATTATAAGTTCCAAAATGGGTCTAAGTTTTCATTACATTTTTTTTAAATAATCTGAACTAAAAGCAAATTACTTAAATTTTGTTAAAGTATCATTAACATCCTATATAATAAAAGGCTAATATGCAAATTGTCCCCTCAATCGGGAGTTCGACTAGGGGGCGGGGCCAGCCGGCCAACCGCCCTTGGCCCCTCTCCCCAGCACGATCGGCCAATCGGGGTGGACCAGCCAGACCCCACCCATGCACGAATTTGTGCACTGAATCTCTAGTTAGAGATAAAGACAAGAAAGGGAAAGAATAGACTACCATTAAATACTGTGTGCCAGGTACTATTAAGGATCTCACATTCACTTTCAGAGAAAATTTAGATCACTAAGACCTTTCTTCACCAAAAAAGAACTCTCCAGAGAAATTCAGTTGCCACAAAGATAAACTGTTCAATTTGCCATTGTGATATATAAATGCCAGCTTTGACTTAGTACCATACAAAATGAATTTTAGAGCAAGAAAAGATCTTAAATGCCATCTAGCCTGGCATTCTCAATTTACAGATGAGGAGCAAAAATCCAGGGAATTGACTTGAACAAGATAATATAACTAGTTAGAGTCAACACAAGGTCTAGAATCTAAGTCTCCTGACTTGAAAACCAATAGCATTCTCTCCTTTCTCTTCACTGAGAAATGGTAGTAGAGTTACCAAAGACTGTCAATCAAGGCCTATTTCGCCTCAGGTTTTCCTCATTGAACCTATTTCTCATACATGAAAAGGAATACTAGGGTACATCAACCGTGAGTTTAATATTGTTTTCCATACTGAAACACAGCAGAGTCTTAAATCCTCAAAGGATGGCTTCAGGGACTCCTTTGTGTGACTTCCAGCCTGGGCAGCTTATATATTTCATCCTCTACTCACCCCCATGCCCAGGTCTCTGACATGCAGCATCAACATCAACCGAGAACTTGTTAGAAATGCACATTCTTGGGTCTTATGCCAGACCTACTGGATAAGAAGTTCTGGGAGTGGAGCCCAAAACAATGTACTTAACAAGCCATTCAGGTGATTCTGATGCACGCTAAAATTTAAGAACCACTGATCTTCACAATCAACACAATGACCACCTTAACCACTCTGAAGTGATTCTTTATCATATTTAGAAATGCCAACTCACTCACTTGGCGAATGTGTTTTCTTACATAACTTTAGAAGCATAGCACAAAACTTTCCTGATAGTAATTGTTTCAGTTTGCTAGTGGGAGTCCATCCATAGCTCTATTTGAAATGTGTTTTTGTTTTGTTTGCTTTTGCTTTATTACTTATAATGAGTGTTTCTATCAATGTGGAAATGATCAAAAGAGAGGAGGAACACTTTCAAGAGCACAAAGAGTAGACAAGAGACATCTCCATTGCCCTCTCTTCCTCTTCCTTTTGTAGTCTCTCTCATCGTGCTCAGCCACAACCATCACTTCAACCACTCTTGGCCTTGACTCCACTGAATGTTGCCTATATGACCCCTGTCCCTTCAGCTCCCATAACTGCTACCTCTGCTTGCTTTGCCTCCACTCTCTTTATCTGCCATTACCTCCACGTTGTCTGTCAGTTTGACTGCCTGGTTCCTTAGCTTCCAAAGATTGAGTAATCTCAGTACTTATAAGAGACTTAAAGTCTAGTTGGATCCATCTAATATGAAAAAGAAAAAACTCAAGAATAGGAAAGCTAAATAAATTATTCACTATTCTACAGCTTTTTCAATGAGATCAATAAGGTTATATTTTTTCTATTATGTCTTTTTTTAAGATGGTTATAGTATGTATCTCTTTTTAAGGAATACATGTCATAACATTTTTTCAAACCTTCCACCCACCTCACCCAGGCTCCCAACCATCCTCCCCTGACAACTGTCAGCCTGCTCTCTATCTATAGGTGTGTCTCTATTTTGCTTAATAGTTCATTTTGTTCATTAGATTCCACATATCAGTGAAGTAATATGGTATTTGTCTTTCTCTAACTGGTTTATTTCACTTAGCATAATGCTCTCCAGGTCCATCCCTGCTGTCGCAAAGGATAGAATTTTCTTCTTTTTCTATGGCCGAGTAACATTCCATTGTGAAATGTACCACAGCTTTTTTATCCACTCATCTGCTGATGGACACTTGAGCTGCTTCTAAATCTTGGTTATTATAATTAACACTGCAATGAACATAGGGGTGCATATATTCTTAGCTTTCTTGCCTGAGTCCAGTTTTTAGCCTCTCAAAACCAAGTAAAATTCTTCCTAGCTTAGGTTCATCAAAAAATTTCCTAAGCCTACCTTTTATATTTTCAATGAGCGATTCTTGAGAATAGTCAGAGTCCTAGAGAACTAAATTTGCCTGAAACCTTTCTTGAAGTTATCGACATTGGTTCTGTTGGCTTAATCCAAATAATATTATTACTATTTAGTCTGTATTTCAGTATCTTTACAAATATATTTCTTCTTTCAACATTTAGTATGTGTCATGGACTATTCTAGGTGCTGAAGATATAGCAGGTAATAGAATCAGGTAGGGGAACCTTTTCCTCATGGAGCTTACATTCTAGTGGAATGCATAAAATAAGTTATAAAATAGTTTATTAGATGACAGAAAATGCTAAGGAGAGAAACAAAGCAGGAGTGGAGAATACAAAGGCTAAAATTTTAGATAGATTAATCAATAAAGGCTCATTAAGAAGGGAATATTCGAATATCTTGGGAACTCCCATATGTTTTGCTAAAACATGTGTTTGACATGATTAACTGTTAGATGTCCTGTTGGTTTCTAAGAATTACCGAAAACCATTTGTTTAACCATACATTCTGGATTTCTCTAGGAGTTAACATCAACCTTATTAAGTTTCATTTTCCTGAATTTGCCCTGTGATTTCCCAGAATCAGTCATTTCAGAGATACCAGTAAGAAAACAACAAATACTGGTATATATAAAAATAGATAGAAAACAATGCCACATCAGACACTGGCAGAACTATTTGTTTCCCAACACACACACACACACACACACACACACACACAACCATGGAAGGTACTATTTAAAAAACAGGTTATTTTTTCTTCTGTGTCCTTACACACTGAAATAAAAATACCAGTGTCTGCTGTTGTTGTTGCTGTTGTTACAGGCAGCTTCACAAGCTCCTAGAACTCAGCAATAAATGGTGAAATGGACACCTGAATAGCAAAGAACTTGTGGGAGAAAAAAAAAAAAAAAAGGATGAACCTTTAAAACATCTTTTGTAGAGAACTGTAATCACCTTTTTGTCCCAGCCTGAGCTAATAAAGACATAACTTATTTACCAAAGCACCTTAAGTCAGATACAGTGTCTGTGTTGTCTGGTGGATGTCTTTTTATGTCACTTTACACTTGGTTCACACAGGAACCAAGTAATTTAGCCAAGGTCACATGCCAAGAGTTTCTGTTCTTGTCTATTTTAAAAGTAAAAAACAATAGTTTCCCCCTTGTTACTCTACACACCAGAATCCATTGTCTCTTTCTTAACTTCTCTGCCCAATTCTGCAGAAAACACTTAAACTCTTTAAATGCTTTAACAAATTGTTTCATGTCCAATAACATTAGTGATTGTAAAATGACCAGAAATATGGGGCATCCTTGTCAGAACAAGAAGCGGGGAGCAGGGAATGCTGTGGGGATACTGGGTAAAGCAAAACAAAACCAAAACAAAAAAAAAAAACTTTATATAGAGTAAATAATACCTTTGAATCTGACTTCCCAGGATCATGCACAAATCTGATGATTTATTCAGTTTTGTTTGAAGAAGACATCCAGTGATGAGACAAAAAAAATTGAGCTATATAAGCTCTTCCAAATAAGCTATATTTAAGAATCTATGGGTTGCTAATTAAGCTTCAAACTATGCTTTTGTGTAATAAAAAAATTGTTTTTACTTTCTTTCCATTTAGTAGTTTTTCAAGATGATTTCTTCTGGCTCTTAATTGTCTCACTACACCAAATTAGAACTTACCTCCTAGAATTCTTTCTCCATCCCTGAATTCTCTCCTTAATTGTTTCCTGGATTTTAGAATCAGTCCTGGATTCAAATTCTGTCTCTTTTAATTATGTGCTAAGTGGTATACGTGAGTTGGGCCAGTTATTTACTGTGCTGAAATTCACATTATGCTCAAATGGCAACAAATAGTACAAAATCTCTTCAAATGGTTATTTTGATAATTAGATAAGTAATAAGTATAATATAGTCATTGTTAAATCAATGTTAGTTTCATTTCTTCCTCATCAAAAATGTTCTGTTTGCTTAAAATGATATTTCTTATTACAAAAGTTTTATAGGGTAATTATCTGTTGGGGAGCATAGGAGACTTGGTTGGAAAGTTGTAAGGAGGACATTCTAGTAAAAGGGAAGTGTGTGGAAGGCCGTCTGCCCTCTTTATCTGAATTCCGACTTAGGGGAAACGTAGGGGAGTGTCGAAGGTGGCGCCCCTAATTATTCCTTGACCTTTCCAAACAAGTCTGTGTACGTGCAGACCCCTGTGTGTTTACCGGAATCCTTATGCTTAATCCCTGGATGCCCTGGCCTAAAGGACAAGGTAAACACATGTGTCCTCCCAAGATTACTCACCTATTGATTGCATCTAAAGATAAAAATTCCAATAAAAGCCTAACAAGACAGGCAATCGAGGCTGCCTGGCTTCTTTAGCCAGGCCGTCGCTTAGCCCTCTCCCTCACAGTGAAACTGTGTCAGAGTAATCTGTTCAACCGTCGTTCAGGGGCTGCTGGTCAGCCCCGGCAAGGGGGTGGGTGCCCCGAGTGAGAAGTCCCGGCAATTATCAAAAATGTGGAAATAGAGATAACTAAAATGAAGAAAGTTTAGATTATTAATATTCCTTACAACCAAAGATAATTAGGTTAACAGTTTGTACATATCTATCTGATCTTTTCTTCTATAAGCACATAGAATACTTACTTTTCTTTAATTAACGTAACTCATTATTGAAGTGAAACACAAAAATGCATAAATCAATGAATTTTCACAAAGTGAACACACCCAGTATCATTACTTTTTGATGGGCTTTTGGACTTAACAGTAAATCAGGACCTGGACAGTGCTGGAGCCCGGCTGTGCAGACAGATTGCCGAGGGTGGATCCAGCTCCACGGTTTCCCAGTGAGTGACCTGGGGTAACTTATTTAAGTAACCTTTCTAGGTATCAGTTATCTCATTGCCCACTGGTAACAATTTCCTCGATATTGAAGGTTAAATGAGTCAATGTAAATAATTTACTTAGAATAACGTGAGACATAGCGTGACTCCAATAAAGTAAGCTATTGCTATTATTATACACTATCTGGAGAGCCTTTTCTCTCACAATAATTATTGTTCCCCCCTTTTTTTTTCTTGAGGAATTTGGTTAGTTCCCTTAAAGTCTTCTCTGATTTCCTCATATGCAGTTAGTTAAATGGAAAGTTATGGCCATTCTCAAATAAGCCGCATGTTTCCATTTGAGGTCAGACTCTCTCACTGATACCAAGACAGCCAAGTGTCCCCAAATAGAAAGAAAATATATCATACCACAAAAAAATTTAATCATAATCAGAGATATTTTCTCTTTTTCTGTCTTCCCAAACCTAAATCCGTCTGCTCACTTTTATAAGTAGTCCTATCAAGCTATACTCATTCTCATTTAAACATGTCTTGTCCATTTCTACCTCTGGCTTTGGGCTTAGATTTCCCTGTCTTCTTGAAATGCCTTCTCCTAGCATGCTTTCAAAATTTCCCACACCCCTCCAGGTAGAGCTTGCTCTCACTTCGGAACTCACTGTCGCCCTCCCTTGGCAGTCATCATGCACTGCCTTAATCACAGTAAAGCCCACCACATGCATATATGGCACTTCACGGCCTACAAAACGGCTTTCAAAATGTCTTTTGATCCACACAACAATCTGATAAGATAATAAAGATGTGATTATTATCTGCATTTTACCATCAAAGAAATTTATCATGAAAACACATCCAGTCCCTGCCTTGAATGCTAGCTCCTCCAGACCAAAGACATTGCATTTCTCTTAGTTTTCTTGTCCACGAGACATATTTACTCTGGAATTGATCTACTGCCCAAATCATTGTTATCAATAAAACTATCCAACACTTTCGAGTGCCTTTTACATATCTGTGGGTTAGACACATATGGTTACCATTTATGTATTTAACAGAATATTGAATGTTTGCTATTTGCCGGCACTGTGCTCTATTTTGAGATCCCAAGCCAGGCGCCTTTTTGTTTACATGCTATATTAAGGTTATGTGAAAAAGCGCTGGGTTACACGCCACATGTCCTAGATTTGAGTACTGCTTCTGTAACAGACATGTAGAGTTATCTTGTGCATTTCTGAACATCAGTTTCCTCACCTACAATATGCAGATAATCTCTTATCTGACCACCTCACAGGACAATTATGAAGATCAAATAAGGTATGCAAGTGCTTTGTTTGCTTAATGAAAACATAGAAGTATCCATGTTATGCAATTAAGAGATGGTTCTTGCCCTTGTAGTCCCACCATCCAGTTGAGAAAACAAACACACACAAAATGTATGTGAGAAGACAAGTTACAATATAAAATGGCATGTGCTAAGTGGCAGAAAGTGCAAATGTATAATAACCTAGAGAGAACATGAGAAGGTAGCAGTATGCTTTTCAACTCAGAAGATTTAAACATTATTCCAAATCTTAGTTTGTCCCCTACTTTATTCATGTTTAAATTGTGAAAATATTCATTCTTCTTGTGGGAATTAATTTTTAACCAGAAATTGAATTACCTATTTGGATTCTTTTTAAAAAAATGTGTTAATGCCCTGTATTACTGTGGAGGTACCTTACCCAGGTTCATTTCCCTCTTCTACACCTATTCCAAAGGGACTGCAAGAGTTATTACCCGCCTCCCCCCGATTTCTGAAGTAAGAAGAATAGGAGAAAATGTAAGGAAGCTGCTCTTTGATCTCCGTGCACATCAATTACAGGTAATAAATCCTCCTGCACTGGAGCTAAGACAGGATCTCCAAAGCACATGGACTTTTCCTATTAGAAAATATAAACCAAATAGTGACTATTTGTTGTTTAGATTTATTTTGTGAGTAATGTAACTGAAAAAACAACCCAGCATTGAAGGATGTATCATTTTTAATCTCAGCACTTTTAGCAACTGCCAACACCAGATAGAGTATCTTATTGCAATAATTCAAGGATTTCTCTATTAGTTTCTCTAAGCCCTTAAAGCAAATGAAGCTCTTATGATATAAAACACCTTCTCTATTTTTTTTTTCCAGCTCTCAAGCCTAAATGCATTTCAGGTTAGAATTTTAAATGAATGAGATAAATGAAATTCTATCTAACTGTATTAATTTTTGACACTCTTTTTATGATTCTTTTAGAAAGAACATAGAAACGAATTGCAAGTCTGGCTGCTGTACAGTCATGATGAATAGCATGCTACAAATAATATTTTTTCAAACTTTTGAAAGACCAATTTAGATGTTTAATCTCTTAGGTGGGTTTACAAACACACTACATTGATAATTGACCAAGGAGCCTGTGAATGAGGTTTCTTAAACAAAGAAAAGCACTCGTATATTAAAAGAAGCACTTTCATACTTTTTCTCCCTATTGTTTAACCTTTTGTTCCCACCACAAATATCTACACGTAGTTCTTATCTCTGACCTTGAGGAACTGTATAGCGTTATCGAAGCTTACTTTTAGATCACAGATGACCTTCAGTTGATATCATTGAGCTCTGACCTGCCTCAGTGATCTGCTCACACAAAATACATATGCTGAACAGTGCTGGTGTGTGCAGTAGGGGTAAGTGAATTATTTACAAAAATTTGAGTTGACACCTTTTATCAAATGTGGAAAGATGAAGACAAAACAGCTGCTATTGCTGTCGTAAGCAATCTGCTGGTGATTGAATAAAAGTGTCAAGAAAATGGCTGCTTGATGGCCTTTTGTTCTCCCTCATCCAGCTTGATGTTAGTTTGAGCTGTCAGTTAGGAATCACGGCAGTGTGATTTATCAATAGACTGAGTGACCTTCTGTTTTAGCTGGTGGTAGAACTGGAAGACAGCGCCCTCTACTGCAAATACACAGCTCTTCCTCTTAGTGTGCCATTAATCTAAGCGAGTGGTTTGCATTTGCTGGAAGCAGCTCACCCTTATTATAATTACAGCTTTTTAAGTTTTGTCCTGTATCAATTGCTCCTACACGTTTATTAAAAATTGTTAAAATAAAAAAACTTCAAGCATATTTCTATACCTTCCAGCAAATTAATTTACAAAATCAGTATTTCAGATAAAATGCTTCCTCCTTGCTAATTAAACTGCAGAATAAGGAAACATTATCTTTGATAGCAAACTGAATCTTTAAATAGTGTTTGGATTATATTGATATTAATAACCCATCTGCATTAACTCGAATTATTTTATAGTCTCTATAAAAAGAAGGATTTAGACTTATTTTCTGCCATAATATCATGGTCTCCTCAGGGAAAGATATTATTCTCAATCAGAGCTTTGTGGGTCCTTGAGTGATATGAAATCATTGTGGACCAGGACCTTTCAAGCAAATATTCCTACTGTCATCATGTAAATATATGCATTTTTAAAAGTAGGTCTTTCTGATTTAATGGATATTTATTTGATCCAAAACCCAAATAAGATGAAAGTAAAATATGAGGAAAAGGACATTCTAGCAGCTATTGAACAGGAAATATTGAATATATTTAAAAGAATTAAAATAACATATCTGATTTCTAATAACACATAATCTTTTAATGTTCAGATATAATTTGCTACAATGTGCTACAAATTCTGGTTGTTTTAAAAAACTGTTAGATATACACTATTCCAAATACATTTATTTTATCTCTAAGGTGTTTCATAATTTTCATTTTAAAATATCTTCTTGTATTTTTAAATTGGACATGAACCACCATTGTGTAAGTATTATTTTGTTGGTTGTATCACAGACTTCAGTACTTAAAGTTATTTTCTAAAGCTGTCTTTCCTCAGTCTCTCTTAGATGTGGTTTTCATTGCACCACAGATTAGGGCAGACCAGGTTAGGAATATGAAAAGATGTGCTTCACTATTTCACAAAATTTCCGCTTTGTACTCCATGCTTTTTCCTCCCCAGTTTAATTATTAGGTGGTTGTCTCTCTCACACAAATAGATCTGAGCGTGGGCTTCGGACCTCAGTTCCTTGCATGGCTTTGACTTTTCCTCTCTCTCCTGATATACATACACACCATGACTTGTTCATAAAAGATCTGCAGCAAAGTTGAATAATATGTAAATTTTATGTTGTAATGAATTAGGTCCTAAGATCTTTAAAGGTCAGACACCTGGTATAATACATCACATTTTTTAATATCAACTGCAAAATAACTGTAATAAATTTTTCCAACACCACATCCTCACACACTGTTACCCACAAGGAAGCACCAAAGGAAATGTGTCATTTGTCAAAACATGCAGAAAAACTGGCATGTGTACAAGTCGCTTTAAAAGTAATGCTCAGGTTAGAAATAGCTTTCCATATGAATATTTTGTGGTTAAACAAAGAAAAAACACATTAGTGCTTGACCAAAAGCATCTCCTGATATGTAAAAAGAATAAGAAAGAAACAACTAATTCTAGGATATATGATAAAAATAATTTTAATTAGATACAGGATAATGTGTAGTTTATAAGCAAAAAGCTTTATTTGTTTATCTTTAAGGAAAAATTCAACAGGCATGGAAATTTAAGCATGGATGAGTGAATGGGCTGTTATAAAAATGTATAGCTGAGTTATAGAAATTTTATAGTTGCTATTAAAATAAAAATATTTATTTCTTTTATAATGCTATTTGCAAGTTTCAATTACAAGTCTCTATTATAGGAACATTTCTGCTAGTGAAGGAAGGAAAAGAGATTTGCCTGCGAATAAAGCAGACTTTGGGGATTAAAATATGTAAACCCACATAAGTACTTGCCCCATTCCCATCAACCCCATGCCCCGATTCTCCTAAGGTGTGTTTTTTTAACATAAGATACAGCATGGAGGGACCTAGAGAGTATTTTGTTAAATGCAATAAGCCAGTCAGAGAAATACAACTATCATATGGTCTCACTCATATGTGGAATCTAATGAACAAAATAAACTGATGAACAAAATAGATCCAGAGACATAGAAACATGGAACAGACTGACAAATATCAGAGGGGAGGTGGGGAAGAGATTAACCAAAGAACTTATCCTATCTAATAAAAGGGTAATATGCAAATTAACCATCACTCCATCACAAAATGGCGGTGCCCAGTCCTCTCAGCCCCGCTGGAGTCCACCCTGGCCACGGAGGGCCTCTGAGCAGTGGACACGGAGCAGCCGGGGGGTGAGGGGGAATGCTTTCGTTGTTGCCCCGGTGACAAAGCAAGTGTTCTGCGCCCAGCTGCGGATGGGCCTCTGGGCCACGGAGAACCTCTGGGCAGCGGGTGTGGAGCAGCCAGGCCCCTCAGAGAGCTACTGGTGCACGGATTCATGTGCAGGGCTACTAGTATGCATATAAGCATAACCATTCATACACTCCTTGGTGAAGGCCCAGGGGGTGAATGGGGGGAGGGAAGGGGACACCTGTAATACTTTCAACAATAAAGATAAATTTGAAAAAAAAGATACAGTGAAATGAACAGATAGTCAGAAATGTTCACCTTTGGAGTTTTTAATGTTGATTAAAAACAGGTCCCTGATAGGGCAATGCTATTGAAGGCATGCCCTTAAAATACACTGAGTGGCCAGATTATTATGATCTCTGAACACATAATAATCTGGCCACTCAGTGTATATATATACACTAATATATATATTAGAGGACCAGTGCATGAATTCATGCATGGGTGGGGTCTGGCCAGACTGGCAGCGGGAGGGGACATGGGCGGTTGGCTGGCCTGCCTGCTGGTCGAACTCCTGGTCAAGGGGACATTTGCATATTAGCCTTTTATTATATAGGCTATACACTGAGTGGCCAGATTATTATGCATTCAGAGATCATAATAATCTGGTCACTCAGTGTATATATTGTAAGTGGTTATTTTACATACACCCCTGGAGCTGATATTCTGGTAGGGGGAAGATAGACAATGAGCAAGCAAATAATTAAATAGCTAGCATGGCAATGAATATTCATATAGAAATTGAGACTGTATTTGAGAAATACCTGAATGAATTTATCCATTTAAGTAGTAATTGTGTTTTAAACTGGAATACACTTAAAGAAAGACTGATCACTTACTAGTAAACAACCCATTGTATTTTTTCTAACATTTTCTATAATGGTTCTGTTAGCACATACATATGGCATCAGTCAATAGTTGCAAAGTGAAGTGGCAGTTTTGTCCAGGTCATTAAGAGGCACCCCATGAGTAAAAAAATTAAAGCCAGCATAGTTTTAGTATTTGAAAGTTCTGGAAAATTGCCAAAATCCCCCCCTTTTTAATACATATACACAAAGTTAACCAAACTATTCATAACCTTTATAGCCAGATCTAAAGTGAACTTTCTAAGCTGAGGAGAATGAACTCCACCCCCATCCTCCCCCACCCCCACCTCCAACTGCCCCCCCCACACACACACACACACACAGCAGCTGAGCACTGTGTTCTTGCTCCAAACCAATCCAATGCAGAGCTCAGTAGACAAATGGAGGGGCGTAAGGAGATCAAAACTCAACCTCTCAGTGTTTAAATTAATTTGTTCAAAATGGGCAATGGACATGAGGAAACTATTTAAAGAAAAGAAGTGTACAGTAATCTAAGGAAAGCAATTTAAAGTAAATTGACCCCAAAAGAATGTTTGAGAACATAACCTAATGCTCATGAAGGTGTACTAAGAAGAACATGCTATACTCCGCTGGTAGAAGTATAAATTTCTTTTGTTTTCTGGAAAACAATTCCAGAAAGTAGGACTCTGGTAAACAATTTGGCAGTGTGACCCATTCATTCTTTCATTTAACCAATGTTTATGGAGTGCTTAGCTTATGCCTGACAGTGAACAAACACAAAAAATCCCTGCTTTCATGGAGCTGATATTCTGGTGGGGGAAGATAGACAATGAGCAAGCAAATAATTAAATAGCTAGCATGTCACATGTTGTTAAGAGTGATGGAGAAATCGTTTTAATTTGCAGGGAAGGGAGCAGCATTGTGTGGTTACTTTAGTAGAATGGTCAAGAGTAGCTTTATTGAAAAGGTGGCATTTGAGCAAAGACCAGAAAGAAGTAAAGGTTATCAAGGGGAGGCACACAGCCATGTTTCATCCCAGATTCTACGTAGACCAAGCTCCATGCCATCAGATTGGTTTACTACCAGCAGCGAAGTTGGGGGAAAGCCCACCTCCCAATATGCTCTCTCCTATGGTGACCATGTGGCAGACCTGCTGCCTGGATAGCCCTGTACTAGAGAACCCAACCCTGTCTTGGGCAATCATGTAGGCACCCAGCAACCAAGGATGCCCTGGGCCCCTGAGGAGCTGTCCTCTGTGCTGACAGGCTGCTGGGCCAAGGCGCTAGAACACCAGCAGGACAGGGCTAGTGTCTTGCTAGCCTCTAAGCAGGGGGAGCCCAGCCCATTATAACACCCTCATGAGCACTTGGCCTGCTCCTCCCTTTCCTGTCCCAGTTCTGAGTGTTCTCTGAGGAAACTCATAATAGTACTTTTTCATCTATCTTATGAAATTAGCAGAAATCAAAACCAGGTATATATCTAAAGTTATTCCACAGTTATTTAAAATAGAAATAGCCAGTAAAAGGCAGAACTGTAACTTATATTCACAATAAATTAGATATTTGTGTGCATAGAAAAAAGACAGAAAAGAAATTCATTAAAGTCACAGCCATCGTTATAGAGCAGGTATCAGCAAATTACGGCCCAACGTGCCAAATCTGACCCAAGGCTTGTTTTTGTAAAATTTTACTGGAGCACAGTCATGCACACTTGTGTAGCCTCTTTTGAAATACAACAGAGCTGAGGAGTTAAAGCAGAGATTATATGGCATACAAACCTAAACCATTGACTTTCTGATCCTTGACAGAAAAGGTTTACTTGCCCTTGGTCTACAAAGCTCAGTTACAAAGGTTTTGTTTTTCTCCCTGTGTCTCTGTATATTTTACCTTTTCTAAAGATAACAATACATGACGGTTATAGTCAGAATAAAGATAAACACAGTCATGCGTCCCTTAACAAGGAGGATACATTCTGAGAAATTTATCGTTAGGTACTTTTGTCATTGTGAGGAAATCATAGAGTGCACTTACACAAACCTAGAGAGTATAGCTCACTACACACCAGGCTGTATGGTATAGTCTATTGTCTGAGGCTCTAAACCTGAATACTGTAGGCAATTATAATACAATAAGTATTTTTATAACATCTAAATATAACTAAACACAGAAAGGGTAGAGTAAAAATAAGATACAAAAGATAAAGAATGGTACACCTGTATGGGGCACTTACCATGAATGGAGCTTGCAGGACAGGAAGTGGCTCTAGATGAGTCAGTGAGTAAGTGATGAGTAAGTGAGAAGGTCTAGGACATTACTCTAAACTATTGTAGACTTTACAAACGCTGTACACCTAGTCTACACTAAATTTTAAAATACATATGTAGATTTTTTTCTTCAAAAATAAATTAACCTTAGTTTACTGTAACCATTTCACTTCACAAACTTTTTAATTTTTTAACATTTTGACTTTTAAACACTAACACATCATATAGATGTACAAAAATAATTTCTTTATATCCTTATTTCATAAGCATTTTTCTCTTCAAAAACATATTTTTTACTGCTTTAGCTTTTGTTAAAAACCAAGACACATACATTAGCCTAGGCCTCCACAGGGTCAAGATCTCAATATCACTTTCTTTCACCTCCACACAAGGTCTTCAGTATCAAAAGCACACATGGAGCTGTCATTTCCTATAATGACAATGCCTTCTTCTGAAATACCTCCCGCAGCACCTACCTGAGGTCCTTGAAGAGGTGTCACTCTTTTCAGAAATATGTTCATGGTGGTTTGCTTGGTTTGTTTCATTTTTTTATCATAGACTAGAGGCCCGATGCACAAACTTCGTGAAAGAGCCTTGGCCCTGGCCCCCGCCCGCCACCGCCATGGCAGGGGGCCTCTGATGCCTCTACCTTGGCACCCACCCACTGCGGCTTTGTCCAGAAGGACATCTGGAAGGACGTCCGGTCTAGTTAGCATATTATGCTTTTGTTATTATAGATTTGCTTGTAAGCATATACTGCACCATATACATTCTTCTCTAATAATGAGAACCTTTAGATCTTGGGGTCCATGTTTTCTTTTCTTTTTTTTTCTTGGTAAATATAAAATGTAAACTTTTATCAGAGCTTTTTTTTTTAAGCTTTTATTTTTTTATATTTTATTTTTTTTAATAAATCTTTATTGTTCAGATTATTACAGTTGTTCCTCTTTTTTCCCCCCATAGCTCCCCTCCATCCGGTTCCCACCCCAACCTCTGCCCTTACCCACCCCCCAATGTCCTCATCCATAGGTGAACAATTTTTGTCTAGTCTCTTCCCACACCCACCACACCACTTTCCCCCTGAGGATGGTCAGTCCACTCCCTTTCCATGCCCCTGATTCTATTATATTCACCAGTTTATTCTGTTCATCATATTTTTTATTCACTTGATTTTTAGATTCACTTGTTGATAGATATGTATTTGTTGTTTATAATTTTTATCTTTACCTTTTTCTTCTTCATCATCTTCTTAAAGAATACCTTTCAGCATTTCATATAATACTGGTTTGGTGGTGATGAACTCCTTTAGTTTTTTCTTATCTGTGAAGCTCTTTATCTGACCTTCAGTTCTGAATGATAGCTTTGCTGGGTAGAGTAATCTTGGTTGTAGGTTCTTGCTATTCATCACTTTGAATATTTCTTGCCATTCATTTCTGGCCCGCATAGTTTTTGTTGAGAAATCAGCTGACAGTCATATGGGTACTCTGTTGTAGGTAACCAACCGTTTTTCTCTTGCTGCTTTTAATATTCTCTCTTTGTCTTTTGCTCTTGGCATTTTAATTATGATGTGTCTCGGTGTGGTCCTCTTTGGATTCCTTTTGTTTGGGGTTCTCTGTGCTTCCTGGACTTGTAAGTCTATTTCTTTCACTTGTAAGTCTATTTTTTTCACCTGGACTTGTAAGTCTATTTCTTTCAGGGGAAGTTTTCTGTCATTATTTCTTCAAATAGATTTTCAATATCTTGCTCTCTCTCTTCTTCTGGCACCCCCATAATTTGGATATTGGTACACTTGAAGTTCTCCCAAAGGCTCCTTACACTATCTTCGTATTTTTTTATTCTTTTTTCTTTTTGCTTTTCCGGTTGGGTGTTTTTTGCTTCTTTGTATTTCAAATTTTTGACTTGATTCTTGCCATCCTCTAGTCTGTTGTTGGATCTCTGTATATTATTCTTTATTTCAGTCAGTATATGCTTAATTTCTAATTGGTCCTTTTTCATATCCTCGAGGGTCTCAGTAAATTTATCGGTAGTTTCTAAAAGATTCTTGAGTAAGCTTATAACCATGGTTTTGAACTCTATATCCAGTAGTATTTTTTCCTCCTTTTCTTTCATTTGTGACTTGTTTCTTTGTCTCCGCATTTTGGCTGCTTCCCTGTGTTGATAGAGTGGCTTTGTGTGCTAGGTGTCCTATAGAGCCCAGTGGCTCAGCCTCCCCAGTTACCTGAGGTGGACACTCTTGGTGCACCCCTTTGTGGGCTGTGTGCACAGTCTTGTTGTAGTTAAGCCTTGATTGTTGTTGATATCACTGGGAGGAATTGACCTCCAGGCCAATTGGCTGTGAGGATCAGCTGTGTCTACGATGGGAGAACTTCTGTGCTGAGGCAAGACTTGCTTCAGTGGGGCTTTGGTGCTCACTGAGTCTGCCTCTTGAGTGTGTCCCTTATGGATCTGAGGAGTTGTAATCTGGATGGTCCCACTCTGACCACTGGGTACACTGGCTCTTGGATCTCCAAGGAGGTGCTAATTTAGCCTCTGCCTGAGGCCACCCAGCAGGAGCTACAGAGAGATCTGCAGATTCCTCTTCTTTGTTTGGGGTTTGGAGGTGCCCAGATGAGGCCCAGCTGTGAAGCAATGCAAGCTGCTGTGGGGCCTTGGGCTTTCTTTTTGATGTTCTGGGTCTCTCTGACTCAGCTGCAGTTTGTTAGGTAATTTTACATTTCAAAGGACCAGGTCATTCATATGCAAAAACCTCTGCGCACAGCTTAGCTGGGGCGAGGTCTCAGGCTGCAGCAAACAGCAATGGCTGACCATCAGCCCTGCCCTAAGAGGCCCCTGGGTCTCAGTGTCCCTCAGTGTCCCTCTGAGAGAAAGCTGCCCTCGAGTTCCACCTGATGCCAGACAGTCCAGTTTCTCCCCGTATGAATCTGAGTCCCCAGAGTCTCACCCAGAACTGGAGTTCAGAGCAGTCAGGAGCTTATGTCTCCCTCCAGATTGAAAAAGACAGCCACGTACTCAGTTGCCTGCCCTTTCCACGTGCGCACCTCCGTACCTCTGCACTTTACTTCCACAGCTCCTCTGAGTCTCAGTGTGCTTTTCTCTTTCCTTCTACTTGTAGAATTTCCACTCAGCCAGCCTTCCAGTGGTTCTGGATGATGTCCGTTTTGTCTTTTAGTTGTAGTTTTGAAGTGGTTGTGCGAGGCAGCAATTTCAGGTGTTTATCTATGCCACCATCTTGGTTTCTCTCTATCAGAGCTTTTTTAGGAGCTTGTTGAGTTCTGCAAAAGCTTCTGCTAATGCCCCTTCACTTCTTTGGCGTTCTTCTTTTTCTTCACCTTCAGTTTCCTTTTCTCTTGCCTCTTCTTCAGCTTTTCATTTCTGTTCCAATTCCAATAATTTCTCATTGATCACTTCCTCAGGAACCACATCTATGAGTTTCTGAATGTTGTCCTCCTCCACACCCAGCTTAAAGTTGTTTGCCATCTTGACCACAGCCTTGTTGACTTTTACAACCTCCTCATCCCTGGCAAATCCTTTGCTGTCATAGACAAACCTCTTGAGTGTCTTCTTCCAAATGCCATTCATACACTCCTTGGTGACATTACCCCAAGCCCAAGCAAGGTTCTTGAAGCAATCATAGATGTTGTAATTATTCCAGAATTATATCAGTGTCTTCCTCAGTTGCAGCAATTGCTGGGCAAAGGTCCTCCTCAGGTACAAGGCCTTAAAAGCTGCTATATCTCTTTTTAGGTGATGTTTGGAAAGAGAAACACCACTTTGATATTGGGATGAAGATCACCAATAAAAGGAGCATGTCCAGGAGCATTATTAAAAATAATCAAAATATTGAAAGGTATGTTATTATCCAAACAGTACTTTTCCATTTCACTGGGACAGCAATTCAGGAAGCTATCTTGGAAACGGAGTTGGATCATCCAGGACTTCTTACGGTTCCTGTTGTACAGTGCAGTGTGTGCTTATTGACATGCTTGTAGACCCTGGGGTTCTCACTGTGCCAGATCACAAGGGTTTCAATTTGTAGCCTGCGACATTGCTCCCAAGCAAGACTGTTGTCCAGTCCTTAAAAGCCTTGAAGCCTAGCATTGACTTGGCCTCCTAATACATGAAAGTCCTTTTGGGCATAGTTTGCAGAATGGGGAGGTTTCATCCATACTCAATATTTGGTCTGCAAGTAATTTTTCTCCACCACCAGCTTATTTAGGATTTCCAAAATTTCTTCAACTGCCTTCACATCAGCATTCATGGACTCATCACTCACTTTTGCATTATGTAATAAATAACAATTCTTAAATTGTTTAAACCACCCAGTGCTAGCAGTAAATTCAACATCACAGTAAGGCCCTGCCTTTTCTTTCAACATCTCAATCACTTCGCTTTGGATGTGATTGTCATGGTGCTGAGAGGTGCATACTTCTGTGTCTGGTCTTCAATCCAGGTCACTAGAAGTTTCTCCTAGTCGGACAAAGACCCTTCTCAAACTTTCGCTAGTCTTGCTGCCTTCCATGAATGCCTTTAACAGCTTCTGTCACGTTGTTTTTATTCTTTAAGACCATAGCTATGGTGGAATGGGACATGCCTGACTGCTGAGCAATAACCATCACTGATTTTCCACCTTCATAGTCCTTAATCACTTTTAGTTCTGTTTCCAGGTCAATTACTTGATGTAGTAACATTAAGAGTCGATTTTGTACACCTAGAGACCATGATGAACAAAACAACATGGGATTAAGTCAAGCCCCAGAGAAAATGATGCAATCAAGAGACGCAGTAAATGAGATGTATGAGGCTGCTGCCAGTGCAATACGGCAAACTTTGTTTTGTAAGTAGAAAGAATGCACTCTAAAATAATGATTAAAAGGTACAGTACAGTAAATACATAAACCAGCAACGTGTTCATTGTCATTATCAACTGTTCTATATTGTACATAACTGTACGTGCTAGACTTCTATACCACTTCAGTGCAGTAGGTTTGTTTACACCAGCATCAGCACAAACACGTGAGCACTCCCAAATATCACAGCTACCAGTCACTAGGTGATAGGACCTTTTCAGCTCCATTATAATCTTATGGGACCAGCTTTATACATGTGGTTTGTTATTGACCAAAACGTCATTATGAGGGACATTACTATATGTAATTTTGTTCTTTTCTATTGCTTGGAAATCTACTATAAAATTGTGAATGGTTATTATCAAACCCAGTTTGATCCTCAGCCCTAGTTAAATAGCTTATAATGTGGGCTATAACATTACCAAACATTTGTTGCTTGCACATATTGCCTTTCAGGCACCACTGTAAGCACGTTGCAACTACTAATTCCCAATCTTCATAATAATTCTATGAGACAGGAATTATTATTATCCCTTTTCACAGATGAGAAAAGTGTAAAACAAAGGAGTTAAATAATTCATCCTACGTCTCACATTTGTACACTGGAACCAGAATCAAGTCCAAGGTGTGTAGAGTCAGGCTTTATATTCCAAATCCTAGACTGTGCTGCCTCCTTGTGATTATTTAACTCTTGTACTGCCTGCATAGAAGAAAAATGTACTTTGTCCATGGCAAAAATTAGTTCTCTCAAGTTAATACTCAAAGTCTGAAAACTTTTGCAGAGACTGAGAGAGGAAAGAGGTAGGTGGGAGAGGAAAAAAGGGATAGATGTGGTAAGTTGAATTTTTATAGTCCAGACTATATTAAAAAGGGCATTCAAGGAAAGGGATCTGGTGTATTAGTAAGGGTTCTCCAGAGAAACAAAACCAATACAGTGTGTTTGTGTGTGTGTGTCGGGGGGGGGGGGGGTGGGGCGAAGGATGGTGAGGTGGGGACAGATTTATTTTAAGGAATTGACTCAAGCAATTGTGGAGAATGGTAATTCTGAATTCTACGGAGCAAGCAAGCTGGCTAGAGACAGACCCAGGGAAGAACTGATGCTGCAGCTTGAGTCTGGAGACAGAATTTCTTCTTTCTTGGGGGACCTATTTTTTTTTTCTCTTAAGGTTTTTAAGTTATTGGATGAGGCTCACCTGAATTATGGAAAGTAATTTTCTTTATTCAAAGTCTACTGATGTAAATGTTAATCTCATCTTTATGCTCTAGCCAGTCTTCCCAATGGTTAGAGCATCGGCCCTTGCACCAAATGGCCAAGGGTTTGATTCCCACACGTGCGAGAGGCAACCAATCGATGAGTCTCTCTCACATTGATGTTTCTCTCTCCCTCTTTCTCTCTCTCTCTCTCTCTCTCTCTCTCTCTCTCTCTCTCTCTTCCCCTCCCCCACTCCCTTCCTCTCACTCTCTCTAAAAAATCAATGCAAAAAATATTCTCAGGTGAGGATTAACAAAAATAAAAAATAGCCCTAACCGGTTTGGCTCAGTGGATGGAGCGTCGGCCTGCAGACTCAAGGGTCCCAGGTTCAATTACAGTCAAGGGCATGTACCTTGGTTGCAGGCACATCCCCAGTGGGGGGGGGTGCAGGAGGCAGCTGGTCGATGTTTCTCTTTCATTGATGTTTCTAACTCTCTATCCCTCTCCCTTCCTCTCTGTAAAAATCAATAACATATATTTAAAAATAAATAAATGTTAAATCTCATCTTTAAAAACAACTTCACAGCAACATCTAAACTGGTGCTGGACCAAATATCTGGGCAATGTAGCTTAGCCAAGTTGAGACATAAAGGGAATGATCCCATCTGAGTAACTTAATAAGAGGAAAAATAAAAGAAGGAAGAGAGGGCTAAGGTACACACCGCAGCACGAGGGGGGATTCTGGAGAGGAGAATGTGCTCTTCTTCCCTGAGGTTGTTTACAGTCTAGCAGGAGAAACAGACAAGCCAACAGAAAAGTCAGTGATGGACGGGCTCATGCCTGGACTCTAAATAGGATTTGGGCACGTCTAAGCATGGGTTGTCAAGAGGTGGACAGGCAGCCTGGAACTGGCTTTAGAGTTTAGCTTGATGGGGAGGGTAGATTGATGGGGGGGTGGGGGAGAGGGGCGGGTTGTGGTGGGGGAGGAGCTGTAAAGGACAGCAAGGAGCCTAATGTCTCATCCCTGATCCAGTGCAGCAGGCCAAGTGGAAAGACTTGTCTTCCTAAGGCATTCTGTGACCCTCAGGAGCACCCGTGCTGCTTTAATGAGAGGGGGCAGTGTGACAATGAATGGGGAGGGTAGCCTGGCTTCAGGCAAGGCCTCCAAGGACTTCCACGCCACTTTTAGACCTTCAGGCTTCATAGCTCAAGTAGGTCTAGGAAACAGTACTCTGCATCTCCAAGTAGTGTGGGAGAGCCTCAAATGAGTATCTCAGAGTGTTGGAGCAATGGACATGGGCGAGGCTGGATGGGAGGTTGCTGCACGTAGATGTCAGACATACCTAGAGAGTCTCCAGAATAACTGGTGCACCTGTGCACGGTTTTCTGTGGATTAGGGTTGGATTAATGCCACTCTGACCCTGATAGTATGCATGGGCTGAGGAAACACTGGTGTCAGCACTCTGTGACACCTGTTTTGGTGGACATAAGCCCAGTGTGATGCAGAGGCAGGGAGGCGCAAGAGATCTTTGGAATCTGGGCAACTGCATATAATTCCATGCAACTTGAGCAGGAAATACTTGTGGGGTGAAGATAAAGTGGGAATCACAGCTTCTCCGGGTTCACAGATCTTTTCAGATTGAAACCTTTTCAGACCGAATCACTGACCCACAATGATTCTACCGTCCATCTCCCTCTACCCATTATTCCCCATGTCCCTTCACCACAAATTTGTCTCCCTTTTGCACATGCTTCTTTCCAGAGAAAATGTCCATGTCCATTTGCAGACCAATAATTAGCAAACCTGTTTAATTGGAAACAGAAGCAGAATGTAAGCTTCATCAAGGCAGGAATTTTTTCTCTGTTGTTCACTATTTCATCCCTGGTGCTTCACAGAGATTGAGCCAACAAAATGTGTTGCTAAAGGAAAAAAAAAGTTATCTCAGTTTCCTATTATTTTGGAGATCAATAACAACTTGTATGGTAATAGGGAAGCCCAGGAAGATGTAAAATTGCTTACAGAGTGCCTGGCACATAGTTAGTCGTCAGCATATGTCAGCTGTTATTATTTATACAAAGAAAAATAAAAGAAACAAATTAACTTTCCAGAAAAAAATTAAGTAGCAAGCATTTAGGGACTAGATTATGAAGGACTTTTGTGCCATATGAGGAGTTTAAATTTTATCTAAAGGCAAGGTAAAAACTTCAGAGAATTTAAGCAAAGGAATAAATCATATGAGTTATATTTTAAAGAGACTTATTTCATAACAGTGTGAACAACAGAATAGAGTGGAATTTGAAACGTCAGAACAATCAAAAGGAGGTAGCCAATTGGAAAGGTATTTGGGAGGTAAAATTGGCAGTTGTTAAGGAATTTAAGAAAAAGAAAAAACTTAAGTGAAAGAAAATGCAGCATGAGAGAGAATTCTGGCTTAAGAGAGAATTTCTTACAAATAGGTTTATAAGTGGCTTACCAGGAAAAATCATAATACCCCTTTTCTGGAAGTCTTTAAAAATGGGATGGAGACATCACTGTTTGGTAGCTGAAGTCTTGAGCATAGTATCAAAAGAGTTGATCCACTCTTTTGATACTATGATTTCAATGGAAAACCAAAAAGCAGACATTACAGTGTACAGATATAATATATAGTATTTGTAAGGCTTTAATCATATCCATCTTCTTATACTGTTTTTAGTTACTTACAGAATGTTTCCCATTCACCTTTAAATATACTATCATTCTCTGCCCAGGAATTTTTTCCAATAATGTTTTCATTATGACCCATCACTTTATGACAAAGACATTGCTGCATAGTGACTTCATTACTGTAAAGAAACAATGTGAGTTTAGAGCTGAAAAAAGTATAATTAAAAGCATAAATTATGGCTGCTGTCAAGACAACAGACATTAACACTGAAACTCAGAGCATAATGCAGAAATAGGTTAGGTTTATGCTACCTGAAATCATTGTGAACCTTGAGTGTTTTCTCTACAAATAATGTACCCAAAAGTTATTATGTTTTTTTGAACAAGGAAACTAGGTGAATCACCCTATATTGCCTCTTCTCTAGGTCTTTTCTCCTCTTCATACATGCTACACTGATATTACAAGGTGTTATGAGAATGTATTAAAGGCCACTGAAAGAGTTGTTAGTGTAAAGTAGATGTCATTTAAAAAAACCAAAGAAGTTATGAAGATAGGCACTAACAGAGATCTTTAGTCTTGTATAAAATCCAAGGAAATTTATCCAACATTTAAAAAATATATGATGCTTTAACTACCATCTACTAAGTAAAATCTCAGCTGTATCAATTCTTTAAAGTCTGAGATGGAGGGACATGCTTTCATAACACATTGTCCTCTCAAGCTAGCCTAATAATGATGTTCAGAAAGCCATTTCTCCATTGCCAGTGTGCGTCAAGACTTCAAAACAGAGACCAAAATGCCAATATAGGCACTCAAGGACGCTGTGCTTGGAGAAGAGAAGTTTGAGTACAATTTTAGTCCTGGGGATTTTTACCAGACATGTTTTTATCTAGAATGGTAGGCCTCATAAAAAGAGACCCACAACAGAGAACTGTGTACAAATAGAGGGCACTTAGCCACTTTTTTGGGGTGTTATCGAGGAAATCTAATTTTTTCAAGGGGTTAGAATAGATGAACTCTACAATTACCTACCACTCAGAGGTTTTCAAATCTACAGAAATACACACACACACACATCCTGAAAACTTTGACACTGAAAAATAACAAACAATCCTTCTCCAAAAACACTTCAATGTTTTCCTTTGTATGTGTATCTACATATACATTTCTATATGCTTATTTAGATAGATATATGTTTTAAAATTTATTTTATTGTTGAGAGTATTAAAGATATCCCCCATTTTTCCCCCTTTGCCCTCCTCCACCTGGCTCCCACCTCCTCCCTAGGCCTTCACTACACTATTGTCTGCGTCCATATATGCATATGAATTCTTTGGTTAATGTCTTCCCTCCCTGCCCCACCCCACTTCCCTCTGAGATCTGTCAGTCTGTTCTATGCTTCCATTTCTATGGTCCTACTTCTAGATCTTTTTGTATATAGATATATATAGGTTGATATATGTACATGTAGATATATATATATGGTTATATAGATGTATATATCTATATGATTCTAGGTATTTACATATAGGTATCCTAATATATAAAAACCCTGGGTGGGGTGGACTGGAGGCTGACCAACGGGAAGTCAGTGCTGGCCCCGCCCCCAAGCAAGCGGTAAGGGGCAATCAGGCGCAGGCAGAGGGGTTAGGGGTGATCAGGTAGGCAGGCCAGCAGTTAGGGGTGGTCAGGTAGGCAGAGGGCCCCTCGCAGGGCTGGCCCCACCCCCCAGCAAAGAAAGAGGGAGGCCCAGGCCAGCCAAGCCATTGCACCCCAGCCTGTCGCCTGCAGAGGGAGGCCACAGGAGGCAGGGGAGGGGCGGCTGGGCTGCACAGATGGCAAGCAGTGGCAGCGGCGGGGGTGGGTCCAGCTGCCTGCAGCCCCAGGAAGGAAAGCCCCAATAAGCTCTGATCTCAGGCCAGGCCTCGGGACCCTACCCGAGGGGTCCCAGATTGTGAGAGGGTGCAGGCCAGCCTGAGGGACCCCGTCCCCGAGTGCACGAATTTTTGTGCATGGGGAAAACAATTGGTCTGGGAAAGCTAATAGGGACCTGTCTCCAGATTGGTCTGGCTCTTCCTTCGGGAAGAGCTCAGAGAGGAGAGAGGATGGGCCGCCACCACGAGCACCAGGCCAGGCCCGGGAGGAAGCCCAGTCTAGCCCTTTTCTGCAGAAGGAATGGAGAAGCTGAGAGGAAAAGGAGTAGACCTGGGGGTAGGAAATCTCACGGACACACAGCAAAAGTTGTGAAAGGCACAGTTCACGAAGCAGAGAAAGAAAAAGGGACCACAGCCGGGGCTCGGGCAGCGGGAGCAGGAGCCTGAGCAGCAGCCTGAGCGCCTCGAGGTGCAGGAGTCGCAGTGGGAGGAGGTCAGGCAGTAGAGACAGAACTATTCATAGTCCCAAATCCAAATAAACCGATTTTGGTTTTAAATGATTGCATATGTTATTTATTATGGCTGCTCCAGACTTAGAGGGCTCTGAGCTTAAATGGGTTAGCAAGTCTGGCAGAACCCTATGTCATCTGGAACTCTATTTTAAAATACTCTTATTCTCTGATAATTTGTGTGCTTCTTTTAGAAAACCTAAATGTATAAATAACATGAATATTACTGTAATCCTAACCCTTAAAGATAACCAGTTAACACTGGAGCATTACTTCAGTCTTTTTTTCTCTACTTATGGGTATATGCACATTTTTTACACAAAGATCATACATAGATGGTGGCAGTTGAATATGCTTTTTCTCATAAAATATTGTCATATTTTCTTAAGGCCTATTCTTAATTTTACTCACTGCATAGTGTGGATCTCTTAATTTATTCAACTATATCCCTCTTGTTGGATTTTTAAGTTAGCTTAAAGTAACTATTAAAGAATTCTGTGCTATAAAGAAACAATAAGTAAATAAGGTAGTTATATAAAATAAAATTATGCACTCTGGTTCTCCAGTGTCTTAGAGCCTTTCTACACACATAATCATATAGAAATAATAAAATGGTATATCTTATCACAATGAAGAGTAATAATAATAAATAAGAAGAGGGGAGGAAACTTTTTGACATAGATTGTGATGATGTTTTCATGGTGATACTTATCTCTAAACTCATTGTATATACATTAAACACAGGCAATGTCAAATAAAAACAGTATTGTTTTTCACATGGTAAATTAACAAATATTCAATTGAAAACCTCTGATCGTGGACAAAATAGTTTTAAACTAGTATCTGATACACTGAGGTGGAGGCAATTTAAATGTTCAATCCTTCTGAAAGGCAATAGGCAATATATTTTATGAGGTTTAAAAAAAGTCTTACAATTTGACCCAGTAAAATTATTCATTGGAATATCCTAAGGAAAATATAAAATATAAGAAGAACTTATAGGCCTAAATATTTTCATTGCAGTGTTATTTACCATATAAAAATTACAATTATATAATTTCATACAATTATAGAACTATATGAAATATTATGCAGCCATTATAAAATTAATATTAAAAATAATATAACTAGGGGATGTTAGGAGGGAGGGTAAGAGATCAACCAAAGGCCTTGTATGCATGCATATAAGCATAACCAATGGACAGAAAGTAGGGGGATGAAGGCATGTGCTGGGGGGCGGGAGCAGGCAGGGAGAGGTTAATGGGGGGAAAAGGAGACATATGCAATACTTTCAACAATAAAGAATTTAAATTAAAAAATAAAATTAAAATATAAATAAATAAATAATACAAATAAAATGCCTTTAAGAGCATGAAGTACTAAATGTATTTGAAAGCCCTGGTCTTATCTGTCCTCTGGATCCTGAGAAGTGCAATAGACCAATGCCTCTGATGTGATCCAATGTAAGAAAAATATAATACAATATATTTTCAGAAATATTTTCCATTGTTTTTATTTTTATTTCTATATAATCAACTCTATTACTTGTATCATAATTAGTAATGATTATGAAGATTAATGAGAATTAGTCTCTTCACATACAAAGAAATATTTTCCTTATGATAAATAGCAGAGTATTTATCCCTAAAATTCATTATTTCACCACCAAAGAATATGCATATGTATGATTAAACAGCAGACTCCTTGAAGAGCGATTTGTCATGTTTACCAAAAAGTGAGGGCTAATTTCTGTTAAAATATTTTTCAATATTTTTAATGAATTTTAATAAAGGTTTATCAGGCGCTTGTTGTGGTGCAGAACTTTTATTAAATTCTGTGATCCATAAAACGTGTTGGTTTTTTTTTTTTTTTGAATGACACATAGTTTAGTTTTTCATTTAGAGGCTATAAAAGTGTTCACAAAAGTTATGTTGAAAAAAAAGTGATTGAAAGTGCTAAAACACTGTACAGAATATAAAATCCTTTCATAGACTTTTTATGACACATGAAACATGAATCTTAAAGGTTTAATGTTACTGACTTTTATACAAGGCTTTTTAATTCTTGATTCCAGTTATGGTTCTGCAAATGAACTGTGACATTAAAAGGAATCAGGCTGGAACTGCCTGGGCTCACTTTCTAGATGAGTTCCCACTGGCCAGGAAAGGTTTGCTCTAGGACCCACCCCGCCCACAGCGGATTCACACTCACTCGCTTTCTCAGAACAGAGGAGTGAGCCTGCTTGATAGAGTCCCTCCCACCTAAATTCAGTATTAATGTTGGGGAGGGCGCCTCAATTATGACTGGTATATATGGAGTATGAAGGATGACTATTCCTTAATCCCGTTTCTTTAATATTGTACACCATTTACTGCTATAATTGTAATGTTGTCTTGGTGAACTACAGAACCAATATTGCTGTCTGTCCCATTAAAATAACGGATATAAATTCACTTTGGGGAATTTTGAGTCGAGGTGCTGACCTGAACCCAGTACAGAAGACAGATTCACTATTTTTTTGTTAATTTCTAGTATTTGAAATTACCATATTAAGTTGCCATTTTTGTAAGTTAAAAGTATTGAAACCTTCAATTTCATATGGCTTACATTAATTTTAATATGTTTCAAAAGCCACAGTGGTGGTTTATATGAAGAGGAGAGTAGAGCAATATGTGATAAACTGGGTCAATTATAAGAAGTCAATCTGGGTAATTTACATTAGACTTCAGAGTAATACGCTCAACTTAAATTATCTTAAGTACTTCCTCAACATTACACATTATTTTGTATATGTAGACTCTGTTCTTATTGGTTCATTTCCTAGAGGAATCAAAGTTTCAGTTTCTATCTGTTGAAATTGTACTGTGAAATCACTTACAAAAATACTTGAACTTATAGAAAAGAATAAAAAAATGTATGGTGTTGAATAACTATTCCACACATATGTCAGCTGCATTAGAAATCATCAATGGTATACTCTAAAAGGCTGAAATAAAATATCTGTGCCATATATGATACTCATGATTCATCTGTTTGTTTTAATTTTAAAAAATATCTTTCTTATTTCAAAATTATTTTAATATGAAAGGGATTAGACATGGGATTTCTCAACATGAGTCATAACTTAATATGCTGGATATAACCAAAATATAGTAAAAATGTCTACTCCCTTGTAATCTGTGATGTTTCTAATATGAAACATATGGTTCTAACTTATAAAATAATTTCTTTCTCTATACATCTCAGCACCACATATTTTAAAACAAGGCTCACAAATTTTTCAATAATTTTAATGTACTTCAGAAATTACTGGAAGATATATATATATATATATATATATATATATATATATATATATATACTAGTAGCCCGTTTGCACGAAGATTCGTGCAATAGACCTTCATTCACCTGGCTGCCTGCACCAGTTTTCTGCCGGCACCAGGGACCCAGGCCTTGGCTGTGGCCACCGCCTTCTGCCTTTTTCAGGTTCCGGGCTTGGCCCCGGGCAGTGGCCTTGGGCTCGGCGGCACCCAACATCCTTGCTAAGGATCACAGGAGCCGACCCCCAGTGGTTTCCTGCCATCCTTGCAGGCTGCCCACTGGTGCCCAAGGCCCGGAAAGCCTCGGCCCCTGGGACCCCCGGGAGCAGCGGAAGGGGCGGGATGAGCACGGCCAAGCCCCCCCAGGTGGCCAATCGACCCGGAACCCCCGGGAGGGGCGGGATGGGCCTGGCCACGCCCCCCCAGGTGTCCCATCGACACCCGGGACCCCCAGGAGGGGCGGGAGGGGCTGGCCACGCCCCCCCAAGTGGCCGATAGACCCCCGACCCCCCGGGAGCGGCGGCATGGGCCCGGCCACGCCCCCCCGGGGTGCAGATCGCCACAGGCACCCCAGGGAGTGGCGGCATGGGCCGGGCCACGCCCCCCGGGGTGCCAATCGCCCCAGGCACCCCCGGGAGCGGCTGCATGGGTCCGGCCACGCCCCCCCGGGGAGCTGATCGCCCGGCCACGCCCCCCCGGGGTGCTGATCGCCACAGGCACCCCGGGGAGTGGCGGCATGGGTCCGGCCACGCCCCCCCGGGGTGCCAATTGCCCCAGGCACCCCGGGGAGCTGCGGCATGGGTCCGGCCACGCCCCCCCGGGGTGCTGATCGCCCCAGGCACCCCGGGGAGCGGCGGCATGGGTCCGGCCACGCCCCCCCGGGGTGCTGATCGCCCCAGGCACCCCGGGGAGCAGCGGCATGGGCCCGGCCACTGGGCACCGCCATCTTGATCTTCTCAATGGCGGATATGCCACCCGGAGTCCCGCCCCCAGCCTCCTGCCGGCCCAATCGTGGGCATAGCGGAGGTGCGGTCAATTTGCATGTTTCTCTATTATAAGGTAAGATATATTTGGTAATCATTTCTTTATTTAGGAAAGTTTTGTACAAAAACTTTTTTCTCTTTCCTGAATAATTCTTTTTTTTAATCTTTATTGTTCAAATTATTACAGATGTTGCTCTTCTTTCCCCCCATAGCTTCCCTCCACCCGGTTCCCACCCCACTCCAGGCTTTCCCCCACCCCCACTGACCTCGTCCATAGGTGTAAGCTCTTTGTCCAATCTCTTCCTGCATCTGCCACAACCCCTTCCCCCTGAGAATTGTCAGTCTGCTCCCTTTCCATGCCCCTGAGTCTATCACATTCACCAGTCTGTTCTGTTCATCAGGTTTTTTATTCATTTGATTTTTAGGTTCACTTGTTGATAGATATGTATTTGTTGTCACTTTGTTGTTCATAATTTTTACCTTTACCTTTTTCTTCTTCTTCCTCTTCTTAGAGAATACCCTTCAGCATTTTATATAATACTGGTTTGGTGGTGATAAACTCCTTTAGCTTCTTCTTGTCTGTGAAGCTCTTTATCTGACTTTCAATTCTAAATGATAGCTTTGCTGGGTAGAGTAATCTTGGTTGTAGGTTCTTGCTATTCATCACTTTGAATATTTCTTGCCACTCCCTTCCTGCCTGCATAGTTTCTGTTGAGAAATCAGCTGACAGTCGTATGGGTACTCCCTCGTAGGTAACTAACTGTTTTTCTCTTGCTGCTTTTAAGATTCTCTCTTTGTCTTTTGCCCTTGGCATTTTAATTATGATGTGTCTTGGTGTGGTTCTCTTTGGATTCCTTTTGTTTGGGATTCTCTGGGCTTCCTGGACTTGTAAGTCTATTTCTTTCACCAGGTAGGGGAAGTTTTCTGTCATTATTTCTTCAAATAGGTTTTCAGTATCTTGCTCTCTCTCTTCTTCTGGCACCCCCATAATTCTGATGTTGGTACGCTTGAAGTTGTCCCAGAGGCTCCTTACACTATCTTCATATTTTTGGATTCTTTTTTCTTTTTGCTTTTCTGGTTGGGTGTTTTTTGCTTCTTCATATTTCAAATCTTTGACTTGATTCTTGGGATCCTCTAGTCTGCTGTTGAATCTCTATATATTATTCTTTATTTCAGTCAGTGTGTGCTTAATTTCTGATTGGTCCTTTTTCATATCCTTGAGGGTCTCACAAAATTTCTCAGATATTTCTGGAAGATTCTTGAGTAACTTTATAACTGTGGTTTTGAACTCTATATCCAGTATTTTGCTTTCATCCATTTCTTTCATTTGTGACTTGTTTCTTTGTCTCCGCATTCTGGCTGTTTCCCTGTGTTTGTTTTTATGTAGTGGGTAGCTGCTAAGTCTCCTTGAGTTGATAGAGTTGGCCTTGTGTGGTAGGTGTCCTATAGGGCCCAGTGGCTCAGCCTCCCCAGTCACCTGAGGTGGACGCTCTTGGTGCACCCCTTTGTGGGCTGTTTGCACAGTCTTGTTGTAGTTAACAAGCTGATTGCTATTGGTATCACTGGGAGGAATTGACCTCCAGGCCAATAGTCTGTGATTTCTGGCTGTGTCTACACTGGAAGATCTGTTGTGCAGGAGACACCCTTATGGGCAAGACTTGCTTCAGTGGGGCTTTGGTGCTCACTGAGTCTGCCCCCTGAGTGTGTCTTTTATGGATGTGAAAAGTTGTAATCTGGCAGGGTCTCACTCTGACCACTGGGTACACTGGCTCTTGGATCTCCAAGGAGGTGCAAGGTCAGCCACTGTCTGGAGTTGCCCAGCAAGAGCTACAGAGACATCTGCAGATTCTTCCCTTTTGTATGGGGTTTGAAAGTGCCCAGACAAGGCCCAGCTGTGAAGCAAGGCAGGCTGCTGCTGCCGGGCCTTGGGACTTCTTTTGGAAGCTCTGGGGCTCTCTGACCAAGCTGCAGTTTGACAGGTTTTAGGCGGAGAAAGGACAGGCCATTCATATGCAAAAGCCGATGCACACAGCTTGGGTGGAGCTGTAAATTCGGTGGGGCAGGGTCTCTGGGAATCACCAGGGCGGAGCAAACAGCAATGGCTGCCAGTCAGCCCTGCATTGGAGAGGTTCCCAGGTCCCCACGTCCCATGCCCCCATGCAGGAACAATGATCACTGCGAGCACCTCTGAGAGAAAGCCGCCCTCATGTTCCTGTCCTGATGCCAGACAGTCCAGTTTTTCCCCGTATGTGTCTGGGTCCCCCAGAGTCTCGCCAGGAACTGCAGTTCAGAGCAAGTGGGAGCTTGTATCTCCCTCCTGCTTAAAAGAGCAGCACATCCAGGTGCCAGCACTTTCCGCGCCTCCGCACCTCTTACCAGTCTCAATGCGCTTTCTTCTCCTCTCTAGTTGTGAAACTTCCACTCAGCCAGCTTTCCCGCTGTTCTGAGTGGTAGTTGTTCTGCCTTTTAGTTGCAATTTTGATGTGGTTGTGAGAGGCAGCAAGTATAGGTGTTCACCTATGCCGCCATCTTAGTTCTCTCCTCTGGAAGACATATTTTTGATGCATTACTATATAGTGCATTAAAGACATATTGCAAGTTTTAATTTTTTCTTTAATTCCCTTGATTTATGTATTATCCATTTGAAGCTAAGTTTATTATATATGGTGGCTATAAGATATTAAAACTGCATTTCAGCTAGAGTAGTCTGTGTTAAAACCATTCATTTAGAAAGTTTTGCTTTTCTCTTATGTATTCTAAATTAATAAACTTTTACTATATTGCCAAATAATTTCTGTACTATCTAATCTTTGAATATTACTTGCCTATCTATTACCCTAGAGATGAATACAAAATACAAAATACTTAGTCCACTAAAGCCAAGAGCTAATGAGCAAAATTTCTGCCTAATACTCAAAAAAGCATGAGATATCTGTCCAAAGGGAGAGAAGCTTTGGAGGTACATGAATAGAAATCTGAGCAAGAGAGAGGGAGGGGAAGAAAATCCTTCATAAGTATTGTCAATATTTAAGACAGTTTACCTGGCCAGCATGGCTCAGTGGTTGAGCATCAACCTATGAACCAGGATGTTACAGTTCAATTCCCAGTCAAGGACACATGCTCAAGTTTTGGGCTCGATCCCCAGTTGGGGGCCTGCAGGAGGCAGCCAATCAATGATTCTCATCATTGATTTTTCCATCTCTCTCTCCCTTTCCCTTCCTCTCTGAAATCAATAAAATTTAAAAATAAAAATACATAAAATAAAAAATATTTAAGATATTTTTAGAACCAGCTAACATTGCTAATTTAGGAAGAAGAATGAGTAATCTAAGAAACAGAAATCTAACTTTTTGAGAAACAAAATGTTTCCAAACCAGCAATGTTTTCTAAAAATCACATTTTAATATTTCAGTATTACATACATTTCTTTTCAGGACATTTTTATATGTCTCCGGCTTTCTGTGCCACTACACTTTAAAATTATGAATATGATGGACATGAGACATGTTACTTCACTTGGAAGTAACAGAAGCAGGTATGAGATCTCCAACCTGTCCTTCTCCACCAACAGTGACTTTAGAAACCACAGTTGATATGGCAGAGCCACCAAGTGTGAAAACCCTGGATCCTTGGGTCACTGCATGGACAGGAGCTGCTCTGGTGCATCACCTGACCTGCCTTGGAATTTACAAGAGGAAGAAATACACCTTGTTGTGTTCCAGCCACTAATATTTCACTATTCATTTGTTACTGCAGCCTAGCCTATTTTGACAATATTTTGTCTTATATAATGCTAGATAATGCAGAGCCACCCTTAACTCACCACCACCCCCTTGTACCCTCACCACATCAAATCAGTCCACACATTGATTTAGCCATCCAGCCACCTCTGTGTTCTACTGTTCCTCTAATATCTACTACTATTCTAAGCACAAGGATACACAAATAGATGAGATAGATGCTTACTTTTTGTGGATGAGGCAGATATAAAAACAAATTATTTGAACACAATGAGATTGGGTATAGTAATAGAAGTTGGTACAGCAGTGCTAAAAAAAAAAAAAGAGACATCATAATCTCCATGAATCTGATGAGGCAAACCAGAGCAGAAAAATGTCTAAGCAGTGTCCAAAGAGATAAATAAAAATTCATCATTCCCACAGTTCCTGCTTAGTCAATTTCTCAACCTTAAGTCTAATTAGTCCCCCTACCTTCAGACTTCTGCCCCTCACTACCCTACACGTTAATCCTCCCAAATGCCAACTAGGTTACTTTCCAAAGCTCAAAACTTTACAGGCCATTCACCTACTTAAAAGCATTCTACAGTTTCTCTTTCCATTTCATCTCCTACAACACCCGCCTTGTGCTCACTACAGAAAACTCCTCATCTTTTCTTAAACACCCCAAACTTGCACACTTGATTGCATAATGTTTGTTGTTCCCTCTGACTTCATGGCCCACCTCTCCTTCCCTTCTCTGCCAGTGCAAACTCCTATGATAAAGCACTTCCTGGTGCAAATCTGGCAGAACAAATCACACCTGCTGCCTGAACTCTGCTAATCTATCGGCATTAATAATAACAAATAGTATTTATTAAGAACTGCCTTTTTGTCAGGCATTTAAGCACTTTCTACATCAATTGTCCCATTCAATTCTTACAAAAGCCAATGAAGCAGCTACCATTATCAATGTTCCTTTTGCAACTGAAGAAACTAAGGCTTGGGTGAAGTAGCAGCTTGGGTGTTCATAGCAGCACAAATTTTTACACAGCTTCTCAGTGATAGAAACAGCATAAGAACTTCTCACAGTTGAACAGCTGTATTCCAGATTTGTACACTTATCCACTATGCTTCTTGATCCCCATTCAAGTTAAAAATTCCTTGGTCCTGCACACTGCCTTAACCCCTAGCTTCTTTTCTTGTTTCCCCTATATGCCAAATAACCTAGCTATATTAGGCAAACATATGTTTAGCATGTTATTCCCTCATCGTGAAAGAGCCTTCCTCTTCCTCATTTAATTTGTCCATTTTACTTCTGCTTGCTATTCACCTGTTAGCCCTAGCATCACTCCCCTATGTGAATGACTCCCTCAGCACTCACAGCTCCCTGCACACAGTGCCCTAACAGTTGGACAGTTGGAACTGTTGATCAGTCTCTCCCTCCCTCCCTCCCCCTCTCTCTCACGCAAAGAGCTGCTTGAGAGCCAACTTTACTCTTATTTCCCATCTCCAGCACCTGGCTAAGTTTCTAGCACATAGTAAATGCTCAACAAATGTTTTTGAAAGAATGACTGAATGAATGATTTAGGTTTTGGCATTCACATTTTATCACTATTAAAAAGTTGGTCCCCAAAATTAGTAACTTTTTATTTTTGAATGAAGGATATTTTGTCCCTTTTTAGTAACTTTCTAATAAAAGATTCAATTTGTGAGTTATGCAATCCCATTCATATTCTATTTCTTAATTCATTATTTATTTCTCTCATATATGTATGAGCAGATATATATATATATATATATATATATATATATATATATATGAGAGTCAAAGCTCTAAAGTGAGAGATAAAGTGGTATTTTCTTCTAAACTTTTTGTTTCAAAACTTAATCTTAAAAGGTGACATTTCAGAAACACAAATCAGAAAGAATATCTGTACCCCTATGTTCATAGCAGCATGATTTCAATAGCTAAGATTTAGAAACAGCCTAAATGCCCATCAGCAGATGAGTGGATTAGAAAACTGTGGTACATCTATACAATGGAATACTACGCTGCTATAAAAAAGAAGGAATTCTTACCATTTGCAGCAGCATGGATGGACCTGGAGAGCATTATGCTAAGTGAAATAAGCCAGTCAGTGAACGAAAAATACCACATGATCTCACTCATTTATGGATAATAAAAAACATTGTAAACTTATGAACAAAAATAGATACAGAGGCAGAGAAGCATCAAACAGACTGTCAAACTACATTGGGAAGGCTGGGGAGGGTTTGGGGGGAGGTAAGAGATCAACTGAAGGACTTGTATGCATGCATATAAGCATAACCAATGGATGCAAGACACTGGGGGCGGGGGGGGTGAGGGCATGTGCCGGGGGGTAGGGAAGGCTGGGGGAAGGTCAATGGGGGGGAAAAGGAGACATATGTACTACTATTTGTAATACTTTAAACAATAAAAAAAAATATCTTGCCGAAACCGGTTTGGCTCAGTGGATAGAGCGTCAGCCTGCGGACTGAAAGGTCCCGGGTTCGATTCCAGTCAAGGGCATGTACCTTGGTTGCGGGCACATCCCCAGTGGGGGGTGTGCAGGAGGCAGCTGATCGATGTTTCTCTCTCATCGATGTTTCTGACTCTCTATCCCTCTCTCTTCCTCTCTGTAATAAAATCAATAAAATATATATATTTTTTAAAATATCTTATTGAACTAAAATGAAAAAAAAACTGTGGTGCATCTACACAATGGAATACTATGCTGATGTAAAAAAGAAAGAACTCTTATTCACAACAGCATGGATGGACATGGAGAGCATTATGCTAAGGGAAATAAGCCAGTCAGAGAAAGATAAATATCACATGATCTCACTCATTTGTGGAATATAATGAACAATATAAACTAATGAACAAAAATAGACCCAGAGACAGAGAAGCATCAAACAGATCGTCAAACCTCAGAGGGAAGGCAGGGGAGCGGGAGGTTAAGAGACCAACCAAAGGACTTGTATGCATACCTATGAGCATAACCAATGGACACAGACACTAGGGGGGTGAGGTCATGTGCTGGGGGGTGGGAGTGGCCAGGGAGAGGTCAATGGGGGAAAAAGGAGACATATGTAATACCTTAAACCACAAAGAATGGGGAAAAAATGAATGTTAAATCAATTAACATATGATAAAGGTATATACAGTTACTATGTACTAAGCTGTATATAATTGTATAAAATAAACTATAAGGAATATTGAAAAAAAAAGAGTAGTTTTCTAAAATAAAGGCATATCTGTTTCTAAATTTTTTTTTTTAAAAAGGTGATATTTCCAATCTTTCCTTTTTCTCTTGCAGTTTCCTAAGGATATAATTGTCAACTGAGAAAACAATAATAATATAGTTTAAAAATATTAAACCCGTTATAAGTTATAATCTCTGTTTTCACATTTTATATGAAGTAGCTCATGTATTCTTCACACCAACCCTATAAGGTTGATATTATTATTATTACCATTTGATAGATATGGATACTGAGGTACCTTGAGATTAAATAATTTATTTAAGGTCACACAACTAGTGAAAACAGGACATGAAGACTGTTTTCCAACTCAAAGTCATCTTATAGTAGAGTATTTTAAAGAAGATTATGTTTTACGTTGATGCCTATACTTTCAAACAAACTAACAAGAATGGGAAGAATATAAACAACCTATATTTAGGCTATGAGAGCATTTGAGGGAGATAAGAGGTTTTCACATATTGCATTTGATCCTAATTGCATATCCCTGTGATGCCTTAACAAAGTGTAATATACTCAGTGAACTACATAACCTGATTTAAAAATGGGTAAAAGACCCTGTAGGGTCTCAGTTCCCCTGCCAGGGACTGGACCTCCTGGGACGCCGGGTATTCAACGGAGAAGCCATGAGAAGTTGTGGGTATATATGAGAGTCTTCACTGTAGCCCAAGTAGCCATTGCTATGACAGGAGCTATTAGACAAAGCAACTCTGTAAACAGACAGCTGCACACTGGCTGGTTAACAATACGTCTTTCCTACATAGGAGCTATACAGGAGCCATCTTTAGAGCAACAGCATCACTAAACAGCTGGCTGCCTGCTGGTCAGTAACATACATTAATACTAACTTAGACAAAAGAGGCTTCTTGCCAAACAGTGAACTCAGTCTTTTGGGTTGTAGAAGGGCACATTTGTGCAGTATACATACAGTAAAATAGCTGTGTCCTTGCTTCTTGCATCTGCATATAGCAAAGTAACCTTGAACACCCTGATTAGGATTCCCATGCTCAGAGTGGCCTTGAACATACAAATAGCCAATAGAAACATAAAAAGGTGCTCAACATCACTAATCATCAAGAAATGTAAATCAAAACCAAAATGACATATCACCTCACACCTGTTAGAATGGCTAATATTTGAAGAAAAAAAAAGATAGCAAATGTTGGTGAGAATATGGAGAAAATGGGATCTTTATACACTATTGTTGGAAATATAAATTGGTGCAACCACTATGGAAAACAGTATGGAAGTTCCTCAAAAAAATTAAAAATAGAACCACCACATTGTTTAACAATCCCACTTCTGGATATATATCCTAAGGAATTGAAATCAGTATATTGAAGACATCCTATCTAATAAAAGAGTAATATGCAAATGAACCATCACTCCACTACACCCACCAGCCAATCAGGAGCGAATATGCAAATAAACCCAACCAAGATGGCTACAGCCACAGAGAGCAGGAGGGAGGCTTGGGTTTCCCAGGCAATGGAGGAAGCCAAGCTTTCCGCCTGCCCTTGCCAGCGTAGGCCTCCACTCAAGGCTACAAAATTTCAATGATAGAAGATACATAAATCCAAACAGAAATGGCTGCCGCCACGGAGCAAGCAGAAGGTTTGGCTCTGCTCCAGGCTACAAAGTTTCAATTGTAGAAGATAAATAAACCCCAGATACCAGGGCCTCCGCTTGGGTCGCCGGGAGGCGTGGCCGGCCTGCAAACCACCACAGGCCCCTCGCCCAGGCCACCCCACACCCCAAGGGAACCCCCACCCTGATCCGGGACATCCTTCAGGGCAAACCAGCTGGCCCCCACCTGTGCACCAGGCCTCTATTCTATCTAATAAAAGAGTAATATGCAGATTGACCATCACTCCAACACACAAGATGGCTTCCCCCATGTGGTCAAAGATCCTGCCCCTATGTGGACACAGTATGGCCACCACAAGATGGCCAGCAGGAGAGGGAAGTTGGGAGGGGACCAGACCTGCAAGGGAGGGCAGTTGTGGGCAATCAGGCCAACAGGGGAGGGCAGTTGGGAGGGACCAGGCCTGCAAGGGAGGGCAGTTGGGGGCGACCAGGCCTGCAGGGAAGGGCAGTTGGGGGGGACCATGCCAGCAGGAGAGGGCAGCTAGGGGTGACCAGGCCAGCAGAGGAGGGAAGTTGGGGGCAAACAGGCTGGCAGGGGAGCAGTTAGGCATCAGTCAGGCTGGCAGGGAAGTGGTTAGGGGGTGCTCAGGCTGGCAGGCAGAAGCAGTTAGGGGCAATCAGGAAGGCAGGCAGGCAAGCAGTTGGGAACCAGCAGTCCTGGATTGTGAGAGGGATGTTCGACTGCCCGTTTAGGCCTGACAGACATTCCTCGGGGGGGTCCCAGATTGGAGAGGGTGCAGACTGGGCTGAGGGACACCACCCCCCCCGTGCACGAATTTCGTGCACCAGGCCTCTAGTATAACATAAGCATCTCCATATTCATTGCAGCATTATTAACAATAGCCAAGATATGGAAGCAACGTAAATGTCCATGGACAGATCTGTGTGGATAAAAAACTATGGTATTTACATGTAATGAAATTTTATGCAGCCTTAAAAAAGAAAAAGGTTCTATTATTTGCAACAACTTAGATGAATCTGGAAGACATCATGCTAAGTGAAATAGTTAGACAAAGGACAAATACTACATGATAACACTTATATGAGTCATCTGAACATGTCAAATACTACATGATAACACTTATATGAGTCATCTGAACACGTGGAGATTAGAATGGTGGTTACCAAGGGTTGAGAGTTCGGGCAGGCCTAGGTTGGGTTGGAAGAACTGGGAAGTATTGGTCAAAGGGTACAAGTTTTAGTTATGGAAGGTGAATATGTCCTAGAGATCTACTATACACCATAGGCCTATGGTTAATAATACTTACATTGTATACTTAAAACATTTACTTAAAGAATAGATGTTATATTGTTTTTGTCATTAAAATAAATAGAAATCAGGAGGAAACTTTTGGAGGTGATAGGTATGCTTATGGCATTGATCATGTTGATGGTTTTGCTTATGTTGTAAGTTTATACTTATCTCCAAATTCAAATTGTATTCATTAAATATATACAGCTTTTTGTATGTCAATCATACCTCACTAAAGTGGAGTTTTTTTAAATACAAATAAAAGGGGGGGGGGGGACTGTGCCCTTGGGGAATTCATCATCTAATTAGGGGAAGAATGTGTTTATAATTAGAAAATGAGAAACCTTTAAATAAGATTCAGAAACTTTAAACTAACCGAGATTGAATCAAAGAGAAAATAGATTTTTAAAAAATTATTATCCAAGCAGAAGGAATACATTTGAGATAAAGTTGAGAATAGAGTAGACCCCTTTTAAAAAGGGTTACTTTTTTTTTTGTATCCTCACCCAAGGATACATTCATTGACTTTAAAGAGATAAGGGAGAGAGAGAGACACTGATAGGCTGCCTCCCACACATGCTCCAACCAGGGATCCAACCCCCTACCCAGATATGTGCCCTGACCTGGAATCAAACATGCAACCTTCTGGTGCATGGGACAATACTCCAACCAACTGAGTCACCCAGCCAGGATATTAAAATGGTTACTTGAGTCAGAGGAGACACACAAAATAATTTTAAAGTATGTATATGTTAGCTTGACTTAACATATTCTCATATTTTCATCATTAACAGCATAAACAATATAATGAGCACCTACTATCATTAGAGCACTTGATATCTGAGACATAGGAACCAATTAATTAATTGAACATTGAGTTGCATAGAATCATTAAACCCAAAATATGATTTGGTAATTTAGGATCTCTATATTTAAAATATAATCCTCTGCAAATGATTTAAAGACCCTAAGAACCATCAATGACTGTTCATGTTATATACAATTGACCAGATTTTAGAATGTATTCATGAGTCTCACATGTCCACTGAAGGTAAAAAGGAACAACTGCTAAACTATTAGGGATCCCTAATGAAAAAAATATTATGATATTAAAATAAATTGAGTCAGCAGAAATGTTTCAAACTCTCCAGAATTATTTTGGGAAAGGGTGAGAAAATAAATTAAATGGTCAGTAAGTACATCTGGGATACAAAGTAGCAAAGCAAATAACAATCCATTTTTTATAATTAAAACTTAGCTAAACTATCATTTGGCTACAATAATAACTTTTTGTAGAACTATAAATATCAACAGGGGATTTATAGAGAAAATTGCCTTGTAGCATTTTTTTTAAAAATTAATGCATATCTAATATTGATCTTGATTTGTGCATGTTAAACTAGTCCTCCTCAAGTAAAATATTCTTGAAGAAGTCAATTATATATATAAAGAGCCAGGGTCGTAACATCCAAAACGACTGAAGGCTCAACCAAACATCAGGTTGCACGTGCAGCAGGTAAGTGGGCTGAACTGCTAACCTCTCAGAGAGAGAGAGAGATGGGGCTAATCAGCAGCGGCTGCTGGCAAGGCCCAGAGAGAGAAGCTTCCGGACCTCACCAGCAGCCAAGCCGCTCTCTCTCTCCCAGAGGTCAGCAGTTCAGTCCACTCGCCAGCAGACTGGGGTGGTTGCTGATCAGCCCCACCTCTATGATCAGGCCTAGAGATAGGCCCAGAGATGCTGAGTGGCATAGAAACTGACAAATCAGAACCAAATCTGGGTGAATTGCGAGAAACAAATGGCTGCCTAGGAGGTGGAGCTTTTGACGCTGACTGGCATAGAAACCGACCAATCAGAACCTACTCTGGATGAACTGCGAAGGCAGAACCTAAGGTGGGGGCTGAGGAGGGGTTTTAAAGGCAACAGCTGTTTGGTGTATGGTGTAAGAAAGTGATTCAGCCAAAACTGGTTTGGCTCAGTGGATAGAGCGTCGGTCTGCTGACTGAAAGGTCCCAGGTTCGATTCTGGTCAAGGGCATGTACCTTGGTTGCAGGCACATCCCCAGTAGGGGGTGTGCAGGAGGCAGCTGGTCGATGTTTCTCTCTCATCGATGTTTCTAGCTCTCTATCCCTCTCCCTTCCTCTCTGTAAAAAATCAATAAAATATATTTAAAAAATAAAATTTTAAAAAAATTTTTAAAATAAAGTGATTCAATTTTTTAATGACCAGTTTGGCAGTATAGTGCATATGGCTGGCTATCAGTCCAGATATAGGGATTATGTGTTTTTTTCTGCCAAGAGCATCTCCTCCTGCTAAAAAAGGCTTCCCTCCCGCCCCCATTTAAGCAATCCTATCCTATATTATCTATCTATACTAATAAAAGGGTAATATGCTAATTAGACCGGGTCGACTGGCCATCTTCCAGATATCTGACTTTCTTCCGGACAAAGCCATGGTGGTTTGGGCCAAGGCAGAGGCAGTTAGAGGCAATCAGACTGGCAGAGGGAGTTAGGGGTGATCAGGCCTGCAGGGAAGAGCAGTTAGGGGCGAGATCAGGCCAGCAGGGGAGGGCAGTTAAGGGTGATCAGGCAGGCAGGCAGAGAGGTTAGGGGCAATCAGGCAGGCATGGGGGCAAGGTAGGGGCAATCAGGCCAGCAGGCAGAAGGGTCAGGGGTGATCAGGCAGGCAGGCAGAGGGGTCAGGGCGATCAGTCAGGCAGGCAGGCAAGTGGTTAGGAGGCAGTCATCCCGGATTGGAGAGGGTGCAGGCCTGGCTGAGGAACCCCCTTCTGTGCACGAATTTCATGCACCAGACCTCTAGTATGTCATAATTTCATATGACATTAATAAAATAACACAAATGACAATTCATTTTTGTTTACTTGTCTATGACTTAATGAATAGATAAATTTTGTTAAAAGCAGAAGCAAGAACTTGGTGCATAGTAGGCATATTTATAAAACAATTGTGACTGACTTTTTTTAAATTTATTTTTATTTTTATTTTTATTTTGGTTACCTTCCTAAGAGAAAGTAAAAGAGCCAATTGCTTGGAATTCTTTTCTGAAAAGTGTTTTTAAAACTGTTAATATATGTTATGAATTTCACAAGACTGAAACTACATATATTATTAGGTAGCTTGTTTTATTCACTAAGATAAAATAGAATAACGATGTTGCCAATAAAGCCTAAGGAAGCGAAAAATATGCAAAACAGTGCCATTATAATGACTTTATATGTAACACTACTAATTCTATTTACTCAAAATTGCTCAAATTGGTAACACAAAAGCTGTTTTCTCATACTCAAGGGACACTAGTTAGGGAAAAAAATAATTCAAGTGAGATAGTCAAGTGAAGTCTTAGATTCAAGGAGAAATACAAAGCAAGTAAGAACTATTTTCCATTTAATCCAATTTTGCCATTCATTCATTATGAGAAGGCACTGAATTAAAGATTTAGGTCTATTCTGTACACCAACAAAATTTGCAGTAATGAATTTTGTAGAAGAAAACACAAACAATATATCTTAAGAAAATAAATCTGAGTCTGATTCTTTCTGGTTATTTCCTAGCCATCATTCAGACACTTGGAAAGGCATTTGAATTCTTTCAAGCACTAGTAATCCATTTAGATCATGGTAGAAGCATTACAGTAACAGTTAAGGTACCACTTAAACCCAAAAATGTACAGCCCAGTAGTGCTTTGGCTATGAAAATTTCTCTGAAGTGGGCTTTCTCTGGAGAAAATATTGTTTGACTACCGTGTGAGTTAGGTCATGATGTGTACAGAACTGAGGTAACTTAGGTGCAATCGTTGAAAAAAAATCTTACAATTGGCTTACTTATATAACAGTAGGACCTAAAAATAAAAGAAAGTACCTGCCCTTTCTCACTTTACTGGGTCTTACAGACAAAGAAGATAATTTTAATTAATAAACTAGCTGTCCCAATTAGTAAGCTTTTTATCATCATAAAAAAGTTACTCAAAATGGATCATAGATTTTTGTGCAAACTAAAACTATAAAACTTCCAAAAGAAAATTTAGAAAATAACTTTATTCTTTTAAGTTAGGCAAAAATTTTCATAGATATGACACCAAAAACATGATTTATAAAAAAAAATTGATAAATTGAACTTCATCAACATTTAAATCTGCTCTTTGAAAGACATTATTAAGAGATTAGACAAATCATAGATCTGGAGAAAATATATGCAAAGTATATATTTCATAAAGGATTTGTATCTAGAATATATAGAGTACTCTTTTTTTTTTTTTTTTTTTTTTTTTTTTTAATTTCTTTATTGATTAAGGTGTCACATATTTGTCCTCATCCCCCCATTCCCATCCCACACCCCTCCCCTTGGATGCCCCAACCCTCTGTTGAACTTAAGCATTGGTTAGGCTCATATGCATGCACACAAGACCTTTGGTTGATCTCTCCCCCCTCCCCCCACCCTCCCCTATCCTCCCTCTGAGGCCCGATAGTCCGATCGATGCCTCCTTGTTTCTGGTTCTGTTCTTGTTCATCAGTCTATGTTGTTCATCATTTCCCCTAGATGAGCGAAATCATGTGTCACTATAGATATACTTATAAGAATTGAATGTGCGACGAGCAAAAATAGTTATGCTGACAGGCAAATGAATCAGTCTGTAGTGAGTTTCTTTCTGGACCAACAGTTCTTTTGAGACCCAATATCAATGTCCACCGGTTCCCTATGAGTACATGTCGGCACTGACCCCTCAGCTCTGGATGGTGGACAAATGGTGGTAATGCAGGTCCGACTCCCTCTGGTTTGGTCTCGGCTGGACCCAGGGGCACTGCTTCACCCGGATCCAGGGGCCCACGGCCTCGCCCGGACCCGGGGCCAGGCTCACCCGGCTCCAGGGGCCCGCGGCCTCGCCCGGACCCGGGGCCCAGGGCTCACCCGGCTCCAGGGGCCCGCGGCCTCGCCCGGACCCGGGGCCCAGGGCTCACCCGGCTCCAGGGGCCCGCGGCCTCGCCCGGACCCGGGGCCCAGGGCTCACCCGGCTCCAGGGGCCCGCGGCCTCGCCCGGACCCGGGGCCCAGGGCTCACCCGGCTCCAGGGGCCCGCGGCCTCGCCCGGACCCGGGGCCCAGGGCTCACCCGGCTCCAGGGGCCCGCGGCCTCGCCCGGACCCGGGGCCCAGGGCTCACCCGGCTCCAGGGGCCCGCGGCCTCGCCCGGACCCGGGGCCCAGGGCTCACCCGGCTCCAGGGGCCCGCGGCCTCGCCCCGACCCGGGGCCCAGGGCTCACCCGGCTCCAGGGGCCCGCGGCCTCGCCCCGACCCGGGGCCCAGGGCTCACCCGGCTCCAGGGGCCCGCGGCCTCGCCCCGACCCGGGGCCCAGGGCTCACCCGGCTCCAGGGGCCCGCGGCCTCGCCCCGACCCGGGGCCCAGGGCTCACCCGGCTCCAGGGGCCCGCGGCCTCGCCCCGACCCGGGGCCCAGGGCTCACCCGGCTCCAGGGGCCCGCGGCCTCGCCCGGACCCGGGGCCCAGGGCTCACCCGGCTCCAGGGGCCCGCGGCCTCGCCCGGACCCGGGGCCCAGGGCTCACCCGGCTCCAGGGGCCCGCGGCCTCGCCCCGACCCGGGGCCCAGGGCTCACCCGGCTCCAGGGGCCCGCGGCCTCGCCCAGACCCAGGATTCAGCCTCACCCGGACCCAGGGGCGCACGGCCTCGCCCGGACCCAGGATTCAGCTTCACCCGGACCCAGGGGCGCATGGCCTCGCCCGGACCCAGGGGCACGTGGCCTCACCCGGACCCGGGGCCCAGCCTCACCCTGACCCAGTTCCCAGCCTCACCCATACCCAGGGGCACGCGGCTTCACCCGGATCCGGGACCCAGCGGGGTTTCGTCTTCTTGATCCCAATTCCTGTTGGTCAATTCCCTCTCAGCAATTCCTTCGGCCATTTTCTCAGAGTTCCAGGGCAGCCACCGCAGAACTCGTTGGGCGGCGGGCTCGGCGAAGCTCCGGTGTGCCCGGTGCGCGGCGGCGGGCTGGTCCGGGGTGGCTGCGTCGGCCCTTGGGTCTGCAGCGGTGGCCGGTCGCCGAGCGTGCGCACCTGGCCGCTTCCGGGGTGTTGAGATTCTTGAAGGACTCGGAGGTCAGCAAGCGCGTAGTCTCCCGCCCCATGTCTCCCAGGGGATCGTCTGTCCGTGCTCGGCAGCGAGTGAAGCCTTCCCCTCAGCCGGAGACCGCTGGGGGAACTGCACCGAGCACGTTCCAGGCCACCATTGTGTCGCCTGAGCTGTAGTTTTTAAAGTTTGGTCTTTGGGTCACCGGCATCAGCTTCATCCCGCGTACCCCTCTCTTTTATTCTAGTTGTATAGCATCCACTCAGTTAGCCCTCCGGTGGTTCTGGATGGTGTCTGCTCTGCTCTCCCGTTGTAGTCTCAAAACCGTTGTGGTAGGCAGCAATCAGGCTTCTGCCCTATGCCTCCATCTTGGTCCTTGTTTGTATAGTTAAGTCTTGATTGTTGTTGGTGTCACTGGGAGGAATTGTCCTCCAGGCCTATTGGCCGTGCGGACCCTCTGTGTCTATAAAGGAAGAGTTGCTGTGCGGAAGACACGCCTATGTGCCGGGTCTTGGTGCAGCAAGGCTTCGGCGCTCACTGCGTCTGCCTCTTGAATGTGTCCCTTATGGGAGTGGTCGAAGTCTGGTGTCATCTCACACCGACCACTAGATGCCCTCATTTCTGGGTCTCCAATGTAGTGTAGGTCAGCTACTGCCTGTGGCCCCTCAGCATGAATTACAGCATCCCTTATATTCGTGACCTGTTTCGGTGTCTTCCCCTTTTGGCTGCCTCCCTATCGCTCAGCTTCCCCAATCTCCCTAGGTGGTCGCTCTTGATATCCCCCTTTGTGGGCTGAGTGCAAAGTCTTGGTGTTGTTAAGCCTTGGTTGCTGTTGGTACACTGGGAGGATGTGACCTCCGGCCCAATTGGCTGTGAGGATCAGCTGTGTCTATGCCGGGAGACAGCCCCATTCAACTAGACTTGCAAAATTGTAAAAGCCTCTGTGTTCAGCTTTGATGGGGCGGAGTTACAGGGCGGAGCCTACCGCCTTGGCTTCCTGTCAGCCCCGCCCTATGAGGTTCCTGTGTCCCTCCGTACTCCCAGCAAACACCTCTGAGAGAAAAGTGCCCTGGAGTTTCGCGCGCTGCCAAACAGTCTAGTCTCTCCCCCAATGAATCTGGATTCCCAGATTCTCTCCCGGAACTGGGTTTCCGTGTAGTCAGAATTGGGGCTCACCTCAGTCTGGCGCTTTTGTCTCCTTCCCTCCAGGGCGACTCAGCGGCACAGTCAACAGCCCATCCTCCGCGCACAATCCCCTGCGCGCCTCCGGTGCTCTGTTCTTCGCTGCCTCTCTGCATCTCTGCCCCACAGTCCAGTTTTCCCCAGTATGAGCCTGGTTTCCCCGGGTCTTTCCCGGAACTGGGGTTCAGTGCAGTTGGAACTAGGGATTCAGCACAGTCCGGAGCTTTTGTCTCCTTCCCGCTAGGGCAATCCAGCGGCACAGGCAACAGACCCTCCTCTGCGCGCATTCCCGTGCGCGGCTCCGGCGCAGCTCCTCTGTGTCTCAGTCCCACAGCTCAGACTCCCCCAGCATGAGCCCGGCTTCCCAGGGTTTCGCCGGGAAATGGGGTTCAGTGCAGTCGGAGCTGGGGTTCAGCACAATCTGGCGCTTTTATCTCCTTCCCGCCAGAGAACGCCAGCCAGGCCGTCAGCCGCCCCTTCCTCTCCGGCTCCGTCTTCCCCGCACGCTCGCGGGCTCGTGTCTCCGCCCGTGTCTCCATACCTCAAGCTTTTACGGCTTCTCTGATTTTCCTTGTGGTTTTCTTTTTCCTTCTAATTGTGGGCATTTCAGTCAGCCAGCTTTCCTGTGGTTCTGGATGATGTCCGTTTTGACTTTTAGTTGTGTTTTTGATATTGTTGTGCCCGGCTGTAGGTTAGGTGTTTAACCTATGCCGCCATCTTGGTTTCCCCCTAGAGTACTCTTAAAACAATAATTTAGCCCTGGCCAGTTTTGCAAAGTGGTTAGAGTGTTGACCCACAGACTGAAGGGTCTCAGGTTCGATTCCCAGTCAAAGGCATGTACCTTGGTTGCAGGCTCGCTCACCAGCCTTGGTCCAGTTGTGAACAGAAGGCAACCAATCAATATGTCTCTCTCACATCAATGTTTCTCTCTCACAACTCCCACTCTCTCTTTTCCACTCTCTCTAAAAAAATATCTTCAGGTGAGGATTAAAAAAAAAAAAGAACAATAATTAAAAAAAAACAACACTTTTTAATGGGCAAAAGTTTTGAATAGACACTTCACCAGAGAAGGTATATTAATTGCAAATAAGCACATGAAAAGATGCTAAACATTATTATGCATTAGGGAAATGCAAACTAAAACCACAATGAGATATCACTATATACCTATTTGAATGGCTAAAATTTTTAGAACTGACCATGCCAAGCATTGACAGGAATAACCGGAACTTGCATCCACTGATAATAGGAGTGTGAAATGGTGCAGCCACATTAGAAAACAGGTTGTCAGTTTCTTAAAATGTTAAATAGAATACCTGGCATATGATCCAGGTATTCTATGTCTAGATATTTACCCATGATAAATGAAAAGCATATGTCCACACAAAAACACATACATGAGTGTTCATAGTAGCTTTATTTGTAATAGTCAAAACTCAAAACAATCCACATACCACTCAACAAATTGTAGTATATCCATCCATACAGTGGAATACTAACCAGCGACAAAAAATACTGATACACGGAACAGCAGGGATGAATCTCAAAATAATTATGGTGAGTAAAAGATGACACACAAAAATTAGTACATGCTGTACAATCCCATTTATATAAAACTCCAGAAAATGCAAACTAAGTTGTAGCAACAGAAAGCAGATCCGTGATTGCCTGGGATGGGGGGGGTGTGGAGGGGTGGGGACAGTGGGAGAGTTGGGAGGGAAGGTATGAGGAGGGATTACAAAGAGGAATGAAGAAATGTTTGGGCATGATTGACATGTTCATCTTGATTGAGGTTAAAAGTTTCATGAGTTAAAACTTTTCAAATAGTGCACCTTAAATACTGTATATGTAGTTTTTTGTATGTTAATCATACCTTAATATAGTTATTTTTTTAAATGAAAGCATAACTCCTTTTTTGTTTTACTGGAATCTTCTAGGCAAAGAAAAATACAAATAAGTAAAAAGTATTTTCATCATAAACTATTGAGTCCAGTCTTTTAATGGAATCTGTGTTCCCAACATCTTACTTTCAAACATTGTTGTGGCTGGGGCACTCCCATTATTGATCCCACATCCCCAGGTGAATTTTACAGTACTTATTTTGCATTTAGGAACCTTAGCAGGCTAATCTTTAACGTGTGTGAAATATATACCACACACACTCCAAATGCTTGATATGCACTATTTCATTAAATTCTCACAATAATGCCTTAAGGTATTATTAAGGTAGATGTTATTATTATTCCCATTTTATAAGAGAGGAAATTCAGACTCGAATGGGTTGAGTAAATTGTTTAAGGTCACAATTAAGTAAGTCCTAGAGTCAGTATTTGAACTTAAAACAGACAAGAGAACCTGTGCCTAAACATATGCTATATTGTAGGAAAAAATATATATGGGAAATTTATCTGCCACTGGTAAGAAGTGAAGGTATATTTGTTTTCTAGGATTGCTACAACAGAGTATCAAAAACTAGGTAGCTTAAAAAACAGAAATGTATTGTCTCATAATTCTGGAAGCTAGAAGTTCAAATTTAAGGTGTTGGCAGGGTCATGCTCTCTCTGATGGCTCTAGGGGAGTCCTTCCTTACCTATTCTATTTTTTGGTGTTTACCCACAATCCTTGGCATTCCTCAGCTTGCAGATGCATTATTCATGTCATACAGTTATATTGTGCCTCTTCACATCATCTTCTATGCAATGCCTCTTTCTGTGACCAAATTTCTTCATTGTATAAAGCCACCAGTCATATTAGATAAGCCCACCCTAATGATGTCATTTTAACTTGATTACCTCTGTAAAGATCCCATTTCCAAATAGGGTCACTTTCTGGTACAGAGAGGTTAGGACTTCAATATTTCTATTTGGGGAACATAACATAAAACAGGAGGAAATAGGAAGTAGAGCTAAAGGATGTGGGAAAATTATGAGATTTTCCAGATAACAATGAGCAAATCCCTTATCTTGAACATTGTTAGAGTCTCTTATGGATCCACAAAACTATAAGAATGGCCTTACAACCAATCAGCTATTTGGGAATTCTTAGGAAAAGACAGCATCTTGTTCAACTTTCCTCACTTAAATCAGAGCCCTAGTTTTATTTACAGTCGCTGATTTTCACAAATTATAAGATTACTATTTGGACATACAGTGACTTCATTCTTTCACTTATTCTATAAACACTAATTGAGCCCTGTATTATAGTATATGCCTGGAATAGTGCTGGCTACTGGAAATACAAGGTCAAAACATCACAGTCTAGACCAGTGATGGGCAACCTTTTGAGCTTGGTGTATCAAACTTCGCCAAAAAACTGAGCATAACTCGGGTAGTGTGTCACTTTGAGGAAAAAACATTATTTCGCAAATGTTTCATCCTCGGCATACAACCGCCTCAGCGGCCGCGTGTCATCAGAAATGGCTACGCGTGTCAGTGCTGACACGCGTGTCATAGGTTTGCCATCACTGGTCCAGACAAACAGCAATGTCCATCGAGTCTAAAAAGTTAAAGGAGCCTTAATAGAGATTTACATAGAATGTTACTGAGTTCATAAGATAACAATTACTACACTCAGGAAAGAGAGTGATCATCAAGGAAAACCTGAAATGGTTCTTAAAAGACAAATAGAAGCTTTCAAGACAACAAAAACTGGAAAGAATATTTCAGAATGTGCAAAATTAACATACCCCAAAATGAACTCTGGTTCTTCCCCCCAAATCTGCTCACCAGTGGCTATCCCCAAGTCAGTCCATCTTTCCAGTTGCTCAGAAGAGAAAACTTCAGACTCATTCTTGACTCTCTTTCTCTCATACTCTACCCAACCCATCAGAAAAAGGCTGTTGTCTCTGCCTTCAAAATATATCCATAAACTGTCAACTTTTCACCCACCTCTGCTCTTCCAAACTACTGACATCTCTCACCTGCAATAGACTAGCTAGTCTTGCAGCTTCTAACTTTGCCACCCTCTATAGTTCATTCTTAGCAAAGCATTCATCACTATTATTTTCAAAGTAAGTCAGATCATGGTAGTCCTCTACTAGTACAATGACTTCCCATCTCACTCAGAGTAAAAGCTAGTCTTAATATGGTCTAAAAGACCTTCACCATTTAGCCCCTCAACCTCTCTCTCTCCTTTACCCAGCATCATTCTCTCTCTGATTCCTTCATTCTACCTACTGCTCTCCAGTCACACTGGCCTCCTTGGTCTTCCCAGAACAGAACAGGCAAATGTTCATATTAGGATCTTTGCACCAGCTGTTTCTTCTACTGGAACTCTCTTCTTCCAAATCTCTGAATTACTAATTCCCTCACCTTCTTCAAGTCTTACTCACAGGTCACCTATCCCAAACGCTCTATATGAAATGGTATCTTACCTTTCCAAGCAAACTACCACTTTACATTCTCAGTTCCCCTTACCTTGCTCTAACCTTTTCCCCATAATACTTATCACCTTATTTCAAGCTATAATTTATTTATCTATGATGCCTATTGCTAGCGGGTATTTCTGCACTAGAAATGCAGAAGGTGAAATTCAAGTTGTAGAAAGCCCTTCCATGCCCAGCTAAAGAGTGTGGACAAATGGGGAACCACGTATTAGATTTACATGTGGAATTAACATGATTATATTTTCATATTAGATCACTCTTACAATAGTTGGATCAGCCATCTCTAACTTTCAATGTTCACCAAAATAAAATTTTAAAGGTTTTTTTTTATGTTGTCATAAACATGGCCCTTCCGGAGTACAACAGAAGTGTAATTGTTTAGAGCACAGACTCTGGAACAGGCCGCCTGGGTTTAAATCCAATTTCCACCAATAGTTCTAGGATCATGTGCAAATTACTCAGCCTCTTTTTGCCTCATGTGTAAAATAGATGGGTTGTGGTGGGGTTTAAAGAGTTGGAAAAAGTAAAACACTTTGAACAGTGGCTGGACATAGAAGCACTGTATGTGTGTTCTAGCATTGTAAATTACTGTGCAGTGACCATGTGCAAAGTTTTTATTTTCTCAATAGTTTCTTGAATAAGTAGAATTTAATTTAATCAGGTTAGTAATACTAAAAGAATAAAAATATTTCATAGATACCTTATTAAGTTGCAAAACTATAATTTCATCTTTCCTCCAATATTTTTGCAATTTTAAATTGAATAAGCCTCTTATATATATTTGTAGCATTTTCATATTTTTTTAATTAGTAAAATTTAAAGACATAATCATTGAAACTAACACTTCAAAGAATAAGTGTTCTGTTGTGTTCTGACTTTAAACTACTCCTGCCTCAGATTTCCCCAAATTCCAATCTAGATGAGCAATATTCATTAAAATACCCATGGCTTTTTATTATTTATAGTTTCAATGTCTTTCCATTCAAACAAAGAGAGATTGTCTTTTAGCTGAGACACCTGGAAGGTGCTTGAAGTACAAAGGCCATGATTCAAAAGTCTGCAGTGCAGTCAACAAGCAATTACTTTTGCCTGTGATAGGAGACTGTCAGCTTCAAACACAGGACATTCTTTGGGAAGATTAGTCCAAATTACATTTTATTACATTGGCCCACTTGAATGGCCTAAACTTCATATACTTCTTATTCTAATGGAATTCCAACTGGGGCATTAATATATTGTTTATGACATGTTTGGAGTTCTTGTGTTATCAGCATGCATTCATGAGAGAAGCTTCAAACAGTATCAGATAACAGTGAGCTGGATGTTGGCTGTTGTACAGCGCAGAGGATTTTATCATCTTGTTGAACCAGTGGCAGTGATTAAATTAAACTGTCTGAACAAAGCTTTTGCATGTCAGACTGTTGAATGGCAAAATGAAAGAGTGACACACTTCAAAGATCAGAGGAAAGGGGAGAAGGCTAGAAAAACAGAGTTGCATAACTCCTTATTTACAACACGCAGAAACAAAATCAACAGCACAGTTCCCGTGTTACTTTATCTTTAAACTTTTTGGTATCATTTCCCTAGTTTTCTAGGCACATTTCCGCATTCTTTTTCATATAACATATTTAATTTAACTTGGAACGTTGACTGAATGATGAGGTATTTTGGGTTCTTTTGTTCTGTTTCTCTGTGCAAAGAGGGATTTTAAATTTGTTTTCATTTCTAATTTTTCTTTTTTTATTTCCAAATGAGATATTTTAGGAATAAAAACCCAGGAGATTAAGTTGTTTCCATAATTTACAAACACAATTTTTATTTGGGGAGACAAACACAAGGGCTTTTATTTTCCCACTTCAATAAACAAATCAAAATTTGAAATAAAAGTTTAATACAAAAGAACTAAGCTGAAATTATTTTTATAAGCTAAAACATCATGATATATTTCAACTTATAAAAAATATATGAACTCTCTGAAGAGGTTCATTAGCAAGAACGTTTTAAGGATCTAAATGTATCTGAGATACAAAGTAAGCATTGTAGGAATCCACATGTTTCCTATCCAATGATATTTTTAAATCAACAAACTCTTCTAACATTTATTTATAATTATCTTTGTTAGTAAAAAAATGGTTTTGTTAGGATTAAGAAAAATGTTATTTCCTCTCAAACAAAATAAAACTGGGAAGAAATCCAATAAAAGCAAATTGAGTTTTAGTGCTGTTTCCATTACAAGGTCTACATAGCCTCAGTTTTAAATCATTGTCTAGATTGGTGGTTTCCTTTTTATTTAAGACTCTAAGTCAACTATTATATATCCCCTTTCAACTTTATTGTACTTAATTGGTACAGATTGTGTGTGTGTGTTAGAATACAGATGGTCTAATTCAGATTTTAAAAAAAAAAAAACAGTTAAGAAACTTCAGTGTGTCATGGTAGTTAGCAAAGATAAACCTTCAGATGATATTAACCTTTAAAAATTCATCAGTTTCTATCTTTACTTTAATTTTGACTTACACAATTTCCAAAACTATAAAATAATGCCCATTTTGAAATACATGTGGTTCTTTAATAATGCATCTTCACAATTTAGTTTTTCATTTTAATTTATCGTGAAAGGTGATAGCCTTTCATAGAGATTCACTCTTCAGGAACATCCACTAACATTTTAAAGTACAAAATTGTGAAATAATATCAAAAAAGGATTAGAGCAGGAAAATGGAAGTGCCTGGTTGTAAAGTTCTTATTCTACGTGAAACAGTATAATATAGCTTGAAGGCAGATTGTAATAAGTTAAAGATATATATTGGAAATTCTTGATCTCCCAGAGCAAAAAAATAAAACAAAGAGATATGGTTAATTAGCATGGAGATAAAATGAATCATATAAAAACTGATTAATAAAAAAGAGAAAAGGAATAAAAATGATACAAAGAGCAGATGGGACAGACAGAGAGAAAAGAGCAAAGCTGCTGAGGTGAACCCAGCAGTATTAATTAAAAAATTAAATGTAAATGGACTCATCGCCCCAATGAGGGAAATTGTCAGATCGAAAGAAAAACCAAGACCCAACTATATGCTACCTACAAGAAACTCATTTTCAGAAAAAGAAATAGTATATACTTGTACAATTAAAAATTTAAAAAGGAAAAAAAACATACTTTAAATCCAATTCCACTTGAGATATTTAATGGGGGAGGAAAAAAGTACAGAAAAAAAAAAAGAGTCAACCATTCTTTTAGAATATTCCACTGCAAATAACCACATTAGTCCATGTGCTTACAGATTTACTTCTTTCTTTAACCCACTAAGTATCCAGAACATGCTAAGTGCAGTGAAATGAAGAAAACCAACAGAGGACAATCAGGATTGCGTATAGATATAACAAAAGATGTATTTTGACTTAAGTTATGTAGGATTCTTTTTTAATTAGGTTAGAAACATTCTCACTTAGAAATCTTTGGAGGAAGCATAAAAATTCTTAAATTTGTAGATTTCAGAGTCTTGAAATCTATATAATTAAAAATGCATTGAGTTTCATTTACAAACCGTATTTTCAAAGTATGTATTTCTGCCTAAAATATAATTAGGAAGAAGTTATGTTTGGCATTTTCTATTACATAGAATGTTAATATTTATGTTTATCAAATATACTCTTTCATTTTTTATACATTCAAATCCTTCTAAAATATAAAAAATTATATACAATTTAAATGATACTATGAGTTACTATGTAAATATCAATATTTTTACTCTAAAAACAAAAAAATAAACTTTTCCACTTCACCCTGCACTTCACAAAAATGTTTCATGAATTAGACAATGAAATAAATCTCTGTAAAGTCATAAAATCAGACAAAATTTTATATATATTTTACTTGGTAAAAAATATAGTAATATTAGAAGTTAGTAACAAAATTTACATAAATGCTCAATAAGTAGGAAATTCTAAAACACTCCTTAAGTAAACTCTGTCCCAAATAAGAATATAATGAGAGCATATCATGAGATAGTTTCAAAGCAGATTTTACAAAAGAAAGTCATATTGGTGGGGGTGAGATTAATGATTTTCCATAGTGTCTCAGTTTTGCTTTTGCTTAATTTCTTCTGTTTTTCTATAAGTATGTAATGGTTTCATAAGGGGGTGAAATTTGTGAATATTTAATGAAACTATTTTAGATGTTGAAAATAGCAACATTTGACAAGACAAAGAAGAACAAACAGAAATATACATAAGAAAACAAATGTAGAAAAAATGAGATCAACCTAAATGTTTGTCAACATGAATAGAATATTATTTAGCAGTTTAGAAATAATTTATATGGACATGGAGAGATGACCACGGTTCATCCCATGACTAAACATAACTTACTTAACAATATTTATTATATGGTCCTATTTTTGTGAGAAAAAATATGTGTTTATGTACACACATATATATTTAATTATGACATATGAATAGACAAAATGGTAGAATTATAAGCACCTGGTTGTTAATACTGATTATCTCTGGGGACTGAAATTAGAGAGTACATTAGTTAACTATTGCTGTAAACAAATTATGCCAAAACACTGCAGCTAAAAACAACAAACATTGATTACCTCACAGTTTCTATGGATCAGAAATCAGGAGCAACCTACATAAGATGATTCTAACTCAGAGTTTCTCACAGGGTGCAACCAAGCTACTGGCTGAGTCACCTGAAGGCTCAACTTGGGGAGCACTCACTGCCGGTTAGATTCAGAAAGGCTGCTTGCAAGCTCACTCATCCCCAGAGCTGCCTCAGCTCTTCTCCCCATGGCCCCTCATCTTCTAGCACCTCTCTCCCCAAGTAGGCTCTACAGAAGGATCGCTGGAACTTCTTTGCATTGGGCCTAAGCCCTGAGAGACGCAGCTACCAAGCATGAGAGAGGATCCCCAAGAGAGACCTAGAAAGTGCCCAAACAAGATGGAAGCCGCAGTTTTTTATAACCTAATCTCATGGTGACATAACAGCACTTCTGCCATAGGCTATTCATTAGAATAGAGCCCACACTCAAAGGTAGGGATCTACACACAGACATAAATACCAGATGGCATCATTGGGAGCCATCTTGGAGGCTGCTACAGAGAGATTGAGTTTTTACATTTACTTTTCTGTATTGCTTGAAAGTTTTTGCAATGACTAACTCCAATTTTTACAATGTAAAAAAAAAAAAGTGTACTAAAGTTTTAAAACCAGAATTAATGTAAAAATGACAGCTAATTTCTGCCTTTTCCTATTTCATAGGGATTCATGTCAGCTATTTTCCGTTTGTTCGTTGTTCTTTAGTTTTTCTTTGCAAAGTTTTGAACCAATTTTCTTGAGGCAGTAAAAGGTTTCAAATTTATGATTTTTAAAAAATTACTTCCTGGTAAATGGTACTACGCCATCTTTATTTGACACCAGAATTTCAACCACTTCATGAGAGTTCATCGGAATTAGATGTACCAACTTTTGACGACTCACTGAGCTGTCTCCAGAACTGGTGGCTCAGCCTGTGGTAGCACCTTACAACCTGCCGCTTGTGCTGCAAAAACAGACAACAGAGTTAGGTCAGCACTGGAGAGGAGCATAGTTGCTAATTTCCACACAAGTGACCGTTTCTTCTTCAGAGAGATCAGAGCCAAATATTTCACTAGTTATACAAGAAATCGCTTGTGAAAAGCTGAATTAACTGATACCACTCTTATGATTTATTCAAGAGATGTAGTAGTAACCCTTAAAGATTTGTGCCCCCAGGCAGCTGACCAACCAGCTCACCACTTAGGCCATTCCTGGTGTTTGAGAACAAAAAAGTGCAGAGAAACACAAAGAAAAGACAGCAAGCAGAAGTCTAAGACAGTCCGGCCAGTGTGGCTCAGTGGTAGAGCATCAACCTATAAACCAGAAGGTCACAATTGGATTCCCGGTCAGGGCTCATGCCCGGGTTGCCAGCTCAATCCCCAGTGATTCTCTCTCATCACCGATGTTTCTCTCTCTCTCTCCCTCCCTCCATCCCTCTGCCTTCCTCTCTGAAATCAATAAAAATGTATTTTTTAAAAAGAAATCTAAGGCAGTATCTAATCTGCATAAGAAACCATAAGATAGAGAAAAGAGCCAGTCAGATAATTAGTTGCTGCAAAAGACAGAGTCACTGCCTCACCAAAGTGGTGAACCCCAGAGGAAGAAACAAGAGGAACTCATTGCCCAGGAAACAAGCACCAGGTAGCTGAGTCATGGAGTCACAGGGCAGCAGCTGAATAACGAGGACCACTTCTGGGTTCTGCATGACATTTCAATATCCATGGGACTGTTTTTGGTCCCTCTCCACATATCTTGGCCACAAAAGCCTAAAATCCAGAGTAACTTAAGCATGTCTCTGCTGCCTACATGTGGAAGTCAACTAATGAAAAAGGTTTAGACGTTGTCAGATATTGAAAATTATGAGTGTGTTTTCATTTTAATTGTGTTTGAGAGAAGATTATTTTCACATATTAAAAACTAAAACTATTTTTCAAGCCTTTGACTAAGAGTATCCAGCATCTTATAATGCCTTATGGTATTTATAAACCACTTCCATGCTCACACTAACCCTCACAATGTGGTGGTCATTATTTGTTCCATTTTACAGATAAAGAAACAAGTACAGTTACATATATCATAGTGCATATTTAAAACACAAATAGCATCCAGCTGGCATGGCTCGGTGGTTGAGCGTGGATCCATGAACCAGGAGGTTATGGTACTATTCCCGGTCAGGGCCCATGCCCGTGTTGAGGGCTTGATCCCCAGTATGGGGCGTGCAGAAGGCAGCCAATCAATGATTCTCTCTCATCACTGATGTTTCTATCTCTCTCTCCCTCTCCCTTCCTCTCTGAAATCAATAAAAAATATATTTAAAAAATAGTAAAAAATAAAAACAAAAAGCAAGTGATGGGCAATAGTCTTCTCTACTTATACAGGGCTTTTTAAAATTCTACACCAATTGAAATATAGCTTATGCAAATATTTTGTGTAATTCCAAAATAGTTAGATTGATAATATTTTTAGTAAGTCGTTTCTATTACTCCAGAGCAAATTGAGATGAATGAACATCTAGTAAGTAATGAATGATATATATGCATAAATCAAATCAGGAGAGATTTTGAAATCATTTTAACTACAGCAAGAAATTTATAATATTATTAGTGATTATTATCAGGGCTATACTAACACACAAATAGAAGTTTTCATCTTTCTCAGAATTTAGAAATATTTAATATCTAACCCTCCATTTTTGTACTGCAGGTTTCTCTTTTTGCTTAGTGTTTTTATAATATTTTATTAAATACTACTCTTTAAAATCATCTGTGATGGATTTTCGGGAGAGGTGATTCAGTGTGGTGCTTAAGAGCACAGATTCTGACCCCCAGATTGCCTGGGTTCAAATCCCAGCCCAGCCATTTACATTAGGCAAGTTATTGTACCTCTCTGTATCAGTTTTCTCATTCATAACGTGGGGGTGATAACAGTATATATCCTCATAAAGTTTATGTAAGGATTAAATGATTTACTAGTAACACCCACAAAACTCAGAATAATACCTTACATGTGGTTAGTCCCTCAATAGTTATCAGACATTATCAGTATAGCTATTCTTTGTATCTAACTTATGAAGAAGGTTAAGCAGATTGAACTTGAAAACAATGCAGGTTTCCAAAATGTGTTTGCAAATCAGAATGCACTGCCTCAAAGAAACAGTACTGCCAGTGGAGGATAGGAATTCAGAGAAGTCCACAAATGTCCCTTTCACCCAAGATGTGATTGATATAGTACTGGCAGTCCTTCCAGCCCCTGCACTCTCTGAGCCCTTCTCAGTTCTGGGGGACAAGTTACAAAGTGTTGTAGGAATTGTGGGTGTTTCCAGCTGCAACAGAGAACACCAAGGGGTTCTGGGGGAGATGTGAAGGGGCGGGGGGCGGTGAGGGTCAACATGACTCCAACAAGGAATGGGAGGACTCTTCCCTCTGATGCTTGCGGAAGGAAGGCTCAAGGCCCAAGACTCCAAGGATGTCAGTTGCAAGGAATGATCCCATTTTCCAAGTATAGTAGCATATGTAATGATTTTTAGATGTGATTTACTAAACTGTGTGCCAGCATTATAGTTTTCAAAAATGAGAAAAATTAAGTAACAAAAGGCCCACACTTCCATTCTGGTTAAAAGGTGGCTCTGTATGAATAATAGTAGGAGGAGCATTTTCTCTCTGAAGGCAGCAAGTCTTTAAACAGTGATCTAACTGGAAGAAAAGGAGGAAGAGTCCATCAGCTTCTGGGTTCAGCACCCTGCCTCCTTAGATCACAAGTCGATGTGCCCTGAGCACAATAGCTGTTGGTCACACTTTGCCTCCTCCATTTCTCTTCAGCCTTTTTCAGGAAGGAGCCTTGACAGACCAGGAAAACATACAATGCATCATGGAAGTAAAAAGGCATCTGGACTTTTGCACAGGTGGTTTCCTCTGCCTGACTCTTTTTTCGAAACAAACCGCTATGTACCTGGCCAAATTGGGCTTTAAGACTTATTGAAAAATCTCTTGTTTCAGAAAACAACTTTCCTGATCTCCCTAAACTAGGCACTGTTTCCCTCCATTATGGCAAGTGTACACTGAATCGAAAGGACTTGTTTGTTAGTCTATTAATCTGTGAGCTCCTCGAGAATAGAGAAAGTGTCCTGTTCATCTTTGTATCTACAATGCCAGATGTCATGACTTACACATAGGAGGTACTCAATAAATATTGGTTAAATGAATGAATAAACAAAAGCAAGGATTTCAAGGAAGTGGGAAGACGATTTCTCAGTCCTTTCTGTTCTCTTTGTTTTGTTTTGACTTGGATCTGAGTGCACATAGACCCTTGTCCCTGTAATATAAGATGAGGTCCGGAGCAAAAGCATGCAAGAAACTGGTCGATAAGAGCCAGTTCTGGTCCAGGCTGTAAAGAAGAGGAATGATGAGGACCTTGTGATTTCTGTGCTATCTAGGCAGGTGACCAGAGCAAGAAGTCAGGAATGTCCAAGCAGAATCCCTAACTGGGAAAGAGCTGACATCCAGTTACAGTAAGCTCTGCCTTCTGTGTCTTTAAGGAATGCAAGCATAAAACTAGGCAGATGAATAAGGATCCATCAAATAGAGGAATGAGAACCCCAACAGGTATACACTCCAAGTTCACTTATACAGAGGGCAGATCTGTCATCTATTGACACATTAGGTAAGTGTGAATTGGGAATAAGGAACAAGCCCAATTACAGGAAGAAAACTGGGCACTCTGGGTAAATCTTTTTCTCACCTACTAGGTGGGCCATCGAAGGCTGCTTATGGAAATATGCAAGTTGCTGTTAAAATAATTTTAGGTCATTCCACATATTAATGGGAGGAGTTGGTCTCAGAATTAGAGATAAGCAAATAGACCATATTCCAATTATGGATATCAAAGCTGAGAAGTTAAATGTCACTCAAAGAGACAATTTTCTAGCTCGATAGAATTAAGAAATTCTTAGCTTTTAAACTCAGTTTTACCAGATGGAAGGAAGTACAATTGGAGAATTGGGAGATTAAATGTCAAGAGTAAGGCCATATCTACATATAGCAATCACATCAGCCAAAGTAGAGTGAACCCAAAATACTTTGTTGCCTCCATCATGAAGCTGTGCAGTGATCAACCATGTCAACTGTGGGGTGATCTAACTCGGTGTGTTAGGAATAACCCAATCTGTTCTGCAGCAATCCAGTGAGTTAGGTTATAATCTTAAATTTAGAACCTCTAGTCTTCCTTTAAAATTTTATAAAGCAATACAATTCAATTAAAATAACCAAATCATCTCTCAAAGATTAAAAAAGTATTTGAAATGTAGGATTTCTGCAAACCACAGATGCTTCCTAGAAATTATTGCTTATTTAAACATATTTATTATGGTTCATATTTTTGTTTTAATTACTGACACTTTCCCTTGTTATGTATTTTTTTCAAGTATATAGTTTTATCATGTTTGCCAAATTGCTTAATAAGCAAGATGTTGGGTTTTTGCTACATTTTATCCATCTTTTATATAGCCACGAATGCATACATTTTTTACACATAGCATAACACTAGGAGCAAATGTCCAATAACTAATAATAATATGGGTGACCATAATAGTAAATTGTCCAATTAGATACAAACTAACCCTCTTCCTATACCCTTTTTATGAATTTATAATTCAAATTAATCTTCCTGCCTTTGATGTCAAGCCTTAATTTCTTCTCTAGTCCTCACCATCTTGCTTTTTTTCAGTTTCTTACTTTCCTACACACGTGCGAAGGAAATTAATAATAAGAGATAACATTTGTTGACTGTTCTTTATGTTCTAGAAACTGTGCCATTTTCTTTATAGACCATATTTGCTTTTCATTAACCCTAAAGGTAGCTGCTATTATTATCATCTCAATATAAGACACGAGAACACTGGGACTGATTGAGAGTAAGCTATTTATTCAAGTACAGGTAAGGTGTTTAGATTATTGTTCAGAAAATACTCTCTCCCCTTCCCACTCTGTAGAGTAGACTTACCTGCATTTTTAATATTGGACTTAGCCATACAACTTGCTGGGTCCATGGAATGCTAACAGACATGATGTGAGCGGAAGTCAAGTGTGCTTCATGAGTTTAGGTTGCCTCTTGCATTCTGGTCGTCTGCCATGAGAACACATGCTCCAGATGGATGCTGCCTTTTAGCCTGGGGCACAGAATGAAGTACACATGACAGAACCCCTGCCCTAGGAAGCCATTAATCCTGAGAGCAGCAGCACACATAGTGTAAACCTGAGTTAAACCTGGGGCTGCAGCCCGTAACCTAACTGAGCCACTGACTTGCAGACCTGAGAGCAAGAGAATCAGTTATTGCCGGTTTTTGCCACTACATTTAGGGCCAGTTTGTAGCTATAGACTGAATATGTATGGCCCCCAAAAATTTATATGTTGAAATCTAAACCTCAATGGGGTGGTATTTGGTAGTGGGGCCTCGGGGAGGTAATTAGGTCATGAGGGTGAAGCCCTCATGTATGGAGTTAGTGGCCTTATGAGAAGGGATACAGAGAAAAGTCCTTTCCCCTCCCTCTCCCTCGGCCATAGGAGGATACAGTAAGAAGGCATCCATCTGCAAACCCGGAAAAGGGCTTTCATCAGCACCTTGATCTTGGACTTTCCAGCCCCCAGAACCGGGAGAATTTCGTTGTAGCAGCCCAAGCTAAGACATTTGTTGTGCAGATAATACTGAGATAATATAGATGGTAAGTTGTAGAGCTGGGATTCAAATCCATGTGTATCAGGTACTACCACTGGAGCACTCACTTCTTACTCAATACTGCCTGGCTGTGAAATGGCAGAATAGGAAACTGAACATAAGATGTAAAACTGCAAAGTCTGAGGATTCTAGGCTAAAGGGTTTAAAAAGGCAGAAGAAAGGAAAACCAAGACAATGAATAGAGAAGATGTGAGCCTCAGAAGTTCCTAAGGGAGGAAAATAATCTGTGACTAAAGTCATTTTCTTCCATCTGTTCATTCCCCATACCCACACCCCCTCTTTTATCCTTCTGTCCCAGCTCTCACCTCTGGACACCTCAGAAAAAACAGAATCAATAAATGTGCTGTTTGCTTTTTCCAAAGAAAGTAAACTGCTCTAGAAGATTTCTGAAGAGTCTGTTTTACATATACTTTTCTCATCTTTCATCTTAAAGGATTAGAGAACACTTCTGCCCATATTTTCACTGCTTGCAAAGATCCAGAAAATCACTTATGAGTTAGTATTTAACAAATGCTCAAATATAAATGGATTTTTGATAGCAATATCACTCCCTCATGGGATGGAGCCCCAGAAATTCACAATAGTGGTTTTTACTTAAGAGCATCCTTGGCATTTTTTATGGCAAAAATTATTAGCACTTGTCTTTTGGCAAAATCTCAAGCCAAGCAATTCTATTATACCTGTCCGTACTACTCCCATGATTTCAAATGTCATTCTTGCTATTTTCCTAAAACAATGTGATGTCACTGTGAGTGTCTAATCCAATTCCAATAACCAGTGAACCATGGTTTCTCTTTTCTTAATATCAGAGCTTTCATAGTTTCAATTGACTAATTATTACAAAACAATTGTATGAAAGGAAATATGGTTTTTATAACATTGTTATCAACTGGTTTTGTAAGAACATTATGAGAGATAAATTAGAAAATCTCTGATATCTTTTTCACTCCCAATACCTTCTAGCTAGTTTTTGCAAGAATTGAGGCCCCTCTAACAATACTTTCTGCCAAATCAATATTTCAGGTTCACTTGATAAAAGATAGAACTACTTTAGAGCAAGTATAAGTGAGCCTAGATTTTATCCTACTTTAGGATTCTAAATTTATTAATATTACCTTGAACCTGGGATTTATTATAATGCTTCGAATCATTCTTTCTCACAGGTTAAAAGTGCTTCTCTAACTCATTGTGTTAATCAGAGTTCTCCAGAGAAATACCGCCAATAGAATGTATGTGTGTTTATATATCTATCAATCCATCTATATCTATATATCTATCTACCTATCTAAATCCACCTATCTTTACCTATATCTATCTTTTTCTGTGAAGAGAGAGAGAGAGAGAGAGAGAGAGAGAGAGAGAGAGAGAGAGATTTTAAGGAATTGGCTCATGGAATTGAGGGGGTTTGGCAGTCTGAAATCCTCAGGGCAGGCTAGCAGGCTGGAAATTCTGGCAGGAGTTGATTTTGGAATCTTGAGTCCAAAGGCTGTCTAGGGCTAAAATTCTTTCCTCTTCAGGGGATGTCAGTCTTTTCTCTTGAGGACTTCAACTGATTAGGCGAGATGATATACATTATGGAGAGTAAATTGCCTTACTCAAAGTCTACTGATTCAAATGTTTATCACATCTAAAAAATACTTTCACAGCAATATCCTTACTAATGTTTGACCAAATAACTGGGTACCATAACCTAGCCCAGTTGACACATAAAATTATCCATCACATTCATTGATCACCAAAGTCCTATGACTATGTATTTCAGTAGATGCTCTAAACAATCAAATGGTATGTGGGAAGAAAAATAGGACTACTTTTCATGTTATTTTTAGCCAAAAAAAAAATAATTTTTACCAGTATTTAATGCATGGATTTACAGCAGCACCCTCTCAGTCTACATGTTTGACTGACATTTCAGGTGTCCTCTGAGAAGAAGAGAGGGAGATCTAGGGCACAGAGCATTGACAGGGTTCCCTCATAGCAGAGGCTACTTTCTCAAGTTTACCTGAGCCACTAAGGGAGACAGAGTATGGTTTCCTTGTCTTTATCTCTAGAACCTGTAAACATCTTACCTTACGTGACTACAAGAGCTTTGCAGCTGCAAACAAGTTAAGGACTTTGGATGGGGGATTACCCTGTATTGTGCAGGTGTGCCCAATATAATCACAATTCCCCCATAAAAGGGACACAGGAGAAAGCAGAATCAGAGGAAAGGTGACATGATGACAGAAGCAGAGACTGGAGATGCCCTTTGAAGATGGAGGAAGAGGCCACACGCCTCAAACACAGAGGCCTTTAAAAGCTTCACCCCCTGAGGCATAGGGTCTCCACTTCAATGTGTATAAGAAAAATGTTGACAACTTATTAAAAATATAGAGTCCTTAATGTTATCCCCAAATTCTGATTAAGTATATGTGAATGGACCTAAGAATCTATATTTTCAACAGGCCACTTCCTGCATGGCCATCAAATCTCAAACCCATTCAGGGAAAATACTCTGCAATCTTCTCTATGTCCATGGCCTGAGCTTCTATTAGGATGAATCTTAATTGTATATTTCTTGGTTTACATTTCTTTAGCGCTCTAAACTTGCATTTCCAACCAATTGTTTACTCTCTCTAATTTTAAAGCTGATTCCTCACACTTATGTAGTCTCAGAAACAAACCCAGTAGTTTCCCAACATACCTGTTTCTACTCCTGGCTGTCTTCTGTCTTAACTTTACTAACTACCATTTTCCCAATTATGTGGGCTTGAGAACCTCAGAAAACCTTTGTTAAGCCCTACCTGGTTTGGCTCAGTGGATAGAGTGTTGGCCTGCGGACTGAAGGGTCCCAGGTTCAATTCCGGTCAAGGGCACATGCCTGGGTTGCAGGTTCAATCCCCAGTAGGGGGCATGCAGGAGGCAGCCAATCAATGATTCTCTCTTATCATTGATGTTTATCTCTCTCTCTCTCTCTCTCTCCCTCTCATTTCCTCTCTAAAATCGATAAAAATATATTTTTTAAAAAGAAAATACTACAAGCACATATTGGCCCAGGTGAACATCCTCTCCTTTGTGTTCCCAGAGGAAGCTGATACTCCTTTCCACCTGATCAGGTCAGCATTCTAACTCATCCGCTCTCCAAACAACCCAACCTGCTGCTTCCAGATCAACCATCCTTAGGAACAATTCTGTTTCTAGAAAACTTTGATACTCCTTTTTTAAAAATCAAATTTGATTCAAACGTTTTAGTTTGCAATCCACATGCTCCATTGAGGCTCTGAAGTTCTCTAATTGTCCTCAATACAAGATAGGGCTAGAAGAGGTAAATGGATGAAAAAGAGGGAGGGAGGAAGACAATCGTTTTTCAACCAAAGCTGTGCCGAGTATTTTTTAAAATATATTTTTATTTATTTCAGGGAGGAAGAGAGAGAAACATCAATGATGAGAGAGAATCATTGATTGGCTGCCTCCTGCACGCCCCCCCACTGGGGACCCAGCCTGCAACCCAGACATGTGCCCTTGACTGGAATTGAACCTAGAACCCTTTAGTCCACAGGCCAATGCTCCATTCACTGAGCCAAACCGGCTAGGGCAGCTGTGCCAAGTATTTTTCCCTCTGTATTTTTTTTTTTTTTTGCCTCTGCATTTTATGATATTTTTATGTGTGACCAAAAGTTTGAAGCTGTTATATTGTCAAATTTGTCAGCCTTTATTTTTTATTTTTTTGCTTCAAGCTTTTTTTGTTTGTTTGCTCAAGGTTTTTATGAATCACTCTAAGGCACCCTCTATTTTAATTTACCATATTTTTCCATGTATAAAACGCTATTTTTTCCTAAAATTGTTAGACTGGAAATCAAGGGGCATCTTATACATGGAAGTTAGCTGAGGAGGGAACCTTGAAGGTACATAGCTGCCCACACCTTGTCAAACAGGCTTCCTCCAATCATGAGCCTTATTGTTACTGATGTCAGCCGATGCCATAATTGGAGGTGAAAGTGGAGAGTGCACAGATGCAGCAGGGACCAGAACATTCTGAGCCCATAAGGATGTCAAAAAATAAAAAGATAAATATCAGTAAGTGATTGTCTTATTCTGCAAAATTCAAACTGAATGTAATCAGCTATGCAAAAGACCATGGAAATAGAGCTGTAGAGAGACAATTTGGACCTCCTCCCACTGAGTGTATGATCAGACAGTGGAGAAAACAAGAACAACTCCTTAAGATGCCAAAAAAAGAAGGCCTTAAGAGGAAAACCAGCAAAATGGGCAAACTTGGAGCAGAGGCTTAAGACTTTGATTATGAAGCAGCGCCAGAGTGGCTTATGTGTGTCAACCAAGCTTATTCGATGCCAGGCAGGAATGTTTGCAAGAAAAATGAACATTGTTGATTTCACAGGAAAGGCAAAATGGTGCTTCACTTTCATGAGGAGAGAGAGGTTGGCCATGAGAACATGAACAAAATTAGCTCAGAAAACGCCACCAGTTTATGAGATTGATCTCACATATATAGACAGTGACTCAGAAGACAGCAGCAATACAATAGAAGTTGAAGAAATTGATATGTCTGGAACTGATAGTGATGAAGAAGAGAGCAGTGATGCAACAGAGGCTGAATGAAGTGATATGCTGCATAATATCATAGTACTGGTATGTAAACACTACCTGCGGTAATTACTAAATAAAAATGTGTTCTGCTTTATGTTTAAAATATCGATTTCTTAATTTTGGTTTGGAAAAGTGGGGGGCGTCTTATACATGGGGGCATCTTATACATGGGAAAATACAGCATGTTATTCCTGTACTATAGGCTATAAATTCTTCATGGTAATAATGTTATCATCTTTATAAATGTAATAAAAATATCAATGAATATTTACTATGAACTACTATTATTTTTAGCACCTTCCAAATATTAATTCATTTCATTCTAATTTCAACCTCATGAGGTTAGCATTACTATTAAAACCTTTATACAGACATGGAAATTAAGATAACTTATCCAAGGTAACACAATTATCACACAATAAGGTCACACAGCTAGTAATCTGGGTGGAGTCAGGATTAGAATCTAGAAACTGCTCAGAACCACTACCACCATGCTGCTTCTCATGTACTGAAAAGTAATGGGCACTCAACAAGTACTTGCTGAGTGAATGAAATTTAATATGTAGGCAAAGTGGGTTGCTATTTCTGGGCTGTACACAGTTTCTTAGACATCCTGGTAAGAGTTTAAAAGGTCACAACAAATGGTTGAGCAGCCATAATGTGAAATGCCGAAGAACCCAAAGCTGAGACCAAGTTAGGAAGCTTTCACGGCGCACAATCTTCACGCACCTGGTTGGCTAAAGGGGAAATCGTGGGTGATGAATGGGAGGGAGCCCAAAAAAAACGTGGAATTCAAAGCAATGGGCAGTTTTCCACCTCATTATAGCAGTATTTTGTAACAATTTCTTTGGCAACTGACAGCAGGCATTTAAATCAGCTATTTCCTCCTCAGAATTCCTCTCCAAAGAATAATAATGGCCTCTGCAGCTTTGAAGGAAATGTAGTCCCTACTCGGATACAATCTTATCTGGGAAATGGCCATGGTATTCGTCACAGCTGTCACTGCGCTGGGCCCATTAGAGACGTGCTGAGTGTAGATCCACAGGGTTGTGCTCCCTGAGAGCTCCCACTACACGTCCTTCCTGGGTTTCCGCCGGAAAACAAAAACCACTCAACATCTTGGGGCAGAGGCTCCTGAGAGCTGGGTTAGCAAAAGAGCCATTCGTGCAGCCCTGAAGAGGTTACTCTGAGGCTCAGGCTGTAGATTGATAAAGACATTTTCAGTGACACCATCGGGAAGGGCAAAACACAAGAAAGAGGGTCTACCGAGAGCCCAGATTTCTCTTTCTTTAACTGGAGAGCATGAGGGGAGCTGAAGACCTAAAAAGTTTGAGGGGGAGGGGGGCGGGGGTGGCCTTGGGACCTTTGACCAGAGTTCTTCTCAGTTTGTTTCCATTAAACAGTAAGCTGTTACAATATCTAATCTTCTCATTCAGAGAATGTGAGAGCTGGAAGTCTAACTCCCAGATGATATATAATTCAAGAAACTGGGGCCCAGAGATGTAAAATGACTGACGAGAGCTGGGCATTTAGCAGGCAGCTGGACCCAGGGTGCCTGGATTAGGACCAAATAGAAACAGAGGCGTGGATGCATGGAACAGACGGGCAGCTGTCAGAGGGGACAGGGGTGGAGGGACTTGGATGAAAGAAGGTGAAGAGATTAGCCAAAGAACATATGCATAGCCCTTAGACACAGTGTGGTGATGGCCAGAGGGAAGAGGGGGGCTGGGTGGGAGTGGGCAAAGAGGGGAGATATGGGGACATCTGTAATAGTGTCAACATTAAAAATAAAGTTTTCAAAAGTTTGGTTCTGCAAGGGAATTCCCCTACAAACCTAATGTAAGTTTTCTTGATTTTTTTTAAAAGGAGTGCCCCAGATCATATTCTCTTTTATTTAAACTTTATTTTGTTTGTTTTTAACCCACATTTGCCTTTACAAAGAAACAGACATCAAAATAGTCTTGCTGTCAATATACCAGGGGAGATCATTTACTCTGACAAACATCGTCTGTCCTAGAAACAAATGCATTGCACCATGTGAGTTGCTATTTCCCAGAGTCGCTTACCCATTTTGACTCAAAACAAGATCAGGCATCTTTGCCATTCGTAGCACAGCACAGGGTTTTCTAAGCTAGAGACTCTAGGACTGGGCATAACTTACTTGATACAGATAGCAAGTTGCCTGGGGGTCCCTGCAGATGTGATTCTCGCCTCTGCCCCTCTCAGCCACTAGAAGACCCTGTCCAAGTCCCTGAGGGCTGTGGGCATCACCAGCATGCTCCAGAGTGTGCTCTTTTTGTTGTTGTTTTGCTGGGAAGAGACAGTTGGTAAAAGCTAGGAGATAGAATTGAGGTAACTCAATAACGCCACAGCATCTATTATGTAATCTCATCAACTCTTTTACTTCTCATTTGCTCACTAACATCTCCCTACTCTCTTTTATACTCTCATTTTGAGAGAAGAAACCATGTCTCCATTCCTACCCCAGTGCCTGACCCAGAACAAGCTCTCAAAAGACGTTTGTGGGCTGCAACTTTTCATCACTTCTTTTCATCACCTCCAATTTTCCATCCTTTTTTTCCCCCTCCTATTTTGCTGATGGTCCACTCTTCACCCTTTTGAAAATTAATTGTAAGGTAAACAGTAGCAAAAGCAATGACTGAAATAGGAACAGAATAGTTCATTTCTTTGAACTAGTTTTTATTTGAAGTTTGACATTATCCAATTATATCTGTGTTTCCTAAAACATTCTCTTTTGTAGAACTCACTTTATTAACCATTTTGCTCTTTGTAACTCATAAAATAATTTTCTCTTTGATGGGAAATGAACCAGAGCAAGGGTACAACTGTCTGTGAAACTCTTCTCAATTGCTTAGTAAATTGTTCTAATTACAAATGCTCCTGAAGAATTATTGTTGATAAATGGCAATGTGACACATAAGTGCATGGTAAAAAAAAAAAAAAAAAAAAAAAAAAAAAAAAAAGTCACATTAAAACTATTAGCACAGAAAAAGGTATATACCATGTTTAATTTTATATTATAGTTACCTAGCTAACAAAGTTTTTATGCTTTCTTTATAAAACAAACATATTTTGAGTTTATAACCATGAATGTACCATCAATCCTTTTACTTTTATTATCATTGTCCATAATGCATCCTGATTAAGTAGATCTCAATTGTAAGCCAAATTATATTTAACATAAAATAATTTGAAACTACCTTTTATTAAGAAATTGGTATTAAAAGAAAGCATGACAGTATTCTAAGACTGATGAAATTTCATCATGCATATCTCAATTGAGACGTATGGACATATATGTGTATATATAAATACAAACTAAAGTTTTCTCTTTAATTTTAAGCTTAATATAATTAAATTGGTTATAAAATAATTAGATATCTTATAATAATATTCTACTGTTCAAACTGAAATTAGATATGCCTCCTTCATTTAAAAAGTCTACAGAATTGATTGAATAGATGACAATGTGATTTCTATTACAAGTGCTTTTTCTGCCATCTAGTGGAAAAATGAAATCTATGAGAATTTACAATTTATATTTTTAATTCTTTTGTCTTAAAATATTTAGCAAGGTCTTATTTGAAATCTCAGGAAAATAAATAATGTATTATCTTTCTGTTTTTGGTATGATGTATAGGTGAATCAGATGTGGGTAATCCTGAGTATTCCCCATGTTGCCAAGGGACTACAAACAGAAAAATGAGAGGGTGCTTTGGACTCTCTAGAAAAATCAAAGAAGTCAAACAAGATACTAGAATCCATTGCTTTACATAAGTGGATTGTCATTCATTGCCAAAGTATTGAAAGGGGCCTCAAGCCCCTACACCCCTTTCTGGTCCTGTCAATAGTTTAATCCTGTAAACTGGAGGAGGGAGGTTTAGACACAGAGAAGGCTTGTTGGGCACTATCTAAATCAGTGGCTTTCAAACTTTCTAAACTGCAGCTCACACCAAGACATGTAGCTGACCACATTGCAACCCAGTGCGTGTATGAAAAACAGAAGGCAAAGTTCCACAAATGACCTTTTTATGGGTGATCACCATGACATTTCATATTCTGTTCTGCTTTCTATTTTATTTTTGACATTATTTTATAACATTTTTTATTGATTTCAGGATCCACTAATGGTCCTGAAGTTTGAAAAGCACTGGTAAGAAGAGCCTAGCCGGCCTGGATCAGTGGTTGAGTGTTGATCTATGACCCAGAAGGTCATGGTTCAATTCCCAGTCAGAGCACATGCCTGGGTTGTGGGCTAGATCCCTGGTGTGGGTCATGCAGGAGGCAGTTGATCAATGATTCTCTCTCATCATTGATGTTTCTCTCCCTCTCTCTCTCTCTCTCTCTCTCTCTCTCTCTCTCTCTCTCTCTTTCTCTTCTTTCCTCTCCAAAACCAATAAATATATCTACCTATCTATATAATAGAGGAATATGCAAATTATCTGGGACACCTAACATCACGACCAAACAGCAGGGACAGGAGGCTGCATGGCGCCTGACCGGGGCGAGGGACCTCAGGCTGTGCCTCTCACCCCAGAGCCAGGCCGAGGGACCTCAGGCGGCACCCCCTGCCCAGCAGGGCTTGATGGGAGACCTCAGGCTGCGCCCTCCACCCCCCAGCACTGGGCCAGCGGACTTGAGGCTGGGCCCCGCACCTGGCAGGGTTTGATAGCGGACCTGAGGCTGCACTCCCCCACCCGAAGGGGCTTGACGGGGGTGGGCTGGCCAGGTCTGGGTCTCCTGCGATTTCAAAGCGCATGTGGGTGGTAGGCGGGGACTTGACTCTAGGTCCCGCGGCGTGCCCCAGACTCTGACAGGAGGGAGATTTTCATATACATTTTACTAATTTTCTTTCATCTCTGACACTTCTATTATAGAGAAAGGACAAATAGCAATATTAAAATATTTCCTCCCTTTTAATGTGCACAAATTTCGTGCAATGGGCCACTAGTATATAAACAAAAATAAATAAAAACACTGATAAGAGTATTTCCTGAGAAGTGATAAGTGTTTGCTTCCCCTGCTTTAAAAGTATATGACACTAAGTATGAAATTATGACAAAATGAAAAGGTAAAGCAACAGATATGATACAGATTTATTAATTAATACAAAGACCTTTGAGATCTTCCCAATTCAGGATATTTTATCTAATGAATGCTCACTATGATTACTAGCATCATGCTCTCTATCTCCCAGAATAGAAGGCTTGGGTTCATCTTCATAACCATCTCTTGTTGAATCCGTCATCAAGTTCTATGGATTCTAACCTCACGAGTCTTGTATCCTTGTTCTCTTTTCATCTTCATCTGGTTTAGACCCTTCCCATCTCTCTCTGGATGGTCACAGAAGCTCCTACACTGCCCTCTCGGACTCCATCTGTCACCCCTCTGAACCATCCTGCACAGCTGCCAAAGCTGAACCTCCTCCTCACAAGTCAGATGACATCATTCACTGCAACCTCTGCCTAATGAGTAACGCCTGAGCACCTCAGGGTGGCATTCGAGACCCTCCCTGCTTAGTTGTCCCTGCAGGTTCTTGATGAATATTTGTGGAAAGCACTGAACGAAACTTCCTTTCTGACCTTCAGTTCTCTTTCTGCCCTACATTCCAAATGTTCTACTGACCACTCCCCGAACTCTCATTGTATTGATTAATTCATTTATTTGTTTATTCTTTTTTGAAGAATGTGCATTTTCTGGAGCTTTTTCCAGGGCTGCCTTCCTCTCTGCTTTCTGCCTGTGGAAATCCTTTCCACCCTGTAAACCCCACCTCCAATGCAAGAAGCTCCCTTGGCCCCCCATAAAGTGAATACCCACAGCTTGTTAATAGCAACTCCGGTTTCTATTCAATGCTTACACTATTTCTGTCCCTCTGTGTCTGTTTCACTTGATTGTGAACATCTTGAGGGCAGGGAACACGCCTTGTGCATCTTTCTAATCTTTAGTGCTATCTGGGTGCATGTTTGTTTACTTCAACAAACTTATTGTATACTTTTTTTTTTAATTAAGTAGAGCTGGCACTTGGCAATCATTTTTAGTATAGGCCAGCAGAGTCTTAGGGGGGGGGGCTATTCTGGAGTGTACACGTAAGTCTCAGAGAAGGGATTTGACCAGACCTTCTAGTTAGAATGATCAGTCCACACACCAGCTTACTCTCAGTGTCTATTGAGCACTGTATGCTGGTGAAAATATCAAGAAGTGGAAAAGCCAGCTGCACCCTCATGCAACGAAGGCCCTGTTGGGTGGTCCTTCTCCATGGTCCCATTATAATCTGGACTCTCTTCAGTCACTGGGCTTCCTCCTAATACTGTATGTATCTGTTTCCATGAACTTCCTGAAGGTAGGGAATCTCTCTTATTCATTTGTTTACTCAGCAACTAACATACCACTTGCACATAGCAGATGCTCAATAAATATTTCTTGAATGAGAGAATAAGAGACACAAAGAATCATAATGGATAAGAAAGAAGTATTAGATACTATGTCCATCTTCAAGGGGCTTATATGCTAGTTAGGAAAATAATTACCTAAATACACTGAGTGGCCATATTATTATGATCTCTGAACACATAATAATCATAGTGTATATCCTATATAATAAAAGGCTAATATGCAAATTGTCCCCTCGACCAGGAGTTCGACCAGCAGGCAGGCCAGCCAACCGCCATGTCCCCTCCCCCTGGCCAGGCTGGCCAGACCCCACCCATGCATGAATTCATGCACCAGGCCTCAAATACATACATATATATATATATATATATATATATATATATATATATATATACTGAGTGGCCAGATTATTATGCATTCAGAGATCATAATAATCTGGCCACTCAGTGTATTTTGACCATAATGTCCTATACTTCTTATATATTCAATACATTTTAATGAATTATACTTAATAAAATGAGAGCCAATTTCTATGTGTAGGAAAAATACTTATCAAGAAATATAAATGGCTGCCCGTATCCTCTAGGAGAGCATAATCAAGTGTGAGATAATAAAAACATTCACAAATATATTACTCAGCAGGTGGGTTTCCTGCCAAATGGGTCTTAGAGATGTCATTGTAAGCTGGAGTGGTTGGATAAGGCTTCCCAAAGGAAAGGGCTCTCTGACAAGAACTGCAAAAAGTCTGAGAGTTTACCCTGTTTGCAAGCTGGAAAGTTAGTCTGCCACAGTTTCACTGGCAGAGGACACAAAACTCCTGGGTCAGAGGCAAGGGATTTTAGCACTCACGGCACAGCTTTGTGCTCACAGTGTTTCTATTTGGCCTGTAAATCCCATAGGGGTGCTACAGAGCAGCCAGGGGAGAGCTGCACACACTGTGGGTCTACATCACAGCTGAGCAACCCTGAGCTAAGGAAAACCCACCCTCTAAAGGGGCTGCCAGCAAACCTACCAATCTTTGTCTTGGAAGGAGGAATTATCTTATTACGCTGGTCAGAAAACAAACCTGTCCTCTCCCAGAAGGAGAGACTATGTTACAAGCATCCTTACAAAAATAACCCAGCACAAAAGCTGTCAATGCCCTTCTTCAGAAGATGAACAGAAGCACAAGAGACCTTGGAAAATGTCCTTTCAACAGTCTTAATTTGGTTCTTGAAGTAGGGTTTGATTTGGCAAGCAATAGTGAAAAGAACAGATGTTCTAAAAGAAAGAAAAATTTCATGTACACATAGTTGTTTCATGACAAACCTCTCTGGGCCTCAGTTTCTTTGCCTGTAAAGTCAGAATAATATCTACTTCACAAGATTGCTGTAAAAATTACTTGAGGTAATGTATATCTGGCATTCAGCCAGGTGCCAAACTATTAGTTCTTTTCCATTCTCCCAGGAATGTATAGGATGTGACTCTCTAGACTGCCCTGACATTAAGAAAGGAGGAGAAAGAGGTATTTAGGCAATCCATTTGCAAACATTTTTATTGAGCATCTACTATGTTCCAGGTGCCAGGATAGACACCATGCCTGCCCTCTTAAAGCTAATAGTCTGCTTCATGGGGAAAATAGAGGGAAGTAAAATGATCTTGCTTCCACCCAATATGTTTGTAGAAGGTACACCTCCAAAGTGTTATAACAATGTCATCTGACCAGGGAGCCAGGAAATTATTGAGACATCAGAGGACCATAAACCTAAAATAAGAGCAGAGAAATGTCAAAGTTCACATGCATTAATCAACAACATGCGTTTTCAGGATCAAGTTGAAAAATGGATACTAATAGCCTGGCTGGTGTTGCTCAGTGGTTGCACGTTGACCCATGAACCAGGAGGTTATAGTTTAATTCCCCTTAAGGGTACATGCCCGAGTTTTGGGCCTCATCCCCAGTAGAGGACATGCAGGTAAGCAGCCAATCAATGATTCTTTCTCATCATTTATGTTTCTATATCTCTATCCCTCTCTTTTCCTCTCTGAAATCAATAAAAATATATTTTAAAAAAATAATGGCAGTACTCCTGAGTGAGTTGTTCTGATTGGTTAAGAAGGTTTGTGAGAGTTGTAGAAAGGTTTGTGAAAGTTAAGGAAGGGTTGTGAAGAGAAATCTTAAGAAAAATTATAGGTAATCTGAATAACAATTTTTTTAGATAAATGAATCTAAAGCTAATACAGAATTTGTTTAATCCTTTTCCTGTCTGTTAAAAGGGGGAAAATTTTTTCCTGTATTTGCCCAGGAAGCAAAAGTTCTATAAATTATTGGTTATATATTATGTTATATTAATCAGTTACATGATTACTTTTTTTAAAGCCATCTTCTTAATCATGAGAACTGAAGTTTTGCTAGCCTATGTTTGTGTTTAATACCCTTTCACTGTCACTTTGAATGAATAAATAGTCTAATACTGTTTCATAATCATAATAATATATAATCTTTTGGTAAAATAAGTTTGACAACCTTCCCAGTGTTTGAATTTTAAGAAGCTTTTTCTTGACCTAGAATTGGCTTTAGGTCATTTCAATAGGCCCTGGAATGCTTCAAGGATTTTTTTTTCTCTCCTTATGAAGGAAACTTCTATACTTAAGTAACATGGAAAGCTTTATCAAATGAAGAAATAATAACTATATTCTATTTACATATGCATATTCTTAAAATAGTGTAAAATCTCCAGGAGTCTATAAATCCTGATATACTTTCATTTATAACTCTGATTGTTATTCTGGAATATTGTGTTTTACAGAAAGGATAGGATTCCATGTCAATTGCATTATAATCAAACCTTCTTGTCATTTAGAGACAGTCACTGTTTTGTTATAATGCATTTGCAAAAATGTTACATCTTCTAAGGGATACATGGAAAGGACTCTGGCTTATTTTAAATTACATTCTCTGAGAATGAGTGTTCAGATCATCCCCTTTGAACTGGATGAAAATTATTAGAAGTCTATAGAACATCTGGATTTATAGAAGTACTTGCAAGAAAAAATCAGGAGAAACAGCAATTGACTATGGGACTGAATGAACTGAAAATAATTATATGGTTTTTGTAACTTTTGTTGAAAGTATTGCTGATTTTTAATCTTTGTTTTTCAGACACAATGAAGCATTTTTAAAGCAATTTGGTAAATCATACATTTTTCTCCCTACCTTATTCTCTCAAGAATTTGACAATTCGTAATGAGTGAGTCATGGCCATATGTTTCTTTCCATGAATTCAGTAAGACCAGTTTCCAGTTGTGGACTTATTAACCAAGACTTTGACTGGAATGTCATGTCGGAGAGGGACATGCCCAAACTCTGGATGTCACCAGAGTCATTTAAGGAATGAAAAGTGACTTTGAAGATAATAAGAGCCCCTTGGAGAAAAGCCTGGTACCTTGTTTGGTCACATGGTTCATGACAATCTTTCCAGGTAAAGAAAGAAGGTTGCTTTCCTGAGAGATGGCAAGTAAGGAACCTCAAGACATTTTGGGAACCCTAAGAACATGAGGAATTCACCTAAGTCTACAGGTATTGCAGGTAAACATGATGGCAGCTAGATGGCTCAGTTTCTTTGCCCAGAGGGGCTAATTAAAGCTCACTCATGAAATTCTAGTAAAGCAGATTTTTTTAAAAGCCTGTATGGTCAAATTGTTATTCTTACTGTGTTCATGCAAACAATCAGGCCAAATTGAAACGAGACTTAATACAGGAAATAAATCGGTCTTTATTTGGCTCTTTAATAAAAAGAGGGTGATTTTAGGAAGAAAGATTGTTGTTTCAATAGGGAATTATTAGAACTGAAGTGTTTTTTTCCTTCCACCAGACCATTTGTCATAATTCTTGCTATTCTAACTTTTGCCCCAATAATACTAAATTTTAAAACACAGTTTGTCTCCATCAGATTACAAGCCCTACTCACACTCAGGGAATACTACCTCTAGACATTATTACCACTTCCTTGCCTGCCCAGGCCTCATCGTCCCTCTGACGGAGAGCCAGGATCTCTCGGCTCTGAAGGAAAATTTTGTCCCTTCTCAGCATGAAGCAGCTGCAGAAGAGACCCTGTGCCCCTTTTCTCTGAAAGAATTCAGAGCCAAGATCCTTTAGGTGGGATGTGGTAGGCCAGTGGTCGGCAAACTCATTAGTCAACAGAGCCAAATATCAACAGTACAACGATTGAAATTTCTTTTGAGAGCCGAATTTTTTAAACTTAAACTTCTTCTAACGCCACTTCTTCAAAATACACTCGCCCAGGCCGTGGTATTATGTGGAAGAGCCACACTCACGGGGCCAAAGAGCCGCATGTGGCTCGCGAGCCGCGGTTTGCCGACCACTGTGGTAGGCAGTTAGACAAGAGCAGAGCAAGGACAATGAGCCCGGTCTGCTACATCTTTCAAAGCAGGAGACAGAGTTCTACTCAAAACATGGGAAGCTGGATCGACAAATGATAAGCTGGAGGAGAAATGGACAGGTCTCTGATACGTGGTTCTCACCACTCCAGCTGCTCTGAAGCTGGCAGTGGAGGCACCTGTGTAGAATGGACCTTTACATCCTGCCTAGTATGAGTTGAAATACCTGTTGCTAATATATAGAATTATTCTATTAATTTTGGGAAGAAAGTCACATGTGGGGACCTTTACACATTGGGACCCACTGCCCGGGAATAGGATGCAGGGATGCTTTCTCTAAAGGTTACTGCAGTAGCTCCCTGGGGTGAATGTCTTTTACTGGGGGTTCTATATTGTATTTCAGTATCTAATAACTACACGATGAATTGTTTTGATAATTTTACCCTCTCTTATAACAATGGACTAAGCTGCCGCTGGTTGGTTTCTGATAGGTGGGGTAACTGTAACTCAGATATCCCTGCCGATAGCACCAGAGGGCCTTGTTCCTTAGGATGACTGACCGCCTTTATGTCCCAGAAACACACAGGGTCCAAAACAAAAGAGTCCTTCTCACAGCCATAGCCCTAGAGTGCAGAGACGATCTCCACCTGTGGAGACCTGCTGACTATATTGCTTTAACCATTTTTACTATGATGGTGGTGGTAGGCTCCCTTAATGTAGAAGTGACTGGGCTGGCTTGTAGCACGGTAAAAGCCCTGAATGCCACTTCCAGGTGTGTTCATGAGATAAAACAAGAGCTGAGCCAGGTCAGGGAGGCAGTTCTAGAGAATTAGGCAGCAGTAGATTATCTACTGTTGCAGCATGATCCTGATTGTGAGGAATTCAAAGAAATGTGTTGTTTTAATTTTTCTGACAATTCTCAATTGATAGAAAACAACATTCAACAAATTAGGGAAACTATCTCCAAGGTAAAACAACCAGAAGGATTTTTTTTTTTTTGGATTTGACTTATCCAGCTGTCTGGGTTGTGGGAATTCTTTTTTTATTTTTCTCCTGTTTATTTTTGTAGTCTGATTGCTTGCTGCTGTATTCAATGTCTCCCTCTTTTTAGATCCTGAATTTGCTGTATTCCATCCCCACCAACTGCTTTCAAGGCAGAAGTAAATGCAGTCCAGCAGGATGAGACTTTTTACCTATAACTAATCTCATACATATGAGATGATAGAAATAGCAGTGAGGAATGTTAGGGGCAAATATAGAATATTGGGGGCTAGCTATAGTTATAAGAAATATTAATCATACTCTATTAACTGTCATTACCTTGTTCTGATTAAAGAAAGGATATTCTAACCTGGTTGGGAGTTGTACACCCCCAGGATCTAGGAATCAACCTTAGATCTGGGAGTCAACCTTGGAATGCGTTCCATTATCATGGAAAGATTAACAGCCTTGTTGTCCAAATAATGGAGTCCCATTCACATTGCCTGTAACCTGTAACCATTAGACCTATTCTCATTCCTTTTGCCTCCTTCCCCATGTAATCTTTGCCTTACCCAATATAAGCAGCTGGCTTATGTGGGGTTGCAGAACAGGTTTTTGTAAATGACCTACTGCTCTCCCCTACTGCTGGCATTATTAGAATAAATGCTCACATATGATTCAAAATATCCTATCTAATAAAAGAGTAATATGCAAATTAACCATCACTCCGCTACACCCACAAGCTACGTCCACCAGCCAATCAGGAGCAAATATGCAAATAAACCCAACCAAGATGGCTACGGCCACAGAGAGCAGGAGGGAGGCTGGGTTTCCCGGGCAATGGAGGAAGCCAAGCTTTCCGCCTGCCCTTGCTGGCCTAGGCCTCCACTCAAGGCTACAAAGTTTCAATGATAGAAGATACATAAATCCAAACAGAAATGGCGGCAGCCACGGAGCTGGAAAGAGCGGGAGGCTAGGGTTGCCCCCGGCAATGGAGGAAGCCAAGCTTTCCACACACGCTGGCCAGCCCAGGCCTCCGCTTAAGGCTACAAAGTTTCAATTATATAAGATACATAAATCCCAACAGAAATGGCTGCCGCCACGCCACGGAGCAAGCAGAAGGCTTGGCCCTGCTCCAGGCTACAAAGTTTCAATTGTAGAAGATAAATAAACCCCAGATACCAGGGCCTCCACTTGGGTTGCCAGGGGGCGTGGCCAGCCTGAAAACCACCACAGGCCCCTCGCCCAGGCCATCCCACGCCCCAAGGGAACCCCCACCCTGATCCGGGACACCCTTCAGGGCAAACCAGCTGGCCCCCACCTGTGCACCAGGCCTCTATCCTATCTAATAAAAGAGTAATATGCAGATTGACTATCACTACAACACACAAGATGGCTGCCCCCATGTGGTCAAAGATCCTGACCCCATGTGGACACAAGATGGCTGCCACATGATGGCCAGCAGGGGAGGGCAATTGGGACCAGGCCTGCAGGGGATGGCAGTTAGGGGCAAACAGGCTGGCAGGGGAGCAGTTAGGCATCAATCACGCTGGCAGGGGAGTGGTTAGGGGGTGATCAGGCTGGCAGGCAGAAGTGGTTAGGGGCAATCAGGAAGGCAGGCAGGTGAGCAGTTGGGAGCCAGCAGACCTGGATTGTGAGAGGGATGTCCGACTGCCCGTTTAGGCCTGATCCTGATGGGATCAGGCCTAAACGGGCAGTCGGACATCCCTCAAGGGGTCCCAGATTGGAGAGGGTGCAGGCTGGGCTGAGGCACACCCCTCCCCTCGGTGCACGAATTTCATGCACCGGGCCTCTAGTCTATATATATAAAGAGGCAGGGTCTGTAACCTCCAAAACGACCAAATGGACAACCAAACACCAGAAGTCAGTCCTGCGGTCAGTGTTGGTTTGCTGCGGCGACCCAGCACTGACTGCCACACTACAGGTGCCACGGTGACCCAGCACTGACTGCCAAGGGGGCTGTGGATCAGGCTCAGAGAGAGGCCTGGAGAGAGAAGCAGGGTCTGATCCGCAGCCCCCGTAGCAGTCAGTGCTGGGTCAGCGCTGCAGAAGTCAGTCCTGCAGTCAGTGTTGAGTCGTTGCGGCGACCCAGCACTGACTGCCAAGGGGACTGCGGAACATCCCGGAGAGAGGCCCAGAGAGAGAAGCAGGGTCTGATCCGAAGCCTCCATGGCAGCTGTTGATCAGCCCTTGCCTCTCTTTCTCTCTGAGCCTCGCCAGCAGCCGAGGGGGCTGCTGATCAGCCCCAACTCTCGAATCAGGCCCAGAAATAGGCCCAGAGAGGCTGATTGGCATAGAAACCAACCAATCAGAACCAAATCTGGGTGCACTGCAAGGAGCCAATGGCTGCCTGGAGGCAGAGCTTTTTATACTGACTGGCATAGAAACCAACCAATCAGAACTTAATCTGGGTGATCTGCGAAGGCAGAACCTAAGGTGGGGGCTGAGGAGGGTTTTTAAGGGCAACAGGTGTTTGGTGTAAGATGTAAGAAAGAGGTTCAATTTTTTAATGACCAGTTTGGCAGTATAGTGCATATGGCTGGATATCAGTCCAAATATAGGGATTATGTATTTTTGTCTGCCAAGAGCATCTCCTCCTGCTGAAAAAGGCTTCCCCTCCCATTTAAGCAATCCTATCCTATATAATCTGTCTATACTAATAAAAGGGTAATATGCTAATTAGTCCTACCATCTTCCAGACGTCCGACTTCCTTCTGGACAAAGCCATGGGGGGGCAAGGCAGAGGCAGTTAGGGGCAATCAGGCCAGCAGGGGAGTGCCGTTGGGGGTGAGATCAGGCCAGCAGGGGAGGGCCATTGGGGGCGATATCAGGCTGGCATGGCAGAGGCAGTTTAGGGTCAATCAGGTCAGCAGGGGAGAGCAGTTAGGGGCGATATAAGGCTGGCAGGGGAGGGCAGTTGGGGGTGAGATCAGGCCATCAGGGGAGGGCCATTGGGGGCGATATCAGGCTGGCAGGGCAGAGGCAGTTTAGGGTCAATCAGGTCAGCAGGGGAGAGCAGTTAGGGGCGAGATAAGGCTGGCAGGGGAGGGCAGTTGGGGGCAACCAGGCCAGCAGGGGAGTGCAGTTAGGGGCAATCACACAGGCAGAGGCACTTAGGGGTGATCATGCCAACAGGAGAGAGCAGTTAGGGGCAATCAGGCAGGCAGGCAGAGGCACTTAGGAGCAATCAGGCAGGCAGGCAGGTGAGCAGTTAGGAGCCAGCAGTCCCAGATTGTGAGAGGATGTCCCTGATTAGAGAGGGTGCAGGATGGGCTGAGGGAACACCCTCATTCATGCACCAGGCCACTAGTATATAAATAAATAATAAAGGAATACTAATAATCATAGCAGGAATACTAATAATCACAGGTGGAAGCTAGTATGGTGTTTACCCAGGGCTGGAATTAAACCTCTCTCTCCTTGGTTGTCCCTCCTCCCCACATAGCAGAATGACATGTGAATGTCATTGCCACCTTGATTGTTAAATCATTCACTTAATAGATATTTATTGAGCATTCCCTACATGGTATGTATAGTGATAGGTGCTAGAATTTGAGGATCAAGAGCAGGAATTTCCTTGAGAGTGAGATGGCCCCCAAGATACAAGGGGGTGATTTTTCACAAGTTGGTGTCAACATTCATCTATTTATGGAGAGAATGTGAGAAACTGGGAGATACTATGAATAAGGTATTCAATTTGAAGATGATTAGGTTATTGATTCATTAAATAATCTTTAATTAGAACTTGAATAGGAGAGGAAATTTTTTAAATATCTTTGTGAAGATACACAATTATTTGTTATAGAATATACTAGAGGCCCAATGCACAAATTTGTGCACAGGTGGGGTCCTGCCGGCCAGCCCCCATCGGCTGGGGGGGGGAGGGGATGTGGGAGGTTGGCCAGCTGCTCCCCCCCCCCCCCGATCAGGGTGGTGGGACTGATGGGGGCCAGGCTGGCAGGGGGAGGGGCTGTAGGAGGTTGGGGGAGCTGATCGGGATCCTGATCGGGCAGGTTGTCCATTGTAGTGTGCATCATAGTGACAGGTCGTTCCAGTCGTTCCATCGTTCAGGTCGCTTGGCTTTTATATATATAGATACCTGAAATATTTAATAGTAATAAAACAATTTTTGTGTGTGGGGGAGAGAAAAGAGTTATGAAAAAGTATTCTTACTTTGGGGGAAGAGCCTTGATAATTTACCACTATGTTAAGCTTGTTTGATGCATTATTAGAATAGTATATGAAAAGGCATCTCCAGCTGGTTTTTCTAGAAGAACTGTGGTAATAGTACTTTGTTCCTGTGCAGTGCAGACTGGATTCCATTTATTTGTCCAGAATCTACCTACTGGACTAGATTGTGGGAAATGGCACATGCTATTTGACAGCTGAGTGGTAGGAGGAGGAATGAATTATTTGAAATGAGAAGCTGAGGACATGGGTATGCAAGCTAAGCCAAAGGGAGTAGCACTCCATCTTCAGTTTTTATTACTCATGGATCATGAGATGGGCTTTAACCAGTGCTGAGAAGTGGCCTTATATTGGACGGCTTAGGGAAATGTTGGGTCCAGCAGTCAAATGATTCGAAGGCACGGGACCTTCAAATCTCTGGCTGTCAATCTCAGTTTCTTCCTTGCCCCCACAGCCTTGTGCTGCTTCATTTCTTCAAATTAATTGTACTTTCAGGACTCAGCTTCCCTCCAGGGAGGGGAGACCCATTATTAGTAACATCTTAGTATGGATTGCTTTGTTCTGACCTGAGTTTGTGAGAGAAACAAGAAAGCTTGGCACAGAATGTTGAAAGTGAGAGAAGAAAAGACCGGAGAAATCCCAGGTGAAAAAGCATCTTCTCTCTTCCACACGTTGTTTTCCCAGGGGGGCCTCTTGTTAACCAGATTTACTGCTAAATCCCAACATAGATTCTAAAACCTTTCTGAACGGATGAAAGTGACAGTGCGGGAGTCATAATAATCCATCACAACAACTTTCTTCCTACCTAAGTCATGCTAGTGGCTGCCGCCTCAAAGGTCAGATCGACCCCAGTTTTTCCTGAGACTGCGGGGCCCGGGAGTCCTTGTGCAGCAGCATTTCAATGGAAGGACAGCTCAGTATATAGAGTGCTATTTTTGTGAAATCAAAGCACTTTGTCTTTGTTCCACACAAAATGCTTTTCTCTCTGAACTTGGCCCTGATGGATAAAGTCCTTTCCATTTCTATTAGGTGCAGAGGTGGAAGCTAGTATGGTGTTTACCCAGGGCTGGAATTAAACCTCTCTCTCCTGGCTGTCCCTCCTCCCCACAATTTTCTGTCAGTAGACTTCCAAAAAAAGTTTTCCTTTAGCCAGCTGTTTGCTCCTATTTTACGTGACAGTTCTCAGTGTTTTTAGCAGGAACCAAGATCACTGATATTCCCACTGAGTTTGTCAGAAGCAATTGAGAAAGACCTCTTTTTATGTTTAAATAGAGATTTTAAAATTGTTCATAATCTTTACTTCTTCTCCCAGCACATTCTCATCCTCATGAGGTCCTTTCACTAATTAGCTAAATAAGTCTTTATACTAAAAGTTAGCTACATATTAGTCCTTTAGTTTTACTGGTCTTTTCTTTATTTCATATATATATATATATATATATATATATATATATATATATATATATATATATATTATTTTAGAGAGAAAAGGAGTGGGAGAGAGAGAAAGAAACATCAATGATGAGAGAGAATCATTGATCGGCTGTCTCCTGCACTTCCCCCACTGGGGATGGAGCCCATAACCCGAACATGTGTCCTGACTGGGAATCAAATCATAACCTCCTGGTTCATAGGTTGATGCTCAACCACTGAGTAACACCAGCTAAGCTGGTTTTATTGGTCTTGATCTTTATCCCTATACAAACACAGTATATGCTTATATTTAAATACATTTTTCTATGTTTCCAAATGGAGAATATAAGTTTATGAGAACATGAGGTCTGATCCTATTGGTGAAAAAAAGTGCATTTTGAATTTGTCTATTCAAAATCATTGGGCCACTCCTGAAATTAAGTTGCTACATAAATCCAATTAATATAAAATGTAAAGTGAAGTTTAACATTTATGAAGGTCCTATTATGTGCCAGATGGTACGCTGTGAATTTTACATATTTCCACTTAATCTTGGCAACACTGTGAGCTATATATTGTTCTCATCTTACAGACAAGAAAACTGAGACTTGGAGAGGGCACATGGATTAATACTGTTTAATCTGCAAGCCTGAGCTTTCTACTAAACTAGTATAGTTATATGAATATTAGAGCCAAAAGGAATCTTAGGGATTATCTAGAATAGTGGTTTTCCAAAATGTAAGATGGGTACCAAAGGGGGTGGTACATAGGACATTACATTTAAAAGGCAATAAATGCCACAATAAAGTTCATTTCTTTTCAATGTTCTTCTAATCCTTCTGATAACTTAATTCTGTATGTTTCTAACACTTGCTCATCTTCTTTTCCATCAAAGAAAGAGCAGGTCTTAGGATTACAGATTTTAAATACAATATCTAGATAAGATATATGTTTGTTTATTTTTTATTGTAATTATATTTTTAACTGATTTCAGAGAGAAAGGGAGAGGAAGAAATGGAAACATCAATCATGGCAATCATTGGTTGGCTGCCTCCTGCATGCCCCCTACTGGGGATCAATCTCGCAGCCCAGGCATGTGCCCTGACCAGGAATCAAACTGTGACCACCTGGTTCATAGGGTGACACTCAACCACTGAGCCACACTGGCCAGGTTCATTGTAATTATTTTATAGCTACTTTCTAGCTATGACAAATGATTCTGGGTTTCCATTTTAGCAGTGCCATTTTTGTGGCATGTAAATTTTTATTTTGAAAATAAATTTATTTGGATTTTTATTTATTTTTTTTCTTTTATTTAATAAAATAAGTGGAACAACAAATCAATGTTTATTTTTAAAAAATGTTTTTTACTGGGTTTTTTTTGAGAGAGTGAGGAAGGGAGAGGGAAAGAAAAACATCCATCAATTGTCTCCTGCAAGCACCTGGGCACGTGCCTTGACCAGGAATCGAACCGGCGACCTTTCGGTGCATGGGACAATGCTCAACTAACTGAGCCACACCAGCCAGGGCTTATTTTTTCCCATCACCATTTATTCCCCCCACACCCTCTTCCACCTCCACACCTCTACCCCCTGCCCCCCGCAATCACCACACTGTTGTCTGTGTCCATGAGTTCTTTCTTGATCAATACCTCCACCCCCTCAACCCCCACACCCGAGCTGTGTGCCTGCTCTCTATCTATGAGTCTGTCTCTATTTTGCGTATTACTTCAGTTTGTTCATTCAATACCACATATAAGTGAAATGATATGGTACTTTTCTTTCTCTGACTGGCTTATTTCACTTAGCATAATACTCTCCAGGTCCATTCATGCTGTCACAAATGGTAAAATCTTCTTCCTTTTTACGGCTACATTTGAATTTTTAAAATATGAGCGTATTTAAAGAAAAGGGTTTATAAATAATAGTTCAGTGTCATATACATGTGGTAAAAATCATAAAGATGCTACAGAGGCAATCTAGATTTTGGGGGGCATGGATCTGGAGATTCTAGGCTGAAACTCACATGATAAAACTGAAGAAATTTATATGATGCATTTGAAGAAACAGAGCTCTAAAGAGATGTAGTTAAGTGTCCATGACATACAAGTTTTCTGATTGTTGAAACATGATCATTTACTTTGAAAACATACAACCATCTCCCCACAAGCAGGTCATTTCCCACTGTTGTTCTTGTTTTTCCTAGCGGGGTGTGGGGGGGGGGGGGCATCAGACATCTTTTGATTAGCAAATACAGATTAGAATTAAGGAAACGAGAAATTCTGTTTCCTTCCAAAGTAGTCAGATAGTTCTAGTTTTCTTTTGTGCTGACTGGTGTGAAATAGAAAGGTGGTATTTTAGATTAGTTTGACAAAGTGAGTATTCAGATTAAATCAGAAGTTGATATTTGATATTGTTTTTATAAAATTTACATTAGTTTATTTAGACATTTCAATGTATAGCAGTCAGCAAATTCAAGTATGAAATAGTTGTTACAATAAAAAGTCCATTTTGCTCATAAGGGAGCAGGTAGAATCTCTGAAAGTTTTAACAAGTGAGACAGTTCCCCAACATTACCTCTTGAAAGCATAATCATCAGAATAATCTCTTTAGCCCTAACCGGTTTGGCTCAGTGGATAGAGCGTCGGCCTGCAGATGGAAGGGTCCCAGGTTCGAGTCTGGTCAAGGGCATATACCTTGGTTTCAGGCACATCCCCAGTAGGGAGTGTGCAGGAGGCAGCTGATCGATGTTTCTCTCATCGATGTTTCTAGCTCTCTATCCCTCTCCCTTCCTCTCCGTAAAAAATCAATAAAATATATATTTTTTAAAAAGAAGAATTTCTTTAAAGGCTTTTCTGTAACTCTCCTAGTGTACATCTGGTGATTTTTTGCTAACAGCTACAGGTGATAATGGCACTGCTTCCAATATAACACGCCTGCTTTTCCATCTAGCTGCCGGGACCCTACGAGATGCTCCAGTATTCTGCTCTAATGGATAGAGTATTATTTCTTAACAAACAGACTTCCTGGGGCTATCAAATGTACCATCTATTTTCTAACACTTAAAATACTTCAACCTGGTCTATATGAGCCCAACACTGAATTTCATAAAAGAAATAATATAGATCTGCAGATATCCCATAAAAATTCACCAGCATTAGCAATAGCATTCCGGTTAGGGGGAAAATGGAGCAACCTGGGAAAGACAAGCATCTATCATTACATCTTTTGTTATATTCTCAGAATCGGCTTCCAGAATTTTAACTATATTATGTTTAGGCATGATTCCCAGTCTCTTTCAGTTCCTTCTCCGATTTCGTTTCTTCACCCCATGAAATGGTGATGTTAAATGGTGAGAGGCACTATGATGTGAGTTTACCTGGGTTCAAATCCTGGTTGTACCACCTTCCTGATTGAACTATTTTTTTTAACTCCTCTGTGCCTCAGTTTCCTTATATGCAATGGGAAGGTGCTATCTATCTCCTATGGGAGCTGTAAGCAATTTGATATATGTAAAGCATTTAAGTTTTTATTTCAGCCAGAATAATCTACTTTTGTGGATTCCTCTTCTGTACCCGTTCAATACATTAGGTAGTTTCCTAACATTCAATTGCTAGTTTTCCCTTTTTCTTTGTGGAAGCTTTAGAAGTTGCAACCTTAATATTCCATGTGAAATTTTACATAATAATTTGACTTATGAATCACAGGTTAGACTCATAAGGAAAATGGTGTGAAGCTGACCTCAGCAAAGTGGAGGTGCTGATGGAAGGACTCACGTGATTTCTTGGAGAATCCATAACAACTAAAATTGTTTTGATACCTTTACTGTCCTTTCCTCAAGGACAGAATACCAGCTAATTAGTTTACTGCCAGAAATGTGCAAGCAAGATTTACTTTTTCTAGACTGCCTGCCTTTTCTCCCCTTGCCTATAAATCCTGTCCTTGCCTTTGTTCTCTAACTCAGTCAAGGACCCTGTTATGAGAGCAATTTGTGTAAAAATAAATACCTGTTTTTTTAAATAGGCACATAAACTATTTTCTACTTACATTTAAAAATATATTGTTTTAATGACTGGAGATTAAAGTCTTTATAAAAGCAAATACATTTTCTATTTGTTATGTAAAATAATCTAACAGATCACTTAATGGAGTTTGTGTAAAAATTCCTTTGCCATTGAATATCAAAGCATTTTTATATTAACCCATTTTCTTCTGCAAGGTCCTACTCCACAGTGGGCTACTATCTAGATTTCTCAGTGATACTGTCCATTTGAGACTCTTCAAGCTGCTTGCACCTAAATGATTCAACCAGTTTTTATTATTTTATATGGGTTTCCATAGCAGTGAGACACCCATTTCTGCCACATGTAATGCAGATTTTCCCCAAGACTTCTATTAATTTAAATAGTAACCTTAAATTGTGTCAGTCTTCAAAACTACAGGGCCATGTGCCTCAAAAGTAAATTAGTTCACAATTACCACCAACCAAAATTATATTTATTTCAGGTTTATTGCATTAGAGAAATCTTTCAGATTTCAGGTGGCTGGCTGGTCTGTGGTTTATTTTCAGCTGAGTTTCTGAGAACTAAACATAGGGTGCCTATTCACCAACATGGGTTAAGGCAGCCCATCACGGCTTTAAAAAACAAACAAAAAAACAGCCTGTTTCATCTTCCCAATTTGTTTAGCTCTTGCTCACTATTCCCTGTGGACTGATTGCAAAGGGTTGTCAATGATAGGCACTTTATAAATATTTGCTAGAGTTGCCATAACAAAGTACTATGGACTGAGTGGCTAAACCAACATTTATTTCCTCAGTTCTGCATGCTGGAAGCCCAAGATCAAGGTGTTGGAAGGCTTTTCTTCTGAAGTCTCTTTCCTTGGCTTGTACATTCTGGTCACCTCAATGTGTCCTCACATGGTCTTTCTTGTGTGCATGGATGCCTGGTGTCTGTGTCCAAGTTTCCTCTTCTTACAAGGATAGTAGTAGTAGCGGGACTCACCCTCAAAGATGGCGACACCCAGTCCCCTGAGCCGCCCGGGGCTGGCCTGAGGTGCAGGCAAGCCTCGGATGGTGGCTACCCAGCCGCCCAGGGCCGCCTGAGGCTCAGGTAACCAGGGCCGGCAGAGGCAGCAGCATAAGTGTGATGGGGGCGTTGCCTCCCCCTGATCACCTCCCACCCCTGAGGGCTCCTGAACTGTGAGAGGGGGCAGGCCGGGCTGAGGGACCCTGCCTCCAGTGCATGAATTTTCATGCACCGGGCCTCTAGTGTTATAATATATAAATGGCCCTTGGCAAAACACAAGTTCCCCATCCCTGGCTTAATGGATAGTTTCTGTTTGGATGATGAAAAAGTTCTGCACCGCCAAACCAGTATTATACGAAATGCTGAAAGGTATTCTTTTTTTTAAAATATATTTTTATTGATTTTTTACAGAAAGGAAGGGAGAGGGATAGAGAGTTAGAAACATCGATGAGAGAGAAACTTCCATCAGCTGCGTCCTACACACACCCCACTTGGGATGTGCCCGCAACCAAGGTACATGCCCTTGACCGGAATCGAACCCGGGACCTCTCAGTCCGCAAGCCGACGCTCTATCCACTGAGCCAAACCGGTTTTGGCTGAAAGGTATTCTTTAAGAAGAGGAAGAAGAAGGTAAAGATAAAAATTATGAACAACAAATACGTATTAACAAGTGAATCTAAAAATCAAGTGAATAAAAAATCTGATGAACAGAATAATCTGGTGAATATAAAAGAATCAGGGGTATAGAAAGGGAGTGGACTGACAATCCTCGAGGGGAAAGGGGATGGGGGGTGCAGGACTGGACAAAATTCATACACCTATGCCCTAACCGGTTTGGCTCAGTGGATAGAGCGTTGGCCTGTGGACAGAAAGGTCCCAGGTTCGATTCTGGTCAAGGGCATGTACCTTAGTTGCGGGCACATCCCCAGTAGGAGGTGTGTAGGAGGCAACTGATTGATGTTTCTCTCTCATCGGATGTTTCCAACTCTCTATCCCTCTCCCTTCCTCTCTGTAAAAAATCAATAAAATATATTTTTAAAAAAATCATACACCTATGGATGAGGACAGTGGGGGGGGGGGGGGTAAGGGCATGGGGTGGGGTGGTAACCGGTTGGAGGGGAGCTATGGGGGAAAAAAGAGGAACAACTGTAATAATCTGAACAATAAAGATTAAAAAAAGAAAAAGAAAACGTTCTGGATAGTGATGGTTGCACAATAATGTAAATGTTCTTAATATGACTATACAACTTAAAATGGTAAATTTTATGTTGTGTATATTTTACAATAAAAATGTGGCTAATGTGAGGAATGTTTAATTTTAATTAATTTAAATAATTTTAAAAACTGACACTTGACTCAGTTATTGGAAAACTTTTAAGTTTGAAACATGTAAATTTTATAATATCCATTTAGAAGTATAGAAAAATATAATCTCACATATTTGATATGCCAACTTTGTTTTCAAGCCTGGAGCAATGTTAATATAGCTACGTCCTTTCCCTACCAGGGCAAGTCTTTCATTTTACACCTCAAGCCTAATTTTATATTTTAAATTACACAGCCTACCTTTAAGTAGTCTTCAATCATATATAACTAATGGGCATCTAAATATTTATAGAATATCTACAGAAACACAAGTTGAATTCATGGAAGCATATATTAAATCAAAAGTACATCCAATACCACCGAAATGGTTTTATTTTTGTCAATGACAACATGCACAACACTATGACTGTATCATTACTTTGGTTTCTTTAAATATTATTTAAATATGCATTAAAAATATATGTTTACATTTAAGAAACGTAACATACTAAAGAAGTCCTCTGTAAACATAATTCCTTAATATTTTTTCCTGCTGTTTCATTCATAAATAACTTAATCTATAAAGTCATAAACAATTTAACTATTAACTCTAATGGCCTAAAAGTATACAAAAATTTTGAAGCTTGACAAGTGTTCTATAATTTTATAAATAACAACATGCAGTAAGTATCTGTAAGTAAATAAATGACTTCTCATCACAAGTTCTTGTCTCCCAATAGACCTTCCAGTGCACTTGGTGAAGATGTCATACATTTAAAAAGTCTAAATACTCAAAAGACTAGATTTTTAAAATAGTACAGAAGGCTGTCATTTAAATATTAGTAAGCCTTACTAAAATCACTTCAGTTTGTCTTATTCTGCCATTTAAATGGAAGCTAACAAATTCTAAAATAAAGTCAGAATAAATTTGTATTAGTCTTGAGAAAAATATTCCATTGAGATTCTATTACAGAAACAGAATCAAAATTTATTATGAAGCAAATTTTGATTAGTTAAAACTCTATAGTAAAAATGACACGCAAAAATAATCTTAGAAAGACATTACAGAACATTAGATTATTTAGTTTTTGTTTAATGACTGGAAATCTTTATTTCTTCAGAAAATAGTAACATATTTGTTGAATGACAGTTCCTGTTAATAGCTATCTACTGAGTTATTAGATAATCACTCAAGATATATTAGGTAAGTACTCAATTTATTTTTATGTAATAAACATAAGAAGAATTTTGCATGTTGAAAATGTTTCATCATTTTCAGAGTGTAAAACTAAGGGAAAAACATCTTCAATTAATATTCTCATTAAGTGATTCAATTGACAAATAAAAAGTAAAAGCTAAGTACTATCATTACTTTTAAAATCTAAGTTTCTAAAAGTTTTATTTTTCAACCAATACAAAATTGATCTGGTTCACACTATTCACTGCCAGACAAATTTTATGTTTAAAAATTAAGCATTCTTTGTTAAACAGATTAGAACAAATGTTTTTGATTCTGATATAATGAATATAAATAAAAATTCACAAATGGTGGCTGAAATTGTCAACTTTCAGCCTAATGCAACATAAATCCAGTTATTTTGCATAAACAATTTAAAATTAAAGTTTATAATGGAAATGTCAGCAAGTCCTAACTACTATATTACTACTAATGGGTTCCTCTATACTACAAACAGGCTCACCAGATGTACACATCTGATAGACTGCTTAGAAAATTAAAGCTATCAGATCTATAAATAAGGAATAAATATGAACACTGCAATGCCAAAGCATTAACACTGTTTAAAAAAGCAAGATGTGATGTAAACACATTTGACAGTCCTCTCTGTAAGCCACTTTTCATTGATTTATAAAGCTATGGTTTTATAATTCTTTTAAAAAGGAAAATGTTGCTACACTGCTGCATGCAGTAATTTCATTGTACATTCTTGAGTACAATTCGATCTTCAAATCCTCTTGCAGAGTTTGACATCTCATTAGGAATTCTCCAGAAAGTCAGCTTGTCATATTTTCAGCAGCCTATAACAAGAAAGTAAGATTCATTATGATAAAACCATAGAAAAAGAGACACCATGGAAATAAATTTGTCAATACCACACTGTCATTAACAAACAAATCCTCCCCAACATATATCAAAACAGTTTTGTCAGGATAATGCAGTGGTTTTCATTTTTTATAGTACATTAGAACTAGCTTTTAAACTGATTGCTAGGCTAACAGTAGGAAATTATTTAAACAATACAGTAAAAGTATATTGCTACTTGAAAAATTAACCTATAGAAGTCCTTATCCACAGTCTTTATCCGTTTGTCTGTTTCTGCATGTTTCATTATAATGCAAAAAGAGGATTAAAATGAAAAAAGACCTTTCTGTTATGTTGTAAGCTAGAGAAAAAAAGAGCAAAAGAATAATGAACTCATGGCTAATCCTGTTTCACCTATACCAAACTATTACCACCTTCCATGATTATTCTGCAGAAATTCCAAGGCACCATATAATTCCATCAAATATATTTCTAAAAACAAGAATTTAGGCCCTGGCCAGCAAGCTCAGTTGGTTAGAGCAAAGTCCAAATACACCAAGGTTGCTGGTTGGTTCTCCTAGGTAGAAAAACAAATGGATGCTTCTCTTTCTTTAAATATCAATAAGTAAAAGTTAAAAATAGCCCTAGCCGGTTTGGCTTAGTGGATAAAGCATCAGCTTGTGGACTGAAGGGTCCTGGATTCGATCTGGTCAAGGGCATATCCCTAGTAAGGGGGCTTGATCCCCAGGAGGGGGCGTGCATGAGGCAGCTGATCAGTGATTCTCATCATTGATGTTTCTATCTTTCTCTCTCGCTCTCCCTTCCTCTCTGAAATCAATAAAAATACATTTAAAAATAAATAAAGAATTTAAATAATTTATTAATGACAAATATGAAAATACTGATTTTTAAAAAGTTTAACTTCAGATATGCATGGTAAGTTTTTAATTCGTTTATACTTCTACTTTTAATTAAAACTTGCTTTTAAGTTTAGTCTAATTTCAGAAGTCTGTCATGAAAATACCTTAAGATATTAGGAATACTACAGATAACTCAATCTGAAACAGAACTTACCTTGTTTTTCCATATAGTTAGCTATTCTTAATTAGCCTTGCCCTTCTTTGAGTTTACTAAATTCACAATAATTAAAACCCAGATTGAAAAAAATTGTCCCTTGTTCTAAGAACCCTTAATGGTTCTTCTACTAGCTTTAGCCACATAACCTTTAGTTACTCACTCTTTCATCTTCCTAACCCCATTCTCAGTATCATATACTTCAAAAAGACTTGAAATAATATATACAATTTTAGGATTTTTAGAATTAAAGCACCTTAACTTTAATGCAATGTAATCTGTCTTGTCCCATTCCATTTTCATATTAATCTTAGAATTTCTCTAAGATAATGTATCAAGTATGATACACTAAAAATGAAACAACTATTTTCATTTAAACTAAGTAAGCCATCACCATGTGTAGCATTCATGTTAGATGAATGCAGAACTACTTTCTATTAGAATGGACAGCAATCGCATCCTAGAAACCCATATAGTTACCAGATGAACATTAAAGACTCCAAAAATTTGTAAGCATTGGGCCTGGGAAAAACCAGTGCTAGTAGCCTTCATTTCCAAACTCTTTTCTGTGCAAGTTTATTCCTTTCTTTGGAAGGATGGGTTGGACCATTGAACTTAATCCCTCGTTTCTCTCTCAACTAAAATGTCCCTGTGTTGCAGACCTTCCTACACAGTGAGATACATCACTCACCCTTAGATTAGTGATGGTTCAGGATAGCTATGAGAAAGAGCAAGGCTTAGTGTATAGGAATACATCAATGATAGTGTGATTCAAGACACCATGGCACAAAGTAGAAGGTACAGAAAAGTAGGTCTTGCCTAGAATTTTGAAATTATAATATGTAAATAATTGCTTACCCATTAATAGTAGTACTGAGGAAACAATACAAAAATTCAGTGCTAAGCAACCCAGGTATGTGCCCTTGACCAGGAACAGAACCAACGACTCTCCGGTGCTCAGGTTGACACTAATCACTTGTCACAGTGGCCAAGGCTCACTGTTGTTAATTCAAATGGCCCACTCTGCCCTGCCCTTTTCTCCCTCACCCAGATTCCTCAAGATATCAGTCTGTGAAAGAGAAAGATAATTCGAATCACTAGGATTTCTAGGTCAAGATAGAATGCAGCAGGAACAGATTCTCCTTACCCTATTTTTCATACCAAATGAAGTAAAAAGTACAAGAAAAAAAATTCATTAGCAGCAACCACACAAAAAAGGTAGAACAACCTTATGCTTATAACTCTTTATCAACCAATCCCAACTCCAATCCAATAGTAGCAGTAAATACAGGATAAACTTTAATCTAGAGAAGCAACCTGAGGAAGGTTATTTCATCCAATAAAATTAAGTGTAATACTTTTATTTTTAAAGTAGCATTATACTATCTAGAATGGTATTCACTATTATCACTGGTAATCTCTTGATCTTTTTTTTTAATTTTATTTTTATTGATTTCAGAGAGGGAGGGATAGAAACATCAATGATGAGAAAGAATAAGTAATCGACTGCCTCCTGCACGCCCCCTACTGGGGATCGAACCTAGAACCCAGGCCTGTGCTGGGACTGGGAATCAACCAGTGACCTCCTGGTTCATGGATCAATGCTCAACCACTGAGCCAAAGTGGCTGGGCTGAACATTCTTTTCTGCTAGGTTACTTGCTTCTGGTTCCTTTATAGTACTCAAACTGCATTACAATACAAAAATCTCTACCTGGAAACAATCCAATATCCATTCACAGTAGAAAAAATATATTTTAGTGTATTTGTACAATAAAACATTATTAAAGTGAAAAGGAATCCTATATAATAAAAGCCTAGGTGGCGAAATGCCCTCGTGTGACATCACCACAAGATGGCTGCGTGCACAGTGGAGGCAGGGCCCGGTGGCCGCTCCGCGCAGTGAGGCCTGCGGGTCCCCGAGGCTCTGTGTGGCGCAGAGGAGGCCGGTCCCAGTGTCTCCGCCACCTTGAGCGGAGGAGGCAAGTCTTCCTGGAGGAGGCAGGTCCTGGCAGAGGAGGCGGGTTGCGGCAGGGCAGTTGGGGACAATCAGGCCGGCAGGGGAGGGCAGTTGTAGGCGATCAGGCCAGCAGGGGAGGGCAGTTGGGGGCGATCAGGCCAGCAGGGGAGGGCAATTGGGGGCAACCAGGCCTGCAGGGGAGGGCAGTTGGGGGCAATCGGGCCGGCAGGGGAGGGCAGTTGGGGGTGATTAGGCCAGCAGGGGAGCAGTTATGTGTCAATCAGGCCGGCAGGGGAGAGGTTAGGGGGCAATCAGGCTGGCAGGGAGAAACGGTTAGGGGCAATCAGGCAGGCAGGCAGGCAGGCGAGCGGTTAGGAGCCAGCGGTCCCGGATTGTGAGAAAGATCCCAGATTGGAGAGGTTGCAGGCTGGGCTAAGGGACACCCCCCCCCCCGCAGTGCACGAATTTCATGCACCGGGCCTCTAGTGTATTATAGTTACACACAACATAAATGAACTTCACAAACATGTTAAAAGAACCCAGTAAAAAATGGATTGTACTGCCCAGCTGGTGTTGCTCAGTGGTTGAGTGTTGACCCATCTGGGGTCAGGGCACATGTCTGGGTTGTGGGGGCTCGATCCCTGGTAGGGGGCATGCAGGAGGCAGCCAATCAATGTTTCTCTCTCATCGATGTTCCTCTCTCTCGCTATCCCTCTCCCTTCCTTCCTCTCTCTGAAATCAATAAAAATATATTTTTTAAAAAATGAAAAAAGATTACATTTATATCACGTTAAAAGTGTCTACCATAAAAATCAGGGCAGTAGTTACCAGAGGGGGAAGCAGGAAAGAGAAGTCAGTGATGGGGGGAGCATAAGGGGACTTCTAGGGTGTTGGCAATGAGTTGCATAGATATCCTCTTTATGAAAAATATTTGCTCTGAAAATGTTTATCTTTTGTGTTCTTTTAATAACCAAAATGTTTAAAAAACACAAAAGCAACAACCCAAATCACTGGAACTTATTGGAGAATAACAATCTGAGATGGGTAAGCTATGTGTTTTACATACCGTATTTTCTGGTGTATAAGACGACTGGGCGTATAGAAGATTTTCCTGGGTTAAAAAGTCGTCTTATACGCCAGAAAATACGGTAGTTCTATTTCCTCAAATAAAAGAAATAAGGCTAAAAAAAAAGCCACTTTGTCTTTAGAAGTTTTAAACAGGACTAACTGGAAATTTCAGTATTCTTGCATGGTGAGTTGGTGCTATATAAACATGGAAATAAAAATCACCTGAGATTTTAAATCAGAGTGTGTCTAATCAAGAGAAGGAACGCTTTTCCTGTTCCCAATCTCAGCAGTTGAAAGTGCTAGATTTGAATTGGACAAAAGGTGGTCCTTTGGGCCCATGTTGGCAGTGCAGCCCAATTGCCGTCAGCAGCTCCCCGGTCTCTGAGACCCCTGAGTCATTCTTCCCTTTTCTTGAATAAATTCATGTTCACAGCTGGTTAGCTCGCTCACCAAGTTCCTGCCTATGGAATGCCAGAAGTCTGACAGCCTTCCTTCATTCTGTACTGTACAGGTCCCTTTCAGTCCAAGCTGGCAGTGTTTTGTGCTGAGATGGCTGACTGCATCGATGAAACACACCTAATCTCTTCACCAAAAGGTTCCTCAACCACACTCCTGTCCTTATCTCCAGAATGTGCTATCTGGATGGGCTCAGAATTTTTCAAAGCAAGTGTCATTGCTATTTGCTTACCGTTCCTCCCCAATTTCTCATTCCTTTTTCATTTTACTATAAGGAACAAGAAGATAGTTAAGCTGCACATTCCACAAGTTGGAAATTTCCTCAACTAAATATCCAAGTTCATCACTTACAAGCTTTATTTTCCTTCCAACAGAACATAATTCAGCCAGGGCTCCTTCACTTTATAGTGAGAATAGTCTTTCCTCCAGTGCCTAATAATATGATCTTCATTTCCCTCTGACATTTTACCAGAAGCCCTAATGTCCATATTCCTTGCAATATTCTGTTCATAATGTTATATGTATTCTCTAAGATGATTAAAGCTTTCTCTACAGCTCTCCTGTCTTTCTGAGCCCTCACCATAATCATCTTTAATGTTCATCAATCTACCAACAGTCTCTAGGCTTTTCTTATTAAGTGCATTAAAACCATCCAATCTCTATTCATTACCCAATTCCAAAGCGACTTCCACATTTGAAGGTATTTCTTATAGAAGCACTTCACTTCCCAGCAGTAAACCTGTGTTAGATTTCTAAGTCTGCCATAATAAAGGACCACAAACTGGGTAATTTAAAACAATAGAAATTTATTCTCTCACTGTTCTGGAGGCAGAAGTCCAAAAATGAAGGTGTCAGCAGGGCCACCCACTCTCTGAAGGCTCTAGCAAAGGATCCTTCCTTGCTTCTTGTGGCTGCCAATAATCCTTAGCCTTCTTTGCCCTGTAGATGTCATCACTCCAATCTCTACTTCTGTCGTTACATGGCACTCTCCCCTCTGTGTCTGTGCCTTCACGTGGTACTCTGTGTATCTGTGTCTAACTTTCCCACATCTTATAAGGACATCAGTCATTTAATCCATTATGATCTCATCTTAACTTGATTATACCTGCAGATATACTATTTCCAAATAAGGTCATATTCACAGATACTGGACCTGAGCATATTTTATTTCAGGCAGACACAATTTTACCCACAACACAGGGAAAATTCTAAGGGAGACTACTAGGAAAGAAACAACGTGGTCTATGACAGTAGCGACTTTTGTGATCTGAACATATGCTACTAAGCTTTTGCTCTTCAGAATTTCTCTTGATGGTGGATAGATGTTACTTTAATCTTGTTTAAGATCTTTCACATAACTTCATCATTAATCATTTTCTAAACAAAAGCATCTTTATTTAGAATGAAATAACAACTGGATTTCTACCTTTAGTGCTTCAGTGGCCTTTCGAAGTTCCTTAATAACTGACGATAAAGCTTCTGGATTAATTCCTTGTTCACAAAGCCGTACACAAATAGACAGAGTCTCCATATCTAAGCCAGTATTCAAAATTCTTGAAATCTCAAGCAGAACTGAAAAATAAAAATTTTAAAACCAAAATCTTACATTTTAAAAAATGCACATAATACTTTGTTTTTAATTTGTATACTACTATAAATACCAAAGAACTAGCATGGCATCCTTATATCTGGAAATAAGACAGATAATACTGTCTTGCCCTTACTTAGCTCTAGAAACTTCAAAATAAACTTAAAACCTCCCACCACACAACTGCTTTTTATTCCACCACCCACTTAATATTCATCTAAAATTTATGCATCATTATTCTGAACATTTCCCCACTTTTTATATTCTTTTACAATGCAATTGAGTCAGTCACATAACATTACATTTTATGGAAACATCAGACATTACTTAACCACTCCATTTTAAGAGTTAGGTAGCTCTCATGTTGTCCCCCATTAAAATAATATGGTGTAAGCATCTGTACATACTAAGTTTATTTTATTAGGATAAATTCCTAGAAGTGCAGCTGTTCAGTCAGTAATATACATACTTAAGGCTTTAAAAATATTTCGAAACTTTTCCAATGTGACTGAGTATACATCTTTATTGAGCCTAAGAATAAAAAAATGAAAGCTTATGTTTTTAACTTTATTTTTATAGTACTTCATTTTATTATAGTTTATAAAAGTATCTGTCTTTCACATGACAAACATTATCATAGAGGACCACAAGAAGTAAACACACTGGCCACATTAAACTTTCTTTTTAGGAATTTTTAAGTTAATGGTTAATGTGTTATCTATTGCTTTCCTGTACCATTTTCCCTTGGTATTATGCTTAGAAAGATTATATAATTATTCACTAATATTCTCTTCCAGCACTTGGAAAACATATCCCCAACTCTCCAACCCCCATAAATATTTAACTCCCTAGAGTTTAGATGGAAAATAGAATATCTAACTTTTCCTTCCTGAAATAAGTCAGTTGCCCAAAACTATTTACTGAACAATCTATCCTTTTACCACTCAATTACGATGTAACCATTATCATAAAGTCCCATATACCTATGGATTTGTTGCATGTGTACCTTGTGTTAGAGCCACAATTTTAATTATTAACTTTATACTGCATGTAGGTTAAAGAAACTTTTGTTACCTTTTATTTTCATAAGCCCTTTCATTCTCTCCATGAACTTAAAATACTGATCAATTCTAAAAACAAATTCCATTTGGATACTGACTTGAATTGCATGAAATCTACATATTATTTTGGGACAAATGGACAAGTTAATAATATTAAATCACCTATTAATTTAAGTCCTCCTAAAAACTGTTAAGTCTTCCATTCCTCTCCTTAACTTTTGAACACATGGAGTACAGTTCTAATGTCTTTGTCCATTAATCCTAACATCTGTGGCAATTTTGGGTATGTTTCAACTGAATTTTTCTCATCGTGGGTTACATTTTCCTGCTTTGCATACTTAATAATTTTTTATTGGATGGCAGACATTGTGAATTTTATCTTGTTGGCTGATGGATATTTTTCTATTTCTATATTCTGATTTTTGTAATGAGGTAGTTATCTGGAAACAGTTTGATCCTTTTGGGTCTTTTATTAAGATTTATTAGTCAGGACTGGAGCCCTACTTAAGTTTAAGGCTAATTATTCCCCACTGCTGAGGTAAGATCCACCTGAGTACTCTGCCCAGCCTTGTGAATTATGAAGTTTTCCATTTTAGTTGGTAGATATAGGCACTATTCTCAGCCCTGTGTGAGCATGGTATATTGTTCCCTCTATTTCTTTTGATTGGTTCTTGCCTCAGCTTTTGGGGTACTTTCCGTGCATACATGTGCTATTCAATGCTCTGCTGAATACTTTAGGGAGACCTTCTGCAGACTTCCAGAATTCTCTGGGTGAAACTTTTTTCCTAGGCACTCTGTCCTGCAGGCTCTCCCTTTGGTGGTCTCCCTGGACTCTAAGCTCCTTCTGCTAAATTCAGGGTGTCCACTGGGTTCCATCTGGATTGCTGCCTGAACCACACTGCATTGTGGTCTGGAAACTTCTCTGAAGGCAGTAAGCTGAGTAAACTATCTGGCTCACTTCACTTGTTTCCTATATTGCTGGGGTCACTGCCTTTGCTGCCTGATGTCCAGTGAAATGAAAATCATTATTCTGCATGCTTTGCCTGGGTATTTTGGTTGTTTCAGGTAGGAGGGTTTAGTCCCTGTTATTTCATCGTGACTGAAAGCTGACAGCCCCTTCCCACTTTCATTTCTCTAGTTTTGATATTCCAACATACTAATACTTTGCTCTTCAGTTGAATTCAGGCTGTTATCTATGCTATCTGCTTAACTTACATTAATAACTCTATTTTAAGATTTCTAATTTTCCACCATAATTACTTCTTGTTTCATAGCTAACTACTTATTTATAACCAGTTCTTATTTTCTGTTGTTTCTGCTCTTATCCATTTAAGGTTATATTCTTTTTTTTCTTCTTCTTTTTTTTTTTTTAATATTTTTAATTGATATATTACAGAGAGGAAGAGAGAGGGATAGAGAGTTAGAAACATCGATCAGCTGCCTTTTGCACAACCCCTACTGGGGATGTGCCCGCAACCAAGGTACATGCCCTTGACCGGAATCGAACCTGGGACCTTTCAGTCCGCAGGCCGACGCTCTATCCACTGAGCCAAACCAGTTTCGGCTAAGGTTATATTCTTTTGGTAAACCATTCTTGAGATTTCCTTTTCTTTGAATACTAGAAGCACGGTGCACGAAATTCGTGCATGGGGGAGGGGAGGGTGTGTGTGCCTCAGCCCAGCCTGCACCCTCTCCAATCTGGGACCCCACCGGGATCAGGCCTAAACAGGCAGTCAGACATCCCTCTCACAATCCAAGACTACTGGTTCCCAACCGCTCACCTGCCTGCCTGCCTGATTGCCCCTGCTTCTGCCTGCCAGCCTGATTACCTCCTAACCACTCCCCTGCCAGCCTGATCGATGCCTAACTGCCCTCCCCTGCTGGCCTGGTTGCCCCTGTCTCCTCCTGCAGGCCTGGTCCCACCCAACTGCCCTCCTCTGCTGGCCCAGTCACCCCTAACTGCCCTCCTTTGCCGGCCTGGTCACCTCTAACTGGCCTCCCCTGCCAGCCTGGTCGCCCCCAACTGCCATTCCCTGCAGGCCTGGTCACCCCTAACTGTGTCCCCTGCTGGCCTGGTTGCCCCCAACTGCCCTCCCCTGCAGGCCTGGTCGCCCCCAACTGCCCTCCTCTGAAGGCCTGGTCACCCCTAACTGCTCTCCCCTGCCCCATCACACACTTCAAAACCAGTTAAAGACACGTTAAAAGATCTTGCCTGGGAAATATTAACCCACCCGCCATATTCACTAGACCTTGCTCCTTCAGATTACCACTCTTCCGATCGATGGCACACACACTTTCGAAGCAGCACTTCAAAACATACCAAGAAGTGAAAAATTGGGTCTCTGAATGGTTTGCCTCAAAACAAGAAAAGTTCTATTGGGATGGTATCCACAAATTACCTGAAAGGTAGGGGGAAATGTGTAGCTAGCGATGGACATTACTTTGAATAAAGCACTTTTGATGTTTCTCTTGAAATAATTGTGTTTTCTTTGATTACAAAATCTGCATTAACCGGTACACCTGGTAAAACTAGCAGGTACTTCCAATTTTATTTAGAATGCATTTAACACTAATGTTAAGGATGATGTTGGTTTCATATAGCTATCCTTTAGTGTGTTATAAATGTACTGTTTTCTTTTGCTAAGACTTTAAAATCGTGAAAAAAGGTTGATATTATCAATACCTTTTCATCAGCCATTCAAATGAGCAGGTGGATTTTCTTCTTTGACTTAGTGAGGTAATACATTATATTGACAAACCATATTCATAGCTGAAGAACACTGAGCTTGGAAAAACCCTAGTTTTACAATAAGTAGGTTAGCAAGTCTGCTCTTTATCTGTAGGTAGATGTTATCTCATCCCTCACTGCTATTCACTGTAAACACCAACCTGAGAAACTGGAGGGAAGAGCAGCCACGGTTTTGTATTCTTGGCATACAGAGCAAGAATGTGTAGGTATGCTCAAGGCTCTGGAAGACTGCATCTCCCAATAGTTTCACTGCATGACTTCTGAGGATAGTTTGAAAAATGCAACATAGCTTCCTCCTTGCTCTCTCTTGAGATACTGTCCCTGGGAACCCAGCCTCCAAGTGTGAGAAAACCCACATGTTCCAGACAACAGCTCTGTTGACAGCCCAGCTACCAGTCTACATCAACTAGTAATCATGTGAGTAAGGAAGCACTGAGATGACTCCAGACTCAGTACTATCCAACTGCAATGCATGAGACACCCTCAGTGCAACTATCTACATCAGCGGTCGCCAACCTTTTGGACCTCACGGACCACTAGTGGTCCACAGACCACCGGTTGGCGACCGCTGCTCCAAAGGTTACCTTAAACCATTGGTCGCCAACCTTTTGGACCTCACGGTCCACCAGTGGTCCGCGAACCACTGGTTGGCAACCACTGATCTACATGAGCCTGGTTAACAGCCAGAACCATTAACAGATAACTAATTCTTATTGTTTTATGCCTTAAGTTTGGGGTGGTTTGTTATGGAGCAACAGATAATCAGAACACATATTCTGACCATATTCCAACTCTCCAACATCATCATCACCATTGTCATTAACTGTTCCTGATAAATTCTCCTCTCTCTCCAGCTTTTCTTCATGGTAGATCCTTATATATAAAGTAGGGGCCCAGTGCACATATTTGTGCACCTTGAAAGGAACTGTGAGGTGCGAGGCTGCGGTGGGCACAGGAGCGGGTCTCAGCTCCTCCCGCTGCGACCCCCGGTTCCCTGCCTGCCAGCAGCCCTGCTCCCTCCACTGCTGCTCCCACGTGCTGCCCACACCGGCCCCGATTGCACCCGCTGACGGTGCAGTGATTAGAGCCGGCTCCAGCAGTGGGTGCAAGTGGCAGCTGCTGCCCCAATCGCCCCTCAGGAGCAGGGGGAGGTGGAGAAGCCGGCAGCCGCCACTTGCACCTGCTGACGGCATCAAGTGATGGGGACTGGCGCCAGCAGCAGGTGCAAGCACCTGGAGGGACCGCAGCACGCAGGAGCAAAGAATTTTCAGTAACCACCAGAGGCTCACCCGAGTGCTACCTTGGTCTGGCGCCCCCGTTCACCTGCTCCACCATCCCACCACGGCCTACGCCTGCCATGTTCCGCACGCGCCCCCTGGTGGTCAGCACACATCATAGCAACCAGTTTTTTGGTTTTTCCGCCATTAGGTCTATTTGCATATTAGCCTTTTATTATATAGGATGCTATACTTATTCCCAACTTCATACCTTTGTTTGTGCTTTTCACCTCTGCCTTTTCTCTTCCCTCCATATAATTCTACTTCAGTATCTGCATTTCTTCCTTTAAGCTTTCTTTTACAATTCACATGGATCTTTACTTCCTAACTTTACAAACTGTCTGTAATTACTAAGTATTTCTGTAGTGTCCACTGTGTAACTAGTACCTATATGTATTGTGTCTACCATGCTACTGCTGAAAATGTAGTTGTGAACAACACAGATATGGTCCTAGTTCTCATGAACATTACAGTCTAAGAGAAGAGACAGGTATTAAAATAGCTGCTTCCAGTTATAAGGAAAATACCATACTTCCAAAATAAGTTACAAGGGCATTTTACCTAGTTTTGAAGGACACATGTTTGAGGAAGAAGACTTGTCTGAGGAAGTGACAAGTTTTAAAAGGGTAAAAATATATCCACTTAACTAATGCAAAGGCAGAAGGAAAGGCAAAGACTAGGGACCAAGAAACAGCTTGCAATGGGGAGAATTTGATAAATTTAAAATGATGAGAAAGGCTCATGCAAATGCAATGTAATTAAAGGAGATAAATAGCTGTAAAATATGAGACAAGGCAAACATGAAAATCTACTAATGCCCAATTGAAGATTTTAGAACTTTGGGAAGCTATTAGAAATTATAAAATGGGAGCGTGACAAGATCAGATTTCCATTTTTAAAAGACTTTTTGCTGCATAATACTGAGAAAGAGTCTAGCTAAGTTACTGCAATTTTGGTGAAAAACAAAAGACAAAAACTTTGCTAAGGTGTCTTTATCAAAGTCCTTTCATTTCACAATAAAATTACAAATATTTATAGCTGAGTTCTATAATCCTTGTAAACTACTAACAGCCATTAAAAATTAAATCTCTTTTTCTGATCCTGGCCCTGATTTAGTATAAGGTCTATTGCATAAGATCATCTACTCTCACTCTTAAATGCTCAACATTCTCTTCCTACATGCCCTTTTTAAATGTCAGGCTCTTTGAGCTACTCTCTCTCCTATATACTCAGTTGCCATACAGTGTTGGTGGGAATGTACAACCACTATGAAAACAGTGTGGAGTTTCCTCAAAAAATTAAAAATGGAACTGTCATTTGACCCAGTGATCCCTTCTAGGAATATACCCTAAGAAGCCAGAAACACAAATCAGAAAGAATGTATGTACCCTTACGTTCATAGCAGCACTTCACAATAGCTAAGATCTAGAAACAGCCCATCAGTAGATGAACGGATTAAAAAACTGTGGTATCTATATATATAAAAGTCTAAGCCACCGGTTGACTGTCTGACAGTTATGACGCGCAATGATCACTGGGGGCAGATGCTCAATACAGGTGCTGCTGAGCGACAGCAATTTTGCAGAGTGCCCTCTCGCACTCCGGGACCCCTCGGGGGATGTCGAACTGCCGATTTTGGCCCGATCCCTGCTGGCCAGGCTGAGGGAACCCACCTGCCAGACAGACTCTGCTCACTCCATAAACGCCCTCCCTCCGAGCCCCGGTGCCGGCCCAGCTGCGGCCGGCCGGGGAGGGACCACGAGAGGTTGGCTCCCGGGCGTGTCCAGCCTGTCTCGCCCAATCCTGCCCCACTGGCCACCTTCTAATTAATTTCCTTTCAATATGCACAAATCTGTGCACTTGGCCTCTAGTCAATATATATAAAAGCCAAAGCAACCGTTATAACTGAACGACCAGAATGACCAGTCTCTCTGATGTGCACTGACCACCAGGGGGCAGACACTCAGGAGCTGCCCTCTGGTGGTCAGTGTGCTCCCACACGGGAGTGCCGCTCAGCCAGAAGCCAGGCTCTTAGCTGGCGAGCGCAGCTGGGGAGGCAGGAGCCTCTCCTGCCTCCGTGGCAGCACTACCGGGCGGTGGCGACAGGTGCAGCTGGGGCCAGGATGCACCTGGCCCCAGCTGGGGCTCCTCCCCGGCTGCCTGCCGCTCCAGCACTGTGACATCCTGCGGCCTGCAGGGATCGGGCCAAAACCCAACAGTCCAACATTCCCCCAAGGGGTCCCGGATTGCGAGAGGGCACATGCCAGGCTAAGGGACCCCACCTGTGCATAAATCCGTGCACTGGGCCTCTAGTGTTTCCATAATGGAATACTATGCAGCTGATAAAAAGGATTTCTTACCCTTTGAGACATGGGAACTTGGAGAGTATTATGCTAAGTGAAATAAGCCAGTCAGAGAAAGACAAGTATCACATGATCTCACTTATACGTGGAATCCAATGAACAATATAAACCAATGAACAACAGAAAAGATTCAGAGGGAAGTGGTGGTGTGGGGGGGGGGGTAACTAATGAATTTATATGCATATATGCATAGCCCATGGACAGAAAATAGTGTGGAGAAGGCCTGGGGAGGGGATGGGAGCAGGGGGGAGGTGGTCCCTGGGGAGAGGGGGAAGGGGACATCTGTAATACTTTCAACAATAAAGATAGATTAAAAAAATTAAATCACTGTTAGCTAATACTGATGGGAGGGAAGGAGTAAGACAATGAGGAGAACTACTACATCTTGAAGGAGGGTAGTCAGATTCCAAAAGTTTTGACCACTTCAGTTTGGCTCTCATAGATAGATTTAAATACAAGTGAAATCCCATATTACCAGAATTACAAATAATAATGATGTTTGAGTAAGTCAGCCCAGCCTCTCGGGCAAACTAATTTTATTTCTGAAAATGTGAGCAGAAGAAGGTAAGATTATAAAATGACTGCATTTAGGACTTTTTCAGTTCATTGTATGGTCAATTATTTACAGTATAAGTATCACTATGCTTTCCTTTGTACCTGTGCACAAATCCGTGCACTGGGCCTCTAGATAGCATGGAAAATATCTATGGAACATATGCCAAGTTTTACAGTGACCACAATAATTCAACTTCACATAGTTTGGAACTGATTGTCTTAGACCCAATTATGGCACAATAGCAGGGATTTTATGTAAGTTTAAAGTTCTAATGGATAAGACAGTATCTGTCACTTTTTAAAAAAACATTAAAATACATTGGTATTGATTATTTTAGAGAGAGAGGAACAGAAAAAGATAGATAGAAACATCTATGAGAGAGAAACATCAATTGGCTGCCTCCTGCATGCCCCCCACTGAGGATCGAGCCAGATACCGGGGCATATGCCCTGCCTGGGAATGGAACCGGTGACCTCTTGGATAATAGGTCCACGCTCAACCACTGAGGCACACCGGCCGGGCGGTGTCTGTCACATTTAACAAATGTTGATCGGCTGCCAACCTGGGACCTTTCTTTCTACCTTTTGGTTTGTGGACAAACCATGTGTAGAGAGAGGAGCAGTATTCTCTAATCCACCCCTTCTCTCCTCCAATTTTTTTTTTTAATCTGGTCTTTCTTCATTTTTTCATGTTCTTCCATTCTCTATAATCTTAATTTTACACAAAGTTCTCCCAGTAAAAATCCTGATGTAAACAATACAAACCATCAGTTCTCATTTCTACATAAGTAGTTCCCCCACAGATAAAATGTGAGTATTCTATTCAAATGGGATCCTATGGCCATATAGTTAAGGAACCTAAACACAGCTAAAATAAGAGAATTCACTAGAAGTGAGGCTTCATTCTCTCCAACCTGTTCAAAAACATTGGATTCCAAGCAAAGATATTATGATGTCAGATACATGAAGTGTCTACGTACATAAATTCACTTACAAAATAAAACAAATAAGCTGTGACTCATCAAGAAGGATGGGAAAATAGGATGACTATGGTGTTAAGAACAAAATTCTACTTTTCAGAAAAACAGGAAGGCAGATGTTTTGTAAATAAAACAGATGAAAAGGCTCTAATGATACAGGTAATTCTTTGAAAAGGAAAGCAGCAGCTGGTGCAGAAAAAGCCAGAAGTCTTATTGCAACTCCCATAAGGAGATGTCTTAGGAAGTGGTGACCACAGCGAAGGAGCCAGAGATGTGGCATGCAGGCTGACACTGCTTAGTAGTAATTCCATGAGGTTATGTTTTCAGAGATGTGAGTATCCCCTGGAAAATTCAAAAAGCAATGTTTAACATCCATCACACGTTCATATTGGTGGAAGCGAATAATACGGAGACAAAGACGTTTCCAAGTGGGATGACATCTTCTAATACACAAAAAATAATGCAGAATCAGGGCACTTACCACTGTAAGTCAATAAATACAGCAACAAATAAAGAGAACAAAATATGATTATAGCAACAGATGCCAAAAATCACTTGAGCAAATAATACTAATGAAATTTTTAAGGGAAAATTAACAGAAATAAAAGAAAGCTAAAAAAAAATACAGTATCTTTCAACGATCACCTTTCCCTGGTTATCTTAAATACTCTCGTTATAACCCTAGGAGGTAACCTCATTTTACAGAAAACCAGAAGCAGGCTAAAAGGCAGCCTGTCCAAGCTCTCCGCCAGAGGTAGGAAGCGGTGGGGCCCGCACTTGGGGGACAGGGTGACGCCAACACGCGTTTTCCGTCGTCTGCAGCCGGTGCGGCTTTAACCCGGGGGGGACGCGGGCCAGACTGGGTGGCGTGGGCGCGGCGCGCGAGGCCGAGGACCCGAGGACCCGAGGACCCGGCGCAGGAGGGGGCGTGGCGCGCGGGGTGAGCGCGGGGAGGCCGGTGGCGCCCAGGGTCCCGCGCCGGTAGGATCCCCGCGCGCGTCGCCCTGACGACGGGGCCGAAACGCCGTGCCCGCGACCAACTACGCCGGGGCGAAGGCCGCTCTCCAAAGATGGGGCCAGCAGCCGTGCGGCCCAGGCGGGGCCCTGGGGAGGACCTTCAAGGATGCCGCAGGGCGCCGGACGTGGCTCTAAAGGCCTCCTGGGCTCACCCCCGCCTGCGGGCGTGGGCTTCGGGAAGCGGAAGCGAGGTAAAGGGGCTGAAACGGGCACTCACCGTCCATGGTCTCCCTCACCGCGTTCAGATTCGCCGTCGCCGCCGCCGCCGCCGCCGCGGCCCCGGTGCCGCTACCGCTCGCCATGGAGGAGGCCGAGGGAGGCGGGGGAAGGGTCTGACCCGGAAGTGGAGCACCTTCCTTTCTGCTGGGCAATCGCGCCGCGCGTCCCACCCCCCACCCCCCCTCCGCTCCCGCCGGCGGCTCCGCCCCCGCGCCCGTCGCCAGCGGGAGGCCGAGTGGATTTGAATTTGGAGCGTCGTTACTCGGCGCGGAACGTGGAGCGTGGAGCTGCTATTCGAATTTACTACGCCGCCTCGACGCGATTGGCTGGTTCGCGGACAGCGGCGCGACGCGATTGGCCAGTCGCCCGCCAGCCCCGCGCCTGGTTGGCCTGTGACAGCGCGGAAACGGGGAGTTAAAGAGTCTGTGCCTGTGGTGGGAGCAGGCCTGGCCCTCGGGAACGCTGGAGCCGCCTTTGGGGGGCTTCCTTTTCCCCCACTCCGTTAGGTACGTTCTTTGTAGTTCCTGGCTTTTCTCCTTTCTCGGGTTGGAGAGCTCGCTTTCCCCGGCTGCGGACCCGCCTGCCCGCTAGACCTCCGGGATGAATGGGAGCAGCGAGGGGAGTAGGTTCCTGGAACGGAGGGACACCCAGGAAGAATGGTAGCGTGGCGTGGCGGTGACAGGTGTGAGTGCCCTCGGCTCTTCAACCCACGGAGGCCAGCTGCGCTTCCGCCTGCCAAGAAGTGGACTCTTCTTTTTCCCTCTTTGTAGCTCTCTTTGCCTGGCCCCGACGTGATGCTGTCTCGTCTTCTACCCCGGGGCTCTTAGCGAAAGGAGGGCGAGGAGACCACCCAAGGCCGCTAACTTCTTGTCTCCCATCAGTCACACTTCTTTGACGGGGCTCAGTTTGCCAGAAAGGCACACCTGCACAAGCTCCATCGTCTCTCGCTTGCTGTAAATAATTATTGTTTAGTAACTAACTGCAGCTTGATGGGGAATTGCTGGGGTATCCGGAAGGTGTTCAGCGTGGTTAGAGACTTAATGTAATGGTATAAGACCTCTTAATGTAGGTGCAAGGCCTCTAGTTGGAAGGAATTTTGTGCCTATTTTAATACTTGGTTGCCTCGGTGAAAGCAGACCCGAACTCACTCGCATTTGGTTTAACTGTTACTTAGATGCCATTTACATTCTCTGAGCTTAATTCCATAAAATGGTATCACTAATACCCTACTTCTCTGGTTTTCAAGGTTATTGGGAGGATCACTTGAGAAAAATGTATGTGATGCTTTTTGGTAAACTAGATAAACTGGCTCCAACGGCGTCAGATTTTCAGTTAATTTTGAGAACTGTTTGTTGAATAACATTTTAATTATCAAAATGAATGTCTATGGAACTTTGTAGTTCTATTGTATGTACTTCTGATTTCTTTTTAGTTTTCTTCTCTGTGCTATGGGAGATGTCAAAGAACCAAAAATGCAAATAACACCGGAAACTCCAGGAAGGATCCCTATTTTAAATCCTTTTGAAAGTCCTGGTGATTATTGTAGTCTCCATGAACAAACTGTCTCCACTCCTGTTTTTAAATCAACAAAATTACCAGTAAGTTACTCTTGACTAGTGTTCACAAATAATTTTATTTATTTATTTAAAAATACATCTTTATTGATTTCAGAGAGGAAGGGAAGAGGGGGAGAGAGATAGAAACATCAATGATGAGAGAGAATCATTGATCTGCTGCATGCCCCCCACTAGGGATGAATCCCAAAACCTGGGCATGTGCCCATGACCGGAATGGAACCCCGGACCTTTCAGTCTGCAGTCTGATGCTCTAGCCACTGAGCAAAACCGGCTAGGGCTACAAATAATTTTAAACAAAAATATCTTTCTTTACAAAGTAAGGGGAAATTTACCATGGAGCATATATTACTTGGAATGTACTTTTTTAATTGTAACATTCATTATAATCTAGTGTTTGAGCTAAAAATAACTTAGCTAGGAGTTTTTAAAGTTACCATTTCTCTCTCTCTCTTTTTAAAAAAATAAATGACATGTTAGCTTTTGTGCTATCTATAGTTGGTGATATATAAATATAGATACCATATTTGAGAAGAAGCTGTGTCATCTAATTATCCACTCTCCTTTATTCAGCAAACATTATTTGAAGGCTGCTATGTGTCAGATACAGTGCTAGGCATAGAGATTACACTGCAAACAAGTCAGGGTCATTAGACACAAACTCCAAAGGAAATATACCCTAATGCAGGGGTCAGCAAACTTTTTCCCACAAACAGTAAATATTTTAGGCTTTGCTGATCATCTGGTTATTATAACAACTACTCACCTGTGCCTTGTATCACAAAAGTTGTCATAGGCAATATATAAACATATAAACAATAAAGCTTTATTTATGGGCCCTGAAACTTGAATTTCATGTAATTTCCATGAAATACTAATATTTTGGGGGGCTTTTGTCAACCCTTTCATAGCTTGCAGATTGTATTATGGGATAGACACAACTAAAGTAGCAACTTCAAAAGAATATATGTGCTGACTGTCGTTAAGCACAAGGGTGACAGGGAAGGGAACGTGCTCTGGGGGTTAGGGAATGCTTAGTCACGTTAGCTTATTTTACTGTTAACCGGCTCTCCTGGAGAATTTCTTTTGAAGTCTGATCTTCAAATCTAGTAAATTATCTAGAAAACTGCAAATTGTGTGGCTGTTTATGCTACTTGTTCATATCAGCTTGAAGCAGGCATGCAGAGGGAAGTTTTATTTATACAGTGTATATTGATTCATTACTCTGACCTCATTTTAATTGAATCATGTTAAATATTAGTTATCTGTTAGTCTTAATAAAAATAATGGAATGACTGCAACTTCATCCTAAAAGCCAGAATGTATGGTATCTTGGGTTTTTAAGCCTGAATTTGTAAAAAATATATTCTGAATTACAGTTTAGGCCCTAGCTAGGTAGCTCAGTTGGTTACAGCATCATCCCTATATGCCAATGTTGCGGGTTCAAGCCCCAGTCAGGGCACATGCAAGAATCAATCAATGAATAAGTGTTTGGTTTATTAGATAGTTGGATATAGAAAGAAGCACGGGTTATTCATAATTATTTTATGGATCAACTATTTAATGAGCTTTTGCAGGCACTTCTATGGTTAGGACTTTAATTTCAGTTCATTCTTATTGAAAGTAAAGACCTTAGGTAACTAAGAGATTTTTACTTTTATTTGGACATCACTGGTGAGTGCTAACTGTACATTTTCTATACCTTTAATATTCTACTATGAATTTCCTATTATTATGTAATTTTAAAAATCACCCAGAGGGAAGATTTGATATTTTAAAAGAGATACAGTCAAGTCAATATTTAGTGTGATTTCATTACCACTTGTCATTTAATTTAGTAATAAAATCAAATTTAAAAATATGAGGTGATGGAAAAAATAAATTGAAAATAAATAAATATGGTAAATATAAAGTGTAAGATATTTTTTATACTATAACTATTCTCATTTTTGAAGTTGACATTGGTTAGCACTTTGATGCACTATTTTAGTTTGCTTTTATTCATAACCTCACTTTCTTTTATTAAGACTCCAGGGAAATTTAGATGGTCTATAGATCAACTAGCTGTAATAAATCCTGTAGAAATAGACCCAGAAGACATTCATCGTCAAGCTTTGTATTTAAGTCATTCTCGGTAAGTTTTCCCTTCTTGCACTGAAGTGTGATAACATACTCTCACATGAAGAGAGAAGGAAATTCTGAAGTTGAATATTTTTATGTGGAAAAATTGTGATACAGATTATGTTATCTAAATGAAGAGTGAGTTCAAAGAACTACATCCAGAATGATTCTCCTTCAAACAGTTGCAAATCTAGGTAGGAGTCCTGTTCTTTTAGAGGTAAACTTCTCTTTCTGCCACTTATGGGACAACTCTGCCTCTTCAGCACCTGGAAGAGGGGAGGGCATTTCTACACGATTGTGGCTTTGGCCATTGGATTGTTGCTTTGTTTTTTTGGTGGTGTAGGGTAAAGCACATTGCTGTTTCATTGCCACATGCATTTAGAGAAGACTTACCAAGTTAAGACACATTGACTGGACAGGAAGAGTATCTTTTAGCAACAGAGAGAGCTTTTATAGACATCATCCAACTTTGACATAGGATATTTGGGGATCTGAATTATATTGTCTTTAATTCAAGCTAGTAATCAGAGGAGCCTTAACTTCTTTGTTGATGTATTGTGTAGGTTTCCAAGCACTAGTGTTCCTCTGACTTGAGATGCTTAACTATGCCTGGTGTAATGAGAACATGCACTTTGGTGGAACAGACCTAGTTTTTTATTACAAACAAGAGGCCCGGTGCATGAATCCATGCACAGGTGGGGCCCGCCGGCCTGCCTCGATGAGGCCCCAACGGGCCAGGCCAGCGGTGGGGAGAGGCCGCGGGCAGTTAGCCGGCCGCCTCCGCCCCCGATCGGGTGTTGGGGGCTGATCCGGGCCCGTATCAGGCTAGTTGGCTGCCGCAGTGCGCGTCATAGCCACCGGTCATTCTGGTTGTTCCTCCATTCCGGTCGCTGGGCTTTTATATATAACAGATTGTAATGATCCGTAATTACAAATGACAGATAAAAGTTTCATTAAGAGTTTGAGAGACTGTTGTTGTCAGTTTCCTAGTCTAATTTTTTTTTTATTTGAAAAATTTGAATAGTATGACCAGCTTTTAATTTTTGGTCCTAAGATTCATGTGTTGTTAGTCCAAAATAATAGGTAATTCTTTCCCCATTAAAATTCACTCTCTCAAAGATGTACACATACTGAGATGCTCTTGCAAATATTTGTCTTGGCTTGGTAACTTGATGACCATTCATTCTTAATTAATTATGTCCATCTAAAGTGTTGTAGAAAGGAATAGAATGGAGAATGAGCATAAACGAATTTTAACTTAAATCTAAATACCTTTGAAAGAGGTGAAAAAACTATTAAAAGCAAGTGATTCACAAATAAGACTAATTTTTTATTTCACACAAACTGTATGCTTTGTTTTGCCTCTTCTCTTTATATATGCATGGAAAATATATACAGGGAACATGTATACATGGAAAACTGTAATCTGTCAAGAGATATTTATTGAGCACTGAGGCACTGTGAGGAACACTGAAGAAGTTTAGTATATTATTCCTGCCCTCTAGAGTTAACAGTACTGTTGACCAAAGTTGTGACACAACATTTCTATACTAATTAATGATGCATTGTGTGGGTAGGTTTATGAATCTTGGTGTATATCAGTAGATATAGAATAGGAGTTAAGAGTGAGAAAACACCCTAATTTTAACTTACTAATGTAATTCCATGAATGGTTATCGCTCCCACCACATTTAGTGAGTATACTTTTAAAACAGGCTGATTCATTCTTAGCAATGACTTTCAGTGTCTCTTTCTGTCTAATTCAGGTTCCCTAATGCAGTGCTGCCCACCCTTTTCATGCCTTGCTACACATAAAAATAACTGTAAGGCATGCTGGTGTAAACAAATGAGTCTGTCCATACAGAAGGTGAACAGCCCTGAACTCCTCCTCCAAGAATCCATTCAGGGCATACCTGTAACCTATATGCATCATGCCAGTGTTCTGTAATATACGTACACATAATGTCAGGATACTGTACCCTCCACGACTTGTTACAGCCTTCCTTGATCTGGCCCTACAATATTTAGCCAGATTGATATTCTGCTTCCAGCAGTTACCTGGATATTTCAGGTCCTTAAAGTCCCTCTAATGAAACAGCAAAAAGGTTTCTGAAAGACCTATGCTAGATCAGGGCTTACTAATACTATATGCTATTATGTACTGTCATTTTGACCTGGTTATGTTCATGATGGGATTGAATTATCCTCAAAATGGCTGTTGTTCAAGCTGGGATATGAGGATTATCATTGAAGTCTTTCTCATAACTCCTTTATTGAAAAATCCACTTGACTTTAGTTTCTAAAAGGTATACATAATTATATAAGCTTTGTTAAGCCACAAACATATATAAACATATATATGAAAAAAAATTTGAGAGATAAAAGTGACTTACTAATTTATTGATGGAAAGCAAATATTCTTTCCTAGAACAGATTAAAGAAGTGGTCCTACAAGGCTAACTGCTGAGTCCTTGGCAAGTTTATGCCTTGTGCTTGAGACCCGACATTTTTTATTATCTCAGCTGATAAATTTGTGTTACTGTAATTGCATATTGTATCAAAGTGAAAAAATTCATTTGGACAAAATTTTTTGTTGATATTTTATTTCATTTTTAATATTTTTGCCTATTCAGCTGTCTAAGAGTGATAGTTTCTATTTCAGAATAAGAGTTGATTCTAAAATTATGACTGATAAACTTGCTATAATTGAAGAAAATGAGTTTGGACACTTTTTATATTTCTATGGAATGAAATACTTAATATGTTGTGATTAAAAGATAAAGTTTATTCAACTTCCATTATGTTGTTAATAGCAACTTTTGTAAAGTATTATTAATATAAGCCTCTTAAAAGAAAATGTTCAAACTGTGAATGAAATAGAGGGAGTTAAGCCTAACAGTGCAATGCTGAATATATAAATAATATCATTAACTAAATATGATATGATTCCAATTTTTCTTTTAAAATGAGCTTAACATTTGCCAATTTTCAAGAGAAAGAAGTTATTTCTTTTAAAGGTTATTATTTTAAATGTTCAATCAGCTAAAGTAATGGCCTGGTTATTTTTCTTCTTTATCTTTGTATAGAATAGATAAAGATGTGGAAGACAAAAGACAAAAAGCCATTGAAGAGGTAACTTAAAACTGTTACTGATCATTAAAGTAGTTAAGCATCAATTTCCCATGCATGTCACCTCTTTTAGGAAGACTTCCTTCAAACCCTTTACTGTGCTAGCGGCACACCAACCTGCCCATTCCCAGCTGAATTAGTGCCCCTCTGTCCTCCCCTAAGACCAATGTTTCTCAGCTATTTCAACACCTCATACTTACCTATACTATTGTGATGGTTGATTTAGTGCTTTTCTCCGTTAGAATGAATTCTTTTTTGCCTTAGATTGTGCTTCATTCATCTTTTCATTCTCAGGGTATAGCACAGTTTGTGCCTTCCTGTGCCTTCAGAATATTGAGTAGCACAAACTTCTGTTTCGAGTTGGAGTTTATATAGAGGAAGTTTTAGGCCGTGAAAATCTAGATTGGCATTGGTTTTATCTTTTGTTGTTGTTAATACTTGGATTTTTAAGGCAATATATTTAGTGAAGTAAAATGTCTTACTGATAAGTAGAAGTAGAGTATTTTAAAATAAAAATAATGAGTTTTTCACTTTTGCTTATTTGCTGAACTTTTAGAGTGCAAGTTAGGGCTACTTATCTAGTTATTTCCTCAAAATCTTTATGTTATGGCAACATCCCTTATTCTTCCGTTTTCCCTTGCTAGCCTCCTCTGCCCACCTCTATTCCTTAGCTATACTTGGCTCTTCTGTTCCCCAGAAGACTTCGGCTATGGTCTATTCAGAGATCAGGCCCCTGCTGCATTTATTTTTGCAGTGTCAGTGTTGTCATCTTGTATTTCAGATATAGCCTGTTTATTAAAAAACTAGTAGCCCTGCCCATGAATCCTTGCACCAGTAGCTCTCTGTGGGGCCTGGCCGCTCCGCGCCCGCTGCCCAGAGGCCCTCCACGGCTGGGGTGGAACGCTTGCCTCGTCACCACGGCGACGAAGCAAGCATTCTGCCAGGCTGCTCACGCTGCCCGCTCTCAGCGGCCGCCCCCCTGGGCCGGGATTGGGGGACTCTAGCAGGGCTGAAAGGACTGGGCACCGCCATCTTGTGGCTATGGGTGCTGCCATCTTTGTGACAGCGTGATGGTTAATTTGCATATTGCCCATTTATTAGATAGGATAATTGCACATGCTTTACTCCAAACAATATCTACTTTGTAATCTACCTAGTAATTCACAATTTTCATTCTGATCCAATCACTTGATTCCTCCCCAGTTGAATATTCTCAGACTCTTTCCCATTTCCCAACATTTTGGAAAATATGCATTCTTTTTAGAACCCTCAGCTTTAAAAGGAAATTCATCAAAAGACTTAAGAAAATAAAGACATAGTAAAGATTAGGGTCAGTGTATCAAACAGCTTAAATTTTTTCATGTTTATATAGACATATTTGAAATAGAATAAATACACACACATTGTAAAAAAAAATAAAGTTCAGACTGCAAATAAAAAATACCGGATGAAAACCAGGTATTCATCCCACCTCCTAAAAGTAACTCTGGAACATTTATACTTACACATTAATTTTAGCATGCAATAAATTGTAGTCTTTAAGTATTTTACACATATAGGGTCATCCTTATATTTTTTGCATCTTTTTAATAATTTTTATTAGCTATTTTTTTATTATCAGCATATACCAATTTTTAGTAATACCATAGTATTCCATTGTATAAATGTATCATCACCTAATGCGGCCTCTGTTGATATTTAGGTTGTGTTCAGTGTTTTTCTATCATAAATAATGCTTCAGTGAACACCCTTGTGTATATATATATATATATATATACACTGAGTGGCCAGATTATTATGACCACCTGACGTTTGTAGGCAAATTAGCCATACACTGCATCGTATGGGATATGGAAGCCGAAGGCCTGTTTGAACACCTTTGCTGTCTGCAGTTACCAAGATAAAACGTCTCCAGTTCGCATGGGAACACAAGGATTGGACAGTCGAGCATTGGAAAAAAGTCATGTGGTCCGATGAATCACGTTTCCAGTTGTATCATGCAGATGGCAGAGTGAGAATTTGGTGGAAACAGCATGAAAGCATGCACCCCACATGCATGAGTTCAACCCTTCAAGCTGGTGGGGGCAGTGTTATGGTTTGGGGCATGTTTTCCTGGCATGATTTGGGCCCTTTAATTCGTGTGGAACAACATCTGAATAGCACAACATACCTAAGTATCGTTGCTGATCAAGTTCATCCTATCAAGTTGATGGCGTATCCCAATGGAGATGGCTTCTTCCAACAAGACAATGCGCCATGCCACGGTGCTCGTATTGTGCAGGAGTCGTTTCAAGAACATGAGGGAGACTTTACCTTGCTTAGGTGGCCCCCACAATCACCAGATCTCAATCCAATTGAGCATTTGTGGGACGGAGTTAAAAGCCATCAAGCAGCTGGTTCCACAACCATCAAATCTCACAGAACTGGACAGTGCTATTCATCAGGCATGGTGTCAGATTCCTCGCATCACCTTTCAACATCTCGTGGAGTCAATGCCAAGAATTGCCGTAGTATTGAAGGCAAAAGGTGGCCCAACGAAGTACTGATTGAGTGGTCATGATAATCTGGCCACTCAGTGTATATTTGTGTTGTTGAAATGGACTTGCTAAATTAGAGGCTTTGAGTTTTCACTTTCAGTATATTTTGCCATCTTGCCCTCCGAAAAGGTTGTACCAATTTTTACTCTAACTACATTATGATACTTTCTGTTTTCTCTATCTGCAATACTGGTTATTACCAACCTTTTAATTTGTGCTACTCTTATTACTTTAAAGTTTTGTCTTGTTATTTGGATTTGTATGTCTTTTATTTTGAGTGGACTTACGCATGGCTTCATAATTTTTGGGGTCCTTTATTTATTTTTTTCTTCTGGGAATTAACTATATCATAATCTCTGCCCATTCTCCCCCCAACTCCCTTTTACATCTTTTCCTCATTCATTATAGGTAGTTTAGCAAACTTGGCCTTTGTTATAGGTATAGCAAAATACAAAGAGTTGCTGCAAAAACATAGAGAAAAGGGAAGAATACAGTATTAGGCTTAATTTAATTTCTAGAATGAAAAAGGAAAGACATATATCCAAATACTCTATCTCCATTTGATTATACTAGCCAGTAGAGTGCTGGTATAACAACTGGCCATTTGGTTATGGGAAGAGTATGAGTTTTAGTGGTTGCTGCTATTCTGATGTAAATGTTCCAGCTGCGGCCAATTTTAAGTTACTAACGTATCACTGAATGGGAAAAGAATTGCAATGATATACCATTATATGTAGGCGTTCCACCAGACAGATCAAAAAACATAACCTTGGACATAGATATTGGTAATGTAGTAAAATAGTTAGCAAGTAATGATTTTGAGTATTTATTAAATTTACCTTTGATATAATTTATTTAATATAATTTATGAATTTATACCATTTTTAAAATTTGATAATATTTAATAACAAATAATTTGATTTTCTTTTATTTTAGGGGAAAAAAAACTGACAAACTCCTGAAATTACATAGCAAATATTATCATCCAGAGTTAGCCAATGACAAGCATATTAACATTGGTCCCGATTTCTTTTGTAATATTTAATATTTTTTAAATTAAATTTATTAGGGTGATATTGGTTAATAAGATCACATAGGTTTCAAGTGTACATTTCTATAACTCAGGTTTGCTTGCAGCTTATTTTATTTTTAATATTAACTTGGCCAAAATTCCTGAAAATTTAATAGTTAGATTTTGAGAGCCAGTAGAAACTAGCTCCAGCACACCACTCATACTGGCTTACTTGTATATGACTATCTCCATTTATTCCTTCCTCTTCTTCATCCTCACTTTTGTAAACATTCTCCATCAAAAACAGTTGGGGAAGAAATTAAAAATATTTTTCTATGTTTAATACCTTAGCTTAATATGCAAGTTTCAAATTTAAGTGGTTGATTTACAGTATTAAGATTTCTTTTGTTATATACTTTAAATTTCTTCCATTTTACCTTTGGTCATTTGTGCTTTTAAATCTTAATTTTTAAAATTATAACTATTAAGTCAGTATGTAAAATAACATGGGGACCTTTTTATATTTTGGGGAGAATTTATGTCTTATTATATGACTTTTATCTTACTAGTTTTTCACTAAGGATGTTATTGTGCCCTCTCCTTGGACTGATCATGAAGGGAAACAGCTTTCAGAGTATCATTCCAGTAAATGTGAGTGTACTAAAAATCATATGAATAAAAAGCATAAAATTATAAAAATCAGTGAATGTAAAACAACATATAGTGAAGTGCTAGTTTACCTGCTTTGGTAAGTAACTTGCTATAAATTAAATTTCTGAGGATTTAACTACTTAAGGGTTTGAATTCAAAATTTGACTAAAATTTACTGAATTTGTTTTTTTTTGACCATTGTATTCTGAATTTAACTTTTTCTTCATGACCATTGTGAAAATCAGTTATATAATGATGGTCATAGGTGATCCACAAATGCAGAAATAGTTGGTGTTGAATATAGAGATAGTGAGTCCCTCCAGAGCAGAAAGTAGGTTTTGTGTCTTCATCTGGAGTAGGTTTACTTGAAGCTTATTTTAAAAGAATGGGACTTCCCACAAATTGGCAGTTACAAAATAGTCATGGGGGATGTAAAGTAGAGCATGGGGAATATAGTCAACAATATTGTAATAACTATGTGTTGTATCAGGGGGTACTAGACTTATCAGGGGGATCACTTGGTAAGCTGTATAAATGTCTAACCACTGTGCTGTGCACCTGAAACTAATATAGTAGTAATATTGAATGTCAACTGTAATTGAAAAATAAAAAAAGAATGCGATTTCCCAAATTCAGTTTTCCTCAGCTGTGATGAAAATCCAGTGTGTGCCATATCCGTCTTGGGTGTTTCAGGTCTCATGCTTGGGACTTAGGGGCAAAGGGAACTGACGTGAACATGAAGCTTCTGCTGCCTGGGTGCTGGGAATAGTGAAGTTCTGTGTCTGGACGCAGAAGCCTCATGTCTTCCAGCATCCATGGAACGTTGACACGTTAACTTGTCATTGTGCAAGTAGGGTGCAATCTCAGACCTTTCACAGTTCTTGACATGGCAGCCCCTAGCCAAGTGTGGCTTTTTAAAATTAAATACATTTAAATTAAAAATTTAGATTCCTAGTCACATTATTCACATTTCATGTTTAAAGTGTTTGGTTTGTAGCCTAAAGACCAAGGACATGATAGGGTCCCCATGGAGTGCCTTGTTCACATGTGCCTTATAGAAGGTCACACAGCCTACAGTAAAGAAGACATTTCAATCTAGGATTTTACTTTTTACCCATTCTGATAATATTTAATCAGAGGCTTGAACTTATTCACCCATCCCACCCACTTACTCATTCACCCATTTATTTAGATTTGTTAGGTTACTGGGCTTTATTTATTCTGTTACTATATTTTAAGTTTTCTGAGGTTTTTTTGTTTGTTTTTTTTTTGGTCTCCTTGCTTTTTACTTTTGCTTATATTAGTCATTTTTATCATTAAATATTTTAGTTTTTTTTTACCTGTTGATTTTCAGATTATGAAGCTTAATATTTAGTCATTAACTTTTAATTTTTTTAATTATTTGCAGCCGTATTTTTTATTTCTGCTGTGAAAAAGACTGAGCATGGTTTTATTTATCAAATTTTAGGTTTTGTCAAGATGATCTGACATTTTAATTCAGACAATTTATCTAAACCCATTGTTCAAAAACATTAGGCAACAGAGGATCTGTTTGAGGATGACTAACACACATCCCAACCGTTTAAGATTGACATCATGGAGAGCAACCACATTTTCCTAAAAAAGTATTACTTGGTGCCTCCTTATTTGCTATATAGTAATAACCCGTCAAGTTTTATCCTTGTGCTCCCTCAAAATTAAAAAAAGATAAACATAACAAAAAGCAAATTATGTACGTATATATGTAGACATGTATTTTTTTTTAATGTAAAATAGAAGTTTCCATAGCCCTGTCCAGGTAGCTCAGTTGGTTGGAGCATCATCCCACTACACCAAGATTGCGGCTTCAATCTCTATTCAGGGCACATACAAAAATCAACCAAGAATGCGTAAGTGGTGAAATAACAAAGTGATGTTTCTCTCCTCTTTTTTTCTCTCTCTCTGAAAAATATTTAATAAGTCAGAAAAAAAAAACTTTTTATTGATTATGTAGAAAGAGGAAGGGACAGGGAGAGATAGAAACATCCATGAGCAAGTCATTGATTAGCTGCCTCCTGCATGCCCCCCACCAGGGATCGTGCCTTGACCCGGAATCAAACCGGTGACCTCTTGGTGCATGGGACAATGCTCAGGCAACTGAGCCACACCTGCTGCACAACAAATAAAATAAAAAAAATTTGTTTAAGTTTCCACTTTATTCATTTTTTTACTCCAGAAAATGTAACGCTAAGTAAATGAAGAATATAAAATGTAGGATTTTTCACTTAAAATGTTTTACAGGTATTAACATAACTAATGAATCTCCAATTGGAAGAAAGCTGACCATCTGTTCTGAGAAGAGTAATGGTGGGTATGAATATATTCTGAAAAGAAGTACCTTGCACATTAAGCTACATTTCATTTTAAATTCAGTTCATGTGATAACAATACGCTGGCATTGAAATTGCTTATTTTTTTATGAATGAGCTATATGAGAAATGTCTTTTAAAATTAATCAGAATAGATACATCCAGTCATGTTTTAGAAATAGCAAGTATGTTGTTTTGTTCAAAGCATAAGAATTGATTTCTGATTTTGAAAATCTTTGTGATTTTTTAATTTGTTAATATTGGGAGACTTATCCACAGATATAGGCTGGCTTACTTTTTTATTCAAATGCCAGCAGAACAACCAGGAGTGAACTTGAGCTATTAACAGGTTTATATCAGTGCTAGCAAGTACGGAAAGCCACTTACAAGAAGATGACATATTACATAAAAGAATGTATAAATGAATTAATTGAGTTTAGCTGGAACATCATGGGGAGATGGTTGATTGGGAACCACATGGTAAACTGTATATAATATGCTTGCATGATTTATCCGTGTTTGTATTTTTGTATCTGCTTGTTTCCAGTTGCTTGTCAGACATTGCTGTCTCTTCCTGTGGATTTTAATTTAGAAAATGTATTAGGTATGTATTGTTCTTATTTAAACCTCTAATAACTTAAACAAAAGGTTTTGTTTTGATGGGTTATTATAAATGGAAATATGTGGCAGTGCCTCTTTCAAAAGAAGTGGGGAAATCATACTAAAAATTTTTTTTTAACCTTCCCTGAATAAGTGAACTTTACTATAGACATAAACTATTTATGGACGTATCTTATTGGTACTACTTATACTAATAATAAGCACTCAAAAAAGAAGAAATAATTTCAGATTTTAAACATCACATATGCCATTAAACTTTGTCCTATTTTTTGAAAACAATTCAAATATATAGTAGTACATGGTGGTTAGTACATGGTGGTTTTTAAAAAATCAGATAACTGAAGTCTAATTGCTCTTCAAAATAACTATAGCTTTGCCTTTTATTCTGTTAACCTTAAATGTAGGTGACTATTTTAGAACTGATGAATTTGCAGATCAATCTCCCGGAAACCTCAGTTCTTCATCCCTCAGAAGAAAGCTATTTTTAGATGGCAATGGGAGTATCTCTGACTGCTTACCTCCAGCTTCTCCCAGAAGTCGTCACAGTAGTGCTCAAACATCACTTGAAGTTTTTTATTCAATAGATTTATCTCCTGTACAGGGTAGGAGCCCCGTGCAGACACCAAGTTCGGTAAGAAGTGTATTAAAATGTGGTTGGCTAACTTTGCTATAGATATATTTGGATCTTGGTTGCCCATATTGCACTTGAAAAATGGCCATTTGGGTTCTATATTTCATAAGGATTATGTTTACATTTTGTCATTAGTCAGGAATGTTTTCGGTCATACTTTCCAATTTTGCATTTAGAAATATACAGGATAACCAAATTTATCATGAATCTCAGAGAATTTCAATGTAAGTTATTTTCTGAGTTATGTAAGATTTTTAGTATAACACAGCTGGATTGGCATTAATGGAGTAATTGAATTTAAATTTTTCATAAACAGCTGATTAGTATGAAATATAGTGGTTTTTTTGAGCTGTGTGTGTGTGTGTGTGTGTATACATAAATATATATATATTTTAAATATATTTTATTGATTTTTTACAGAGAGTAAGGGAGAGGGATATAGAGAAACATCGATGAGAGAGAAACATCAGTCAGCTACCTCCTGCACACCTCCTACTGGAATCGAACCCGGGACCCTTGAGTCCGCAGGCCAATGCTCTATTTACTGAGCCAAACCATTTATATTTATATTTATATAAAAAATATTTATATTTTTTTACTAGCATATTCTGTTTCAAAACTTTTCTAGCTATCTTCTTAGCTGTCCTTGCTACAAAATGCCTTGACTTTTGGTATCTGTACTTTGGGGAATGACCAGAGTTTGCATGATCTACTTTATAAATGTGTTTTGAAGATGAAGATGCATGTGGTATAATAGAGTTGAGGAAGAAAACTATATAATTTTTTGTTTTTATCATAGGGGCAGTTTTCTTCCAGCCCTATTCAGGGTAGTGCAAAAAAATACAGTTTGGGAAGTATAACCAGTCCTTCAACTATTTCTTCACCCACTTTCTCACCAATTACATTTCAGATAGGAAAGACACCACTTTCAGGTATGTCTCATAATACCAATTTAAATTTTTATATTATCAATTTTTGTTATTGTAAAGGCTCCTTTTAGCTTGTTCTAACTATAGAGCTCTAAATGACTGCTAAGTTTTAAAATTTAGAAACTTTTTTTTTTTTTACAAAAAGAACAGTTTAACTTCCAAAACAGTGTCTCGGCAAAGTTCTCTGGTAAATTCAGATAATTTGATTAATAGTATTTATATCAAACATTCTTATAAAGGGAATCAAAGAAAGATGGCAGCTTTAGATATAAGTGGGTTTGATTTTGCTTCTGATCTATAGCTTCACACTTTGGTAACCGGATATTCATATATTGCAAACATATATTTTTTTGAGTAAGGTTTTTAAAGAAAATACAGTATGGAAAATTTCAGAGAAAGTATTTCTCTTTGCAGTTTGTCAATTTCTGTGGAAAAGATGATAGCACTTTTGAAAATTATTCACAATAGAAAAAGCCTATTCATAGTAAAGAAAATTGGAAAACTGAAAATGATGTATTTTGTTAGTTTTTCCATTGTGTGTGTGTATGTGTGCGTGTGTGTGCGTGTGCATGCGTGAACCCATGTTAAGAGTTACACATGCACAATTCTCTATCATGCTTTCTTGGCAAAACATTTTATGAATTTTTTCATAGGTCATTTATTGTCTGAAACCATGAATTTGAATCACTGTGTAATACTCCATTTCATGGATGTGGTATTTGTTTTCAGCTGTTGGTAAACATTTAAATTGTTTCTAATATTTTTAAATAACATAACTATTGATTATCTTTGTTTGTACATCATGTTGTACATATTTATATCCTTAGTAAATTCTCAAAAGTGGAATAATTTGGTCAAAAGGGTTGAATATTTTTAAGGCTTGATGAATTTCATCAAATTTACTTCATAAAAAGTTGCATCAGTTGAAATTTTCATCAATAGTGTATGAGAAAGTCAGTTTCTCCCCATCCAGAAACACTGGCATTAACATTCTTTTTTAAAAAATCCTCGCCCAAGGGTATTTTTCCATTGATTTTTAGAGAGAGTGGAAAAGAGAGGGAAAGACAGAGAGAAATATCGAAGTGAGAGAAACACATCGATTGGTTGCCTCCTGCACGAGCCCCAACCAGGGCATGGTCAGGGCGGAGCCTGCAACCGAGATATGTGCCCTTGACAAGAATTGAACCCGGGACCCTACAAGCTAATGCTGTACCTACTGATCCAAACTGGCTAGCGCTTTCTTTTTGAAGTTTGTTAATTTGGTAAATTACAACAAGGTCCTTTGCTGCTTTAATTTTTTAATCTCTGATTATTATGACACTGAATTCTTGCTGAATGTTTATTGGTCATTTATTTTGGGGTAGGGGATTATTATTTTAGTAAATTTCCCAGTCAATGTTTTTGGACCTCAGTTGACCACGGGTGACTGAAAGCACAGAAAGCAAAACTGTGGATAAGAGAGGCTACTGTATTTCTTTTATCAGATTCAGCTGTTAATGTGTAGCTGGCACATGATTTGTCCAGGATCTTCTTTGTATATGGACAATCTATCTATACTAATAAAAGGCTCATATGCAAGTCATGGTGATGCCCTCACACCGTAATGACCAATCAGCAGGAGTCTGGATGCGCAGCAGGCACGGTGGGCAGGGCTGCGTGCGTGGCGGGGGATGTGAGGCTGCATCTTCTGCCCGGTGCTGGCAAGGGATGTGACGCTGTAATTGTTTATTTATTAATAAATTTATATATTATTTTCATGTACATTTTACTAATTTTCTTTCATCTCTGACACTTCTATCATAGAGAAAGGGCAAATAGCAATATTAAATATTTCCTCTAATTCCCTTGTAATGTGCATGAATTTCATGCACTGGGCCACTAGTATTGTTATAATAGCAATATGCTTGTGAGGAAATAATTCTCAGGGAGTACTCTTTAATTTAAAAAGAGAGAGTGCCACAGAAAGAACCTTGTCTTACTTATTGAGACACATTCATTTGTGCTATTGGGTTTGTTTTCAATTACAGTTTACATTCAATATTACTTTCAGATATATATCATAGTGGTTAGACAATCATATACTTTAAAAAGTGTTTCCCCAATATTGTCAATACCCACCTGGCACCATACATAGTAATTACATTATTGAGATATTAATTACTACATCCCCTATGTGTGCTTTATATCCCCATGACTATTTTGTTACTACAAATCTGTAATTATCAATTCCTTCACTTTTTTCACGTCGTTCTCCAAACCCCTTCTCCTCTGGTAACCATCACACTGTTCTTTATGTTTCTTTGTTCATATTGTTCTCTACATTCCATATATAAGTGAAATCACATGGTATTTGTCTTTCTCTGACTGACTTACTTCGCTTAGCATAATACCCTCTAAGTCCATCCATGCTGTCACAAATGGTAAGGTTTCATTTTTGTTTATGGCTGTATATATTCACTCGTCTGTTGATAGGCACCTGGGTTTCTTCTATATCTTAGCTATTGTAAATAACAAAAAGATAACCTACTGAATGGGAGAAGATATTTGCCAATGATACATCCAATAAGGGGTTAATATCCTAAATTTATGAAGAACTCATACAACTCAACACCAAAAGGATGATGTTTTTATCCAGTTAATATATGGGCAAAGGACCCGAATAGACACTTTTCCAAAGAGGCCTTATTGATGACTAATAGACATGAAAATATGCTCAACATCACTAATCATCAGAGAGATACTAATTAAAACCATAATGAGATAGTCACCTTACACCTGTAGAATGGCTATCAGCTATAAATCAACAAACACTGTTGATGGGAATGCAGATTGGTGCAGTGACTATGGAAAACAGTATGGAAGTTCTTCAAAAAAATTAAAAATATAACTGCCTTATGACCCAGCAATTCTACTTCTGGGTATATATCCAGAGAAACCCCAAATACTGATTTGAAAGTGTATATGCACTCCTGTGTTCATTGCAGTGTTATTTACAATAGCCAAGATATGGAAACAAGCCATGTGCTGTTTCTAACAACAGAATTTTACTTCAGTAAACAACACAACTGTTAATAGGAATCTATTTTTTCTGTCATGAAACATGATTACCTTTTAGGAATGGCTTTTCCATTTTTATGATTTTATGATATAATTTTTCCCTCCCAATCTTTTAGAACAAAGGAAGCTTGCTTTTCATTCTCCTGATGCTTCATCTGGAATAAATTCTAATGGAATTAGTAATCCATGTATCAGAAGTCCTTACATAGATGGCTGCTCACCAATTAAAAATTGGTCTCCTATGAGACTTGAGATGTATAGAGATGGTACTCAATATCGGACCTCACTGCTTAAAATACCTTTTACCCTTGAGGCTCACAGTGAACATGAAGAAGATAAAGCAAATGCTCCTTCCACAGATGCCTCATCACCTGCCATGGACACTACTGGCATCCACCTGCGGCAGTTGGATAGCGATGCTTCTCCTCATGGCACACGTTTAGTAGTGACTTCCATGTCTGTTACACAAAATCAGTCCAGTGCTTCTGCAAAAGTCCTAGCACTGCTGCAGGATGTTGAAAGTGAGAAGGAGAATAACACTGTGGATATGGTTGATCCTATAGAGACAGCAGATGAGAACAGTTGGATTAAGGAGCCGGTGGATAATGGGAGTTCACCCATGACTGATTCCTTGAGTGGGATCGCCTTCACTATTGAAAATTCTCATATGTGTATGTCACCTCTTGCAGAAAGCAGTGTAATTCCTTGTGAAAACAGTAACATTCAGGTAAAGTATATTCATATTTTGTAGTTCTTTACTTGCTCCCTTGGTGTTATTTAAGCCTTCCTTTTCTAAGACTCTGGTAAGAAAGGAAATGCATTAAATGTGAGGACTACAGCATTTATTTGGAGTAGGAAACGATGAGAGCAGAGAAGAAATCAAGCAGCTCTGTTTTTTTTAAAGAAGAAGGAGTCAGGCACCTTCTCAGGATTAATCTTTCATGTGGAACTAGTGCTAAAGGAATTCAATTTCCTATATACCATTTTTGTATTTTGAAAATGCAGTTTTGGTTTTCCTTTGTAATATTTAGTGAGAAAAAAGTTGAGCTTAGAGCACTTTTATGTATTTTTTTGATACTTTTTAAAGAATGATTTCATAACATTTTTAATTTTATAATATCTGGTAACAGGAAAGTATGATTCATTTGACTTTATAGCCAGCACTTACTTTAGAAAGACACTTGTTCCATTAATTGCCATATTCTTTGAGCTAAAAATTTTGAAAGAACTTTAAAATAATCAGAAAGGCAATTATTACCTGCCTTTTCATAATAATAATGCTTAGGTAATTCTTACTATATGCCTAATATAATTCTGAGCACTTTGCATGTGTTAATTTGTTTATAATGTTCACAACAATCCTGTGAAATAGGTGAAAAATTATCCCCATTTTACAGATGAGGAAACGGAGGGTATGGGAGGTTAAGTAAATTGCCATATAGCTAGTAAGTGGTAGAACCAAGATTTGAATCCTGACACTCTGGCTTTAGAGTTCATATAGTTTAATCCAAGTTGATACTGACTCATAGCAATAACTACTACTTACGCTGTGTTTCAGTATGCCAGGCAAGGCACTCTCATTTAATTTTCACAACAACCCTCTAATGCTTTAGTGCTATCAGTTTGGGCATGCTAAAATTTAAAACTCATGGAGGGATTCTAAATGACCCCAAATTAACCTTTTGCACTCGGATGTCGAGTGTGACTCGACACAGTTAGCATTAGAATAAAGGAATCGAGAAAAAAGCAAGCGAGTGCAAAGGGTTAAATAGAATCTTTTGTTCATATTTTTGTGCCTAAACTGTATATCCTGACTTATAGGATCATTGCTAAAAAAATAAAATAAAATAAAATACACTAGAATTACTTCTACCAATTTAGCTTCTAAAGTTGGTTCTTAAATGAAAAAGCACATACAAACTTGGTTTTAAAGGTATTGTGAGCTTATTTTTCTCACTACCTCTCTGCTTTTGATAGCATTATAGAAGAACTAGATGCCTGGTGCATGAAAATTCATGCACAGGGAGGGGGTCCCTCAGCCCAGCCTGCCCCCTCTCACAGTCCGGGAGCCCTCAGGGGCAGAAGGAGACCCGGCGATCAGGGGAAGGCAACGCCCTAGCACACCTCTGCTGCTGCCACTGCCGGCAGCGCAAGCCTTGGCCGGCCCTGGTTACCTGAGCCCCAGGCAGCCCTGGGCGCCTGGGTAGCCGCCATCCGAGGCTTGCCTGCACCTCGGGCCGGCCCTGGGGGACTGAGGGGACTGGGCGCCACCACCTTGTGGCTGTGGACACTGCCATCTTTGAGGGTGTGGCAGTCAATTAGCATATTCCCTCCTCATTGGCTTTGGGTGCTGCCATCTTTGTGACATGTGAGGGTCAATTAGCATATTCCCTCTTTATTAGATAGGATTATAAAATACTTTCATTGAAATACACCATCCTAGCCATTGGAAGCCTATCTCTCTACTAAATTTTCATCCACTCTAGGAAGATGATGAATACCTGCAGGGATACTTCAGTTCATTTTGGGACTTCTCATCCTATATAATAAAGAGCTAATATGCAAATTGTCGTCCTGCCCTCACGCCATCACACCTTAACGGTTCAGACACTCAACACTGGGAAGAGAGGAATGGGGACCAGCCAGGCTGCGGCCCGGGAGAGGTACAAGCCGCCCGCCCCACAGTCCCAGGAGCCAATGGCTGCACCTGCACCTGCGCCTGGGAGAGGGACAAGCCACCCGCCCTGCAGTCCCGGACACCAGTGCCTGCACCTGTGCCTGGGAGAGGGACAAGCTGCCCACCCCACGGTCCCAGGTGCCAGTGCCTGTGGCTCCAGCCCAGGAGAGAGACAAGCCGTCTTGCCCGCGGTCCCAGGCACCTGCGGTTGTGGCCTGGGCGAAGCCGCCTGCCCATGGTCACCTGCGGCTATGGCCAGCCCAGACGAAGCTGGCCTGGGTCCTGGGTTCCTGCGGCCAGCCAGAGGAGAGAATCCTGGGTCCCAGGTGAGGGGCGAGGCAGAGGTGGTTAGGGGCGATCAGGCAGGCAGCAGGCGAGCGGTTAGGAACCAGTGGTCCCGGATTGTGGGAGACAGTCGGACATCCCCCAAGGGGTCATGGATTGGAGAGGGTGCAGGCCGGGCTGAGGCCCCCCCCACCCCTGCCCCCGTGCACTGGGCCTCTAGTACCATTATGAGCTTCTTACTGTATTGAGCAAAAATACAGTTCTTTGCTGACAGTTAGTTTCAATGTTACCCTTTGTGCCATATAAATCATTTTGTAATTTTAAAATGTTTTCATACATTCTTATTTTCCTATGACAGAGGTAGCTTTCAAATTTGAAGACAGACGTATTTTCCCAGGGTCTTTTGACTTGCTTTATTGTGCATGGGTTGGCATCCATGTATTGTACACTGCTACCATCCTGGAAAATCCCTTCACATACTGGGAATCCCCTTAACCTCTCCTGTGTTCTGTATTCTGTTTTTATATCCCCCTCTTCTCTTTCCTAGTTTATTTCTCACTTTATTGGAACACATTTTTTTGGTAGCTTTCCAAAGACGAAGTACATTTTCCAAGATACTAAATTGCATGTCTGATCATGTATTCTTTGTCGTCTCACATTTGAGAATCCTATCTAATAAAGAGGGAATATGCAAATTGACTGTCACACCATAACAAGATGGCTGTGCCCACAGCAGAGGCAGGGATTCTGTAACACGAGATGGCTGCGCCCACAGTGCAGGCCGAGTTCCCTTAACAAGCCTTAACGAGCAATCAGCTAGGACCTGAGGCTGTATGGCACTGGGCTGGGGCAGGGGACCTGAGGCTGCACCCCCCGCTGATGGGACTTGACAGGGGTCCTCAGGCCATGCCCCCTGCCCTGGTGCCAGCCTGGGGGACCTCAGGCCATGCCCCCCACCTGGCAGGCCTTGACGGGGGCCCTTAGGCCGCCGCCCCCCCCCCCAGCCCCAGCATCAGGCTGGGGAACCTCAGGCCATGCCCCCCTCCCCGGTGCCGGGCCATGGGACCTGAGGCCATGCCCCACGCCTGGCAGGGCTTGACAGGACCTCAGGTCGTGCCCCCTCCCCAGTAGGGTTTGACGGGGGACCTCAGGCTGTGCCCCCCGCCCCTGTGCTGGGGGACCTTAGGCCACACCCCTACCCCAGCGCCGGGCTGGAGGACCTGAGGCTGCACCCCTTGCCCCAGCGCCATTCTGGGGACCTGAGGCCATGCCTCCCATGTTGCGGGGCTTGACAGGGGACCTAAAGCCATGCCCCCCACCTGCAGGGCTTGACAGGGGACCTCAAGGCATGCCCCCCACCCTGGCCTAGGCCAGGGGACCTGAGGCCGTGCTCCCCTGCTGGCGGGGCTTGACGGGGGACCTCAGGCCATGCCCCCTGGCCCAGGCTGGGGGACCTCAGGCCGTGCTCCCCGCCCCGGCACCGGGCCGGGTCACCTGAGGCTGTGCCCCCAACCCGGCGGGGCTTGACAGGGATGGGGCCGGCCAGGTCTGAGTCTCGCACAATTTCAAGGTGCACATGGGTGGGGGGGGACTTGACTCTGGTTCCCATGGCACACCCCCGACTCTGACAGGAGGAAGATTTTCATATACATTTTACTAATTTTCTTTCATCTCTGACACTTCTATTATAGAGAAAGGGAACATAGCAATATTAAAATGTTTCCTCTAATTAATTCCTTTTTAATGTGCACAAATTTTGTGCACCGGGTCACTAGTTTGTAAATAATTGTCCTTTAGACTTTGAAGGAATGGTTTCATTGATTCTGTTCTGTATTGCTGGTGAGAGATCTGAAACCACTGTAATACTTTTATCTTTTGTATACTAGTATATCTTTTCAACCCATGCCCCCCACCCCCCAGAACATAGGATCTTTACTTTGTCCAGTGTTCTGAAATTCTAGTGATTTTTTGGTGTGGGTTTCTTTTCATCAGTTATCCTGGGTACTCAGAGGGCTCTTAATGGTAAATTCATGCTCTTCACTTATTGGCTCTTTTCTTGTAATATCTTAGATTTCTTCTCTGTTATTGTCACTGTTATCTCTGGAACTCCTATTGATTCTTCAATTTTTGAAAAATTTTTCACTATATTTTTTATTTCCTTTTCTAACTTTTGGGAAGTTTCCTCAATTTTATATAATAATCCTTCTGAATTGGGGGGGGGGGGCGGCAGGGGGAGTTGTTTTGTTTTGGTATTGTTTTTAAAATGTATGGCATGGCTAGCAGAGTGGTGCATGGTCTGGCCTTGGCCTTATTTTCCAGCCTCATTTTGTTTCCTTCAGTCTCTTTGTTTCAGTCCCAGTGGCTTTCCAGAGTTTTGAATAGTCATGTTCCTTCTTGTTGAAGAACCTTTGCATGCAATATAGAATTTGTTCCTATCTCACTTTACCTACTTAACTCCTATTTATTTTTTAGTTTACAACTTAATGGTCATGTCATCAGAATAGCCTTCCCCAGTTACACTAGCCGACCCATGTCTCATTATGTGCTTTCCTAATTCCATGGACATTTTGCATTCTTTCCAATCAGACTATTAATCCAGCAGTCATGTGTTTCTCTTTATCCCAGAAGTTACTAAATAAACACACAAAACTTGGCATGTAATAGCTGCTCATTAAATATTTGTGGAATAAAAGCCTAATGAGTGCATATATAAGTTCAACCAGAAGGACATATAAAGTGAGAACAATGGGCCAAGGTTTAGAATCCTGAGAAAAAATTGAGGGAATGGATAAAGGAAGCAGAGTCCCTGAAAGGGACTGAGGACCAGCCAGAGAGTAAGTGGGGGATTCTAGGAAAGCGAAGTGTGATGGAATATTTTAAGGAGGAAAGAATACTTAGTAGGTCCTACTTATTTTATTGTGCTTCTCAGATATTGCGTTTTTTTACAAATTGAAGGCCAGACCCTCTATCAGCAAAAAGATTACAATCGCTTTATTGCGATACTCACTTTTATGCAGTGGTCTGGAACCAAACCTGCAATATTTCTGAGGTATACCTGTACCTTCAAAACAAAAGCAAGGGTTGTAAGGCTTGAAAAGTGGCTGTTGGCTTAATAAAAGAAGTAATTTGGTGAGTGAGCAACCTCAAGGTGGGAGGTAAAAGGTAAATGGAAGGAAGGTAATGAAAAATATGTGTCGATAACTTCTTTGAAGACCTTAGATTTATGATAGCTAGGGAGAACATTACAGTTCAAGACTACATTTTTGTAGTTTTTCTTTTTTATGTCGCTTTTACTTTAGATGGGAGAAACTAGCATATTTATATGAATGAGAGATGGATAAGAGTAAAAAGAACAAAGAAAACTAGGAATTGGCAGGATAATTAATAATAGGTATCGGTTATATGTCCTTTTCAAGTATTTTATGGTCAGAATCTATTCCTCATGATAATTTACAGCAGATTAATAGATGTCATCTGTAAAACAGTGGTCATTTTATATATGAGGGAGCTGAAGCTTGCAAGATGGGATAGAATCTAGAGCTCTGGTAGCAGGATTAGCAGAGGTAACCCTTCCACTTTTATAGAAAGAGGGCAGAGAGCAAGGATGGGTGTGACTGCAAGTATTTGGAGCTGGGGGTGGGGAGAGTTCACATGGCTTTAAAGAACATGGGGAACATGAGCTTGGGGAACCCAGATGGCAGATTTCAGTTTCTTTCCCAGCTATTCTATCAATTTCAGAAAGTAACTTCTTTGAGCTTGTTCCCTCTTATTTAGAAAACTAGAGGCCCAGTGCACTAAATTCATGCATGGGTAGAAGCCCGAGCAGCTGTTGGCTGCCGGCTGCTGGCCGGGGCCTCCTATCCCCTGGCCACCTGCCACCGCCGCCTGGTTGAACTCCCAGTTGAACTCCTGGTCGAGGGGACAATTTGCATATTAAGCTTTTATTATATAGGACTAGAGGTCCGGTGCATGAAATTTGTGCACTGGGAGGGGGGTGTCCCTCAGCCCACCTTACCCCCTCTCACAGTCCAGGAGCCCTCAGGGGATGTCCTACTGGAGCAGGGAGCTGGCCCAAACCGCAGTCTGGCCTCCCTCTGCGGGCTGATCAGGACAAGGCGCCACCCCCATCACCCCGTTGCTGCTGCCACTGCTGGCCGCCAAGGTGTTTTCATCAACACGGACTCCAGTCCCTTCACCACGAAAAAATGACAACTTTCTTTAGGCATTTTCAAGATGTGTCTTTCATAGGATATGACATTTCTTTTTCTTTCTTCTTTTTTATTCTCACCTGAGGATATTTTTCCATTGATTTTTAGAGAGCATAGAAGAGAGAGGGAAAGACAGAGAGAAACATCCATGTGAGAGGGACACTTCGATCGGTTGCCTCCTGCATGAGCCCTGAGCTGGGCCCCAGCCAGGGAGGAGACTGCAACCTAGGTACATGCCCTTTATCAGAATCAAACCCGGACCCTGCGGTTCGCAGGCCGAGGCTCTATCCACTGAGTCAAACCGGCTGGGGCAGGATATGACATTTCTTAGCCCCTCCAGCAGCAGACCTTCGTTTTTTCCTCCAGGAGTGTGGTGGAAAAGCCCTAGATCACCTTCTTGGATTCTTATTACCCAAGTTATCAAGAACGCTGTGGAAGCTTAGCCAATGAGCGGTCAGAAAAGATGTTTCCTCTGCAGCTCACATGCAGAGGTGGGCCTGCTGGGGCTGGGCGGCGATGGAGGCCTGGGCACACCCCCCTGCCTCTCCGCTCCCAGGGCTGCTGGGGCCAGGTGGCGGTGGCTTGGGCACGCCCCCCCCCCCCACGCCTCTCCACTCCAGGGCTGAGCCATCCATGACTTGCCTCACAGCGCAAGCAGTCCCCTCCCTCCCATCTGCGCGCACAACCTCTTCCTCAGCTGGTCGTGACTGTTACGACATCCCCGCTAATTTGCATATTACTTCTTTACATAGATAGATAGATAGATGGGGATGGTAGTAAGATTATAGGATAATGCTGTGACCATTGTGTTTAATGTGAACATTAGTTTTCAATAAGTAATGAGAGACTGAGTCCTCCCTGAAAGGTAGCAAGCAAGCAAGAGGGACAGACAATGATGAGAATGATGAGGAAAGGGCTAGAGTGCTGAGGCCAGATTCAAGGAACACTTGGTAAGCCACAACTATTGTTAGTTATGAACCTTGAAGGTTTATAGAAAACCACATCTGATTTATGTGGGAGAAAAATAAATTTAGTAACAATGTGTAGCGTGACTGGTAGTAGAGACACCATGTAAAGGCAGCACAGTCCAACTGGAAGAATATAAATATTACAATCAGAACTAAATTTGAACTAAAATTATTTAAGGCCGGTGGGATCTTAAGGCAAGACCCACTTGACAGTGAGTAGAGCATGACTTGTTAACCTCTTTGAGCACCTCATCTTCTGAGCTTTAACATGATGCTGATGCCTACCTTTTTGTCTGGCGAGTACGGAGATGATCTGTGTGATCTAGTTGATGCATAGTAGGCATGACAGTAGCAGCAGTCTTGATGAGAGCAGTGGTCAGCCACCATCTTTACGGGTATCATTAATCCTTCCTCCAGGGTGGGACAAACTGGTGTGCCGTAGTTGCTCTCTACTGGACAATTAACTTTTTCCTTCATACATTCAGTTATGTATTCAGTTTTGAGTTTATAAGCTATTTACTTGGCACTGATGAATAAAAGGAAGAGTTATTGGCAGAGTCTCTGGAGGCAATCTGATAATTACATTTTTGACCAAACAGTTGCAGAATGATAGCAGAACAGGGTGTTTCCCCTGGGATGTAGTACAAGATTTTTATTTTACACATCACAAGGGTTTTGTTCAAATGGAACGTGACTCCATAGTGAACACACACACATCCATCCCTGAAAACTAGAAACATTTTTCTTAAGATGACAGAATGCACTCTCAGATAGTCTAATACTTGTGATGGGGCGACAGTACCCACCTTTCCCTTCCCCCTGATCCTAATATGCAAAAACAGGCTTAAGTGCAAGGTGAATCCTTGTGGGGTTTTGTGTTGTTTGGTGCTCAGCAGGTAAATGCAGTGTGTAGTAGACAGGAACTCGGGAGCCTCAGTCTTTATTACCCATTTTCCCTGACATTGTGAAAGTTAACCTATCTGAGTCTTAGCTTCCTCATCTGTGAAGAGGGTTGTAGTAAGGAGAAAATAAGAATGGTATGATATGGAGTGCTATATAGAAGGCCTAACATTTTTTTAGCACTCAATAAAAATATATGTACCAAAACTGAAGTTTGAATACTCTTAAAGGTAGATTGTATTTAGAGATGCAACCAAGCCATTTGGAGACAAGCTTGGTAAATGAGTTGGAGGTGAAATTGATTGTAATCCTCACTTTCATCTACTGAGTGTAATCACAAGGTAACAGGAAAGCATGTTTAGTGGCGTATTCACTGATTCTAAAGAAAATTACAAAATAATAAAGTAACTACTTTGAAGAACCAGTTCTATGTAGAACTACCTTTTATGTTTATATATTACTTTTAGGTTTCATTTACTATGATCAACTATTACAATTGTGATAGTGTAACTATTCACTTAAATATTTTAAAATAAATTTACTTAAACATAAAAGCTCCTCAAAATAAATTTTGTGGATAAGTGAATTAGTTTGCAATGTTATTCTTAGTGTGTGTTTTCCCTCCTCCTCATTCCTGTCAGATGGATAGTGGCTATAATACACAGAATTATGGAAGCAATATTATGGATACGGTTGGGGCAGAGAGTTACTACAAAGAAAACGATGCACAAACTTTGGAAGGCGAGACCAAACCTCAAGTTTTTAATACAAAGGTATGGAAAAAAACAGAAAGCTTGATGTGGTTGTAGGTCCTAAGTGTTCACTAAATGTGACTTTTTTCTACTTTTTCTCCTCTATTTTGCTTAAAATTTTGTTGACTATCATGTTTTATACCTAATCCTTCAGGTCATTTAATAGCAGGTAAAGATTATTTTTAAATGGAAACACTTCATTTTCCTTACTCTGCTTGAGAGTGTTAAAGAGGTTGGAAAGGGAGAATTAGTCCTACTTTGGAATTGGTCCTTGAAATCAGTTCCTTAAAACCAATTGGGAATAGGAGTAGAAGGTGCCAAAGAGGAGGAAACTCAGTTTTTGCCTCTAATATTGTCTTAAAGGCATATGTAAAAAAGAATTTTTATTATGAGAGGGAAATAGTACAATTGAGAGATTATGCATCAAATTAAGAAGATTTAAAGGTAAAGGCTCTTCATATTCAAAAGCCTATATAGATTTTGGATGCTGAATAAGAACACGTATCTTATATTCTAAGTACTTATAATTTATACAAAAATATACCGTTGATGACATTTACTGAACCTTCTAGATAGGATGGTTATAACTGTATGTTCACATTTGAAGAAACCCATTATAATTTCAGGCATTATCAAGAGAATCTTTAAATTTTTGTATGCCAGTTTAATAAACACAGTAAATATCAGCAAGTGTGCTACTGAAGAGAACTTTCCAAATGAGAGTTAAGACATAGTATGGAGCCACAACTACAATGGGATTGTAGTCAGTTTAAAAATGAGATACAGAAAGTACTTTTTGATACTAAATATTTATTAGTAAAAAACCCTATCTTCACTGTCCCTTTAGAATCTGCATTTGGGTTTTTAAAAGTTCTCATAATAGCTGCATCCTCAAACAGTCCTATTTAAACTGAAAATAAGGTATTTTCTTCATTCACAGCAAGACCATAAGACACAGAGGTGTTGGATGAAAGCAGAAATCCTCAATGCAGCAGTCCACAGAGCACCTCTCTCAGAACCAAAGACTATCGTTGAATAGCTCCTCGCTTATTTTTTTTCTTGCTTATTATTTATGATCATTATTGGGGGAAATTGCTTCAACTAACAAGCATAGCTTTTTTTCTTTCCCTCCTCAATGTGACAAATCGAGGACTTAATTTAGTGACCTAGGAACATCAGAAAAGCACCTGGAGCCTTCAACAAGTTGCTGAAGCACAAGTTTATTTTTTGTCAATAAATATTTTTGTACTAACCTTGAGTGACATGTTTACAATAAAAAACTCAAGAACGTTGACTAAAGTTTGTCCTACTGTCATAACAGGGCGGGGGGGGGGGGGGGGGGAGGGAAGGCCTCGTCTCTCCTGGTAGCTTGTGGAAGTGGGGTTCTTGGGGTACTACTGGAGTAAGAATTATCGGAGGCCCCCACAGAAGGACGAGATACGATAGAAAGCTTTATTTCCGTGGAATTACACCCTTGGGCTTCCTAAGTCCCCTTTCCCCTAGTCCAGTCATAAAAGTGTAGCTAAGACTTCAGTAGAGCTAAAATCAGAGCCAGTGTCAATGTCCTTTCTATGATGGAGCCAGGTGCAGCCCAGCAACTGCCTAGATTAGCTTATTTCCCCACTGTCCATTGTATACGGGGTCCCCATGGCCCTGGGCCATAGAGGCGAATGCAGGAGAGCCAAGAGAATGTGCCAAGAGCAAGAAGAGAGAGAACTCCTGTTTAGGCCATTATGTATTCCCAAATTTTCACGCACTTGCAGTGGCCACACCCATTCTGGTTAATTTCTGTTCCCAGGTGTAATGAACAGATAAGCACCTTCCCTGTGTCACCCCAACTTTACTGGACATGTGGCTATCTTCTCTTTGTCCAGTCCCTTCCCCCAATGTTGTGCAGGAAATAAGCTGGTGGTTCCCTGGGGAGTGAAAGCTGCACAAATGACATGCCTACAATGTCTTGACTTCCCTTGGCTTCTTTCCTATCTTATATAATAAAAGGGTAATATGCAAATTGACTCTAATGGCAGATCAACCAGGAACGATCGGTCGCTATGACATGCACTGATCACCAGGGGGTAGATGCTCAATGCAGGAGCTGCCCTCTGGTGGTCAGTGCACTTCCACAGGGCTCATGGCTGGCCAGCACAGCAGCAGTGGCAGGAGCCTTTCCCATCTCCACAGCAGCGCTAAGGATGTCCGACTAACACCTCAGGCCCGCCCCTTAGTCAGACATCCCCTGAGGGCTCCTGGGCTGCCAGAGGGCTGTCTGACTGCCAGCTTAGGCCTGTTCCCCCAGGGAGCTGGCCTAAGCCATCAGTTGGACATCCCCCAAGGGATCCCGGACTGTGAGAGGACGCAGGCCAGGCTGAGGGGCCCCCTCCCCCCCAGTGCACGAATTTTCATGCATCGGGTCTCTAGTCATTAATAACTAGCTAATTACAATGGTATCACTACAGGGTTAATGAACTGCTTATTAGTAAGCCTTACTTACTGCAATTAGAACATGTGGAACTGTGCAAGTACAGATGAATTTAAATTTATAACCTATGTGAAAGAAGTAAATCTGATTTAGATACAAAACAAATTTATCCAAGAGGTAGGAAGGAGGTAAGGCAGGTTTCTAAAATTTCTCATTTTTGGACTCTGTTCATTTCTTTGTAGAAATTCTTAATTCCAGCGATAACTGGCCTAGTGACTATGTTAAAAAGTGTAAATACTAGAAAGGTAAAACTATCAGCATCTTCATATTATATACTAGAGGCCCAATGCACGAAATTCATGCAAGGGGCTTGGCCCTCGCAGCCGCGGCTTCGTCTGGAAGGTCATTCGGCTATCTGGTCTAATTAGCATATTATGCTTTTATTATTGTAGATTATTGTTTTCATTAGTGGATAAATGTGGATGCCCAGAATATTCTCCATCCCTAGAGTAAAGACATCCTTTCCAAGTCAATTTGGCTAGGGAGAGGAATAGGAACATGGTAGAACCAGGATCAACAGTGGGAACTGGGTGACAATGGCGTTCCTGTTAGGGCTTTAGACCTAGGACAGTGGTTGGCAAACTGCGGCTCACGAGCCACATGCGGCTCTTTGGCCCCATGAGTGTGGCTCTTCCACAAAATACCACGGCCTGGGTGAGTCTATTTTAAAGAAGTGGCATTAGAAGAAGTTTAAGTTTAAAAAATTTGGCTCTCAAATTTCAATCGTCGTACTGTTGACATTTGGCTCTGTTGACTAATGAGTTTGCCGACTACTGACCCAGGAAGTAGTAGTTGGGCAGATATGTAACTAACTTGTAAAAAATTTGTATTCATAGTGTAAGTAGACTGGCTATATCAGGGAATATTCTTTACCTTTGGAGAATGCATACTCATAATTACAAATCACCTTTTAAAAATTATCTGATTCATGAGTAATAATTCATATGCAGCCCTAGGAAATAAAGACCTAGTAACTTTGTGTCATTTTACCTTAATTTTTTTTTTTTTTTGCACCTTTTATCACGACATTCCAAAAAATATTTCTTGAGGAAATTAAAAACGGCGGCAGAGTAAGTGGATGCTGCATGGACATGCTCCCAGGAACAAAAAATATTCTGAGTACTTAGCTCCTCCTGTCCCCCAGCACACTAACCATTAAAGTCATTAGCCACGCCCTAACCAGTTTGGCTCAGTGGATGGAGCATCGGTCTGCGGACTGAAGGGTCCCAGGTTCGATTCCGGTCAAGGGCATGTACCTTGGTTGCGGGCATATCCCAGTAAGAGGTGTGCAGGAGGCAGCTGATTGATGTTTCTTTCTCATCAATGTTTCTAACTCTCTATCTCTCTCCCTTCCTCTCTGTAAAAATCAATAAAATATTTAAAAAATAAAGTCATTAGCCACTAGGTCCATTGCTAAAGATACTGCATTTGGAAGTTGAGTCCTTAACCACATAGGTTTTAAATTGATATCAACTTAAGACTATTGCTATTCTTAAGAGTTCTAAATTCTAGGGGTAGGAGCTTCCCTGGCTATGTTTTTGTGTGAGTTTTTTTAATAGCACAAGTGAAGAAACAGTGAACAAAGTAGTGACTATAACTTGGATTCAAACACCACCTCTGTCACTTAACTACTTGAACTGGGCCATGAAACCTCAGTCTTCTAATCTGTTAAAGAGATAATAGTCCTACCTAACAGGGCTTCTTAAGTAAAATATTCCAAGTAAGCTACTTAGCATAAGAACTGGCACGAGTAGCATTTTAGATAACCAAGGCAAAGGCTTTGAAAGGGTGAAAAGGTTTCTGGACATCTTGAACTACTCAATAGGGACTAATGCCTGAATTAGGCCTTCCTCATAAATGAGACATAAGAGAACAAACTTGGAAAGATGGACATAAGGTCAGTTATAGCCTCCTAGCTTTACCAAGAAGCCTCCCTTTTCCTCTACTGCAGGTAAACTATGGTCCATTGGCCAAGAATTTTAAAGTAGTTTGGGGAGGGAGAAATCAAATGGATATTTTATGACACATGAAAATTTTGAAATTTAAATTTGTGTCTATAAGGTTTTGTTGGAACATAGCCATGCTCATTTGTTTACATAGTCAATGGCTGCTTTTACATTGTAAGAGCGGAAGAGTTGAGTACTAAGGTTGTAACAGACTGCACGCTAGCAGATCCTTAAATGTCTGGCCCTTACAAAAAAAGCTGTTGACTTCTGCTCTTGTCTTTGTCCATTACTTGGACCCAAGACAACTCAAAGCTATCTTCCTTCAACTGAAACAATTTCTGCCTCAGTGAATGGATGTTTTCCTCAGTAACAGGACACTGGAACAAATCATTTAACAATTTCTGAGCGCCTAAAAGTACACACTGTAATTATTCCCATTTAGTATACCTCTGACATATATGCCAGTCCTCTCATTGTGCCACAAGTTCCTTCAAGGCACAGGCAGTTTACTTAACTGGTGATAAGCCTGGTACATTGTAGGTACTTTAGAGATTGAATAAGCCAAATAAAATGTTTTAAGGTAACTATCTCAAAATATTTTTGAAAACACCAATTTATCATTACTAATTTTTGTGGTTAACAAGGGAAGTAGTCACTCTGACGCATCAAATTGTAAAACTTCAATTTGTTCCCTTTAATATTTATTTACACAATCCCCCCTTTCCAATATAGTCTGATACATAGACAGTTTAAAAGCCATTCATTACCTACTTTTTATTTTATAAGTAACATGATGTGCCATTTAAAATACTCTTCAGTCTTTCTTTGGATCCCAATCCCTTATTTGGGGGAGATATTTGAGGTGAAGGTCAAGGATGATCACTCTTATTACCTAGTATGAAGTAACTATTTTTCCAGTCTTGCCTTCCTACAATATCCAACTCCCAAACACGTACAGCTGTTGAAACATCATTTAGTACTGCAGGAGGCTTTCTAACAGAGAGCACATAATGTAAGTTAGGTAAATTAAAGACAGCACAGATTACTGAATTCCCAACAGATCTTAATTGTCTTGAAATCCAAACACTGCCATGCTAAACAATACAGCTTTCAAGATTTAGATAGATTGTTCTTTACTTCTAAAAACGTTCTATTTTTCTCCATAGGGAAATGGTAGTTTTTTCTATCAATATTAAATAGTCAAATCACTTTTGCAAAGGTAATCTGCTCTTCAATGAGAGGATGAATGCTCCCTTTAAATGATCTTTACAGATCCCTGAATTTGTTATCCTCACTGTTTAAGTGATGGATATTCAACTGAATTTTCCTGCATAAATAGCTTTGTTCAGTCCAGAAGTAAAATAGTATGATGGGACAGACACAAACAACAGTTCAATAAAAATGTAAATTTTTAAAATTATTAAAATGTACTTAAAAATAATAAATTGTTTCACACACTTCTTAGGATTAGAAATGTCAAGTTTTTTTTGTTTGTTGTTGTTTTTAATTTTCTTAAAAGGAAACCAACCCTTGAAATTTTTTTGCTGGCTATAGCTATTTTTCAAGCTTCTTCTTCTTTTTCTCTGGTTCACTGATGTCCATGTTTGAAGTATCAATAGGAATACTTATTCCTGGTATCTAAAGTAATACAAATGGGGAAAATTAGGTTGAGTAAAAGTATAAAATAAGGAATAAATCTCATTCTCATTTCCTCTTTCCCCACTGATACTTTCAATTTCAAAAGGATATAGGGATAGAGGGGGGAATAGGTTTTCCATACAAAGTATATATTTCACACACAAGGTAACAGTAGTTAAAAAATGTTAGACATGTTATCAACGCATGAAAAATAAGTCATTTGGGAAGCGTGTGTTTAACACATCCAATTATCCTAGCTGAGCCACCATGACTGTCAGCATCAGAGCAGGTGTGCTGGGGCAAAACAAAAGTTAAGAACCAATGTCTTATCTTCAAAAATGCAACTTCAAAACTGATAAAACGGAAAATTGGCTAGGCGAGAGATCTCAAAGAGCTCTGCTTTTGGTACCAACAACCTCAGAGGAATCCTAAGTAACTAGGACCCTATGGCCTAGGGAGATCAGTGAGAAAACAGGAATTGCTATGCAAATATTTCTCCTCCACACTTAAAGAATTCCCTCTATCACTAAACAGAAATAACTTATGACTATATCCGTCTTTCACAAAATATACTGAGTGGCCAGATTATTATGCATTCAGAGATCATAATAATCTGGCCACTCAGTGTATATCCTATATAATAAAAGGCTAATATGCAAATTGTCCCCTCGACCAGGAGTTTGAACAGCAGGCAGGCCAGCCAACTGCCCATGTCCCCTTCCCCTGGCCAGGCTGGCTGGACCCCACCCATACACCGGGCCTCTAATATATATATACATTATATGCACACACACACACTGAGTGGCCAGATTATTATGCATTCAGAGATCATAATAATCTGGCCACTCAGTGTATATTCCATTACAACATAGGCAGTATAAGTTCGCTTACCTGTGGTTCTACCAGGGACATTCGAATCTTCTGATGCTGAAGATTTGACGAGTCTAACATGATTTTCACTTTAACTTTATCAAATATATGGAACACAGTATTTTCTATTTTAAGTGAAGGTATCTAAACAAGAGACATTTTACAATGTTTAATTACTTTCATACACTTTAGGATTTGTTCCAATTCTTTATAGTTTATCTTTCATATTAATTAAAAATTTTACTTCAATATTTAATAAGATGTTCAATATAACAAAACACTAATCTAGTAACCTCACATAAATGTAAGTTACCATACTTCCTCTTTTCAATAAGACGGTACCAATATAAATAAAGAATAAAAAAAAATGGTCCCAATATATATTCATTACTCTCAGGAGTCTCACCAACAAATTGAGAACAATACACAAAGGTACAGAAGGCAGAGATTATTGTTTTGTAATTCTACTAAGGTTAGGGAAGTAGGGAGTGTGTCAGATAAGCGACATTGGAAACAAGTTAAAACATTCCCTTCGCCAAGCTCTAAGCAGTCATTTATTTATTCCTTCACTTTAATCTGTCTCTGCACCTAAGAAAAAGTGTAATTCAAGTTTTCCTTAGAGAGGGAAACTACATGGTATAAAAGAAACCATGGCCAACATGTGTATGCTGGACAATATACTGAGAAACTGAGTATAAGTGTTTGGCACAATTAAATTCTGCAGGGTACAAAAAATAATTTTACCCTTTATAGGTACCATTTGTAACCTATCAAAAAAAAAATAAAAACATTAGAAATACTATACCTCATCATCATAAATAAGCCGTGGCTTGGGTTTGTCCTTTTCTTCAAAAAAGACTGTGCCTTCTAATCCATATTTTGGAATTAACACCACAATAGCATTTTTTTTCACAAAAAGAATATAGGCCTCTTCACTTACTATTCCTTTGCTTTTGAAAAATAGCTGTAAAATAACATACAACCTTATTAAGAATTGTCTTAAATATTTTAAATGAACAAAACAATTCTGAAAATAAATTAAAAATGAACAAAACTTCATCTCTCCTAATATTATCAAGAGAAGGCAATACCTGGGTATGAAAAGCCACTGATGCACGTTGGGCATATTGAGCCATTTTGTGCCGAAAATTGAGATTTTTACATAAATCTGCAAGCTTATGTTTGTCTGTCAACTCTGGATAAGTACTGTCAGCCCCGATAGCCACAGCCAACAGCCGATGAACAATGATGTCTGCATATCTAGATATATAAAGGAGAAACAAGAATATGCGACATTAGCATTAAAATGTCTTGTCAAAATTAACTATTTTCTATTTCCTTTCATTTCAAAGGGAAAAAGTACCTTCTGATGGGTGAAGTAAAATGTGTGTATATTGGAGATGCTAAGCCGTAGTGATGAAAATCATTATCCATTCCAGAGCAGAAGTACACAGCTTGCATCATGCAGCGAGTGGCTAATATTCTTAACAGAGTGTTAAGATATGGGAAAGTAGCAGAATCAGCCCGATCCAAAGAGTCAGCCAAAGACTTGGCAGTATCAGTTTTAACTTCCAAATTCTGTGAAAAAGAGGAGGGAAAGAGCACTATATTTTAAAATCAGTACCATCATGTATCCAAAATATAACAAATCAAATTGAACAGATAAGTGTTTGTTTCTGATCAGATACGTGTTTATACCTTTTATCCTTCACCTAGGAAACTAAAAATAAATTTATAAAAAGTGTAATATGCTAATTAGACCGGATGTCCTCCCGGACATCCTTCCAGATGAAGCTGGGGCTGGGAGGGAAGCCCGGGTACTGGGTGCCTGCTGGCGGCCAGAGGGAAGCCCAGGTCCCAGGTGCCTGCCAGCAGCCGGAGGGAAGTCCAGGTCCTGGGTGCGCCGGGTCCCGGGTACCGGAGGGAAGCCGGTGGTGGCAGCCAGGGGAAGGAAGACCTACTCATACAAATTTCATGTATCAGGCCTCTAGTAAATTTATAAAAAGCAATAATTGTTCTGTGCAACATCAAAGCTTAACATTTTCTAAATGCATTTAAATATACTGAAGTATCAACATTCTCAAGAAAGGATGGTGGGAGCAGTAGTGCTGTTTCTCAAAGACCAATTTGTGCCTTCCTAATTTTTGCTGGGTAGAAAAAAAAAATAAAAACAGATCTGTATGTCTGTATTTTCTTTGCAGACATTTTCCTTCCATTCAAAGTAGAATTAAAGGCCAGAGACAAACTAATAAAAACTCAGAAACCAATGCCATCCTGTTAGAATAATTCAAAACAACTCCTTCCAGTTCTTTTCTGGACAGGAAAGATGAGACCTGAACAAGTGATAGAAAATCAATGTAAGTCATAGTCACCCCAAGGGTTAGGGTATATATGTTTAAATGAAAATCTACTAACTAGAGGCAGTGGGGGTATATGTGCCTGAGGAAATGCTGCCCTTTCTATATTTTTCCTTTTTCCATGTATGCAATAAGTGGACTTCCTTCTTAGGGACATGATATAAAGGGGGTTTAACTGAGTTAAAGAGAAAGAAATTATTTGTAAGTCTCTGAAGTTAGGCAGTTCAGAGGAGGCATGAAGTAACACAGGCATGAAGAACATGTATAACGTCACAGAGATATGGAAGAGCATGTTATGTTTAGGGTACTGCAAATAACTTAAGTCTATATAAATGAATCAATTTAATATGTTGTACATATTAAATGTACACAATGTGTTTTGTGAAGTATATTTCAGTAATTAAAAACTAAGAACTACTGGCATATTTTTGCATCAAGAAACAAGAACATTTTTATGGAGATGTAAGTAGATTGTTCAGTATAATGGATAGATCACAACACAAGTATAGATAACTTTTCAAACTACAGGACTTTACCTTGGATTTAGCTGCCTTAACAAGAATTTCATAATTTGATGGAGGAGGAGCAGGATGTTTTCGAAGCAGAGCATGTTCAGAAAACTCTTCATGAATTTTTTTTGCAACAGAGATATTGGCAAGTAACATAAATTCTTCCACCATGGAATTTGTTTCTCTACCGATGAAAAAAATCATTAAATAAAGAAAGAGAATCTGAGACTTCTATATATCATATTTATTTACAGGATATCTTTCCTACCTACAAGATAATAAAAAAATTTCGTATATAAACATTCACACGTGTGTGCACATGTATATTTTTATAATTTAGGGCTCTTTCATTTCTCTCCTATTATGCTAACCATCTTTTACTATGCATCTACTGTGTGAGAAAATCTCGTGCTAGAGAAGACTTTACAAATTGCATTAAAAAACAAGTTTTGCTAACTCTAAGTAATATATAAAATCTAAATCTTAACATTTTACCTCCTTTTACTGAGACCAAATTAAAGTAGATTTTTATTTAACTATAAATTCATAAAAATAAAGTTTACTAAGAAAAATTCAGTTTAAATCATGCAAATTTTCGTTTAAAAATTTAAACTTCCACTGATAAATCAGCAAAATGAAGAAATCATATTTACAATAGCTACTCTGGATGCTTATTATGTGTCAGGTATTGTGCTATAAGTGCTATATGTATTGTGTCATGTGTGTGTGTGTGTGTGTGTGTGTGTGTGTGTGTGTGTATATACAAGGTTTGCTAACTCTAAGTAATATATAAAATCTAAATCTTAAACATTTTACTTCCTTTTAATGAGACCAAATTAAAGTAGATTATTCTTCTGCAGATAAGACTTGAGTATTTTTCTCTGCTCAAGGTCAAAGTTATTATAGTAACAAGATCCACCCTAGGTTGTTTGGCTCAGTGGATAGAGTGTCGGCCTGTGGACTAAAGGGTACCGGGTTTGATTCTGGTCAAGGGCACATGCTGGGGTAGTGGGCTCAATCCCCAGTAGGAGGTGTGCAGAAGGCAGCCAATGAATGATTTTTATCATTGATGTTTTTATCTCTCTCTCCCCTCTCCCTTCCTCTCGGAAATCAATAAAAATATATTTAAAAAAAATAGTAACAGGATCTAAGTCCACATAAGTTACATCAAAACTCTTACTGGTAAGCAATCTGATATTGCCTTTTAATATAAATAGTCTATGTCCACTTAAAACTTAGTTTAATAAATTATCTGCCTTCTGTTTACATAGTTTATTTCTCCCAAGTCACTCAATATGCATTATTAATCTTTCATTCCTGTTTCCATTTAAATAACATAATTTCTTGACAAGATTGCTAAAGTTTATTAATTTTAAAAATATTACTAACATCTCCTATACCTTTAAAACTTAGGGGGACAATCTCTTAGTAATCTTTTCTTTTAATTGGTAGGAAGAAATGGATAATGTTTTCTTTTGGCATTAGATTCAATTTTTTCCTTCAAAAGAGCTCCTAGTGTTGGACTCACTGTTCATACTAACATTAAAACTTATTTGCACAGAAGTTCCCCCCCACTAAGGTATTTTTTAATTTTAGTTCTAATGCTATGAGGCAAATACTGATTCTAACTAACAAAGAAGTATATTCCCATTTCAATTCTCAGTCATCTACTAAGAAAAGTATAAATGCAAAATTAATTTCAGAATTACCTTATATAAGAGGCATGAAAAAGAGGCTTAATTCTGATTTAAACAACAATTTCCTTGTTTCCTAAATCTTAACTAAACCAATCCTATATAATAAAAGGGTAATACGCAAATCGACCAAACAGCTGAATGACCAGTCGCTATGATATGCACTGACCACCAGGGGGCAGACGCTCAACACAGGAGCTGCCCCCTGGTGGTCAGTGCGCTCCCACAGGGGGAGTGCCGCTCAGCCAGAAGATGGGCTGATGGCTGGCACTAAGGATGTCAGACTGTCAGTTGGACATCCCTCGAGGGCTCCTGGACTGCGAAAGGGCACAGGCTGGGCTGAGGGCCAGCCCCCCCATGCACAAATGTCATGCACCGGGCCTCTAGTAAAACAATAACAACAGTAGCTGAGTATAATATCTGAGAACCCTTGACAATACCTTCTGAGTTATGTAGCATTATTAGTCGGAGGCACTGAGAGGTCAAATAACTTGTCCAGCGTTGTATGGGCAGAAGTGCATCCAAACCACGGCAGTCTGGCTTCTAAGCCTTGTGACCACTATTCCATCCAACCACAGTACATTCTATACTAAGTACTTAGGAAATTAATCAGAGCAATCCTCTTTTACTTACCATAACTATTACTAGTCAAATTCTAATTTGGGTATAAATTATGTTTTATTTACTAACAAACCAGACATTACATCTAAAATCAAAATCTTATCTAGTGGCCCTCAAAAAAAATTGCATACCTAAGTTCCTTGGTCTGCAGATCTATAGGATCATGAGTTTCACTGTCCATGTGAAATCGAACTTCTGGAGAAGACAAAGTTAAAGCCCTAAATAAAAATTAAAGAGGTGAATTACTCAAGTGAACCAATAACATACATAGTTCTGGAAGTGATTCTTTTAAAACAGAAAATGATTATAACAAGCATGCAAGTTATTCTTCTGATGGCTTTGGACCACCTGTTAAGTTTTACAGATCTACAATGCACTTAATAAGAAAGCATAATAGCAACACAATAAAATAAGAGTCCCTGTGCTTTTGAGGCTTTCCATATCTTCTTGTCCCCAAACTATGAGATTTTAGTTACACGGGTTTGTAATCACTTTACAAATAAAGAAAGTTATTGGCAGCATATTATTTACCATGGAAAACCATATATTTGGGTGAGGGATGATAAAAGAGAGGCAAAAAGGAAGCTGCTATGGGTAGATCACTGACATTAGAATATCCACAGTTCCAAAGTATCGTCCCCCATAAACTCAACCAACGGAAAAGAGACTGATAAACTACAACTACTAATATGTTACAAACACTGATGGCTATTAATATTAGAGTGCTATGTGTCAGGTAACATATTATTCTAAGTGCTCTATGTGCTTGGTTCATTTAATGACTTGGCAATTTCTCCTCTGAAGAGTAAATTCCCACAAGCTAGATAAGTCTAATGTTTCTTTGCCCCTTGAAATTACTTTCATCAGGTCAGCTACAAATCAACCTAAAACTGAGAATTTTAATGAGGCTGAGTACAATCATGGAAAAGGGAAAAAATAGTAAGAGATGAGATCCAAATTCTTTTTCTTCCTTAACTCCACCTTTATTAGAGGAGCTATAAAAGGAATACTAGCAATAAAATCTCAATAAATATTCCTTTCTTTCCCTGCAGTATTTACAAGATTCTTCATCAGATTTATTATGTGTTTATTAATATATCTTTACTTAAAAAAGCAAAGTATACCAATCATATTTTGATCACTTTTTTCTTCATAGACCACTTTCTAGGACCTAACATTTATTCTTTAAGACAAAATTTAAGGTAAGACAGAACTTCTCCTTTAAGGCAAAGGATGTGATTTTTTTTGGTAATGATTGTTTTATCAATTCTGCCTAAGACTGAGAAGATTCAATGACAGCTTCTACCAGTAAATGACCTTCTATTTAAAAAATTAAAGACCATTTATAAGTTAAAAAATAGCTTTTCTACCCTAATTTTAAGAAGCTATGTTACAAATTTCAAGTTTACAACTTACTTTAAAACCATGAAAATAGCCCTAGCTGGTCTGGCTCAGTGGATAGAGCGTCAGCCTGCCGACTGAAGGGTCCCGGGTTCGATTCAGGTGAAGGGCACATGCCCAGGTTGTGGGCTTGTTCCCTAGTAGGGGGCCTGCAGGAGTCAGCGAGTCAATGATTCTCTCTCATCACTGATGTTTCTATCTCTCCCTTCCTCTCTGAAATCAATATATATATATATATATATATATATATATATACACACACACACACACACACACACACACACACACACATACATACACATATATATTAAAAAAAAAGCCAAAAATAAATATCCCATGAAAATAGCCCTGGCTGGTTTAGCTCAGTGGATAGAGCAATGGCCTGGGGACTGAAGGGTCCCAGGTTTAACTCTGGTTAAGGGCACGTGCCCTGGTTGTGCCTCAATCCCCAGTAGGGCGTGTGCAGCAAGCAACCAATCAATGATTCTCTCTCATCATTGAGGTTTCTATCTCTTTCTCCCTCTCCCTCTCCCTCTCTGATATAAATAAAAATATATTAAAAAAAAAAAAGGTAGGTAGAAGTAGGATGTCTCTACATCGAGCATGTCAAACTCAAAGGCTAACAGGGGTCAAATAAATGAGGCATGCGGCTGCGGGCCGCCAGTTTGATATGCTTGCTCTACAAAATAGACCTTATTCATCCTATTAAATGAATCATCATTATCCATGATAAAAAACTTTAAAGAGTTCGCAGGTTATCTTAAGATAAATGAATTAAGAACTATCTTAATAGATATTTTTGAAATGTACCCTTTTTCAATTCTTCTTCTTTTCAAAATTTTAGCTAGTTTATTTAGTCCACGGAGACTAATGGTAATGTCATCATTCATGGCTGCTGAATCAATTCTCATCTGAGCTTCAGCATATGTAAGGGAAGCCTAAAGAAGAAACCATATGTTAATATAACCCTTTCAAATTATAAAAACTAGTTTACTACATTCTTATATTTCCACTACATAAAATCCATGATTTTGAAAAAACTAAATATCATTAACAAAAGAGGCATTCCTAAGTGTAATATTTATATTCCACATCTATGATTTCTGGTTCATTAATTTATCTGATGCATTATGCTACATAAGCAAACTTAGGTTAAAGTAATATGGTAGTACTGTTAGTATATAAGTTGCTTAATTCACCTTACTTTCATATAAATAATGTATAAATACTCAGGTAATGCGAAAATAAGAAGTAAGGTTTGATTTGATAACTATAGAGTGAAATACTTTCTACAAGATATTAATCCCCTGCACAATGGCGAACAATTAAAGAAAACTTTAGTAATCTACATCAGGTTTTGCAAGAAATCTACAAAATACCAAAAATTAAGTATCTAAAAATGAGACAAATCATAGTAGAAAAAGATTTAATTTCCAATATCAACCCAATATACAAAGAGCTACTTCTGTTTCTATTTCACTCCTCATGGAAAACTACTATTTTTCAGCTGATTTTTTTTTTTAAAGATAACTTCATGTCCCGTCAGATGGTTGGAGCGTTATCCCGTGCAACCCCCCACCCCCAAAAAGTTGTGGATTCTATTCCCAGTCAGGGCACATACCTGAGTTACGGGCATTAACAGTAGGCAGCCACGGAAGTTTCTCTCTCATATGGATGTGTTTCTCTCTCTCTCCCCCTTCTTCTCTCTCTAAAAATCAATAAACATATTGTAATTTCACAAGTAAAAATCAGGAACAGCATAAGAGTGTTAGATGATACAATCCAGGTCAGATTGTGAGGATAGCCAACTCCTCAACTAGGAACTAAGAGTTCCCCTTCTAAAACTGTTTTCTGTTACATGTTCACTAATTTTTTTTTCATGTAATTTTGGCAAAGTCTGGGAGAAAAGTAAGTTCATTGCTATCCTATATAATAAAAGCCTATTGTGCAAATTATCCCCTCAACTGGGAGTTTGCTCACTATGATGTGCGCTAACCACCAGGGGGCGGCACAGAATATGGTGGGCACAGGTGACGCGGTGCTGGCAGCGGGCGGCAGTGAAGGCACTGCCGGCCCCAATGTGCCCTGAGGAGAGCGGATCGCGGCGGGATGGTGGAGCAGGTGAGCGGGTGGTGCCAGGCCAAGGCGGGTGCGACCAGTGGCAGTGACCGGGACGGGGCTGCCGCCCAGCTCCCAGGTGCTGAGGGAGTTGGGTGGGGGCCTGGTGACTCAGGCGGAGGGGGGCGCAAGGGGGCCTGGAGTCCCAGGTGCTGCCCAGGGCCCAGAGGTCAGCTGGGACCTGCCCTTCCACGCCAGAAGCTCGCGCTTCGATAGCCAGCCAGGCCTACAGACCGCACCCGTGCATGAATTTCATGCACTGGGCCTCTAGTTATAATAATAAAAGCATAATACACTAATTAGACCGGATGTCCTTCCAGGCGACCTGCCAGACGAAGCCGGTGCTGCGAGGGAAGCCCGGGTCCCGGCTGCCTGCTGGCGGCCGCAGGGAAGCCCGGGTCCCGGGTGCCAGAGGGAAGCTGTTGCCAGCAGCTGAGGGAAGGCAGGCCTACTCTTGCACAATTTTTGTGCATCGGGCCTCTAGTTTAAATATAAAATCTAAAAGGTTTAAATCATTCACATAGCACTGTTAGTCTAACACAGCTTTCTTTCCAACGGCTTGTTCATCACAACTGAAAGAATGATGTTAAAGGCAAAGAAAAAGCAGGTAAATTTTAGAAATGGATCAATGGAAGGAAAGGGGATTGGCAAACCTTAGGGGCAGACTCAAGGGAAAATAAAAATAAAGGGAATTGGGGAGAAGTCCAAAAAAAGGAAAAAGATGAGGAAGACAATCTGGCTTCATTCTGTCTGAACACAAATCTCAGGCTAGGTCTGCTGCAATCCAACACAGATTTATAAGATAATTTCTATGAATAAATATGAAGAAGAAGAAGATAGTATACAGGCCAACTTTGAAAATGCTAACCAGTCATGAGTTGGGACTGCTTCAGATAATTAATGGGATTCCTAAGTCAGGGCAAAAATCATCTATTTGGTCTTTTTAATACATTGTGGACGGATCACGAGAATTCTCGCTTCATTATTACACAGTGTTTTACAGAGTATCATACTTTACAAAGATATCATCTTGTAAGAACATGTAATAAATAACTTCAAAATGCTATGGGCATTTAACCCTTTGCACTCGCTTGCTTTTTTCTCAAGCTGCTACCGATGCTAACCATGTCGAGTCACACTCGACATCTGAGTGCAAAAGGTTAATTTTAAAGTATGATTTTTAACATTTATGTAAAACGTTTTTTGTACTCGTTCAATAAAAACTTATCTGGCCACTGGGTAAAGCTAGCAATAAAACACTGGTCCGTAATATGTTAAGTATACAGGCTTTATAAGTGTCTGAATACAGAAAAATCTTTATATATAAAAGGCTAACATGCCAAGTGTCCCCTCAGGAGTTCGACCAGGAGACCAGGAGTTCAATCATTCACTATGATGAGCGCTGACCACCAGGGGGTGGTGTGGAACGAAGGGAGGCCCCGGCCAACAGTCAGAAGGCCCCAATCGCCTCTGATTGCCAGTCAGGCCTAGGGACCCTACCTGTGCATGAATTTTGTGCACCGGGCCTCTAGTGGCTACATAAACTCATTTCTAAATAGCATCAAGAATTAAGCAGGTAACTTCAAAAATCTAGATTTTGTTGTAACACTGGAGAAAAAATTCCTAATAAGCCTAAACTTTTTCAAAACATTCTAGAACACTGTTAAAAGTATCAAAGATTTTAAACAATAAATATTAACCATGAAACTAACCTTTGAATTAATGGCACTTTTGGTAAACCTCGTTTTTAAGATTTCAGCATTGTGATTCATTTCCCAAATACATGAAAATGCCAGCCTATGGGGGAAAATAGACAATGATTGTTCATGGGAATCAGTTAAAGTAGTAACTACTATGTTCTTATGAAAAAACAAGCATAAATACCTGTCAACATTACATCTTAAGGAGCATAAGTTAGAACTAAGCAACTCTGGAACCATGTCAATCCTCTGGAACAGATAAAAGAGAGTTGCAGATTACATTTATTTATTTGAAGTTCTATTCTCAAGTAGCATTAATTTAACAAGAGGGGAAGAATATTCTGATCTCTATGAATAGAATTAAGAAAACATGAAATAAAAAGTCTATTTCTAGAAAAGTACTTAAAAAATTGTTATAAAATGAAAGCAACGAAAGAGAAGTGGACTTCTTATCAGTGGATCTAAGGATAAGTCCTCTACACTAAACACCTAGTTGTCCTCTGAGAGTATGAAATCTATAATCTGGATATGAAGTATATACTAGGTAACTGATACAAGACCTCCAAATTCTATGACTGGACCTTTCTCCAAGGCTTTCCACAAACTATATGGTGTTCTTAAAATACTAAAAAAGATGACACTAAAATTTTTATGTAAAAAAACTACATAGAACTTTGACAATCCTCTCTAATAAAATGGTAATATGCAAATTAACCATCACTCCGCTACATAACCCACGCCCACCAGCGAATCAGGGCGAGTATGCAAATTAACCCCAGCCAAGATGGCTACAGCCACAGAGAGCAAGGTTTCCCAGGTAACAGAGCAAGCCAAGCTTTCCGATAGCCCTTGCAGGCCTAAGCCTCCACTCAAGCTACAAAGTTTCAATTATAGAAGGTAAACAAATTCAAACAGAAATGGGGGCAGAACGAAGCTTGAGAGAGCAAGCCAGGGTTGCCGGCGGCAACAGGGGAAGCAAAGCTTTCCGCACACCCTGGCCGGGCTCACTCGCTTAAGGCTACAAAGTTTCAATTGTAGAAGGAAAATAAATTCCAGATACCAGGGCCTCCGCTTAGGTTGCCAGGGGGCGTGGCCAGCCTGCAAACCACCACAGGCCCCTCGCTCAGGCCACCCCACGCCCCAAAGGAACCCCACCCTGATCCGGGACACCCTTCAGGGCAAACCAGCTGGCCCCCATTCGTGCACCAGGCCTCTATCCTATCTAATAAAAGAGTAATATGCAGATTGACCATCACTCCAACACACAATATGTCTGCCCCCATGTGGTCAAAGATCGTGCCCCCATGTGGACACAAGATGGCCACTACAAGATGGCCAACAGGAGAGGGCAGTTGGGAGGCACCCGGCCTGCAAGGGAGGGCAGTTGTAAGGGACCAGGCCTGCAAGGGAGGGCAGTTGAGAGGGACCAGGCTTGCAAGGGAGGGCAGTTGGAGGTGATCAACCCTGCAGGAGAGGGCAGTTAGGGGTGACCAGGCCGGCAGAGGAGGGAAATAGGGGGCAAACAGGCTGGCAGGGGAGCAGTTAAGCATCAACCAGGCTGGCAGCGGAGTGGTTAGGGGGTGATCAGGCTGGCAGGCAGAAGTGGTTAGGGGCAATCAGGAAGGCAGGCAGGCAAGCAGTTGGGAGCCAGCAGTCCTGGATTGTGAGAGGGATGTCCGACTGCCCGTTTAGGCCCGATCCCGGTGGGATCGGGCCTAAACGGGCAGTCGGACATCCCTCCAGGAGTCCCAGATTGGAGAGGGTACAGGCTAGGCTGAGGGACAACCTCCCTCCATGCACGAATTTCGTGCACCGGGCTTCTAGTGAATTCATAACAGACTAAGCTTAATTTTCCCCTCTGCTATCACAATTTTTCTCTGTAACTTTATGAGACTATACATAAAGAAGAATAAACAGTAAACTGTGACAGTAAATTCATGACTTTATAAAAAACAAAATATACATTTTAATTAGTTACCCATAAATAGTATAAATTAAATACTACTGAACAATTATATCAGCTACACATACTTGTTATTTGGACCACTCAATAACAAAAAACATTGCAATATTTTCATTGATTTAAGGTTACCTTATTCTATATATTATTAGTCTTTTGCTAATTCATGTACTAATCCAAACTTCGACTATTCAAGAATTCACAAGTGCGCATGGTCTCTATGAACTAACTGGACAATTAGTATAATAGTTGTTCATCAAATTTCACTAAATACTGAGGCTGACTTTTCCTAAGCAAACACTTCAGATGTAACTGAATAAAATAAATAAATAAAATAATAACTGATTTTATTATTAAGAATGAAACATGCCTGGCTGGGGAGGCTCAGTGGTTGAGCATCGACCTATGAACCAGGAGGTTACAATTTGATTCCCGGTCAGGGCACATGCCTGGTTGCAGGCTTGATACCCAGTAGGGGATGTGCAGGAGGCAACTGATCAATTATTCTCTCTCATCACTGATGTTCCTATCTCTTTCCTTCTTCCTTCATCCCTGAAATCAATACCAAAAAAAAAAAAACCCAAAAACAGATGTTACCTTTTCACAAAGATACACAGTTGTTCCCCTTCTGGCTGATTCCTGATCCAAAGCATTTCCTGGCCTAATAAAATGGCTAACATCAGCAATATGAACACCAACCTTAAAAAGATAAAAATAAAAAGGTATCAACATGCCTAATTGGACAGAGTTTTAATAAATTTAGTTAAATTGAAAAAAGACTGTCACATTCACCATTTCAACTTTTGATACATGCCCATTAAGTCTCTGCAGCTACTAACAACTATACTTGGCACAAATAATTCACAAATAAATTCTACGATGGGTGAAAAGAAAACGAACTCAAAAACAAAACTATATTTAAATAAGAATGTAATTACAAAGTGAATACCTCCAAATTTCCATTTTCAAGCTCTCTACAATGCAGAGCATCATCTATATCAGTACATCCTGGTGGGTCCACACTACAAATACATAGATGTCTTAGGTCTTCTCGGTTTTTCATGTCCTACAAGATGCCACATGATTAAGAAATAAAAAACTGTTTTGGTAGTACAAATGCAGCACAGCTCTTATGAAATCAACATTATACAAGGGGACACCCTGTATTTAAAACAAACAAACAAACAAACCAATAACTTCATCTTATGACTTAAGGATTACCAGACATAATTTGCAACTTATGGTTTCCTTGCCTTTGAAAAATTTGACATAAGGTTGTGTGGGTCCTCTAGAAAAATTATCTTTTAGTAAAAAGTGATTTCTGTAATAACTAAGAGTCCTTTAACTAACTAAATGTGGGGGAGGAGGAAACCACAGTTTCTGCATATTTAAAAACACATACAGAATTCAAACAAAATTAAACCAGATATCCTATCTAATAATAGAGTAACATGTAAATTACCATCACTCCGCTACGCCCACGATTGGGCGGCGGGAGGCTGGGGGGAGGGACTCGGGGTGGCCTATCCCGCCATTGAGAGGCACGGATCCGCTGCCACTGAGGGGGGGCTACCCTGCTGTTGAGAGGCACAGGGGGCGGGACTCCCGCCCCCTGTGCCTCTCAACGGCCAGATCTGCGGCCGCTGAGGGGGCCTGCCGCGGACACCCAGCTGCGCCTCTCAATGGCAGGGTAGCCAGGTGTCCGCGGCAGCCCCCCTCAGCAGCCGCTGAGAGGTGCAGGGGGCGGGACTCCCGCCCCCTACGCCTCTCAACAGGAGGGTAGCCCCCCTCAGCGGCCAGGGACCATCAAAAGTGGGGGAGTTGGGTGCCTGTCTGCTCCGGCACCAGGCCTTTCAGAAGCCTCTGCCGAGCCGGAGGCTTCTGAAAGGCCTGGTGCACCACCGGACAGGCACCCAGCTCCACCACGAAAAGCGAAAGCGTGTAGGGGACCCTACACGTGCATGATTCAATCATGCACTGGGCCTCTAGTAGTCATTTATAAAGTCACTAAAAATTCTTATCAACTTACCTTTTCAGTAATGCTCCAGGGCATCTTTGGTAGAAAGCTAAGGACAGCCTGTGAAAAAGGCTGATGGGGAACATCATGCTCAAGTAACAAAACTTCTGTTTCAGTCTCTTTATCTCCAACTTCACCTAAATTTTTCACAAAGTGTCCCTAAAACCGAAAGTTATTATTAGAAAAGTATATTTTATCACTTTTTATTAGGTAATTTTTATTTTACTAGAGGCCTGGTGCACGAAATTCGTGTACGGGAGGGGAAGGTCCCTCAGCCCGGCCTGCACCCTCTCCAATCCGGGACCCCTCGAGCGATGTCCAATTGCCTCTCGCAATCCGGAACCGCTGGCTCCTAACTACTCACCTGCCTGCCTGCCTGATCACCCCTCATCCCTCTGCCTGCCTGCCTTATCGCCCCTAACCACCTCTGCCTGCCTGATTGCCCCTAACCACCTCTACCTGTCTGCCTGATCGCCCCTAACCGCCTCTGCCTCGCCCCACACCCAGGACCCAGGATTCCCTCCTCCGGCCAGTCGCAGGCACGCAGGACCCGGGCTTCCCTCCCTCTAGCCGGCCACAGGCACACAGAACCTGGGCCGGCTTCAACTGGGCCAGCCGCAGGGAACCATGGGCGGGCGGCTTTGCCCAGGCCATAGCCACAGTGCCCGGGACCGCAGGGTGGGTGTCTTGTCCCTCTCCCGGGCCCCAGCCGCAAGCACTGGCGTCCGGGACTGTGGGGCAGGTGGCTTGTCCCTCTTCCGGGCCACAGGCACAGGTGCTGGCGCCCCAGGACCACAGGGCGGGCGGCTTGTCCCTCTCCTGGGCACCAGGCACAGGAGCAGCTGCTGGCGCCCGGGTCCGCAGGGTGGGTGGCTTGTCCCTCTCATGGGCCGCAGCCTGGCTGGTCCCCATTCCTCTCTTGCGAGCCCATTTGTGCCTGGCTGGTACCCAATCCTCTCTCCCCAGTGTGAATGTCTGAATAGTTCCGGCACAAGGGTGCAAGGGCGTGACGACAATTTGCATATTAGCTGTTTTTTATATAGGATTATCACATTGAGCTCTTAAGCATTTATCATATAACCTTAGTATTTCTAAATGTACCCATAACCACTTCTTAGAAATGACTCCTTGATAAATTAAAGCTGATAAAGGGGATAACAATTCTCAAGTGTTTATGATGGAGACTTAGTGATGGCCTAGATTATTTACTATAATCATTTAAGTTTAAAATGTGCTTCAAATATAGTAGCTTTAAAATCTGTTTATTGGCATCTACTTAGGTCTTAAACACCATTTTTGTAGTCACTATCAAAAAGTATTTGTGCCGAAACCGGTTTGGCTCAGTGGATAGAGCATCGGCCTGTGGACTCAAGGGTCCCAGGTTCGATTCCGGTCAAGGGCATGTACCTTGGTTGTGGGCACATCCCCAGTAGGGGGTGTGCAAGAGGCAGCTGATCGATGTTTCTCTCTCATCGATGTTTCTAACTCTCTATCCCTCTCTCTTCCTCTCTGTAAAAAAATCAATAAAATATATATTTTTTTAAAAAGTATTTGTTTGAAAAATTGAGTAAAAGTAACCAAATGATTTACATTGGAATTTCAGAAGATTCATTTTTAAATTGGATGCACTACCTATCAAGTAATTTTGTGAAATATTCCTAAATTTCAGTATGAAGTTTACAAACAAGCATACAGTAGGTCCTCAGGTTATGTCAGAGATCCGTTCCTATGGTGCGACGTAAGGCAATTTTTGCTGTAATTCGGAACCCACCTACATAAGCACCTACGTCACCCACATGGAGCATATACACAGCAGTAATGAAGTGAATCAGTAAAAAAAAAATTTAAAAGAAAGATAACAATTCCTGACCTATACTTGTGGTAAATAAATAATTAAAAACATAAAGCACATATGTACATATGTTGAAATGATAGAACTTTTTTTTTATAAAAATTTATGAATTTTTTAATAAATCAATGGCAACATAACCACGAAATGATGTACGTTGAGTCCGATGTAACCCAAGGACTGCCTATATTCAAGTTTCACTAAGTGAAGCAATTTTATTCACAAATTTTAAATAAATTATTCTAAAATAAAATTACTAATTCAAACTTACATTTGGATATCTGGAATTTCTGGGCCATCCATCAATAGCAACGATAATTCTCCGTCCTTCCAAAGCAGACGCTTGTCTGGTTTCAATCCGAATTCGAGGAATTCTCTTCTCCGCAGGTGTAAAGAGATGTCTTCTTGACTAGAGAAAATTAGAAAAAAATATTTCACATACACACAGAAAATCACAGGATGAAGGCTCTAAATTCTATTAAATTGTATCATTTTTTATTACACAGCAATATACTCACCTCCTTAATATCAGACTTGGAAAGCATGCCACAATATGGTCTCCAATTCCTTTTTATTATTCCTACAACTCTACCTGTAGGCTTTAACATTTTTTCATTTACAGCAGTCTTAAGCTGGGATTTAAAAATAAAAATCTTGTTATTTTTCCTTTAAGTACAATGACACAATTTCCCTTCATAATTAGAATACAAATATGGATACTAATATTTTCAGGCCCTAAATTATGTCATAAAAGTAAAGAATCTTGATGTTTCAAAATTCTAGGCAAGGGCATGCCAAACCAAAGCATGGACATTTTCCATAATAATAAGGGACTACAAAGAGATAATTGAAAAAAATTAATATAACTGAATAAGTATGTCAGAATTCAACTCTTTCAATTTTAATATCAGGATTTACTAAACACATACAGAGGTCTGGGAATTAATAGACTAGGATTTTAGTAGTAGTATGCACTAATTAGCTGCGTGGCATTTATTAAATACTTTAAAAAAAAGAGATATGTCTTTAATGGTTCTTTTTTATCCAAAATAAAAATTCAAAGAATATTTCTTATTAGAAACAGCAGAAGAACCTTACGGTATTTCACTTCTAACACTCCTCTATGGCCTAGACTCTACAGGCACAATGTCATAGTAAGACTCCAGAATATAAATCATGGAAAAAGAACTACTAATGTATGAATAATTACATTATTCCTGAAATAGGGAAATAAATTGATCATATCAGGTAGACTTTGGCTCCTAAGAAACAACCAAAAGTATTCTCCTTCATAATAAATACGGTAATAGAGAAGGGCTAATTAAACAGACCCAAATATAAGGGCCCAGTAGAACATCTATTATACTAAGGGAATTTTAACATTACATAAAAGCATTTCAGAAAATTTTAATTTTATTTACTTAAAACTCACTAATTTCAGACAGATCATGTGATGCAGGTCAGACAAGATCAAGTTTCATACTCAAGTTAACAGTCTTTTTGCATTTAAACCTGTTTACTTGAGCCAAATAAGATATTCATTTAAAAGAAGACTACTGAAATAGAGGGGAAAAAAATCAACTCTGGGTAGAACTATACTTTTGTTCAATAAATCTGAAAGCAATGAGATTTGTGTAATATTCTCCAAAACTAACACATTGACTAATTATACAAAACTACAGACAAAAATTAAAACTTGCTTGGTTTCATACAATGCGTTCTGTTTCCTCTTCTTTCTCCACATCATCTTCATTTTGACCTTCATCATGTAAAACCACAGAAGACGGTGCTACCCACTGATTTTTGGGGAGTAGCTCCACAGCCACAATGTCTTCATGAACAGCTCGATTTAAATTTTTAAGCCCTTGTAAGATTATCTGTGTAAAACAGTAAATGGCATGTGTCCAGATATTTTAATGGCAATAATTGGAAGGTTACCTAAAAGTTTAGATATACTCTGAATGTCACCATGTATTTCTACTTGTCCTCCTTTATCGTGTCCCTTTACTACACCCTCTTAATTTCTCAATATCAAGTAGAAAAAAACATGGTCAGAAAACATGAGTTGTGTTCATGGCTCTGCCACAACTCTTACATTAGTATCAAGAGACCTTAGGGAAATTTCTTAACCTCTCTAAACCTCAGGGTCCCGACTGGTAAAACAAAGAGTACCTACTTTTATAGGCTGGGTTGAAGATTAAACGAAATGCAGCAGGCAAAGCAGTTAGCAGAGTACATGGCAAACAGTAAGTATCCCAAAATAATTGCTATTCACTTTAAAGTATGTAAAGTCCTCTGAAGCAATTACATGTTATGTAAATAGTATTTCTCATAACTGGTCTTAATATATAAAAAAGAGGCATCCTATTCATTAATATTTGATTGACGAAACAATAAAAGTAGGTTAATAGAAAGTTATTTTCTTCAATAAGTAGTTTTCTAAAAAAGTGATTAATTCTAGTATCTATACCTCCCACAAACTGCTTTCAAGCTGATAAACTGGGAGTACAAAGCAAATTTAAATTCTCATATAGAATTTTAAACACTTATAAAAGAAAATAATGAACAAAAAGTATTTTAGTATATAAGGAATATATTTACACACTTGCCTCTTTATTTTCTTCAGCATCTCCATGAACCCATACTGTAGCTTCTAAGTAATTTTCCCTGCTGGCTCTGAATGTTCCTTGAAGGTATGTACCAGATTTTATGCCTTGTTGTAACTTACTTAAGGGAAGATGCTCTGAAAATATTATTTTTCCACTTTCTATTTCGTTCTGTGAAATAAGCAAACCAAAAAATGCAGTTAGTATGTAAGTGTTCTGTACACTAAGTATAGAACTACTAAAGGCCCGGTGCATGAAATTTGTGCACATGGGAGTGTGTCCCTCAGCCCAGCCTGCACCCTCTCCAATCTGGGATCCCTCTCACAATCTAGGACTGCTAGCTCCCAACTGCTCGCCTGCCTGCCTTCCTGGTTGCCCCTAACTGCTTCTGCCTGCCAGCCTGATCACCCCCTAATCACACCCCTGCCAGCCTGATTGCCCCTAACTGCCCTCCCCTGCAGGCCTGGTCACCGCTAACTGCCCTCTCCTGCAGGCCTGGTTCCCCCACAACTGCCCTCCCCTGCAGGCCTGGTCCCCCACAACTGCTTTCTCCTGCAGGCCTGGGTCCCCCGCAACTTCCCTTCCTGCAGGCCCGGTCACCCCCAACTTCTCTCCGCTGCCGGCCTGGTCACCCCTAACTGCCCTCCCCTGCAGGCTTGATCGCCCCCAACTGACCTCCTTTGCAGGCCTGGTCCCTCCCAACTGCCCTCCCCTGCTGGCCATCTTGTGGCAGCCATCTTGTGTCCACATGGGGGCAGCCATCTTGTGTGTTGGAGTGATGGTCAATTTGCATATAACTCTTTTATTAGATAGGAGGATTTTCATTATCAAGTAATTTCTTTTAAATACCTTCACATCATGGTATATACAACTCCATGAATGAGAATATAATATAGCACAGTGAGAGAAAAAAATGCTTTCAGTTCATAGGCAACCTACAAAAATATTTCAATTTCATTACATTTAACCTTTTGCACTCGGATGTCGAGTGTGACTCGACACAGTTAGCATTGGTAGCAGCTCGTATGTCGAATTGTATTGAATGTATCAATAATTTGAAATATAAAAAAATCCAAATAAATAAGTTTGTATGAAAAGAAACTCCAGTTTTTTATTCTACTGCCACGCTTTGTAAAATCTGGGGTATTTAATAAATTAAATCCTGAGTAGAATAAAGGAATCGAGTAAAAAGCAAGCGAGTACAAAGGGTTAAGGTTTTTATCCACAGATGTATGTCATTAAGAAACCACTGCCCAGCCCAGGCCTCCCAAAACAAAGGTGTGAATACTTAAGTGGGTGGGTAGATATGTAGATGCTAAATTGAACCATCAATTTCATGAAAAGGCTATGGCTATGAAAGCATAAGAAAATGCTATTTTTATTTTGGCTATTTTAAATAGCTAAGGATATAAGACAGAGGTTAAGTTGGGAACTGTCTTAGATATACCACAACACCCATTAGGATTCTTAGCAACTTCAATATCCCAAATCCTAACTGCTTGGCTCCTTTCATTTCCTTCTCTATTTTCCACAATTTTTCACCTTCTCCTTTTTGCTAACTCTCTGACTTCCCCATTTTTCTTCCCCACTCTCAGATGGGGGACCTCAATATTAATACTGAGAATCAGAAGCAGTCAGTAGAGACCTACTTCATCTTCCCACCACTGAATCTGCCTATTTACTTCATCAACACCAAAATCTCTGCTTTCTTTCCTGTATCAATGAATACAATATTTCTGTTCTTTCATTTTTTTTAAACATTTTTTTACTGATTTTTTTCTTTAAGGAGAGAGGAAGGAAGAGAGAAACTTCGATGTGAGAGCAAAACATCGATCAGCTGCCTCCTACACACCCCCTGCCAGGGATTAAGCCCACAACCTGGCATGTGCCCTGACCAGGAGTTGAAACGGCAACCTTTCGGGGCACGGGATGACACCCAAAGAACTGAACCACACTGGCTAGCTACACTGACTGTTTCTGTTTTTTCAATTGAACACTATAAACCATCTCCTCTCCTCTATTCAAGAACTTAGTCCTTTAATTATCTTCTGCCTTTAGAATCAAACATTTTCACCATCATATAAACATAAGATAATCTATTAAAAATAAATAAATAGCCAGGCCAGTGTGGCTCAATGGCTGAGCATCAACCTGTGAACCAGGAGGTCATGGTTCAATTTCTGGTCAGGGCCCGGGTTGTGAGCTCGATCCCCAGTAGGGGGCATTGCAGGAGGCAGCTGATCAATGATTCTCTCTCATTGATATTTCTATCTCCCTCTCATTTCCTCTCTCTGAAATCAATAAAAACATATTAATAAATACATACATACATACATAATAAAATTTTGGTCTCCTTCCAGATACTGGCCTGATCATGTTCCACTTCAAATCAAAATACTACAACAGTATTCTCTAGAACAGCTGTGTATCTAGTTACTCACCTGCACTTTCTCCCAAATCCACTACAATCAAGTGTCATCCTCAGTCAACTGAAACCATATTGCCAAGGTCACTAGTATATGATCTTAGCAATTTAAATGCTCTGTTCTCATTCCTGTGAAATTTTAAAAAAAAGATATTTCCTTCCCTAAGACACATCAGCATCCAAATCATTATTCCTTTGGTTTCTGTACTACTTCACTGATTAGTTTCTTCTGTCAATTCTTCTGTTCCTGATCTCTAAATGTTGTTGTATCCCAAGGCTCAGCAATAGGCCCTTTTCTTTGTCTACATTTATTCCCTTATTTCCTCCCGTCTTTAAAAAAAAAAGGAAACACAACAATAGTAAAAAAAAAACCCTCTTGATCCCACTTGCTCTGCAAATACTATACTTCTCTCCTTCGATTCCAGCACTGAAAGTGTTACAATACTGTTATTTCTCTTTTCTCATTTTTTCGCCTATACTAGTCAGACTTCTGCCTCCCACCCATCAAAACTACTCTGGAAAAGTCCCCCAAACTGTCATAAAGCTAAATCCAATCATCAGTCCTCATTAATTTGATTTATCAGCAACATTTGACACAGATGATCACTCCCTTGTCCTTGAAACATTTTCTGTACTCAGCTTCCACAGATTTCACTCACCTGGTTTTCCTCTTATATCACTTCTGCTGGTTTGGTTCTCCTCATGTTTCTGACTTCTAAACATTAGAGTGCCAAAGATCTCAGCGCTTGGACCTCTTCTCTTTTCTATTCATACTTATTCCCCTAGATCAGAGCTAAGCAAACTAAGTTCATGCACCAAATAAAGTTTTATTGGAGCACATCAATGCTCCATTATTTATCTATTGTTGATGGCTGTTTCTGCACTACAATAGCGTAAGTTGAGTACGTACAACAGAGATCATAGCTTGCAAAGCTATAAAAAAAAGTACTACTTATCCTTTACAAAAAAAGTTTGCCTGGGAGAAAATATTTGCATATCCATGATAAAGAAATTGTATCCAGAATATGTAGAGAACCCTTACAACTCAATAAAAAGATAAATAACCCAACTCAAAATGGGCAAAGGATTTTAATAAACATTTTCTCAAAAAGACACTCATATATGTGGTGTGTATATATGTGGTGTGTATATATGTGTATATACACACATATATGTACACACACACACACACCAACAAGCTCATGAAAAAATGCTCATCACCAATCATTAGGAAAATGCAATCAAAACCACAATTAGGTATCACTTGAAACCCATTAGAATGGCTATAATAAAAAAGACAGACAATAACATGTATTGGTGAGAAAATGGATAAAATGTAACCCTCATACACTGCTTTGGGAATGCACTGTGGAAAACACAAATATATCTGAAATATTTGAAAAGCAGTTTGGCAGTCCCTCAAAAAGTTAAACATAAAATTATCCTATGACCCAGCAAACCCATTTGTATATATTGAAGGAAATGAAAACACATGTCCATACAAAAACTTGTACACAAATGTTCATGGCAGCATCCTTCATTAATAGCCAATGAGTGAAAACAACTAAAATACCAGTATCTATCAACTGGAAAATTGATAAATAAAATGTTATTTGGCAATAAAAATAAATTAAGTATTGATATATGCTATAACACGAGAAAACTGAAAATATTAGGCTAAGAGAAAAAAAGCCAGTCACTAAAGACCACATACTGCATTATTTCATTTATGTGAAATGTCCAGAATAGATAAAGTTATAGACAGAAAGATCAGTGGTTGCTTCTGGCTGGAGCAAGAGCATTTCAGTAGGAGACTGGAATAGAGTGGTAATGGGTATGGAGTTTGACAGGGGAAGAAAACATTCTAAAATTAGATTGTGGTGATGGTTGCAGAATTCTGTAAATACTCTTTTTTAAAAAAAGGTCTACTAATCCCTGCCCTAGATAATCTCATTTGGTCTTATCACTTTATATACTAAGTATATGAAGTGTTCATAAGTATCTTGAGATGGAGCATGTTCACCATAAGCTTCCCAAAGGATTCAGCAGCACTTTTCTTCAAAATAATGAATTAAAACTTCCCACAAATGCTCTTTTTTTGGCACAAAATTCAACATTTTTAAGTGTAAAAATATCTATGATGTTAACACCTTCAAAAAATTTGGCATATGAAGTTTTGAAGCTTATTGTCAATACAACAAAATAGCATACATATCAAATCGCATATATATCAACCTATGTGTTAACTCCATCTATTGAAAAAAATCCGCATTACTGACTGGTACACCTAGTAAATAAAACGATACTATTTATGTAGTTGCTTAAATGAAACAACTCAAGTCATCCATATTCCCTCATAGCCCCATATAATCAATCCATCACCAAGTCCTAAGACACTTATCTATAAAATACACCCAATATCTGAGTACTTCTCACTACCTTAACTGTTATTACCTTGGTCCAATTTTGTCTTCTCTCCCCAAAAGTACTAAAATATTCTCCTACCTGGAAATTCTTGTTTCTAATATATCCTTAGAACAGCCGGATAAGTTATATTATTCCCCTGCTCAACAGCTATCCAGCAGTAGAAGACTAATATTTCCCCCCATGACTCTTTATATACTACTTTGCCCTACCTACAGTTCTAAGTTCATTCCTAATTTTCTTCCTTGCTCACTCCATCCCATTTTCTCTTTCTTGATCTTACCAACTTATTCTAATCTTTGAACTTGCTGTTTCCTGTGCATGAAATGCTCTTCCCCTAGTTATAAACCATTGCTAACTCCTTTACATAACTGAGCTAAAATGACCCTGTCTCAAAGCAAACTTGCCTAGTTAACACTCTTCACATCTCAGCTTAGACATGATTTCTATCGAGAAGCCCTGACATCCCAAATCTGGGTTAGGTGCCATTGTTAAGTACGGTCCATTCTACTATACTGCTTGTTTTGAAAACACAAATTATTCCAATGTGACTGATATATTAGAAAATACAAGGTGAATGAACAAAACTGTACCAGGTGAACCAAGCTGCATAGGATTCCACAAAATACACACTTATCTCCCAAACATCTTAACAATGACCTCAGATCACCATATGTTCTGAGCCCCACCATCTTCGTCTGCTGTTAACAACTTCCTGTCTGAATTTAGATAATCCTCTTTCTACCACTTCCTGAAGTTTTTGAGTATGTGCCGCTAACCACATTTTCCCATAAGCTCTGTGGTTATTACATGATGTTGCATGGCACAGTGAATTTGAGGAACACACGTTACATTAAAACTCTATAATTTCACCATACTCAACATTTAGTACCATAATACTTAATCAAATACTATGTATTACCAACATTAGATTACTTGTTTCTTCTCCTAGATCATAGCTATTCAAAACAACTTTGTGATGAAGGAAATATTCTTTTTGTGATGGAAGCCACTATGCACAAGTGGCTCTTGAGAATTTGAAGTGGATAATGCAACTGAGAAAATGAATTTTTAATTAAATTTAAACAGCTACATGCAACTAGTGGCTACATATTAGACAGGGCAATTCTAAATCTGTATTCCAAAAATTAAGCCCAGCTTTTATTTTCTCACATTTAGTTTTCTAAAGTAGCTGGTTGAAGGCAAACAAAGATGGGAAAAATACTGTAAAGACTGGATGTATGTATAATGTTCTATTAAAACCTATTTCTATAATAATAATAGCTACCATTTAAACACTTACTCTGTGCTAGGCACTGAGCTAAGAATTTTAGTACTACCATTACTCTCTCATTCAATCCTCATAACAACATTATCAACTGACTATTGCTAAACACACTTTACATGTAAGGAAATGAGGGCTCACGAAGTTTAATGATTCCCGTAGCAAGCCCTCTCACATCTGCTATTACAGTGATTCATCTGCCTCTAATCTTGCCCTTGATACAGTGCATCATTTTACATATTATTAGAATGTCCTTTCAAAAAATAACATTTCTGATCATTCTCCCCCATCCCTCCCAGGCACTCTTATATACCCTTAATTTCTTTTAGCCACCCAGTATAAGGTAGGGAGCCCAGAATCCTATATGCTATCATCCTATATAATAAAACTCTAATATGCAAATTGACCAAACAGCAGAAAGACTGGTGGAACGACTGGTCACTATGACGCTCACTGACCACCCAGGGGCAGACAAACGCTCAACGAAGGTGCTGCCCCCAGCCCACAGGCCCCAACCAGCAGCGGCGGTAGAGGGCAGGGCTGGCAAGCGGGTGGTGCCAGGCCACCAGCCAAGGTGGGTGCCAGCGGGAGCCCCTGATCGCCCTGCAGGTCACCCCACAGAGGGAGGCGACCGGCGGTGGTGGCGGTGGGCAGGGCCAGCGAGAAGGAGGCGTCAGACCAGCCAAAGTGGATGCTAGTGGGCCCCGACCCCTGATCGACCCGCCAGTCGCCCCACAGATTGGCCCTGATCGCTGGCCAGGCCTACGGACCCTACCCATGCATGAATTTCGTGCAGCAGGCCTCTAGTCTCCTTATAGCAGCCCTTTAGGGAGATCTTTGTAAAGCACTATAGAAATTACTGACCTACAGGGTTCTCATTATCAGACCCCTGCCCTTCCTATTCTACCTCTTATGACTCCCTTCTCTCCTCCTTCGGGATTACCACTACAGTATACTCTGTCTTCAGTGTCTGCCACTTCTTTGTCAAATAGCTACTCCTATTCACAAACCAGCCATAGATTCTTTTATTTTATTTATTCATCAAACAGTGCTACCAAGTGCCAGGCCCTACTCAGGTTGCTGAGGATATATTGGCAAACAATGCTGTTTTAGAGTGTCATGCCTTATAGAAATGGTATTTTCTAAGACTATTAGAGACCTTCTTACTGTCTATAACCCAACTCCTATTCCAGTTCCCACCAACATTCCAATTTTTATATTTCATAACCAAAATGGCTATTTTAATATTTTTACTTTTTAGAAGCAAAATAAAACAAACTCAAACATACCCCTTCTTCAGACAAACAAGCAAGACGATCTATGAGTTCAGGGTTGGCAGTTAGGCTCTTTACATATTCTTCACCTGAAAAATAAGTTTTATAGTTCTTAATAAATTCCACTGTTTTTTGCTTATTTGTTTTTTTTTAGATATGGAAGAACATCAATCATCTTTTTGTGGGCGTAAGGGGGGAAGTCCATATCTGTTGATGTGATCATGCTCACATCAGTGAGTGTAGACAGTGGGTCAAGCCTATCTATGAGCTTTTATTGCTAAGCCCATTCCAAACAGTGATGGGGAAATTAGCCCCTGGGCACCACAACACACTGAGCTTAGAAATGCAGAGAAATTTAAAAATGCAATAATATCACATGAGGTACTAAAAGACTATCTATATATATAAAAGGCTAAGTGACTGTCTGACCGGCCAACTGTCCAACCAGCCAGTACATATGACGTGCACTGACCACCAGGGTGCAGACGCTCAACGCAGGAGCTGCCGAGCTGTGGTGACTTGGCAGCGGCAGTTCTCGGGTGATGTACCCCGGAACCAGAGAGGAGGGAGCCCAATTCCTCACGGGGCCATGCCATTCTACCTTTGGCCGCAGGTTATGTTATTGCTGGGGCACTGTCGGCCCCGAATATGGTTTCTAATTAATTTCCTTTCAATGTGCACGAATCCGTGCACCGGGCCACTAGTGAAAATACAATATAACCAAGTGAATTTCTGACCATGGCCCTGATGATAACTTCTATATACATTTGAAACATGAATTAACAGTTTCTACGTTTAGACTTACAAGTGAAAGCTGGTATTCCTTCTTCTAAGGCTTTCTCTTTGTTTTTCCTGTCATTCGTTATTAAGATGACTTGCAGCTGATTCTCTGCTGACATTTTCTTCAAATGTTCATTGTACCATTTTGCTGCTACTCTAATGGCTCTATCATTCCTGTCATTAGAATTTTCTCCCTGTTTTTGTTCTATGTAAGTTTCTCTAAATGTAAAGAAAAGAAAAATTATTTTTAAAAAAGAAATGAAAATCAATAAAAAATAAGCATATGTAAAAAATCTTAGGATATAAATGCTTAATAAGTACTAAACTTAAAAGTCAAGGGTATATCTTTTTCTCTTGAATGTAATTCAGATTTATAACTCAGAGAGGAAATAAATAGGATCCTTATAGTTAAGTTTCTAAGACAACAATTTGCTTAGAAAAAGAAAATCATGTTATTAATGGAACGATAAAAAGGCTAATTTTATTTCACCAGAAGGAAAATCAAGATCAAAATTTATACTCAGGCTGGAACATCAAATAAGTAATGGTTTGTTGGAAAAAACTATAATAAAACTTTGCAGGTCTGATAGTGGATTTCATTTTAACTGTAGGTTAACAGTAATTCCTAAAAGCTATAAATAGTAGAATTAGATAATTTATGATCATATCATTCTATTAATATATAATGCATGTAAATTATCCATGGTAAACACACTATAAATGCCAGAGGCTATCTAGAGACTAAAAGACCAGATACAGATATGACTGCATACTCCTTTCTAAGACTATGTACTCTGAACTCCGAAACATGTCAGCATACTCATCATTTACTTGAATCTATTTTACAAGCCAAATTTAAGTACAATAACAAAACTCAGTACAGTAACTTCTAGTGCTTCAAGATAATAGATTAAATTTAAAAATTTTACTTATTTATAATAGTTTTTAGAATTATTTTATTCTTCACCATTTACACCTACTAATGCTTTAAGTGTAACAATCAAAGACACTGTCATAAATTTTTGAATTGGTTTTACCATGATTTGAGGAAAAGAATCTTAGATGATATTTACCTAAGTGTCCTAAGATCTAAGATTTTTCCTGTTAACCCCAGTATTGCTAAACTCTACCCACTGCACTTAAGCTAACAAAATAACCTGATTAGGGATCTGATGACCATTCTCCACAGAAACCTGGTCTTTCTGCATTGAAAAACAAGTAACATTCTACTTCTAGATTTCAAGCTAGGAATAAGATGGCTACAAGTGCTTTACTGATGTTCTTTTTTAGAAATTTTGGCTTTTTAAAGTATGTTGTTGTTTTTTTAATTGATTTCAGAGAGAGGAAGGGAGAGGGAGAAAGGGATAGAAACATCAATAATGAAAAAGATCATTGATTGGCTGCCTCCTGCATGCCCCCTACTGGGGATTGAGCCTACAACCTGGACTTGTCCCCTGACAGGGAATTGAACCATGACCTCCAGGTTCATGTGTCTAAGCTAAGGTGACCAGACGTCCCGCTTTTGGCAGGACAGTCCCGATTTTTAACAATTTGTCCCTCGTCCCGCGGCGTTTTAAAAAAGTCCCGATTTTTGGAAAGAATGCACGACAAGCTAGGGAACGGCGGGAGAACGGGAAGGGAATATAGGGTTTTCGGCGGCCATGTGGCTATTTAGCCAGGATATGAGTTTTATATTATTTTTGTTAATTTTATAATGTTAAACTTTAATAATAACAAATAATTGTTGAGAACTGCTTATCAAGAACTGCTTATCAAAGTTCGCATTGTTGATCAGTTGTTAGAATTCGACCACCATTGTTTGGACTTAATGAACAATGGCATTTTTTGGGGTTGGCAACGATGAAAACATTTTGTAACTGTCTCTCAGATGATACACATCGTACTGCGTGCTAGTAAGCTAGTTAAACAAGTGATGTCATTACAAATCAGCTATTCAGATAATTTAAGTAAATTATTTATTTATCTATTTCATAAATACATAAATTTTCTTGAATTTAGCAGGCAGTACTCGTATTATTTATATTTTATAGTGGCGGCAAAAAGTCTAGCGCCGGCCTTGAAAGTGACACTTACGGCCCTGACTGGTTTGGCTCGGTGGATAGAGTGTCGGCTTGCGGACTGAAGGGTCCCAGGTTCGATTCCAGTCAAGGGCATGTACCTTGGTTGCGGGCACATCCCCAGTGGAGGGGGTGCAGGAGGCAGCTGATGATGTTTCTCTCTCATCGATGTTTCTAACTCTCTATCCCTCTCCCTTCCTCTCTGTAAAAATCAATAAAATATATTAAAAAAAAAAAAGAACCCCCCACCCCCCAACCCGGGTCAATGGTGTCCCGCTTTACCAATGTTAAAGTCTGGTCACCTTAGTCTAAGCTCAGCCACTGACAATTGGCTGGGCAGATGTTCTTAACAAGAACAATTTTTTTTAAAAGCTTGGGATATAAGAATAAAGAAAAAATTGAGAATCTAACATTTTTAATTTGCATATTCCAATGGGATTTCATTATCAAATCTACCAGCTAATCCAGTGGTCCAAATGGGGGTGATTTTGCCCCCTGTGAATGTTTGACAATGTCTGGAAACATCTGGGTTGTTACAACTCTGTGGATGAGGGGAAAGGTTGCTACTGGCTTCTAATGGGTAGAGGCTAGGGATGCTGCTAAACATCCTATAACACAGGACGACAGCACCCACAACCAAGAATTACCCAGCTCAAAATGTCAGCAGTGCCAAGATTCAGAAGCCCTAATCTAATCTAATAAAAGCATACTAAGACGCATCATAGATTTATGTAACATAATCGTGACATCTATTTTTCGAAGATCACACGTTATCTTCAAACACAGGTCATGAATTTGAAACATAAGAATTCTATACTTGAATCATTATCTTCTTCAATGTGATCAGTTATAAGGTATTAGTTTAACTTTTAAAAGCCCATTAAGAATAAATCTGCTTTATATTTAAAACCTCCTTCACAAACTTACATTTTTTTAAGCTATGCTGTCTATTCATATAGTACGGTATGCCAGGAACCTAGGCAAATTTTATCTACCATAATTCTATTGCTGGACTCATACTAAAATCAATTCAAAATGAAAACATTTTAGAAATAAAAGTACCTACTATAGCATAGGAGTCAGGAGACCTTGGTTCTAGGTTTGATCCAATCAATGCCTAGGTGACCTTAATTAGGTCTACTTAGCATTATCTTCTGTACAACTGTGTGAGAACCAAATAAAAGCCCTGTAAGTATCTGAAACCTATCAGATAGCTCCTGACATCATCACACATTACTGACAGGAGCCCTCCTCTACATTTAGATAATTCTGTGGTTTTTGGTAATTACCCTAATTTTCCTCCTACCTATGGTGCTCATTGGTGAATGTATAGAAATGCTTTTCCTGGTTATTAGTCAAATCTCGGATTCGTTTATATACCGGGGCACTCCGATTTCTCACTTCTTGCAGAACTGTTTGCAGTACAATTACATTCCTGATGGCAGGGTCCTCAAGAACATCAATCTGAAAGAAAAGAAGCAGAAAAAGAAAAAAATTAATTTTCTTATGTTCATTTGTCAATTGTTTCTGTCGAACATAAAACGCCACGGGTTTAAGAAACAGGAAATATAGCCTGGCCCGGTGGCTCAGTTGGTTGGAGCCTCCGGGGACACCAAAAAGTTGCGTTTCCGATTTCCGGTCAGGGAACATCCCTAAGGTTGCGGGTTCGATCCTGGTCGGGCGCGTGTGCGAGGCAACCGATGGATGTTTCTCTCTCACATCATTGTTTCCCTCTTTCTCTCTCTCCCTCGCTTTCTCTAAAAATAAATGACACATATCCTCGGGTGAGGATTCACACACACACACACGCACACACACGCATAATTAAATATACACTAAGGCAAGGGGATATTTTGCTACAGAAAACCCTTAGACCTGTAAAGCACATGTAAACAGACTAATTCTAAAACTTCGCAGAATTAAGTCCATTAACAAAGAAATCCGTCGGCCCACATATTTTCGTTAGTAGGCACTTACAAGCTGCCTGGGGGGGTCGCAGGCTGGAGGCCACAGAAGCCAAGTCCCCGGCCTCTAGACAGTTACAATCTAAGGCAGAAGAGACACCAGGAGTTAGAAAAATAACGTTATCTAAAGTCCCTGTGATTCCAAGAATTCAAAAACACCACACACAAGGACAAGAAACTCGTCCTGGGGGGGTCAGAGGCACGGGTCCCAATTGCTTGCCTCTTCCCTAAGCGCGTGATGTTGCCCGAGACCAGCCTCCCTGGGCTCGGTTTCCCTATCTGTCACACCCCCTTTCCGGACACGGCCGCGTGGGCCCAGGTTCGCCCGCCGACGCACCTGGTGCAGCAGCACGTTGGTGTCAGGCAGCAGGTAGTGAGGCTGCGGGCAGAGGCTGCTCGCGGGGTCCAGGGGCTGCGGCTCGAGGACCGGCCCCTCGTGCGCCCCGCCGCAGGCCTCGCACCCCGGCGCCCCGCAGCCGATGTCATCCCGCAAGTAGTGCTCGCGCACGATCTTCATCACGCCGCCCGCCCGGGTCTTCTTTAAGAAAGTCTTGGACTTCAGCATCTTGCCTCGTGGCGCGGAATCCCTACAGCTGCCGCGCTCTTCCGGCGAAAAGACTCAGCCCGGAGCCCGGTCGCACGACGAGACTTTACCCGGAGGTTCGCGCCTTCTCGCTCCAAGATACTCGCAAACACTTCTCGCGGGAAAACGTCGAGGTGGATGCTGGTTGGCTCTCCGAGGGTTGCGGGGATTGGGCAAAAGCGAGGAGCCAGGGAGGATGGGCGGATCTCGGAGCCATTTCCGCCCACGGTGTGGGCGTGGCCCGCCTCTGGACTCCAGCTCCCAGCATGCGTTGCTTCCCGCGCCTGGGCGGATCCCGGCCAAGTTCCGGCGGCTTGGGCGTTTGCAGACTGCCGCTTCCCAGGTCCTCCTCTGGGCGCCCAAGTGGTTGTCTTGGTTACGGGTCCCAACGGTCCCCCGACCTGAAATTCAGTTTTGAGGCGCTGCAACCTGAACTGCCCATTGAAGACACCTTCAGCTCCTGGCGGTGGCGGCTGGTCCAGCCTTCGACGTGGAGTAATCGAAGCTTTCGAGGTAGCTCTCGGCTGTCCCTTTCCCGCGTGGGGCAGGGAATCCTCCGATGCTGCTAAGTTTGGGTTTTCTTTGACCCGCCTGTGTGGGCAGTATCAGCCCCTGATCCCCAGGGGGTGTTGCCTGTTTGGATTTCATCCAGTTCTTACCCTTTGCCCTTTAAAAAGGAGGGAAGCCGATTCAGCCAAAGTTCTTGCCATTTCCCCTCCATACACATCCTTGGGTTTAGAAAAACGGTTATCAGCAATACCGTAAATAATTCATTATATCGTGTAGTATTAAAATAAAGGAGTTGTTAAATTCTTTTGGAAGGGTAAGAAGTTCGATTTAGAATTCTTGAGTTTTTCTCTTCTACCCTCTTGTTTTCATCTGCTGTCTGCCAGGGCCCTCCGCAGCCTGGATTATTAGGGGTGTGTGTGTGTGTTCGGTGGGTAAGGGGAGTCACTAGCTACTCTGGTTCACAAAGACTTGGCCCCAGCCTGACACCACTCTCTTCCGTTGTCTTTAACTTTCACCACCTCTACACCAATCTTAACACCTGCATGCTTTTCCCTTGTTACTACTCCTCCCCAAATCCTCCAAGTTTCTATCTTCTATCTTTGTATAACCTTCCCCTGACAAACTCGGAAGTGATCTCTCTAATATTGAACATGAGCTGCTTTTATTGGTAGCGTTAGAGCTTTATCCTTTATCTCATACGCATTTCTTTGTCTCCTCCAAGTATTCCTGCGCCCAGGAACTAGGTTTCTTATTCATCCAAGTGCCTGCGTTCATAATAGGATTTAATGAGTTTGATTTAATGTGTTTGATCTGATCTATAATTTACTAATGTGTCCTAGATTTGGGGTCCTCAGATTGCCTTAGGGAATCCTAAGTGTCTCTGTAATATGTTTTATGCTTTCCACCGAGAATGTTTGAGTAATTTAACTTAATATTTTTTAACCTACAGAAAACTGAAATAGAACTGGAGAAGAAAATTGACCCATAATAATGTCTAGAAAAATTGCCAAGGCATCAAAAACAGTGAATGTCTCTAGCTCTCTGGAATCTGAAGATATTAGTTTAGAAACAACAGTTCCTACAGATGACATTTCCTCATCAGAAGAGCGAGATGGTAAAATCAAAATCACCAGGCAGCTAATTGAACGAAAAGAACTACTTCATAATATTCAGTTACTGAAAATAGAGCTATCCCAAAAAAATATGATGATTGACAATTTGAAAGTAGATTATCTTACAAAGGTAAGATCAGGTGTAAATTTTGTATTGTTTTCAAGCTGCAGGTAAATAAGAATTAAATTTTTATATATATGCTCAATTTGAAATTATAAATTTATCATTTCAGGAAAGTAATTATATTTTCTTGCATAGCTTTAAATCACTGGTTTTAGAAGGGCGTGTGTGTGAATATTTCTGTGTATCAAAAAGTACTGAAAGAGGTGGTGACTTAAAGGTGGGCAGGGATGAATTGCTTCAGTAGACTCCATTTTTTAAATCTAGCATGTGTGAGATATGTTTTCTTACATATTTTTTTCCAGCCAAGTTTTCTGTTTTATTGAGAACTAACCCTGATGTGACTAGTTTGATAGGGAAGAATCAAGATCATAATTATTATTGGATCTATATAGTTCTCTATTGTAGAGATTTGGTTTCTTTGGTATTTTTCTACTTGATAGTTACTATATTTGTCTTTTAATTTGATAGTTTCTGTATTATAGTAGCAAGTGTAAATTTAGTTACCATAGTCTTTAACACAGTGATGGGCAACCTTTTGAGCTTGGTGTGTCAAACTTCGCCAAAAAACTGAGCATAACTCGGGTAGTGTGTCACTTTGAGGAAAAAACTAACTCCAAGACTCTAGTCGCAAATGTTTCATCCTCAGGAGCAGCAAATGTTTCATCCTCGGCATGCGGCCGCGTGTCATCAGAAATGGCTACGCGTGTCAGTGCTGACACGCGTGTCATAGGTTCGCCATCACTGCTTTAACAAGTGCTGTTTGCCAATAAGAAGATATGCCCTTGACCGGGAATTGAACCTGGGACCCTTCAACCTGAGGGCTGACGCTGTAACCATTAAGTAAAACTGGCCAGGGCAGCAATGTCTACTTTAGATAGGAGTCAAAAACATTTTCTGTAAAAAGCCAGAAAGTGTATATCTATATATATATATATAAAAGCCTAAGTGACCTTTACGACCAGACGACCAGACGATCAGATGACCGGCTGGTAGCTATCACACACACTGACCACCAGGGGGCAGACACTCAATGCAGGAGCTGCCGCCTGGTGGTCAGTGCGCTCCCACAGCCAACCTCCCCCTGGTACCTCCCCCCAGCCGGCCAGGCCAAGGGACCCCATCTGTGCACAAATTTGTGCACCAGGCCTCTAATACATACACACACACACACACACACACACACACACACACACACGTACATACATATCTACACTAATAAAAGAAAGATGCAAATTGACCGTGCCTTCGTGACACCCACCAGCCAATCAGGAGTGAGTATGCAAATTAACCCAACAAAGATGGTGGGTTAATGTGCATATGCAGGTGTCAAGGGGGTGGGGCGGGACGCTTGCGTCCTCGCCATGGCGACGACACAGGCGTTCCGCACCGCCCCAACAGCTCTGCGCCTCTGGGCAGCGTGGGAAGGTGGAAAGGCAGCTCCGGGCCGGAGCGAAGGCAACAAGGCGGCTCCAGGCCAGAGCGAAGTCGGAAAGGCAGTTCAGGCTGGAGCAAAGGTGGTGCCGGCAGCCAGGGGAAGGAAGGCCCATTCTTGCACGAATCTTCATGCATCGGGCCTCTAGTATATGTATATATATACACACGTGTGTGTGTGTGTGTGTGTGTGTGTGTGTGTGTATAATTTTTGTTGTTAATCCTCACCCAAGAATATTTTTCCATTGATTTTTAGAGAGAGTGGAAGGGACGGGGAGAGACACAGATAGAAACATTGATATGAGAGAGACACATTGTTTGGTTGCCTCCCACACACACCTTGACCAGGGCAGGGGATCAAATCTGCAACGAGGCATGTTCCCTTGACTGGACTCGAACCTGGGACCCTTCAGTCCGAGGGCCAACACTCTATCCACTGAGCCAAACCGGCTAAGGCCAGAAATTAAATATTTTATGCTTTGCATGCCACATGTGGTCTATCATGTATTTTTCTTGGTTGTTGTTTTTTAAAACAACCCTTTACAAATTAAAAACCCATTCTTAGCTCATGGGCTCTACAAAAACAGGACATGGACTGGATATGAGCCCATTACCATTGTTTAACCCTTGCTTTATTTTAGACTAGTAGCCCGTTTGCACGAAGATTCGTGCAATAGACCTTCATTGACCTGGCTGCCTGCACCAGTTTTCTGCCGGCACCGGGGACCCAGGCCTTGGCTGTGGCCACCGCCTTCTGCCTTCTTTCAGGGTCGGGGCTTGGCCCCGGGCGGTGGCCTTGGGCTCGGCCGCACCTAACATCCCTGCTAAGGATCGCAGGAGCTGACCCCCAGTGGTTTCCTGCGATCCGTGCAGGCTCCCCACTGGTGCCCAAGGCCGGGAAAGCCTCCGCCTGAGGCTTTCCCGGCCTTAGGCTCCGCCACACCCCAACGTCCCTGCAACGTTCCTGGTGGGCGTGGCGTGGTTGGTGGGCGTGGCTTGGGCATAGCGAAGGTGCGGTCAATTTGCATATTTGTCTATTATAAGGTAAGATTATGTAGTCAGAGAAGCCATTGGCAGATTTTAAGCAATTGGAGTTACATATCCTGATTTTATATTCAAAATGGCACTGAATAAATAAACTAAGGGCAGATAACATAGAAGCAAAAGATAATAATTAGGCTGTTGCCTTATGTAAGACTCCTAAGTTTTTGGCTTCATCACCTGATGCCATTTACTGAGAAATCGAAGCCTGGGAGAAAACGGATCTGGGAGGTAAAATATAAGTTCTGTTTTGAGCATGTTAAACTTTAGATTCCAGTTAGACTCCTAAATGGAATTGTCAGTTGGAGTTTAGGAAAGAGTCCATGACTAGGAGTGTGTATGTGCATGCATGTAATATGCATTAGCATGTAGATAGCACTTAAAGTCATAGGATTGGATGACATTTCCTAGGGAGAGCAAAGGGCTCCAAATGCAGCAAAGGAACTTGAGAAACTTGAAAGTGTACAGAGTTAGGAGGAAAACCAAAGAGGATTACCAAGGAAGCCAAAAGAGGATGGAGCAGTCAGCTCTGTCAAATCATGCTGTCAGGTAAGATAAATATGTAAAAATAGTCATTGGACTGGGCATTATGGAGGTGATTCATAATTTTGATAAGAATAGTTTTACTAGAATAATATGGGACAAAAGCAATGAGGGAGAACTTGCCATATCAAACGTGGCTCATGTTTTTTTGCTTTGGAGATTAAGGAAATGCAAGAGGGATATAAGACTAGGTAAAGTTAATGACTAGTTTAATTTTGGATGCTTAGAGTAGTCAATTGAAGATGGGTAGTAATCAGATATCTATATATATAAAAGGCTAAGTGACTGACCGTCCATCTGTCCGACTGATCGACTGGCCGGTACATATAACATGCGCTGGCAATTTAAAAAAAAAAGGTTGACTTACACATGCGCAATACATATACTGGGTGTACTGGTTAATAATGCGGATTTTTTTCAACAGATGGAGTTACACATATGTTGATATACATGCAATTTGATATGTATGCTATTTTGTATTGACGGCAGGCTTCAAAACTTCATATGTCAAATTTGCTGAAGGTGTTAACATTATAGATATTTTTACGCTTAAAAATGTCAAATTTTTTGCCAAAAAAAGAACATTTGCAGGAAGTTTTAATTCATTATTTTGAAGAAAAGTGCTGCTGAAAGTTATCGTATACTTCGGGAAGCTTATGGTGAACATGCTCCATCTCAAGATACTTGTGAACACTGGTTTAAATGCTTTAAAAGTGATGATTTTTATGTGAAAGACAACGTCCAGGTCAATTTGAATCAAGCTGTTTTAAAAAAATTTCTTTATTGATTAAGGTATTACATATGTGTCCGTATTCCCCCATTACCCCCCCTATCCTGCCCACTCATGCCCTCACCCCCCTGTTGTCTGTGTCCATTGGTTAGGCTTATATGCATGCCTACAATTCCTTTGGTTGATCTCTCCCCCTTACCTCCACCCACCCCTACCTTCCCTCTGAGGTTTGATGGTCTGATCGATGTTTCTCTGTCTCTGGATCTGTTTTTGTTCATCAGTTTATGATGTTCATTATATTCCACAAATGAGTGAGATCATGTGATACTTATCTTTCTCTGACTGGCTTATTTCACTTAGCATAATGCTCTCCAGTTCCATCCATGCTGTTGCAAATGGTAAGAACTTCTTTTTTACCGCAGCGTAGTATTCCATTGTGTAGATGTACCACAGTTTTTTAATCCACTCATCTGCTGATGGGCACTTAGGCAGTTTCCAAATCTTAGCTATGGTGAATTGTGCTGCTATGAACATAGGGGTGTATATATCCTTTCTGATTGGTGTTTCAAGTTTCTTGGAATATTTTCCTAGAAGTGGGATCATTGGGTCAAATGGGAGTTCCATTTTTAGTTTTTTTAGGAAACTCCATACTGTTCTCCACAGTGGCTGCACCAGTCTGCAATCCCACCAGCAGTGCACAAGGGTTCCTTTTTCTCCACATCCTCGCCAGCACTTGTCATTTGTTGACTTGTTGATGATAGCCATTCTGACAGGTGTGAGATGGTATCTTATTGTCGTTTTGATTAGTGACTTTGAGCATGTTTTCATATGCCTCTTGGCCTTCCTTCTGTCTTCTTTTGAAAAGTTTCTATTTAGGTCGATTGCCCCTTTTTTTTTTTTGGGGGGGGGGGGTTGTTTATCTTCCTTTTGTTAAGTTGTATGAGTTCCCTGTGAATGTTGGAGATTAAACCCGTATCGTTGATAACATTGGCAAATATGTTCTCCCATGCAGTGGGCTTTCTTGTTGTTTTGTTGATGGTTTCTTTTGCTGTGAAAAAGCTTTTTTATTTTTATGTAGTCCCATTTGTTTATTTTCTCTTTAGTTTCCATTGCCCTAGGAGCAGTATCAGTGAAGAAATTGCTTTGGCATATGTCTGAGATTTCTCTGCCTGTGGATTCCTCTAGTATTTTTATTGTTTCCTGTCTTATGTTTAAGTCCTTTATCCATTTTGAGTTTATTTTTGTGTATGGTGTAAGTTGGTGGTCTAGTTTCATTTTTTTGCATGAATCTGTCCAATTTTCCCAACACCATTTATTGAAGAGACTGTCTTGATTCCTTTGTATGTTCATGCCTCCTTTGTCGAATATTAATTGAGCATAGTGGCTTGGGTTGATTTCTGGGTTCTCTATTCTATTCCATTGATCTATATGTCTGTTCTTATGCCAGTACCAGGCTGTTATGAGAACAGTGGCTTTGTAATAAAGCTTGATATCTGGTTTTGAGATCCCACCTACATTGTTCTTCTTTATCAGGATTGCTGAAGTTATTCAGGGTCTTTTTTTATTCCCGATGAACTTTTGGAAAGTTTGTTCTAGGTCTGCGAAATATGCCGTTGGTTTTTTAATGGGGAGTGCATTGAATCTATAGATTGCTTTGGGTAATATGGACATTTTAATGATGTTGATTCTACCAATCCATGAACACGGTATGTTCTTCCATCTGTTTACATCTTTCTCTATCTCTTTTTTCAGTGTCCTGTAGTTTTCCACGTATAGATCTTTTACCTCCTTAGTTAAGTTTATTCCTAGGTATCTTAATTTTTTGGGTGTGATAGTAAATGGGATTGCTTTTTTAGTCACTCTTTCTGTAAGTTCATTATTGGTGTATAGAAATGCCATAGATTTCTTGGTGTTAATTTTGTATCCTTCTACATTGCCGAATTCATTTATTAAGTCTAATAATGTTTTTATGGAGTCTTTAGGGTTTTCTATATACAGTTTCATGTCATCTGCAAATAAGGACAGTTTTACTTCTTCTTTTCCAATCTGGATGTCTTTTATTTCTTTTTCTTGTCTGATCGCAATGGCTAGTACTTCCAGTACTATGTTGAACAGGAGTGGTGAGAGTGAGCATCCCTGTCTTGTTCCTGTTTTAGGGGAAATGGTTTTAGTTTTTGCCCATTGAATATGATGTTGGCTGTGGGTTTGTCATATATGGCTTTTATTATGTTGAGGTATGATCCTTCTATTCCCACCTTGCTGAGAGTTTTTATCAAGAAACGGTGTTGGATTTTGTCAAATGCTTTTTCTGCGTCAATTGATATGACTATGTGATTTTTATCTCTCAATATGTTTATGTGATGTATCACGTTTATTGATTTGCGGATATTGTACCATCCTTGCATCCCCGGGATAAATCCTACTTGGTCATGGTGTATAATCTTTCTGATGTAATGCTGGAGCCGATTTGCTAGAATTTTGTTGAGGATTTTAGCATCTATGTTCATGAGGGATATTGGCCTGTAATTCTCTTTCATTGTGTTGTCTTTATCTGGTTTTGGTATTAGGGTGATGCTGGCTTCATAGAATGAGCTTGGAAGTGTCCCTTCCTCTTGAATTTTTTGGAATAGTCTTAGGAGGATAGGTTTTAGTTCTTCCGTGAATGTTTGGTAAAACTCCCCTGTGAAGCCGTCTGGCCCTGGGCTTTTGTTTGCTGAAAGCTTTTTGATGACTGCTTCAATTTCTTCCATAGTTATCGGCCTATTGAGATTTTTAGAATCTTCCTGATTGAGTTTTGGAAGGTTGTATTTTTCTATGACTATGTCCATTTCCTCCAAGTTGTCTAGTTTGTTAGAATAGAGTTGTTCATAGTATTTTTTAACAATCCTTTGTATTTCTGTGGGTTCTGTTGTTATTTCACCTCTTTCATTTCTGATTTTGTTTATTTGGGTCCTCTCTCTTTGCTTCTTGGTGAGCCTGGCTAGAGGTTCATCAATCTTGTTTATCCTTTCAAAGAACCAGCTCTTGGTTTCATTGATCTTTGGTATTGTTTTGTTTTGTTTTGTTTTTGTCTCTATGTCACTTATTTCTGCTCTGATCTTTATTATTTCCTTCCTTCTGCTCACTCTGGGCTTTTCTTGTTGCTCTCTTTCTAATTCTTTGAGTTGTAAAGTTAGATGATTTATTACCATTTTTTTCTTGTTTTTTTTTTTGAGGTAGGCATGTAGAGCTATAAATTTCCCGCTCAGGACTGCTTTCATTGTGTCCCATAGATTTTGGATTGTTGTGTTTTTATTGTCATTAGTTTCCAGGATGTTTTTAATTTCTTCTTTGATCTCTTTGGTAATCCAATCACTGTTTAATAGCATGCTATTCAGCTTCCAAGTGTTTGAATTTTGGGGGCTGTTTTTATTGTAGTTTATTTCTAATATTATGCCATTGTGGTCTGAGAAAATGCTTGATATGATTTCAATCTTCTTGAATTTGGGGAGACTTTGCTTGTGACCCAATATGTGGTCTATTTTTGAAAATGTTTCATGTGCACTTGAGAAGAACGTATATTACGTGGCTTCGGGGTGAAATCTTCTGAAGATGTCAATTAAGTCCATCTGATCTAGTGAGTCATTTAGGATTGCTGTTTCTTTGCTGATTTTTTGTCTAGAGGATTTATCCAGTGATGTTAGTGGTGTATTAAAGTCCCCTACTATGATTGTATTGTTGTCGATCTCTCCCTTGATATCTTCCATGAGTTTTTTTATGTATTTGTGTGCTCTTGCATTGGGTGCATATATGTTTATCAGGGTTATATCCTCTTGTTGTATCAGTCCCTTTAGTATTATGAAATGGCCTTCCGTATCTATTGTCATGGCCTTCACTTTTAGGTCTATTTTATCAGATATAAGTATTGCTACCCCAGCTTTTTTTTTCATTTCCATTTGCCCGAAAGATATTTCCTATTCCTTCACTTTCAGTCTGTGTGAGTCCCTTTTTCTGAGGTGGGTCTCTTGTAGACAGCATATATATATAAAAAATAACATATATATATATATATATATATATATATATATATATATATATATGTTATTTTTTTATTCCATTCACTCACTCGATGTCTTTTGATTGGAGCATTTAGTCCGTTTATGTTTAAAGTTATTATTGAAGGGTAATTTTTTGTAGCCATTTTTATTTTTTGTGCCTGTGTCCTTTCTTACCTTTTTATTTCTTCTTTTTACACCAGTCCCTGTAGCATTTCTCGCATTGCTGGCTTGGTAGTCATAAATTCCCTTAGGCTTTTTTTGTCAGTGAAGCTCCTTATTTCCCCTTCAATTTTGAATGATAGCCTTGCTGGATAGAGTATTCTTGGATTCAGTCCCTTGCTTTGCATCACTTTGTACATTTCCTCCCATTCTTTTCTGGCCTGATGTGTTTCTGTTGAGGAATCATTTGATAATCTAATGGGAGCTCCCTTGTATATAACTTTCTGTCTCTCTCTTGCAGCCTTTAACTTTCTCCTTTGTCCTGAACATTTGCCATCGTAATTATGATGTGTCTTGGTGTGGGTGTTTTTGGGTTCATCTTGTTTGGGACTCTCTGTGCTTGTGTGACTTTTTTCTTCCCCACATCAGGGAAGTTTTCTGACATTATTTCTTCAAATGGATTTTCTAACCCTTGTTCCTCTTTCTGTTATTCTGGCACCCCTATTATTCGTATGTTGCTTCATTTCATATTGTCCCATAGCTCCCTTAGGCTCTCTTCCTGTCTTTTAATTTTTTTTCTCCAATTGCAGTTCAGTTTGGGTGTGTTTTGCTTCCGTGTCTTCTAATTCGCTAATTCGGTCCCCCGTTTCTCCTAGTCTAATGTTGAAACTTTCCATGGTGTTTTTTATTACAGCTATATTACTTTTCATTTGTTCTTGATTCTTACATAAGTTTTTTATTTTTTTCCTCCATCCGGTTTATGAACTGTATGACCCTTATTCTGAATTCTTTTTCTGACATATTGCTTGCCTCTGTTTCACTTAGCTGCTTTTCTGGCAATTCCTCCTTTTCTTTCCTTTGGGAGTTTCTTTGTCTACCCATTTTTGGTCTCATCGACTGATCTAGATCTCGAGTTGTGCAGGGGCTGCTCCTTGGGTGGCAGTAGCTCATCAGGCTGTGGTTGCTCCTCAGGCAGTCACTGAAGTGGCTGCTCCTCAGTTGGTAGCGGCTTCTCTGGTGGGTGCTGTTAGCAGCAATGTTGTCTCCTCTGGCTGGTGGGGGAGGCTGCTCGCACAGCTGCTGTTCCTTGGACGGAGGTGGGCTGCTCACGTGGCTGATGCTCCTTGGATCAGGGCTGGCTGCACGCTGCTGCTGTTCCTCAGATGGGGCGGGCTGCTTGTGAGGCTGCTGCTTCTTGGACAGGAGCAGGTTGCTTGCCGGGCTAGTGCTCCTCGTACAGGTGCGGGCTCCTCGCGCAGCAGCTGCTCCTCGGATCGGGGACGGGCTGCTTGCGTGGCTGCTGCTCCTAAAGCGCTAGTGAGGTGCACTTGCAGCTGCTGCTCCTCGGACAGAGGTGGGCCGCTCATCCAGCTGCTGCTTGTCGGACAGGTGCAGGCTGCATGTGGCTGCTGCTCCTCGGACCAGTGCGGGCTGCGCAGGACTGCCCCTCCTCGGATGTGGGCGGGCTGCTCTTGCGGCTGCTGCTCCACGGATGGGGCAGGCTACTCGCGTCATTGAGGCTCCTCGGACGGTGTAGTGGGCCACTTATACAGCTGCTGCTCCTTGGACAGGGGCAGGCCACGTGAGGCTACTGCTCTTAGGCCTGGGGCGGCCTGCTCACGGGGCTGCTGCTACTTGGATGGGGGAGTGGGCCACTCACACAGCTGCTACTCCTTGGACAGGGGCAGGCCACGTGAGGCTGCTGCTCTTAGGCCTGGGGCGGCCTGCTCACGGGGCTGCTGCTACTTGGACAGGGGAGTGGGCCACTCACACAGCTGCTACTCCTTGGACAGGGGCAGGCCACGTGAGGCTGCTGCTCTTAGGCCTGGGGCGGCCTGCTCACGGGGCTTCTGCTACTTGGACGGGGGAGTGGGCCACTCACACAGCTGCTACTCCTTGGACAGGGGCAGGCCACGTGAGGCTGCTGCTCTTAGGCCTGGGGCGGGCTGCTCACGGGGCTGCTGCTCCTCAGATGGGGTGTGGGCTGCTCACACAGCTGCTACTCCTTGGACAGGGGCAGGCCACGTGAGGCTGCTGCTCTTAGGCCTGGGGCGGGCTGCTCGCGTGGCTGCTGCTCCTCCGATGGGGTGTGGGCCGCTCACACAGCTGCTGCTCCTTGGACAGGGGCAGGCCACATGAGGCTGCTGCTCTTAAGCCTGGGGAGGGCTGCTCATGGGGCTGCTGCTCGTTAGACAGGAGCGAGCTGCTCACATGTCTGCTGCTCATGTGGTTGCAGTGCCCTGGGCTAAAGCGTTGGGCCAGTCAGAGGGGAGCATGCTTCAGAACTCACAGGAGCCTGCGCCCAGGGTGGCTGGAGACTCATTGACCTTGGGACCACAGCCAAGGTAGCAGGTCCCTGGCAGGGGTGGCTGTAGAGTCCCAGGTGTTCTCTGAGGACACCCTGGGTGGAGTTGAGGCTGGGCTCCCAGTTACAGTATCTCTCCCCTTCTAAAAGGCTAGGCCTCTGAGGACAAGTTGGCCTCCTGGTACTGTTTACAATGGTAGCATAGGCTGCCTAGTTAGGTGAGCCCAGTTAGCCTGCCCCCGAAGGTCCTTTGGGTTCTAACTGTGCCTTACTCACATACACACACACACATCCCACATGACCACACACTCCTCTTTTGTTCCCTCCCTCACTCACACTCTCACCCTCACTGCTGCCTTCTTCCTGCCTCTGTAGTTGCGCCTGGGGTGTTATTGACCCGTTCATGGATGGAGTTTCCTCTCCAGGTGTCTGGTTAATGTGGCTCGCTCTCTATCTCCTGGCCAGACAGGATAAAATTCACCTCGACAAGACACAACACAAAGGGAACAAAGCAGAAATATACTGATGACACCAATGACTCCACTATAAGTAACCACCTGAGAAAAGAAAATTAGGGGAGAGAAAAGAGAGCACAAATGATATCAAAGAGAGATAAAAAGATAAGAGAGAAAAGAAAAAGGAATAAAAAGGAGAATATATATATATATGGGGGAAAAACACCACAGAACCAATAGATAAACAAAACAAAAAAAATACACATAACACCCAGCAAAGAGGGTGGGGTCAAAATCTGTAGAGGCTGAGCTTATATGCAGAAAATAAGGTTGAGAATTAGATGAGACTTCTGGGGGAGGATCCAAGATGGCGGCATAGATAAACATCTGGGCCGCTGCCACCCACAACAATTTCCAAAACTACAACTTAAAAGACAGAACGTCTATCACCCAGAACCACGGGAAAGCTGGCTGAGCGGAACCTCTACAACTAGACCGAAAGAGAAGGGAGCAATCAGGGCGCAAACGCTGAAAAACTGAGGTACAGGGGAGCGCACGCGTGATACAAGCTGGTGGCGGAGCCCAGCTGGAGGCGGGCATTGCTTTCTTCAATCCGAAGAGAGACAAGCCCCCAATCTCTCTGAAATCCAGTTTCTGGGGAGAGACTGGGCTGTCTGCCAGCGGGTCGGAGAGTAAGGGTGGCTTACTAGCAGAGCTGTGTGGAGGTAGAATTGTTGGCTGCGCCGGGGCGCGAGACTGCGGGGACGCGGTTGCAGGGACGCGGTTGGAGGTGGCTCACTGCCAGCCATTGCTGTTGGCCACGCCCTAGCCTAGTGACGCCCTGAGACTCCGCCCCGCACAATCTACAAACACACCCAAGCTCCTAGCAGCGGCTTTTGCATATGAATGGCCTTCTCTATTGCAGTTTAAACTAGTAAACTTGCAACCCGGTACAGACATCTCCAAGGCCTCCAAACTCCAAGCAGGGAGGAGAGGACGGCATTTCTCGCTGTAGCTCCTGCAGGGTGGCCTCAGACAGCAGCTGAACTAGCCAATGCACCTAGTGGTCAGCGTGAGACACCAGATTTCAACTTCTCACATCCATAAGTGACACATTCGGGAGGCGGACTCAGTGAGCACCAAAGCCCCACTCAAACAAGCCCTGTACCACAAGTGTGTCTCCAGCGCAGCAGCGCTTCCATTATAGACACAGCAGGTCCTCACAGCCAATTGGCCTGGAGGTCAATTCCTCCCAGTGTACCAACAGCAATCAAGGCTTTTAACTACACCAAGACTTTCCACTCAGCCCACAAAGGGGTGTACCAAGAGCGACCACGTAGGGTGATTGGGGAAGCTGAGCTACCGGCCCCTATAGGTCACTGACCACACAAAGCCACTCCATCAACACAGGGAGGCAGCCAAAATGCGGAAACACCGAAGTATGTCACGAATAGGAGAGATGGAGGAAAGTAAACTACTGGACGACACAGTGTTCAGAACCACATTTATAAGGTTACTCAAGAATCTTCTAAAAACCACTGAGAAACTTGAAGAGACCTTCAAGGACCTTAATGAGAATACCAAAAAAATGGAAAAGGACCAGTCAGAAATTATGCATACACTGTCTGAAATAAAGAATATACAGAAACTCAACTGTAGACCACTGTACCCGAAGAGTCAAACCAAAGATCTGGAATATGAGGAAGCAAAAAACACCCAACCAGCGAGGTGGAAAGAAAGAAGAATCCAAAAGTGTTAGGATAGCGTAAGGAGCCTCTGGGATGGCTTTAAGCGTACCAACATCCGAATTTTTGGGGTGCCAGAAGAAGAGAGAGAGCAAGATACTGAAAACCTATTTGAAGAAATAATGACAGAAAACTTCCCCCACCTGGTGAAAGAAATAGACTTACAAGTTCAGGAAGCGCACAGAACCCCAAACAATAGGAATCCAAAGAGGACCACACCAAGACACATCATAATTAAAATGCCAAGGGCAAAAGACAAAGAGAGAATCTTGAAAGCAGCAAGAGAAAAACAGTTAGTTACCTACAAGGGAGTACCCATATGACTGTCAGCTGATTTCTCAACAGAAACTATGCAGGCCAGATGGGAGTGGCAAGAAATATTCAAAGTGATGAACAGCAAGAACCTACAACCAAGATTACTCTACCCAGCAAAGCTATCATTCAGAATTGAAGGTCAGACGAAGAGCTTCACAGACAAGAAAAAGCTAAAGGAGTTCATCACCACCAAACCAGGATTACATGAAATGCTGAAGGGTATTCTTTAAGAAGAAGAAGAAGAAAAAAAGGTAAAGGTAAAAATGATGAACAAAAAAAGACATCAAATACATACCTACCAACAAGTGAATCTAAAAATCAAGTGAATAAAAAATCTGAAGAACAGAATGGACTGGTGAATACAATAGAATCAGGGACATAGAAATGGAGGGGATGGACAATTATCAGGGGGAAGGGGGTCTGAGGGGAGCAGGAAGAGATTAGACAAAAATCTTACACCTATGGATGAAGACAGTGGTGGGGGGTAAGGGCATGGGGGTGAGGGTGGGGAATCAGGTGGAGGGGAGCTATGGGGGAGGGAAAGAGGAACACCTGTAATAATCTGAACAATAAAGATTTATTTAAAAAAGAATTGGATGAATATGGGGAGGTCCTCAGTTCAGTGTAGAGGAAGTAGAAAGGGGATGGGTGGATAAGAAGAAAGAGAATGAGAAGAAAATAATAATAATAATAAATTTACAAAAAAATTGATTTCAAAAATAAAATAAAAAATAGCAAATAAAAATAAAATAGAGTGATGGAAAAATAATGTGAAAAGAAATAGAAAATAAAGCAACAAATAAAAACAGGGAAACAAATAAAAAAGAAGAAAAAAGATAAAATAATAATAAAATAAAAATGAAAAAGAGAAGTGTCCTTCCTTTGGCTGGCTTAAGATCCCAGTTTTCTGTACTGTCTTTAGGACAGTCCCTTTGGACTCTCAGGGAGTATTTAGATTTCTTTTAAAAATACCATTCAGGGTGGGATCTGGGTGTGGCTGTATTGGTTGCCTGGAAACTGGAGGGAGGGGCTATCTCTTCAGGACAAAATGGCTGCCCAGTTCCCGGACTCAGTGCCAGGCTCACTGCCACTTTTCCTAGACCCCCTCCTCTCCCCAGACTCCAAGAGTCCGCACCTTCTCCCTCACCTCAGCCACTGGTAAGTGTCTGTATTCGAAAGGTCTTGTGAACTAGGCTGAGTGAAGGAAGGCTCAGGCCACAGAGAGGGGAAAGACTGGGCCTCTGGCCTCTGTGCACTCCTTTCCTGCCAGTGCTGCGCGGTCTGGCCAGCCCTTCAGGCTTCAACCTCTGGGTTCAGCCTTTTGTGCCTGTGGACCCAGTTCTAGAATCCCCTGCGGTCCAGCAGTCCTCTGGCCCTTCTTTCCACAGTCAGACAATGTGCCTGTCCCCAGGGACGCGGCTTGGTGCTGTGCAGATTCCCTCTGACCCTCACGGCTCAGAGGTCTGGCAGACTCTCCTGCCCAGATCCTTGATTTTACCTTTTTCCAGGGATCCTATGCCCTTCCTGGCTGCAAACTGTCTCACCCGCTGAGTCTCCTTCGCCAATTCGGGTTGGATGTTATTCGTTTCAGCTGCTCATTCTATCTGCTCCGGGACAAGGCTCGGGACATGTCTGTCTGTTCCGCCGCCATTTTGTCTCTCTCTTGAACCATGCTTTGATCGTAAAACCACCAGAATGGGCCATAACACACGGCTAAGTAATTTTGCTTCATGTTAACGCACCATCACACACTTAAAAATGTTAAAAGATCTTGCCTGGGAAGTATTAACCCACCCTCCGTATTCACCAGACCTGCTCCTTCAGATTACCACTTGTTCCTATCAATGGCACATGCAGTTTCTGAGCAGCACTTCAAAATGTAGGAAGAAGTGGAAAAATGGGCCTCTGAATGGTTTGCTTCAAAACAAGAAAAGTTCTATTATGATGGTATCCACAAATTACCTGAAAGATGGGGGAAATGTGTAGCTAGCGATGGACATTACTTTAAATAAAGCACTTTTGATGTTTCTTTTGAAATTATTGTGTTTTCTTTGATTACAAAATCCGCATTATTAACCAGTACACCTAGTAAACCTCTCACTGGCGCCAGTCGCACACATGTGTTTTTATCTGTCATTGTTGATCGTGAATTAGGTTGTTTTTGTTAACATTCTGAAGCTGAAAGAAAGTGGCATCATCGACAGAATATGATTGAAGACCAACTATTGGCACAACAGTCCCCTTCTGACACTGGCCTCCCATTTAAATTAATTCGAAGATAGTTTGCCATAATGCCAGTATTTGTGATGACTATTAATAAATCACAAGGACAAACTCTAGACAGAGTAGGAATATTCCTACCTGAACCTGTTTTCAGACATGGTCAGTTATATGTCGCTTTCTCTCGAGTTCGAAGAGTGTGTGACGTTAAAGTTGTAAATACTTCATCACAAGAGAAATTAGTCAAGCACTCTGAAAGAGTTTTTACTCTTAATGTGGTATACAAGGAGATATTAGAATAAGTTTAATCAATTTAGCAGTCATTGTTTTTATCAATGTTGTTTTTATATCATGTTTTTGTTTTTATATCATGTCTGTTCTATCATATTATTGTTTATTAATCAATTTATATATTATTTTCATATACATTTTACTAATTTTCTTTCTCTCTGACACTTCTATTACAGAGAAAGGGCGAATAGCGATGTTAAAATATTTCTTCTAATTAATTCCCTTTCAATGTGCACGAATCCTTGTACTGGGCCACTAGTATGAATGTAAAGTACAAATGAAGGGTCTGACTTGGAAATAATTACCTGGGTGAGAAATCAACATAAAATCCCAGTTGTCAATAGGCTTCTATTCAGAGTGGGTTAAGGGGGAAAAATAGTCTTAATGACACCTGGCAAAAAGTAACATTTATGGCAGCAGTTTTAACCTTTTGCACTTGGATGTCGAGTGTGACTCGACATGGTTAGCATTAGAATAAAGGAATCGAGAAAAAAGCAAGCGAGTGCAAAGGGTTAAACCACAGTTTAAAAATAATTTGTATGGCTGGCCGGCTTGGCTCAGTGGATAGAGCGTCAGCCTGCGGACTGAAGAGTCCCAGGTTCGATTCCGGCCAAGGGCACATGCCTGGGTTTCGGGCTTGATCCCCAGTAGGGGGCGTGCAGGAGGCAGCCAATCAATGATTCTCTCTCATCATTGATGTTTCTATCTCTCTCTCCTCCCTTCCTCTCTGAAATCAATAAAGAAATATTTAAAAAAATAATAATAATAATAATTTGTATGAACAGACTACAGTTTATGGACACAATTATTGCAAAAACACCCTCTATTTAAAAGCGTATTTCTTTTAAGTGCTTTTTAATAATAATTTGAAAGATTACCAAATAAGTTACCTTTTCTTCTTTATTAAGATTGAAGAATTGGAGGAGAAACTTAATGATGCACTTCACCAGAAGCAGCTACTAACTTTGAGATTAGACAGCCAATTGACATTTCAGCAGAAGGATGCCAGGTAAGTTTTTAAAATGCATCAATACCTACTTAGTGGTTAAAAGTAATGTCATTACCTGTTCATGTATGTGATTATAAGCTAAAATAGAGAAATTTTAAATCAAGTTTGATAACAGGTCTACATCCAGATAACAAAAAGGTAGGTTATTTGATACAGTCCACAAAATAAGAAAAGTCAAAATTCAACATTTATTCAACAAACATTGCCAATGTAAGTGAACCATAAATGACAATGGGAGCTCTCTAAACGGATCACCACTTAACCTGCTGTCTTGATGAACCTTTTTTCATTTGCTCTGCAAAACACACTGATTGTTTTTCATGGCCCTTTGAACTCTTCTGGCATAAATTGTCTCTTTTTGCCTGCATACTTTCTCCAGCTCAGTTATCTACTTATCAAGAATCCATTGTGTTTACTCACAGATATGCCTATGCCAGTTGTATTTATTATACTTATGTAACTTAATTATAATTATACTAGAGGCCTGATGCACGAAGATTCGTGCAAGAATGGTCCTTCCTTCCCCTGGCTGCCGGCACTTCGCTCTGGCCAGAGCAGCCTTTCCACTCCAGCCCAGAGCCACCTTTCTGCCTTTCCATGCTGCCCAGAGGCCCGGAGCAGCTGGGGTGGTGCAGAACACCATGGTGACAACACAAGTGTCCTGCCCTGCCCCTGGCCGCTTGGTGCCTGCATATGCAAATTAACCCACCATCTTTGTTGGGTTGATTTGCATACTCACTCCTGATTGGCTGGTGGGCGTCGCGAAGATACGGTCAATTAGCATGCTACTTTTTTATTAGGTAGATAAACATGAGTACAAAAAAAGTTGTTTCTTTCTTATAAAAACTATAATTCTTTGGAAAGTTTCATACATACAGAAAACATACATCCATATTTTTAAAAATCTGGAGTTTATGTAAAAAATTTGAAGGTGAATGTTTATTTCTATATTTTAATTAGAGGTAAATGTGTAAATTAGGTGTTTTTTCCCTTTATAACATTTTACTCTTTAGCTGATATTTAAAAAAGTTATCTGACTTAATTATTAGCCACTATCATGTTATATCAGTGGCTCTCAAACTTTAGCATGCATCAGAACCATCCAGGAGTCTTGTTAGGAAACATTGTTGGGTCCCATCCTCAGGTTCTGATTTGGGTCGGCGGTTGGCACCCAGCAAATTTCCATTTCTGCTAAGTTCCCAGGTGATGCTGCTGGTTCAGGGTAACACTTTGAAAACCACTGCATTCAGTAATAGGTTTTCTATTCTAATTCTTTAGAAATTTATCAGATTGGATGATGCTGAGAGTGTAGTTAGGAGGCTATTGCGATAATCTTCTTGATCACTGATGAGAGTAAAAAGGTACATGGATTCTGAATATATTAAAGGTAAAGCTGATATAATATCCTAATGGATTAGATGTAGGATTTAAGAGAAAATGTGGAGCCAAGGATTGTGCCAACATCTTTAGCCTCAATAAATGAAAGAATGGAGTAGCTATCAGTTATGATAAAAAACAAAACAAAACAGTGGAATAGGTTTGTGAGTGAAGAGCAGGAGTTCATTTTGGACATGTTAAGTTAGAATTATCAAATTAGAAACCCATTGGAATTGTATGAAAAGTCTGGTCTGGACATAAAAATTTGGGAGTCATTTGTATATAGACAGTATTTTAGTCATGACACTGGATTAATTCCCCAAGGGAGGACCAGGTACTCCAGAATTAATACAAACCAAACAAGAAGACTGAGAAAACACCATCAGTAAAATAGGAGAAAAATTAAAGAAATTAGGGAAAGAAAGGGTAGAAGAAAAGAGGGATTAGTTGTATTGTGTTATCATTAGGTTAGGGATGAAAAGAACTGAAAATTGACCATTAGCAATGTAGATGTCATTGGTGACATTGAAATTTTGGTGTGAGTGAAGGAGGGGATTGAAAACCTGACTGGCATGGATTTAATAAGAAAAGCATTGGAGACCGCCTCTTGCTAAGTGCGTGCAAACCTGACACTAGTGGCTCTAGTCTCAGTTCACATCTTAGCCTCTCCCAGGTACCTCCAAGCCCAGCACAAGCGGCATCTCTAGATCACTTTGTAGCTCATACCAAGTGGCCCAAGGCAGAGCAAAGGCAGGGGCTGATGTTGGTTTGCACCAGAGCACTCCCACAAGGCTCCAGAACTAACACACCCGTGGCCAGCTTCAGATCTTACCATACAAGAACACCAGTAAACCACCTCCACACAACACACACAAAGGGCAGATTTAGCAGGCACTAGAATCCCGCCAAGGCAAATCCATGAGGTTAACATCTGCACAACAGCTCCTCTGCTATAGTCACAGCCAGTCTTACAGCCAATCAGCCTGAAGGTCAATCCCTCCCATTGACATGCCAACATCAATCAAGGCTCAACTAGAATAGGAGGGAACATACAACCCACACAAGGGACACACCAGGAGCATCTGGCTCCCACAGGACACCTACTACATTAGGCCACTCTAACCAAGACAAGAGACTTAGCAGCTCTACCTAATACATTAAAAAAAAAAAAAAAGGGAGGCAGCCAGAATAAGGAAACAAAGACACATGTTACCAAATGAAAGAACAAGACAGAACTCCAGAAAAAGAACTAAACAAAATGGAGACAAGCAATCTACCAGATGCAGAGTTCAAAACACTGGTTATAAGAATGCTCAATGAACTGAGTGAGAACTTTAACAAAGAGATAAGAAACATAAAAAAAGGAGATAGAAAACATAAAAAATAACAGGTCAGAAATGAAGAATACAGGAGAGGGAAACAACAGTAGATTAGCTGAAACAAAGGATCAAATCAGCAATTTGGAAGATAAGGCAACAGAAAACACCCAATCAAAACAGCAGATAGAAAAAAAGAATCCAAAAAATTTAGGATAATTTAAGGGGCCTATGGGACAACATCAAGCATACCAACTTTCACATCATAGGGGTATCAGAAAAAAGAGAGTGAACAAAAATTGAAAACCTATTTGAAGAAATAATGATGGAAAACTTCCCTAACCTGGTGAAGTAAATAGACACAACTCCAGGAAGCACAGAAAGTCCCAAACATGGTGAACCCAAAGCAGCCCACACCAATACACATCATAACTAAAAGGTGAGGAGGACCAAGATAGCAGCGTAGGTAAACTTGGGTACTTGCTGCCTCCCACAGCCACATCAAAATTACAACTAAAATACCAAAGAACCATCATTTAGAACCACCTGAAATCTGGCTGAATGGAAGTCCTACAACTAAAGAAGTAAAGAAGAAAGCACACTGAGACTGGTAGGAGGAGCAGAGGCATGGAGCGGCTGGTCCAACACCCACGTGGGGCATGTTTTTAATCAGGAGGGATATCTAGGCTGCGGAAGCCTCCTGTGAGGAACAAGGGGTCTAAGCCCCACACCAGATTTCCAGTCCAGGTTCTAGTGCTGAGGAGAGAAGCCCCTGTAACTTCAGGCTGTAAAAACCAGCAGGGATTGTGGCTGAGTGACAGAGGCTGCTGGAGACCCAGGCAGTTCTCTTAAAGGGCCAGCACATGGACTTAAACTAGCTCCCTCTGAGCTCCAATGCTAGGGCAATGGCTTGAGGAGGATCCAGGGACATATAGGAAGAACTGGATTGTCTGGCATTGGGGCAAGAACTCAGGAGTGGCTTTCTCCCAGACAGGGGTGCTCACAGAAGTCTTTATTCCTATGCTGAGACCTCCACAGTCACAGAGCTGATGGGCAGCCATATCTGAGTTTGGCTCTGCCCTGGTGATCCCTGAGACCCCACCCCATCCAATTTGCAGCCCCACCCAAGCTGTTTGCAGCAGCTTTTCCATATGAATGTCAATCCCTCCTATTGTCTGAAAAACTGTTCAAGAAACAATTCAAAATGTCCTGACTCAGGCTTCTTCAGACTTTTCTAAAATCTCTCAAATAAACTGTGGCTGGCGTCAGCATGCCCCATACCTATCAATAAGAGGCCCAAGACAGCTTGGCCTTGCCTGGGTGCTTCCAAGCCCAGTACAAGTAACAGCCATCTGCAAATCACTCTGTGGCTCCTGCACTGTGGCCCCAGGCAGTGGCTGACTTTGCACCTCCCAGGAGGCCCCAGAACCAGTGCACCTGGTAGGCAATTTCAGACCATACCAGATTATAACTTTACACATCCATAGGCAACACACTCAAGGGGCAGACTCAGTGAGCACCAAAGCTCGCCTGAAGCAAGTCCTGCTCCATAGAGGTGTCTTCTGCACAGCTCTTCTTCCACTGTAGACACATCTGGTCCTCACAGCCAATTGGTGTAGATGGGTGAAAAGGGGGAAGGGATTAAGATGTGAAAATTGCCAGTTATAAAAACAGTCATGGGGAGGTCAAATACCACGTAGGGAATATAGTTAATAATCTATACTAATAAAAGGGTAATATGCTAATTGGACCAGATAGACCGGATGTCTTCCAGACATCATTCTGGACGTCCTTCCTGACAAAGTTGGGGGCATGGCCAGCCTGCAAACCGCCAGTGGCCCCTCGCCCAGGCCGGCCCTGCCCACAGCGGGACCCCCCCAACCTGATATAAAAACAGTCATGGGGATGTAAAGTACCACGTAGGGAATATAGTCAATACTCTCTATATATAAAAGGCTAATATGCAAAGTGTCCCCTTGGGAGTTCAACTGGGAGACCTGGAGTTCGATCGCTCACTATGACGTGTGTTGACCACCAGGGGACGGCGTGGAATGAAGGAAGGCCCCAGCCAGCAGCCAGCAGCGGGGAAAGGAAGGCCCCGGCCAGCAGCCGGAAGGCCCCGATCGGCCCTGATTGCTGGCCAGGCCTAGGGACCCTACCTGTGCATGAATTTTGTGCACTGGGCCCCTAGTATTGTAATAAGCATGTATGGTGTAAGTTGGCTACTAGGCTTAACAGGATGATCACTCCATAAGTTATACAAATGTCTAATCACTGTTGTACACCTGAAACTAATATAGAATTTTATGTCAACTGTAATTGAAAAATTAAAAAAAAATTTTTTTAAAGAAAAAATACAGCCCAGTCAGCGTGGCTCAGTGGTTGAGCATTGACCTATGAACCAGGAGGTCACGGTTCAATTCCCGGTCAGGGCACATACCCGGGTTGCGGGCTCGATCCCCAATGCGGGGCATGGAGGAGGCAGCCGATCAATGATTCTCTCTCATCATTGATGTTTCTATTTCTCCTTCTCCTTTCCTCTCTCTGAAATCAATAAAAATATATTTTAAAAATGTAGTATGAAAAATAATAGCGAGAGGCCTGGTGTTATGAGCAGATTATAATTTTATGTTTAAAATGGAAAGTAGTACAAAATGTAGTTTTGAATTTTTCCAAAATATGAACTTAATAAAATAATCTGTGATTTTAGTATGTCAAGAAAAGAAAAAAGAAAAGCATCATAGGCAATGAGCATATACAACTTTTGAGAAGTTTTTTTTCCATGAGGGAGCAAACATAGAGGGCATTGAAATGAAGTCAAAAGTTGTGGGTTTTGTTTGTTCATTTGTTTTAAGGCAGAAATAACAGCATATTTGAAGTTGATGGGAGTAATGTATTAGGGAGGGAAACAAATCAGAGATGGTTCCTTCCTGCTCAAAATCTTTGGGTAGGCAACTAACAGTAGCAGTGTCTACTACATGTATTCTTTGAGAATGATGATTACGTGCAGATTACTGTTTTCATTACCTCATAATGTTTGAATTACTACCTTATGGTGGTTCTGTGTTACTATCTTAAAGAGGTATACTTTTTAGTACCTGGACAAAGAGAAATGAAAATTACTTTGGAACCTAAGTTCTCAAACTTAATTCATTTTGAAAAACTGTTCAAGAAACAATTCAAAATGGAATCATTTCTTCCCATTAGAAATCATGTAAATTGAATGAATTCATTCCAGACCCTAAATGTTTCCCTGTTTTAACCTTTTTAATACACAGTATATGTCTAATGTACTGTTTAACCTGTAAACACTTCTTAAATTTATCAAACCACCCGCTAGTAGCCTTAAATGAATCACTTTCAGCACTTGTTTCAGGAGTGTCTTTCAGGTCAGCATGCACATCTTTGCTTGTTCATATGTCACTGCCTCTGAAATGCTGTCACTAGCTAACTGCTTTTTGTTTATCAACAACAATTTTTCTACCTCTTCAGTTGCCTGTGGTCATTTGTGAAAGAAATTTCACAACATTGCACTCTTGATGGCCTCTTTATTGTTTTAAAATTGTGCTAATCATCCATTTTGCCAGCAACAAGAGCAAAAGGAAAAAAAAACCCACAAAAATATTTACAGCACAATTTCCTGAGATGTTAACAACATGAGGTTTAGCAGTAAACTGATCCGAATTCTGTGCATGGGATAACACTAACCAACTGAGCCATACTGGCCAGGGCTGAAATTAGAATATTAATTCTCTATTTAATCATTTATGTGACTACACATTTTTTATCCTTTTTATTGAATGTCTTAGGGTGACTCTGGTTAACAAAATTATACGGGTTTCAGCTGCACAATTCTACAACACATTATCTGTATGCTGTATTGTGTGTTCACCACTCCAAGTCAAGTCTCTGTCCATCACCATTTACTAGTATCCTCCATACACCTCTCTCCACTCCATCTCCTCTTGGCAATGTGGGTGCACATTTAGTAATTGATATAGAATTGTCCTTTTATGTTTAACTGATTAAGTAAATAATATTCTAGCTAGAGCCAAATATACTATTTGAGCTTCTCATTTTCTAATCTTATGTCACTATAAAAAGTAAATCTTCAGAAGTTTTTTAAGCTTGCCACAAATTATCTCTTAACAGAAAATATCAAGAACTGATGAAACAAGAAATGGAAACTATTTTATTGAGACAGAAACAACTAGAAGAGACAAACCGTCAGCTAAGAGAGAAAGCTGGAGATATTCGTCGAAACCTGCGTGACTTTGAATTGACAGAAGAACAATATATGAAACTAAAAGGTTTTCCTGAAGATCAGCTCTCTATTCCTGAATATGTATCTGTAAGTGTCTTAAATCATTTAAAAAAAAAAAAACTGCACGTATTTTCAGACTAACATTTGCCATTTATGTTAGCCATAACTTCTGAAGTACCCAATTATTTTATGCCCCTGATCTGAAGATGGTGAATGGTGTTCATTTCAGATCACCAAATTTTCAAGGGTCTTGATCATTGATCTCCAAAGGCAAGCAATAAGTAGAGCTCTGAAGTTAATGGCTGCATCGTCTATAGAAATGAATTATTTTATCATAAACTGGTGGTTTGTAACATTCTCAGCATGAAAAATTATAGACATAACAGTTATAAGTGGTTGTGGGGGTTAGGGATAGTAGAGAAGAGGAGAGTTCATATGATTATAAAGGGGTCGAATGAGGGAGATCTTTGTGGATCTAATTCAGGATTTTGACTGCAGCGTTGGTTACACAAATCTACACGGATTGATCTATAGCAATAGTCTCAATGTTTTGGTGTCAGCATCCCTTTATACTCTAAAAGTTACTGAGTACACCAATGAGCTTTTTTTTATGTGGGCTATATCTGTTACTATTTACCATATTAGAAATTAAAGGAGACATTTTAAAACAAGACTATTTAAGCACACGTTTGGCTTAAGGACGTTGATATCTTCACACATCATGTAGCCACTGGCAGATGCCATTGAACAAGCATGAGAATGAGAGCAAAACAGGCAAAAAATTTTAGTATTACTAGGAAAATAGATTTGATCTTATAAATTCCCCAAAAGGGTCTCAGAGTGGTGGGGTAAGGGCATCGGTCCCCAGACTACATATTGAGAACTGCTGGTTTGTGATAGATAGATGATAGATAGATAGATAGATAGATAGATAGATAGATAGATAGATAGATGTCATTTCACTGTAATAGGCTTGAATTTTTTCATTTATAAAAGGGTTAATTATAATAATAACGTTTTTCTATTGAGGTAATTATGGAGATTAACTGTGATTACCTATGTAAGATGCTTAGCTTAGTCCTTAGAACATAGTAAACAATAAAATATTACCTATTATTTTGCTCTAGTGGTAATTGCTACTCTTGGTTCTCATTTGGATAAGGCTTCTAGATTAATGATTTCCTACAAAATATATTACTTTTTTGTCCAGCTTTTTATTGAAACAAATATAATGTTTCTGCCCAACGAGTACTGTCCAAAACAAATATCTTAAGTGCTGTTCTTGAGGCTTTATTCATAATTGATGTCAGGCAAATTCCCCTAAGAGAATTATGAGTGGGAAGAGAGGTCTGAACTGAATGGAAGTAGTGATCTGTAAGATACCTTCCGATTCATTGTGATTATCCCTTACATTGCAGTGGTAGCAGTACGTAGAGCTTTACTAAGAACCTAGATGTGGGCTTATCATATATTTAGGCATTGGAGATAGAGCAGTGTCCAAAAGCAGACAAATATGTCTGCCCTCATGGAACTTACATGTTAGTGGAGCAACACAGGCAATAAATTAAAAGTAAAATATTTGGAATGTTTGTCATACATGCTATAGAGAAAAGAGCAAGAGTGAAGATTAGGGACGGCTGCCAGGTGGGCATACTATTTGAAATCACGTTGGGGGAACCAGGGAGAGCTTTATTGATAGGGTGACATTTGATCAGAGCCCCGAATGGAGAGAAAGCATGAGTCTTGCATTTATATGTGGGGAAAACAAAACTTTTTTGTCAGAGGAAACAGCAAGAGCAAAAGTTTTGAATACTTGATGTGTTCAGGAAATAACAAGCATGTAGTGTAGCAGCAGTCGCCAACCGGTGGTCTGCGGACCACTGGTGGTCTGTGAGGTCCGAAAGGTTGGCGACTGCTGGTGTAGAGCAAGCATGTCAAACTGGCCTGTGGGCCACATGCCTCATTTATTTGGCCTGTGTTAGCCTTTGAGTTTGACATGCTTGGTGTAGAGTGAGGAGTGATAGGAGATGAGGAGTAAGTAGTAACATAAGATTAGAACTGAATTGAACATTGAGATTTCAAGTATTAGTAGTCAGGTCAATTAACAACTGTCTTATTTTAGTTTTGTACAAATAAAATTTTTTATATAGGCTCTTAATCTGAAACTCCTTAACACTTTTCTTTTATGACCTTAATATTTTACTTTTATTACTAATGATTGAAAGTACTGTAAATTAGCACATTTTAATTTCATATTGGGTTTAAAACCTGCTTATTTAATTTTTTATAAAGATTCGGTTCTATGAACTAATGGATCCATTAAAGAAGGAAATCTCTGAACTACAAGTGAAAAAGAATTACCTATCAGAAGAATTAACTGAAAACAAAAGCCAACTGAAACAACTGACAGAGGTTTGTATGATTTTGACCACTGGTGACAAGAGGCAACAAGTTTTTCTATAAGGAATTCTTCAAGATTTATGACAGAAATGTAAAAGTCAATGATAGAAAAATAGGACATGGGGATGCTGACTGTTGTGATTCTTCATAACTGGTGGGAGGAAGTTAAATCATTAAGAAGTAGTCATCTTAATGATTGACAAGATAAGTCCATGATATTGACCTGTAATCATGATTGAACCTTTTGTTGTAAACTCATTTTATTCTCAGTTTTTCATTATAGACTAGAGGCCCAGTGCACAAAATTCATGCACAGGGTGTGTGTGTGTGTTCCTCAGCCCAACCTGCACCCTCTCCAATCTGGGACCCCTCGAGGGATGTCTGACTGCCCGTTTAGGCTCACAATCCAGGACTACTGGCTCCCAACCGCTTTCCTGCCGGCCTGCCGGCCTGCCTGCCTACCTGATTGCCCCTAATCACTTCTGCCTGCCAGCCTGATTACCCCCTAACCACTCCCCTCCCAGCTTGATCGACGCCTAACTGCTCCCCTGCCTGCCCGATCCCCCCACTGCCCTCCCCTGCTGGCCTGGTCACCCCTAACTGCCCTCCCCTGCTGGCCAGATCATCCAAAACTGCCCTCCCCTGCTGGCCATTTTGTGGTTGCCATCTTGTGTCCACATGGGGACAGCCATCTTGTGTGTTGGAGTGATGGTCAATTTGCATATTACCTCTTTATTATATAGTATAATGAACAATAAAATTAATATTTAATACTAAAATAATTTTAGCTTAATTATACGTTGTGTTGGTTTTTTTAATGGTTTATTAAATTACTGCTATAATATTTGGAGAATTCAAAGATATTCGTTCAAGTTTCATTGCTGCAACTTGACAATGGCATGATGAACTTAGATTAAAAAAACAAAAAACTTAGTCTTCTCTACTCTCCTCTGCCCCAAACCTTAAAACTTCTCCATCTGTAAAATTGGGATGATAATATATAACACCTGCCTCACATGGTCATTTATTATGAGAATGAAAATCATTCATTAAATAGTTATTATACATCTACGTGACAAGCTTTGTTCTAACTGCTTGGGATACATCAGTAAACAAGACGATGAGTTTATATTTTAAAAGGAGTGCAGGGAAACAGTGTAAATAAGCATATCACATAGTATGGTGAAAGGTGATACCTGCAAAGGAAAAAAGAAAAAAAAAACAACTGGAAAAAAGCAATTGAAATTCATAAACATTACAGTACAGATAAGGTAAGGATTGACTTGCAAGAGGATAAACTCAAGACAAATATAAGAAGGTACTACTACTATTTCATAGAACAAGTATAAATTAATAGAAACTTAAAAGAGGGCACAATAGCCAACAAATAAAGTTGCCTGAAAAATGACCTGATAATCACAACTGTAAACCGAAAAAAAAGTTTAGGCTGTCATACAGAGTCAGAAGCATTTTCTGAATAAAAGGATTTCAATCCCAGAGATGCAAACCTAGGTACCAACTACTCTGGGGAGAACAAAGACAGGCAGGGTTTATAAAGGCAAAATCGCAAAAGGTAATTCTTTCTTACAAATGAAGGATTGCTGGTTATGTTAACAGGGATTGGTTAATCCCAATATGCAAATGGAGAAGGTGAAAACTACAAGGAAGGAAGTAGAGTTCATGTGTGTCCATGGAGCAGTTGTTCCAGGATGTTTATGGCTCCAGGATGTTTTGAGCAGAACATGGGCATCACTCCTTAGTAGCCTCCTGACTCTATTTTAAGTGACTTTCTTAGCATTGTTCATTCCATTTTATTTGCTCCACTATCACAATTCCATAGTGGTTTACTAAGAGAAACTAAGATCTTGTTAACTGGGTCTCTGAGTTTTGAGACTGGGGATTAGGAAAACAAATTTGCCACTTTTTCTGGATTAGCTTTTTCCAAAATGACCCTCATTTGTTCTCTTTTACCACACGGTGGCAGCATGTATCCACCTATTTCTTCAACTGCTTTCAGCTACTCAGAAAATCTTGCCACTTTTTACCTAGAGGCCAAAGTATTACATTAGGTTACCTTATTTTAATTTAGAGCCCAAATTTCATATCAACTTTCTAAACCAAACTAATATAATTCAGTAGACTTATAACTGGGAGAAAGTATTATAAAAACTGAAACCTTTCTGGCATAACATGTACTCTTCAGATTAAAGGTATCTCAATTATTACATTGAATTTATAATTATACCTAACAAAAAGCCCAAGTACAGTTAGTTCTGCTTTTGTTCATATAACCTGCTGGTTCATGGCAGATAGTAGGTGAAACTGTTTTAAAAATTCAATAGAATGTGATTTTTTTAAAATATATTTTTATTGATTTCAGAGAGGAAGGGAGAGGGAGAGATAGAAACATCAATGATTAGAGAGAGTCATTGATTGGCTGCCTCCTGCAGGCCCCCTACCAGGGGATCGAGCCCACAGCCATGGCATGTGCCCTTGACTGGAATCGAACCTAGGACCACAGGTGTACGCTCTATCCACTGAGCCAAACCAGGTAGGGCAAGAAGGTGATTTTTGACCTTTGAAAAAGAAGTCAGTCTTCCTGAAATGCCAATGTTAGTGGATTTCTGAGATCCTCTTTCATAATTTATTCCCTCATCTTTAGTTATTTGGAAATAATAGCTAGATACTAACATTGAAAAATAGGGTTTATCTTTTACTTCAAGTTTAGAGTTTGGTTATAAGAGTCTCTAGCATATTTTGAGCTGTATAATGTACATGTGCTTGTGTATGATACTTAGTGTTTTCATAAGTGCTATATTTTTACTTCCTAATTATGAGATCTCTTTATAATAAGTCACAATTTTGAACCAGTACATGTAGTTAAATTATGTGCAGTTGTGTAGTATTGTAGATTCATTTCATCATGCTTCTTTCATTTTTAAAAAAATTAATACTATATAAGGAGGGCATTGATGAGTCTGTACTTAATAAAGCTATTAAGTTTCATGAGGAAATGGTGAAATAATTTTCTCTTATGAGAACTTTGGTAACTAGGAAGCAAAAAGAATGTTTTGTTCAAGATAACTTCCTTGTTTAGAAACATAGTTACATTTATTGAGAAAAATTCTGGAAGATTACCTTGAGTCTCATCTTACGTAGTAATATGTGAGTAAGCCAGTTAATTCTTCTGGTATGAAAATTATATATTTCATTAATGATACATACTTGTTATTCAGGTTTTTATATTTCAGGGAATGTTAGCTGTTTTCTGAAGTTTCTTTTTTATCCTGCCCAACTTGTGAGAATTCTAAGGAGTGAATTCTCACTTTCCCAAAATAGTTAATCAAACCATTTCTTCTCATTTACTAAACTGCTAACCACTGTAAACTAATTCTGATTTGAATCATTGATCTTAAGGTAAATGTCACTATATCTCGTTTGCAATTGCCTTAGCTGTTTCTATCACCCCACAGGCAGGAGATCACTTCATTTATCAAAGATTTATTTTGACACATAAGTTACCACTCTCTTTTCAATTTACATAGGGTGAGACAAAAGATTTAAAGAAATGTATTATATCTGAAGTAAGTGCCTTTTGGTTTACACAGCTAATTGTTTAAAATGAGCCTATATAATTGCATCTTTGAATAATGTTTTACATTTTGTAGAAAACATTTAGCTTTGATGTTATTTTGCCAAATGATTTTTAAATATGTATTTAAGGAATATTTGTAGTAATTGTTTTAAAAGGAGTCCAAAATTAGTATGATTTATGCATGTACCATATTTGAACCCATACAATTTGCAACTAAAGTTCTCTAACACCCTGGATTTGAGCAGTAAATAATAACAACATTACTTCTAGTCAATAGTTTTATAGTTTCCACAGAACAGATTCCTCAATAAATAGGAACTTGAAATTAAGAAAAAACTATGCATGAACTCACGAAAAACTAGATTCTAGTTCTATTTCTGCTAGCTCTGGAATTCTGGACAAATCATTTAACTCTTCTAGGCCTTAATGTTCTTATTTTGGAAATAAGAAGATGGTAGTAGATTATCTCCAGGGTATCTTTTACCTCTGAAATACTATAAATCTAAAATGCTTAGCTGCTGATGTTTAGAAACCACAGGTTTGGGACAGAAAGGCATCCTATATAATAAAAGCCTAATATGCAAATCAATGGAAATGCGGAACGACCGGTGGAACGACCAGTCACTATGACATGCACTGACCACCAGGGGGCAGACGCTCAATGCAGGAGCTGCCCCCAGCCTGCAGGCCCCAGGCCAGCCAAGGCAGATGCCAGCGGGGGCCTCCCGATCGCCCCGCCAGTTGTCCCACAGATCGGCCCTGATCGCCAGCCAGGCCTAGGGACCCTACCTGTGCACAATTTTCATGCACCGGGCCTCTAGTCTCATTATAAATATGAAAGGTCTAATAGTTGATAACTTAACCAAAACACTATAATATAAATTTTTCAATATTTTGTGTCAGCCAAACAGTCAAACAGTAGAGACATAACAAGTAAAAAAAGTGAGGACCTATTCACTACTACCTTCCTGCTCCCTTTCCCCTTTGATATGTGACTCTCACATGTCCTCCTCTCCAGGACAAATACAAGCCTCCTTGCAGAACTTATTTCACTGCTTTAAAAATGTTTGTTACATACAGAAGAAATCTTAATTGAATTTTCACAAAGTGAATACACCCAGTTAACCACCAGCCCCATGAAGTTAACTTCCACCCCCATGGAAGTTCCTTTTATGCTGTCTTTCTTGAAATATTCAAAAATTTTCTGCATATAAATATACTAGAGGCCCGATACACAAAATCCATGCAAAAGTAGGCCTTCCTTCCCTTGGCTGCCAGCACCGGCTTCCCTTTGGCACTTGGGACCTGGGCTTCCCTCCGGCCACCAGTAGGCACCCAGGACCCAGGCTTCCCTCAAAGCCCTGGCTTTGTCCAGAAGGTCATCTGAAAGGATGTCTGGTCTAATTAGCATATTACTCTTTCATTATTATAGACTAGAGGCCTGGTGCATGAAATTCGTGCAGGGGGGCGGTGTCCCTCAGCCCAGCCTGCACCCTCTCCAATCTGGGATCCCTCTCACAATCCAGGACTGCTGGCCCCCAACTGCTCGCCTGCCTGTCTTCCTGATTGCCCCTAACCACTTCTGCCTGCCAGCCTGATCACCCCCCTAACCACTCCCCCGCCAGCCTGATTGATGCCTAACTGTCAGCCTGTTTGCCCCTAACTGCCCTCTCCTGCAGGCCTGGTCACCCCTAACTGCCCTCCCCTGCAGGCCTGGTCACCCCTAACTGCTCTTCCCTGCAGGCCTGGGTCCCCCACAACTGCCCTTCCCTGCAGGCCTGGTCACCCCCAACTTCCCTCCTCTGCTGGCCTGGTCACCCCTAACTTCCCTCCCCTGCAAGCTTGTTCGCCCCCAACTGCCCTCCCTTGCAGGCCTGGTCCCTCCCAACTGCTCTCCCCTGCTGGCCTGATCGCCCACAACTGCCCTCCCCTGCTGGCCATCTTGTGGTGGCCATCTTGTGTCCACATGGGGGCAGGATGTTTGACCCCATGGGGGCAGCCATCTTGTGTGTTGGAGTGATGGTAAATCTGCATATTATTCTATAAGACAGACATCTAATTCAGATTTGGGGCTTGGAGTCTTTCCATAGAAGTTGATGTTGAGTTTAAGACAGGAAAGAATGCATAGGGATAATAGAAAAATAGCCTTTTCTCCTCTCTTTAGCCTTAACCTCAAAATTCTCCACAATCATTGGATTTAGTTTATTTTGAAGAAAGATGCTACTTTTTTATTTTCCAATGTTATGCTTTAATCTATTATAGTTGCTAATAGTAGATTTTTTTCAAAATATAAAAGTAGTAATTTTATTTAAGGAGAATTTTTTTTACCTAATAAGTTCTAAAAGAAAGTGTTGGTAGAATATATATTCCTTCCTAAACTGAGTGCCTGCTTATGTTTGGTTATATGGTGTTCATATTTAAAGAAAACATGTATGTATAGTGTGTGTGTGTGTGTAGTCATACCTCCTGAAGAGTTGCTCTCTGGACCAGGATTTTATATCCCTTATATTTCAGGACCAGATTCTGATGTCCTCTTAGATCTTTACATTTTAGATCTTGGCACTTGCACACTTAGAAAACCCCTATTTCTTGGCATTCATGTCCTCTAGATACCCTACCTTATAACTTTACTCATTTGTAGACCACTGGGACATTCTTCTTTATTTAAAGTGGAAGGCTTGCTCTAGATTTAAGTCTTCCTTTTCATCTTACTCCTGCCTTGGTTACTTCTATGACTCATCCACAACCTTGGCCATGCATTTTATTGATTTTCTCAAATTTAGTGATTGCCTCTTCTCTACTTCAGCACTTAGTCTCCTGGCCCACAGTCTGTTCCTTGTCACCCAGACTGATTTACTTCTGAAGTTATCTATTCAGGTTGATCATTAAACATATTACTTTCAATATATCCATGTTTCTCAGTCATCTGCTTCCAATTTATAGTTAACAGAATAGAAACAGTCCATGTGATTTATTTACCAGTCTCTTCCTAAATTTATTTACATCCCTCTTCATCATGTTATTAGTCTTAAACCTTTCTCTTACCAGTGTTCTCTAATTCCTCCCCAGATGTGTTTTTATCAAACCCTGCCTGATAAAACCTTATTCTTCATTTTTCTGACTAAGCACTACTAGAGAGAATCAGATAGTAACAAGCACTGTAAGTTTATTGTAACCAACTTCAAATGGGCCCACAAAATTGTGCTGAAAAAAAATTTTTTTTTCTAGTCCTCTTATTTCTCACAGAGATTATTTTAAGCATTCACCACTTTCTCACTCAGACGATGATTTTGGTAGTATTCCATTTCATAGAGAAAATAGAAATCCTCAGATGAAACTCCCACAATTGCCTATCACAAACCTACAAACATTTTTATATCTGTACTCATTCTGTTTTGTTTGTTATAATTATTTACAGTGGGAAGAGTTTGCTTTCAAGGAATGGAAAAATCATATGTCTTTAGAAATCAAGTGGGTAGTATAAATGTGTGGAGCAGTAGGGTAAAGAGTAGTTCTGTAAGCGCTAAGGGCTTCAAAATTGTTTTTAATACAGAATACTTCACTTTATTGTTCTTTGCTGTGTGCTTCGTAGATACTGTGTTTTTCATAAATTGGTTTGTGGCAACCTCGCATCGAGCAAGTCTATTGGCGCCATTTTTCCAATAGCATTTGCTCACTTTGTGTCTGTCATATTTTGGTAAGTCTCACAATATTTCAGACTTTTTCATTATGATATTTCTTGTGGTTATCTGTGATCAGTGCTTTTTGATGTTACTGTTGTAATTGTTTTGGGTGCCATGAACCACTCCCATATAAGACAGTGAACTTAACAGATAAACATGTATGTTCTGGCTGCTTCACCAACTTGTTTCTCTCTCTCTCTCATCTGTCTCTCATCTGTCTCTCACTTCTTTCTCTCTCTCTCTCCCTTGCCTCTCTCCTATTCCCTGACACAACAATATTGAAATTAGGCCAATTAATAATCCTACAACGGCCTCTAAATTTTCAAGGAAACAAACAGTCTCATGTCTCTTACTTTAAAACAAAAGCTGGAAATGATTAAATTTAGTCAGGAAACCATGTCATAGGCCAAGAAAGCTAGGTCAAAATCTAGACCTCTTGCATCAAACAGTCAAGTTGTAAATGCAAAGGAAAAGTTCTTAAAGGAAATTAAAAGTGCCACTCACTGAACATATGAATGATAAGAAAGCGAAACAGCCTCATCACAGACATGTGTAAAGTTTAGAAGATCAAACCAGCCACAACATTCCCTTAAGCCAAAGCCTAATCCAGAGCAAGGCCCTAACTCTCTTCAGTATGAAAGGCTGAGAGGGGTGAGGAAGCTGCAGAAGGAAGTGTTTGAAGCTAGAAGAGGCTAGTTCATGAGGTTTAAGAAAAAAAGCCATCTCTATAATAAAAGTACAAGGTAAATCAGCCAGTGCTGATGTAGAAGCTGCAGCAAGATATCCAGAAGATATAGCTAAGATGATTAACGAAGGTGGCTGTACTAAACAACAGATTTTCAATGTAGGAGGAACAGCATTATATTGGAAGAAGATGCCATCTAGGATTTTCATAGTTACAGAGAAGTCAGTGCCTGGCTTCAAAGCTACAAAGCAAAGGCTGACTTTTGTTAGGGGCTAATGCAGCTGGTGACTTTAAGTTGAAGCCAGTTCTTATTTACCATTCCAGAAATCCTAGAGCCCTTAAGAATTACGTTAAATCTACTCTACATATGCTCTACAAATGGAAAAACAAAGCCTGGATAATAGCATATCTGTCTACAACATGGTTTACTAGTGTTGTAAGCCCATGATTGACACCTATTGCTTAGAAAAGAAAGATTCCTTGGAAAATATTACTACTCATTGACAATGTACTTGATCAACCAAGAGCTCTGATGGAAATGTACAACTAGATCAATGTTGTTTTCATGTCTGTGAGCACAACATTCATTCTGCAGCCCATGGAACTAGGAGGAATTTCGATTTTCAAGCCTCATTTTATTTAAGATATACATTTCTTAAGGCTATAAGTGCCATAGATATTGATTCCTGTGATAGATCTGGGCAAAGTAAATTTTAAACCTGGGAAGGATTCATTATTCTAGAGGTCATTAAGAACATTCATGCCCGGCCAGTGTGGCTCAGTAGTTGAGTGCTGCTGACCTATGAACCAGAAGGTCATGGTTTGATTCCTGGTTAGAGCATATTCCCGGGTTGTTGGCTCAATCCCCAGGGTGGGTCATGCAGGAGGCAACTGATCAAAGATTCTCTCTCATCATGGATACTTGTATCTCTCTCTCCCTGTCCCTTCCTCTCTGAAAGCAATATATATATATATATATATATATATATATATATATATATATATATATATATACACACACACACACACACACACACACACACACATGTATATATATACAGATTTGTATATATGTATGTATATATGTGTGTGTGTGTGTGTGTGTGTGTGTGTGTGTGTATATATATATATATATTTTATTTTATTTTTAAAGAACATTTGTGATTCATAGGAAGAGGTTAAACTATCAAACAATAACAGGAGTTTGGAAGAAGCTTATTCCAGCCCTAAGGGATGACTTTGTGGAGGAAGACTTCAGTGGAGGAAGTAATTGCAGATGTGGTGGAAATAGCAAGAGCACTAAAATTAGAAGTAAAGCCTAAAGATGTGACTGAATTGCTGCTATCTCATGAGGTATTGCTTCTCATGGATGAGCAAAGAAAATGGTTTCTTGAGATGATGATGATGATGGAGTATCCTTAGCTGTGATCCTATAATAAACTAGAGGCCTAATGCATTGGGGGAGGGGAAGTCCCTTTAGCTCATCCTGCACCCTCTCGCAGTCTGGGATCCATCTTGCAGTCCAGGACACCTTGCTCCTTACTGCCTGCCTCCTAGCTGCTCCTTAGTGCTCGGCTTGCTGCTCCTTAGTGCTGCCACGGAGGTAGGAGAGGCTTCTGCCACCACCACTGCACTTGCCAGCTGTGAGCCTGGCTTCTGGCTGAGCAGCGCTCCCCCTGTGGGAGCACACTGACTACCAGGGGGCAGCTCCTGTGTTGAGCATCTGCCACCTGGTGGTCAGTGCGCATCATAGCAACCAGTCGTTCCACCATAATGGTTGCTTAGGCTTTTATTATATGGACTAGAGGCCCGGTGCACGAAATTTGTGCATGCCGGCGGGGGAGGGAGTCCTCAGCCAACCCTGCACCCTTTCACAGTCCAGGAGCCCTCAGGGGATGTCCGACTACATTTTTTTTAAAAATCACCCTGTACTTAATTTTTTTACTAACTCCTCCTTTTAAACTCCCCTCACTCCCACATTCTGTTTCTCCTTTTTATTTAACTATTTTCCTGGCCTCACCGGATTTCAGCATCCTTCCCTTTCCTGCTTTCTTTCCCTCCTTCCCTTTGAACCTCCCATAGCCCTCTCCCTCCCTCCCTCCTCCCTTATCTCCCTTCATTCCCAGTGTCTGTCTCCTTCTTACTCCTCCTACCCTCCCCTCCCATTCGCCTTTCCCTTGTGAGCCTGAACCCTGCCTCCCTCCCTCCTTCCCTATTATTACCCCCTCCCCCCGCCCCCCACCATGTTCACTGGTTTCTCTTTTAAACCTGCTTTCCTCTCTAGGATCTGCTTCCAGCCCCGCCTAAGCGCACTTTGATATTAAAGCTTCCGTTCGGGGGGCATTAACCCCCAGCCCAGGGCCCAGCCCCAGCCAGGCCGTCACCGCCTCCCCTTCCCTGGCCTCCCTGCCGCCGTCCTCTTCCCATTCCCTGCCCAGGGTGCCACAACTTCTAGTCAACAATGTACACTTAACATGCCACCAACCCAACCCTGGCCAGTGTCTTTGGGGTCCAGACCTCAGGGACTAAAGGGGTACCCGCCTTAGTGTCCGACTCTGCCCCAACTATGATACACAGATCCCTCCCATCACAGGACGCCAGGCCCAGCGAGGGTGGCCAAGGCCCGCGTGGCCCGGGTGCTGCTGCCGCGAAGCAGGAGTGCCTCCCCTCGGAAGGCCTCGGACTGTCCACCCCTCCCTCTGTCCTGGGACCCACAGGCACTCCCCCCAGCGATCGCCATCTCCTCCCACATTCAGCCCCGCATTTCCTTCCCTTTTATATTCCTGTGTCTTTTTCTTGTTCCCTTTTTGTATTTCCATTTCTCCTCTCGGCCTGTCTGCATGCAGACCGCTCCCTCTCCTTTCTTATCCCCTCCTGTCATATCCTATCCTACGTACCCCGGGCCTCGCAGCTTAGAAAAGAAAGATTCCTTGGAAAATATTACTACTCATTGACAATGTACTTGATCAACCAAGAGCTCTGATGGAAATGTACCAAGGGAGGCACCTGCTGATCAGTTTTTATGTGACGGCGTCCTGACCAATTTGCATATTATCCTATTAGATAGATACCATAGTAAATTTCCATTCTAATTGGGGAACATCAGTGTAGGAGAAGATCCTAATACTACACTAAGCAAAACACATTGAGTATAGTTTTCCCATAATTACATTTTCAAACAACCCTTCAATAGAAATTTGGGGGATGACATTTTATTTTCTTTGGGGGGGGGGCAGTTATGACATTTTAAAATTATGTATAAATACTTTAAAAAAGACACAGTGTCTTACTCATCTTTGTATCTACAGTGTCTCGCCCAGCACCATTTGCATAGAAACAACTCAGACAGTATTTGAGGAATGAATGTGACCACACTTAGCTGGTCAGCTACTTAAGAAATGACTTTGGACAAGTTGTGTTTAACATAAAAGATTCTGGGGTAGAGTTGACGGTGGCTTGCAAAACCTTGTAAGTTCAAAGGGGGAAAATAAGTAGGAACTCTGTCCCTGTGTCATGCTTCTCCCATTTCCATATTCATTTAATTATTAATTAATTTGTTCAGAAGCATTTATTTCACTTTTACTGTATACCAAGTATTGTGTATAATGATAGAGATCCAGATAGAGGCTCAGTTTCTACCCTTAAGATGTTTACATTCTGGTGAGGTATATAGAATGCTAATTTGATGGTACAGTGAGATAGGTGTTCTGTAGTAGGCAAATATTCAAGTACTGTGCAGCTATTCAGGCATTGACAACACATTAGAAGGAGCTTGGTGCATTGAGAGAACTTCAGATCTTCATTAGAGTTGAAAGATGAAGTGTGAACATGAGAAAAGAGGCTCATAGCAAGCAGGGCCAGCTTATGGTTTTAAGGTTTTTACTTCCACCTTTCTCCCATAGCTCTACAGTTCATTTCTGTTGGTCTGGTGAGTGGAGGGAAGATTAGGGGAGAAGTATAGTCCAAGTGCCACAAAATTCCTTTTTTTTGCTAAATACCGCCACTGAAACTGCATGTTAATCTCTTCAGGAACAATATTTCATTGTAGATATTTTATATTCATGTGGCTCTTCATCTCTAAATTGTGAACTTGAAGGGGCTCTGTTTTATTCATTTCCTTGTCTAAAAAATCTAATAGTAACTTGGTAAATTTTGAAAGATGTCACAACATTTATAGTCATTGCATGTACTATTCTAGTAACCAAGACATAGGTGTGCTATTTAAAAAAAAATAGAGCTGAAGTTTTAAACAGATGGACTTAGAAACTACTCTGTGAGTTTAAGATTACCTGTCTTTGAGTAGAGAAAAATTACTAAGTAGGAAAATTAAGGATTTTTTAAATTACAAGGACATTCACAGCTTAACAGAAGAATTCAGTACAGAATTCGGTCAACTGTGTTTATTTTGAAATGTTTTATTATTGTTTTGGTTTATAGACTTATGAGGAAGATCGAAGAAACTACTCTGAGCTTCAAAATAGATGTCAACGTTTGGCTTTAGAATTAGCAGACACAAAACAGTTAATTCAGCAAGGTGACTACCGTCAAGAGAACTATGACAAAGTCAAGAGGTAAGGAGTTAAGATGGGTACAGTAGTTTTTCTCATTTTTAGCATGCACCTGAATTCAAAGTCAACTGAATTTTTTTTATTTTTTACTTTTTTAATTTTTACAAGAGTTTATTTGAGCCAAACTAACAACATATACTCTGGGCAAGATCATGAGTCACCTGAATTTTTACCATTGACATTGTTAATTCTGCTTTGTATAGTCATGTGCTGCTTAACAATGGGGATACATTCTGGAGAATTGCATCATTAGGCAATTTAGTCATTGTGCGAATATCTTAGAGCAGTGATGGCGAACCTATGACACGCGTGTCGGCACTGACACGCATAGCCATTTCTGATGACACGCTGAGGCGGCCGCATGCTGAGGATGAAACATTTGCTGCTCCTGCGGATGAAACATTTGCGAAATAATGTTTTTTCCTCAAAGTGACACACTACCCAAGTTATGCTCAGTTTTTTTGGCGAAGTTTGACACACCAAGCTCAAAAGGTTGCCCATCACTGTCTTAGAGTGTACTTACACAAACCTAGATGGTATAGCCTACTACTGTAATTATGTGTGCTCTACTTTCATACAGCTGGCAGTGCAATAGGTTTTTTACATCAACATCACCACAAACATGTGATGCGTTGCTCTATGATGTATGGCTATGATGTCATTAGGCAATAGAAATTTCTCGGTTTCATTATCTTGTGGGACCACCATCATATATGCAGTCCATCTTTGACCAAAAGTCATTATGTGGCATATGACTCTACCTTATTCTTTTCCTGTCTCCATAGTTTTGACTCTTTCAGAATGTAATATAGTTGGAATCATGCAGTATAGAGCCTTTTCAGATAGTCTTATAGTAATACTAGAGGCCCAGTGCATGAAATTCGTTCACAGGTGTGGTCCCTAGGTCTGGCCAGTGATCGAAGCATGAGCGTCTGGCGTGGAAGGGCGGGTCCCAGCTGACCTCTGGGCCCTGGGCAGCGCCTGGGCCCCCAGGCATGCGCCCCCCTCTGCCTGAGTCATAGCACCCAAGTCCCCACGCAGAGTTGCGGTGAGCACGGCCGGACACCACAGGCCAAGGTACAGCATGGGCCTCTGGGCTGCCTAGCAGTGCCGCATGGAAGCCAGGCGGGCAGCATGCTCTCTCTCAGCCGGCCTTGCAGACCAGCTCCTGCATGAACCCACGGGGAGGCAGACAGGCCCCTGCAGTCCTGGTGGCTGTGGCCTGGCTCACCCAGAAGAGGCGTGAGCCCTGGCGTCCCAGGGGATGGTAGCAGGGGGAGTGAAAGTGAGCTCGGTGGACATCCTGCATTCTTACCGCGCCGCCGTTCTCTTCACCCCCGCCCCCAGGTAGCCAGCAAGAGGTCGCAGCGCGTCACCGATGCCCACCATGTTCTGTGCCGCCCTCTGGTAGTCAGTGCATATCATAGCGAGGAGTCAAACTCCCAGTCTCCCGGTCTTTGCCCAAGGGGACAATTTGCATATTGGGCTTTTATTATATAGGATACATTTAAATTTCCTCCATATCTTTTCATGGCTTAATAGCCTATTTCCTTATACCAGTGGTCGGCAAACTCATTAGTCAACAGAGCCAAATATCAATAGTACAACAATTGAAATTTCTTTTGAGAGCCAAATTTTTTAAACTTAAACTTCTTCTAATGCCACTTCTTTAAAATAGACTCGCCCAGGCCGTGGTATTTTGTGGAAGAGCCACACTCAAGGGGCCAAAGAGCTGCATGTGGCTCACGAGCCACAGTTTGCTGACCACAGCCTTATACCATTGAATAATATTCCATTGTCTAGACATCGCACAGTTTATCCACTCACCTACTGAAGGACATCTTGGTTGCTTCCAAGTTGTGGCAGTTGTGAAGAAAACTGTTATAAACATTCATGAGCCAGATTTTGCATGGATACAGTTTTCATCTCCTTTGGGTAAAAACCAAGGAACACAATTCTATGGTAAGAGTATGTTTAGTTTTGTAAGAAACTTCCAGACCGTCTGTCCCAAAGTGGCTATACCATTTTGCATTTCTGCGAACAATGAATGGGAATTCCTGTTGCTGCACATCTTTGTCAGTATTTGGTGTTATCAGTGTTCTGGATTTTGACCATTCTAATAGGTTTTTAGGTGTTACTCATTGTTACTTTTAATTTGCATTTCTCTGATGACATGATTTGGAACATCTTTTCATGTGCTTATTTGCCATCTGTATATCTTCTTTGGTGAGGTGTCTGTCTGTTAAGGTCGTTGGCTCATTTTTTAATTGGGTTGTTTGTTTTCTTACTGTTGAGTTTTAAGAGTTCTTTGTATGTTTTGAATTACAGTTCCTTATCAGATATGTCTTTGGCAAATATTTTCTTCCAGAGTGTGGTTTATCTTTTTATTCTCCTAACATGTACCTTATTCTTCATTGCATTTTAAAAGCATGTCGTTTTGGCAGTTTGATGGGTTTAAATTTTTTTTTATATCAGTTGTTTTTATTTTGTTTAGAAGTTGCTGCTGTTTTTTTTTTTTAAATATAATCTCTTAGAAGATAGAAACTCAGTAAAATCCCATGTTTGAATTTTTACCTGATTACTTTTATTTTATGAAATCAATTTAAATACTTTATAGTTTTATTTGAAGTTTGTTCAGACAAAAGGCATTCTTTTTTTTTCAGAAAATAATATTTTCTGTGAATATATTTCCCAATGTATTGCTACTAAGTAGCTCTGGCACGTAATTTGCCTTTTACTGGAATATGCTTTTCTGTTGTTTGTTCATTAATGAACTACTACTTAGCTATATGTCCCTTAGGAAAATCTCTTATCATTCTAAGCCAAAGATTTATCATCTCTGAGATGATGCTAATACAAATATCTGCTACTTAAACTAAGATCAAATAAAGGAATATTTATGAAAGTATTTGTATATATAAAGAGAGAGATGATTCTAAGTGTTTACTACTGTATCTACCTGTAGGTAAAATAATGCTTAAAATACAGTAGTCACTCAATGAGTATTTTTAAAATGAATGAATGCTTTGTAAATTGTATAGCACCATAAATAAATCTGCAAGGATTTTGGGATATAACATTGATTCTCCTTCTCCTACCATGACTAACATCAGTATGTATTATTATGTAAGTATTGTTATGTCAAAATACAGTAATTATTGGAACATGAAATCTATGAGCGTTACACTCAGTCGGCTCTTGAATAAAGCTGGATTTCAAAAGAATAATTTAAAAATAAAATAGATTGTGATGGTAAAATGATACTTTGAGTTGGTGTTTTGATATCCTCTTGGCTATTATATAATCTACTAGAGGCCCGATGCACGGAATTCTTGCAAGGGGCTTGACCCTTGAAGCTGTAGCAGCTTGCCTCAGCCCTTGCAGCCCTGGCTTGGTCTGAAAGGTCGTTCGGCTGTCTGTTAATCATATTACGCCTTTATTATTATAGACTAGAGGCCCGGTGCATGAAATTTGTGCCGGGGGGCGGGGGTGTCTACACCTGCTGGCAGTCAGACATCCCTCTCACAATCCGGGACCACTGGCTCCTAACCACTCGCCTGCCTGCCTGCCTGCCTGCCTGATTGCCCCTAACCACTTCTGCCTGCCAACCTGATCACCCCCTAACCGCTCCCCTGCCAGCCTGATTGATGCCTAACTGCTCCCCTGCCAGCCTGATTGATGCCTAACTGCTCCCCTGCCAGCCTGATTGCCCACAACTGCCTTCCCCTGCCAGCCTGATCACCCATAACTGCCCTCCTCTGCCGCGACCCACCTCCTCCACCAGGACCCCCCTCTTCTGCGTGAGGTGGCAGAGACTCCGGGATCGGCCTCCTCTGTGCCACGCAGAGCCGCAGGAACCCCAGGCCTCACTGTGTGGAGCAGCCGCAAGGCCCTGCCTCCGCTGTGTGCACAGCCATCTTGTGACGGCCATCTTGTGACAACATCGCACAAGGGATTTCGCATGAGGGCGTGACGCCATCTAGGCTTTTATTATATAGGATAGCAATAATAAAATATGGAAAGAGAATATTAAAAAGCATGATAATCAGAATAATCTAGTGGACATGAATGAAGAATAAGTGAACTGCGTTGATAATTATTGAAGGTTGATGATGTGCGTGGGGGGGTCATTATATCATATATATGTATAACAAAAATATGATAAACATATTCATGTGCTAAAAATGGAACAGAAAAACAAACAAGCAAGAGGGCCTCAAACTGTAAACCCTTTGGTTCACTCAATAGAAAGAATTTTTTTAAATGTTTTGGGGTGATAAACAATAACGAATTTAAATTTTAAAAATGTTTTGAGGTAAAAAATCACTTTTATGTTCTTTATAAATTCTCACATATGTGCAAAAGGAAACAGTATATGGATGTTAATTGCATCATTACTAGAAAGAATTAAAATGCTTTTCAGTAGTGGAATGGAAAATGAATTGTGATTTATTTCTACAATGTAATTCTGTCTAGCAGTCGAAATCATTAAATAAGACCTTAATGTATGGGTAAATTAAATACAAAATATTTAATTTTGAAAAGCAAAAGGCAGCCAATCATCTTTTTTTTACTTTAAGAAACAAAAAGCAGTTTCCTACTTTCTGGCATAAAATAATGTTCTCAGTTTTATTTTGTAATTTCATTGCCTCAGCTATTTCTCTAAGGAGTCCTGGTTCCTTTTAGTGGGGATTACTATTCAAAAATTAAGATTGGGTGCTGGTCATTGCTACATTGGTCATTGTTTCTAAGCCCTTTCACTAAGCAGAGGCAATGGAGAGGGAATAGGAAGGATGGCTTAACACACTATGGAAAGATCTTACCGATATCTCTAATTCCAATTCAACACCACAGTAGCTAGTTTAAAGGGGCTCCAACTGGCTAAATACTAAATATCAAAATGAATATTAGCAATATTCATTGAATAGAATAAGAATCCCTGACTACGTGCTAATAAAGAGGATCTTACAGATGAGTGCTAAACAATAAATATATATTTGTATTAGAATTACCATTTTCTAGCTTCATAATACTACTATGAAGTATTGGAAGCTAAAACCATTGGGTAAAAAAAAGTATGTTAGGGAACAGAATATACAATTTTAAAGTATGTTCCCACAGATTACTTATTCATTGCAAAGGGCAAAAAGGTACCTTTATATTTAGAACTTTAGCAGATACCATCTTGGGCAAATGATCAAAGCTACTATCACCAATCAATGGATAGAGTAACATCATGTGCCTCTTTATGTGATCTACTGAAAACACAGTATCTATCACTTACATAGTATTCCTGCCCAAAGTGCTTAATGTGAATCTAATCAATGTTGTAAAAGACAAAGATGGGCTAAAGAACTGATCAAGGTTAAAGGAAATTAAAGGCCAATGGCACCCAAATGGAATGCATGCTAATATGTTGGATCCTGGACCAGGGAGACTTTGCCGTAGAAGATATTTTTGGGACAAGTGACAGAATTTGAAACTGGATTGTATATTTAGATAATTATGTTAGCGCTAAATCTCCTGAATTTGATATGATATTCTGATTATATAAGAGAATATTGTTAATCTTAGGTAATTCAGAGTGAATTATTTAGGGATAAAGGGACCTAACGTCTGCATATAAGTCTTAAATAGTTGAGGAGGGTGCATATGTATGTGTTCATATGTAGATGTATAAACATGTGTTTGTATGTAGATGTGTATACATTTATTCATATATATGAACAACAGAGAATAAGTATGACAAATATTTAGTAAATAATACAAAGTAAATGACAAAATGTTACCAATTATTGAGTAAAAGTATGTAAAAAACATAGTGGGGGTTTGGGGGAGACTTGATAAAAGAAGGTGAAGAGATTAGCCAAAGAACATAATGCATAGCCCATGGACACAGACAACAGTGTGGTGAAGGGTAAGGGATGGTGGTGGTCAAAAGGGGAGAAAATGGAAGACATCTGTAATAGTGTCAACAAGGAAAAAAAAAGTTATCTATAAAGTAATTAAAGCTGTGTTTTGTTTTGTCATATCAGGGAATTAAGAAAAAAACAAAGAAATACTAAATTCATCATTGTATCTCGGGAATGATATGAGAACAGTGAGGAAAATATAGGTAACTTCAAGTTTAATCATAGTGTTCTATCTTTAAAAAAAAACAAAAACAAAACTTTAATCTGCCCAGCAGGTGTGGCTCAGTGGTTGAGCGTTGACCTATGAACCAGGAGGTTGAGGTTTGATTCCCGGTTGGGGCACATGCCCGGGTTTCAGGCTTAATCCCCAGTGTGGGGCTTGTGAGAGGCAGCCAATCATCATTGATGATTCTATCTCTACCTCTCCCTTCTTCTCTGAAATCAATAAAAAAATATATTTAAAAAAAAAACTTTAATCCAAATATAGACAGATATTAACTGTTGTCAACTGTGGATAGCAAGTTCCTGGGTGTTTTACTATATCATGATTTTATAATTGTGCATAAAAAAAAACATAGCAGAGGAAGCATGCTTAATACCTGTGACAATAAAACATTTACATGTAAAAGCACAAAACACTTAAAGTAATATGTACCAAAATATAATACTGATAGCCATCTCTAGTTAGTGGGTTTATGGATGATTGTTATTTTTTAACTTGTGCTTTGCTCACTTTTCTCAATAAACATAATACTTTGTTAACTAGAAGAAAAAAATCTTTCTAAATGAGTTATTGAAAATCTAGTGAAAAATAAAACAATTCTTAATAGCCCTCTCCATGAAAACACCAGGTGGGTAGATGAAATAAAGTGTAAAGGAACTGATTCTGACTGGAGAAGGTAAGTTAAGAGTATGAAATTTGTTTCTCTGCTCATTTAAAAAAATATATTTTTATTGATTTCAGAGAGGAAAGGAGAGTGATAGATAGAAACATCAATGATGAGAGAGAATCATTGATCAACTACCTTCTGCACGCCCCCTACTGGGGATCAAGCCTGCAACCTAGGCATGTACCGTTGGTCGGAATTGAACCTGGGACCCTTCAGTCCACAGGCCAATGCTCTATCCACTGAGGCAAACTGGCTAGGGCTCTGCTCATTTTTTAAAAACCCATTATAGGTGTGGTTCGATTTTTGCTCTTACTGTTGGTGAGAAAGAGGTGGTCTGAATATGAAAATTAAAACCTCTGGGTAATTACAAAGAACATGTGAATAAAAGCGTCATAAGAAACCTGCCTGTGTATTTGCTATGCAATCTGAGTGATGAGTTAAGGCCTTTTTGAACCTGAACTGAAAGCTTGGAGCCATGTACAAATTCTTTAAAAATTTTGGCTTTCGGGGAGAAGGGAATGGCTATGGAAAGGTCAATGGGGGAAAAAGGAGACATATGTAATACTTTAAACAATAAAGAATTAAAAAAATTTTTTGGCTTTGCCTGGCCAGTGTGCTCAGTGGTTGAGCATCAACATATGAACCAGGAGGTCACAGTTTGATTCCCAGTCAGGGCACATGCCCAGGTTTCAGACTCGAGCCCCAGTTGGGAGTGTGCAGGAGGCAGCCAATCAATGATTCTCTCTCATCATTGATGTTTCTCTCTCCCTTTCTCTCTGAAATCAATAAAAATATATACTTTTTTTAAATTTTGGCTTCAAGGTAAGGTTGAAGATGATAGTGAAAAGATACCATAATGTACCTTAGGAAGTTTTATTATTTATTTTACTGACTGGTGTAATTTACATATTTTTAAAGATGATAAATTGATATGTATGTATCTGAACAAGGTCTTGAACAGAGTCCTTCTAAATTTGAAAATCAGATACTCTGTTGTTTATCGAATGACACTGAAGCACCACTGCTAATGTCTCTGTTCAGTTTCCAGAACTTTAAAAATATCCATTATAAAAAGGGATGTAAAATGTATATGTGTATTTGAATTTTTCAGTGAACGTGATGCACTTGAACAGGAAGTAATTGAAATAAGGAGAAAACATGAAATACTTGAAGCCTCTCATACAATTCAAGCTAAAGAAAGAAGTGAATTATCGAAAGAGGTAAGCTTATAGAGTCATTTGTATTTATCGTACAGTGATGTGGGCATAGGGCAGAATTGTGGGAGGGACATTTTTCCTTTTTGATGTAGTTGCCAGAAAGAAGGGACTTTAGTAGCTGTGTTTGGATGAAAAATGGCAAGGCAACAATTAGCCCTTTTTATGTGTTTAGTGAAAGCACAAATGAAAGAAAATATTACAGTAAACCTTGAAAAGTAAGACATTGCTCTGAACACTGTCTGTCTCTACGTATGTGTAGGTAGCCACCTTGCAGCAAACTGTTACCTTACTGCAGAAGGATAAAGAATATCTCAATCGCCAAAACATGGAGCTCAGTGTTCGCTGTGCCCATGAAGAGGACCGCCTTGAAAGACTTCAAGCTCAACTGGAAGAAACCAAAAAAGCTAGAGAAGAGATGTATGAAAAATATGTAACATCCAGGCAAGATTTACATTACTTTACATATAAATAGATATAAAGTAACACCAGCTTCTTGGAGGGAACTTTTGCCTTAGGGAAGAATAGTGATCTTTTTTAAGGTCTATAGGATGATGTTAAGATAATAGTTCATTTTGTTTCCTTATAAGATGTTCTCTATTCTAACTGATTTTTTTTCTTAAGACGTTTTGGCTTTTTCAACCACCAAATTTCTTTTATGTAGGGGTGTATACATATACTGTAGCCACTTTTATTTATTTTATTTCTTACAACATAACCTTTCTGATTCCCTATGACTAAGATTTCTATATAAGTATTTTTGAAAGAAAGCACATAAGTATCTCTACCGAGGTATCTTTTTGAAGAAAATCTAACTAGGCTGACCTTTCCTAACTAAAACGAAAAGAACAAGAAGACAGCACTGCATACTGTTTGAAAATACAGGCTCTGGACTCAGACCCCCTCTATTTCAATTCTGTCCTCTCTCTTCAACTAGATGTACAAGCTATTAGAGTTCCTTTGTACCAATAGCCCTTATAATCCTTGAGTCATTTGTTTTTAGCACATCAAAAACTAAAATAATTCTCAGTTGTATCCTTTAAGACTTCACACATTCATACCTTTTACCCTAGCCTGTGCTGTTTTTCATGTGTATGCTCCTGCTAATCCCCTATGTAATGTTTTGTGACTTTGCTAAGAGATCACAGTGGCTATGGTTGTGCTTTGAAGGAAAAGTTTTCTAAAGAGTCAGAGTCATTTTGTTTATATGTGTGTGTGTTTTTAATACAGGGTGGGGCAAAAGTAGATTTACAGTTCTTATGGAAAATAATATAATAATTAATAAATAATGCAACAATAAACTGTGCTTCACAAACTCACAACTGTAAACCTACTTTTGCCCCACACTGTATTATTTGTCTGTCAGCCTGTACCATGCCAGTTCATATTTCTAAATGAAGGACATTCCATATGCGTCCATTTTCAAATCTCTAGCTATGCACATTAAAAACTATTAGTAAAATACTCTTTAAGATGAGTAATTATTCAAAATGAGTTAACTAACATTTTATGTAGTAACTAAGCCTTAAAGACAGAATGTTTAAAAGGAAATCTTAGATGGAACTAGTTGAAACAATATTTTTAGGAATTACAAAATTTTATATGTAATAGCTATGTTTTTCAAGCAACATTATATTTAGACCATATTTGACATATTAAAATCTTGCATGAAGGGTAAATACCTATTTCTTTATATATATATACAGATATATATATATTATTGATTTCAGAGAGGAAGGAAGAGGGAGAGAGAGAAACATCAATGATGAAAGAGAATCATTGATTAGCTGCCTCCTGCACGCCCCCCTACTGGGGATCGAGCCCACAACCCAAGCATGTGCCCTTGACAGGAATCGAACCTGGGACCCTTCAGTCCGCAGGCTGGTGCTCTATCCACTGAGCCAAACCTATTTCTTTTACAAAAATAAATTCATGGATATTCCTTTGATTTCTTGCAGAGACCATTATAAAGCCGAATATGAAAATAAACTACATGATGAACTAGAACAAATCAAATTGAAAACGAATCTAGAAATTGATCAACTTCGAAATGCCTCTAAGGAAATGTATGAACGGGAAAACAGGTAAAAAAAAAAAAAAGTAGGAAATTTGTGTGACATTTTTTTCTCTTTATTTGAAACATAGATTTTTTGAAATTAAGCTTTATTTCTGTGACATAATGTCTTTTTAAATGCATTAATAAAATATTATCATAAGTATAAATATAATGGAACATTAAAGTTCGAAGATCTTTGATAACTAGTTTAGAACATGATTTATCAGACCTTAGGCCTCCTTACTCTGATATTCCCTTTATCCCTTTATTACTCTGGTAACTTTTCTTTATTCTCTTACTTCAGTTCAGATTGAGGACAGGAAAGGAAGGAAATTAGAGCATACTAACAGATGCTAGTAGTTTTTCTTATAACCATGCCTAAAATCTTCAGGAAATATTAAAAAACTAGAATAATAATATGAAATATTGCATATGCCTCATTTAACTGCTAGTCCTGAAAGACATCATCTCCTAATATATAAAAACCCAGGGTCTGTAACATCCAAAACAACCGAAGGCTCGACTGACCAGAAGTCAGTCCTGCAGTCAGTGCTGGGTTGCCGGGGCGACCCAGCACTGACTGCTGCCACTGTGGGTGCGGCGACCCAGCAATGACTGCCAAGGGGGCTCTGGATCAGGCCTGGAGAGAGGTCTGGAGAGAGAAGCAGGGTCTGATCCATAGCCTCCATGACAACTGTTGATCAGCCCTTGCCTCTCTCTCTCCGGGCCTGGCCAGCAGCCGTGCCACTCTTTCTCTCCAGGCCTCCACGGGGGCTGCTGATCAGCCCTGCCTCTCTGATCAGGCCCGGAGATAGGCCCGGAGATGCTGACTGGCATAGAAACCGACCAATCAGAACCAAATCTGGGTGAACTGTGAGGAGCCAATGGCTGCATAGGAGGTGGAGCTTTTGATGCTGACTGGCATAGAAACTGACCAATCAGAACCTAATCTGGGTGAACTGTGAGGAGCCAATGGCTGCCTAGGAGGCGGAGCTTTTGATGCTGACTGGCATAGAAACCGACCAATCAGAACCAAATCTGGGTGAAGTGCGAGGAGCCAGTGGCTGCCTAGGAGGCAGAGCTTTTGATGCTTACTGGCATAGAAACTGACCAATCAGAACCTAATCTGGGTGAACTTCGAAGGCAGAACCTAAGGTGGTGGCTGAGAAGGGATTTTAAGGGCAACAGCTGTTTGGTGTAAGCTGTAAGAAAGCAGTTCAATTTTTTAATGACTGGTTTGGCAGTATAGTGCATATGGCTGGCTATCAGTCCAGATATAGGGACTATGTATTTTTGTCTGCCAAGAGTTCCTCCTGCTGAAAAAGGCCTCCCCCCCCCCCCCATTTAAGCAATCCTATCCTATATAATCTATCTATACTAATAAAAAGGTGATATGCTAATTAGACTGGGTCGACTGGCTATCTTCTGGACATCCCACTTCCTTCTGGACAAAGCCATGGTGGTGGGGGCCGAGGCAGAGGCAGTTAGGGGCGATCAGGCCGGCAGGGGAGGGCATTTGGGGGTGAGATCAGGCTGGCAGGGGAGGGCAGTTAGGGGCGAGATCAGGCCGGCAGGGGAGGGCAGTTGGGGGCAAGATCAGGTCGGCAGGGGATAGCAGTTAGAGGTGATCAGGCAGGCAGGCAGAGGCAGTTAGGGGTGATCAGACAGGCAGGCAGAGAGGTTAGGGGCGATCAGGCAGGCAGGCAGGCAGAGGCAGTTAGGGGTGATCAGGCAGGCAGGCAGGTGAGCGGTTAGGAGCCAGTGGTCCCAGATTGCGAGAGGGATTTCCACGATTGGAGAGGGTGCAGGCTGGGCTGAGGGAACCCCCTCCCCCATGCACGAATTTCGTGCACCGGGGCCACTAGTGTAAAATAATCTTGAAGAAGGATTTTTATTCATGCAGTTACTTTCAGATCAGTATATAGTAGGTTCCTTAGTGATTGGCAGTATTAGGAGAAAATAAATGCTTCTTATTTCAATGACAGTTGTTTTTACATACCATCATTATAGTTCATATGGCTTTTGAAAGTTTATATTATAGTGGGAAAATTATTTTGAAATTGACTTAATTGTTATACTAGTTTATCAGCACAATGTGTGTGTATGATATTTTGATCTTTGCCAACAAGCAAGACTTTAAATCAGACTAAGGTTGATGTTAGGAAAGTTTACATTCATGCTCTCAGAGCAGCACATTTACTTACTTAGCAATATTTATTGAGACCCACCATATGCCAGGTACATGCTAGATACCATAGATACAGTGGTGGCTCTGCCTTCACAAAGCTGGTCATCTAATGCAGGAGTAAGACAAATAAAGAAAAGGTGATGAGTACGATGATAATGGAGAAACAGCAGGATGAGACCACATGCATTCAAGGTGTATCTAACCCGGCCTTGGCAGGAATGGGGAAGACTTTGTGGAGTGAGAAATACCAGGCTAACACCTACATGAAGACAAGAGTAAGACTGTACAGGGAAAGAAATTGGGGAGATGAATGTATAGCATGTATAAAAACCTGGAGGCAAGACAAACATGAAACTTTTTGAGCAAACAATATAATTCAGTAGGGCTAGAACATAGAATGAGGAGCAGGGAATTTCAAGTGATGAAATAGGAGAGGGAACCAGTGGCGAACTACTGATAAATTTTAAGAATATATGTGATATGATCTGATTTCATATTAAAAGACCATTCTGTAATGTGGAGAATAGATTGGTGTTATATAAGGCTATAGACAGGCCACTTTTAGAGGTTGTTTTCATTATCAAGATGAGAAGTGATAACAGAATTGGATTAGTAGCAGCAAGGATGGAGAGAAATGGGCCAGATTGGAAAAATGTTCAGGAGGTGGAACTAACAAGATTCAGTGTCTGGCTTGGATTGGAGAGTGATAAGAAGTTAAGGTTATCACCAGGTTTCTCGCTGCTTGCTTGCTTTTTTTAATTATTATTTTATCATTTAAAGTATTAAAAATAGTAGTATATATGTCTCCTCTTTTTCCACCATTGACCTCCCCCCAGCCTCCCCCACCCCCCCAGCACATTCCTCACCCCCCCAGTGTCTGTGTCAATTGGTTATGCTTATATGCATGCATACAAGTCCTTCAGTTGATCTCTTACCCCTCCCCTCAACTCTCCCCTGCCTTCCCGTTGTAGTTTGACAGTCTGTTTGATGCTTCTTTGTCTCTGTATCTATTTTTGTTCACCAGTTTATGATGTTCTTTATATTCCACAAATGAGTGAGATCATGTGATATTTATCTTTCTCTTACTGGCATATTTTGCTTAGCATAATGCTCTCCAGTTCCTTTCTTATATTTATACTAGAGGCCTAGTACACAAAATTCGTGCATGTGGGGATGTCCCTCAGCCCAGTCTGCACCCTCTCCAATCTGGGACCCCTTGGGGGATATCCGACTGCCAGTTTAGGCCCGATACCTGTGGGATCGGGCCTAAACTGGCAGTCAGACATCCCTCTCACAATCCGGGACTGCTAGCTCCTAACCTCTCCCCTGCCTGCCTGCCGCCTGATTGCCCATAACCTCTTCTGCCTGCCAGCCTGATCGCCCCCTAACCGCTACCCTGCCGGCCTGATTGATGCCTAACAGCTCCCTTGCTGGCCTGATTGTCCCCAATTGCACTCCCCTGCCGGCCCGATTGCCCCCAACTGCCCTCCTCTGCTGGCCCGATCGCCCCCAACTGCCCTCCCCTGCAGGCCTGGTCCCCCCCAACTGCCCTCGCCTGCAGGCCTGGTCCCCCCCAACTGCCCTCCCCTGCAGGTCTAGTTGCCCCCAACTGCCCTCTGTCGGCCCGATTGCCCCCAACTGCCCTCCCCTGCTGGCCTGTTCGCCCCCAACTGCCCTCGCCTGCCGGCCATCTTGTGGTGGCCATTTTGTGGCGACCATCTGTGGCGGCCATATTGTGATGACGTTGCACGTGATGCCACCTAGGGTTTTATTATATAGCATGTTTCAGGTGTACAATATAATTTGATATGTTGTATGCACTACAAAGTTACTATTCATCATCATCAGATTTCTTGATTGAGCTACTGCAAGGACAGTGATGTGCTTTTTAAAACATTAGAAAAAGACATGGTTTTAATCAATAAAGATGGTAAACTTAGTTTCATTTGAAGTATCTGAAATAGGCAAATCAAAAAGTTGACTATATATAGTTCTAAATTACAGAAGAAAGATCTAGACATGAGATAGATCCATAGGTGATATTATTTCTGTTTTACAAATACATACTTTTAGTTCTATGGCTCAGTTCTGTTATGGATTTTACTAGAGGCCCGGTGCACTAAATTCGTGCACTAAGGGGGTCCCTTAGCCTGGCCTGCACCCTCTCGCAGTCTGGGACCCCTCGCTCCTTACCACTCGCCTGCTTGCTGCTCCTTAGCACTGCCACAGAGGTGGGAGAGGCTCCTGCCACCACCACTGCATTCGCCAGCCATGAGCCCGGCTTCTGGCTGAGCAGCGCTCCTCCTGTGGGAGTGGACTGACCACCAAGGGGCTGCCGCTCCTGCGTTGAACATCTGCCCTCTGGTGGTCAGTGCGCATCATAGTGACCTGTAGTTCTGGTTGTTCTGCGGTAACCGTCACTTATGCTTTTATTATATAGGTAGGCTTTTATTGACTGACTTACTAACCTTAAAATTTATGGAATTATTTTGATGATAACATGCATGATTATTTCTAAACAATCCACATAAACTTTGATATGTAATCATTTTAAGAATTTTCTGATTTCTTAGTTTTTGTTGTGTTTTTTGTTTGTTTGTTTGTTTTTGGGGGGGTTGTGTTTTTGTTTTTGTTTTTCTTTATTGAACTAAGGTATTACATATGTGTCCTTATCACCCCATTGCCCCCCCCCCCCCACCCTGCACTCATGCCCTCACCCCCCTGTTGTCTGTGTCCATTGGTTAGGCTTATATGCATGCATACAAGTCCTTTGGTCGATCTCTCCCCTTTACCCCCACCCTCCCCTACCTTCCCTTTGAGGTTTGACGATCTGATTGATGCTTCTCTGTCTCTGGATCTGTTTTTGTTCATCAGTTTATGTTGTTCATTATATTCCATAAATGAGTGAGATCATGTGATGTTTATCTTTCTCTGACTGGCTTATAATGCTCTCCAGTTCCATCCATGCTGTTGCAAATGGTAAGAATTCCTATTTTAGTTTTTGTTGGTTTTTAAAAATCATTTAAAATGCATCCCATGGTGATACAAGTTTAGAAAAATTAGCCCCTGTTCTGTAAGGTAATTGGTAGAGGTAGTTGTGAAATAGCTGACAGAACCATTTCTGGAAGCTGGGAGGTTTCCCTTTCCCCACTGTTTGACTCCATATCTACATCAAAATGGACACCACCCAATCAGGAGGTTGCTGGGACTGGGGCTGCTGTCCTGGAAACCCTAGTCAGCCACAGGAACCAGTGACCTCATGGATTTCAAAAGTACTATAGACAGTTGCCACCAGGTGGTGCTAAACTATAACCTGGTCCAAATGGCTTTGAATTGCACAGGAACTCCTAGCCAGCTAGTTGTATAAGCTCACCTTTATCATTTTATTAATATCACAATAATCCAACCCAATATTTTATGTGGCTGAATCTTTTTGAATCATATTTTCACCATTTTGGCAGGATTTAACTGTAGTTACATTTTAGGTCTCACTAGTCTTTTACAAGGTTAAAATAAATTGTAAATTATTTCTTTTGAAATCTTACAACTTACAAATCATTAAGGAAAGGATCTTAGTATTCCTTGTTTATAAAACATAAGATTTAGAAAACACAGTTTATGCATTTAGATATTTTCATGTCTGGACAAATTAATTACTTGCTTTGGACTTCGATGTATAATTGTGCCAATTGTCTCTTCTCAAAGTGTGCTATTACAATATGAATTAAATGCATGAAATATTTATCTTGCATATTTATACTTAATCTCCTTACTTCTCCCCCAATAAATATCTTTAGAAGAAAGTTAAATGATGAGATTAGAGCACTATGTTTTGCCTTTGGTTTGCTGTCTATACATTGAGGGATATTAAGAGAGAGCCTTTCATTTTATCTTACATGTGGAAAGGAAAGATAAAATTCATGCCATCTAATCTTGGAATTTGCCCCTGCAGTCTATCATACTTGTGAAATTAAGGGGTTGAGAGGGAAGAGGAAGAAAGTAGAAGAGATAAAAACTTAGAGAGGGCAGAGATAAGCCAAGAAAAAACTTGGGTATTTGGGTATGGCAAATATACTATACAGTAGTCCTCCCTTATCCACAGGGAATATGTTCCATGACCTCCAGGATCTATTGAAACCATGAATAGTGCCAAACCCTATATATACAAGTTTTTTTTTCTATACATACATATCTTTTCACTTAAAGGAAACACTTTACAGCTTTTCTTTGGTATATTCAAATTGCCAGCATCACTACTCTTGTGCTTTGGGGCCATGAGTCAGTAAAATAAGGGTTACTTGAACACAAGCACTGTTATAATATAACACTGAATCTGATAACCAAGAGCGCTAGTAAGTGACTAATGGGCAGGGAGCATAGACAGTGTCAATACACTGGACAAAGGGATGATTTACATCCCTGGCCAGATGGAGAAGGACAGCATGAGATTTCATTTTGCTACTCAGAGTGGCATGCAATTAATTTATGAACAGTTTATTTCTGGAATTTTTCATTTAGTATTTTCAGACCATGGTTGACTGTGAGTAACAGAATCATGGATAAGGAAGAACTGCTGTCATTGAGATTATAGTGTGTATGTATGCTTTGACTCAATCTGTGAATTAGATTTCTTGTCTTTTTCTGTACTTTATAGTTGATTTAAAATGCCAGTTCGAAGCTGTGGAAAAATGAGTGAAAGTCACTCTGGTGGTGAGATATATTATATAAATAACTTCTTGCCTAATTGGTATTATATAATGAGAACATACAGACCCTCTTACATATTTGGAGGAAAATAATTATTCCTTGAATGGGAGTATATTATGAAAAAGATTTGGAGCAAAAGATTAAACTTAAATTCTGGTTCTACCACTTACTAGCTGAATGAACATATCACTTAATATCCCTGAAGTTTAATTTCCCCTTATATGAAACTAGAGGCCTGGTGCACGGATTAGTGTGTGTGGGGGGGGGGGGGCGGACAGGATCCCTCAGCCTGGCCTGTGCCCTCTTGCAATCCGGGACCCCTCGGGGATGTAGCAGTGCACCAAGCAGCAGGCAGCCAGGGAGGAGCCCAGGCTGGGGCTAGGCACCGCACTGCTCGTGCTCATGCCGGCCCGCTGCACCCGCTGCTGTGGAGAGGCTCCCGCCACTGCAGCTGCACTCGCCAGCCGTGACCCTGGCTTCTGGCTGAGCGGCGCTCCCCCGTGGGAGTGCACTGACCACCAGGGGGCAGCTCCTGCGTTGAGCGTCTGTCCTCTGGTGGTCAGTGCGTGTCATAGCGACTGGTCGACCAGTAGTTCTGGTTGTTCCGGTCATAACGATCGCTTAGGCTTTTATATACATAGAGAGATGAGCTAATAATACTATTTCACAGGGTGACCTATAAGGTCTAAATGAGATGTGAAAAGTACATTTTACATTATAAAGCTATAGATAAATGGTAGTTGTTTTGATACTTTTTGCCTATGTGCAATACTTAAAAATTCTTTTATTATTATGTTGACAATTCAACTAAAATGAGCATTATAAAGGCCAACTTTTAGAATTATGGAACTAGTTATCATCATTAAAAGGTACTATTACAAAATATATATTTATTCTTAAGTATTCTTAAGTATATAATAAAAATATATATTTATTCTTAAGCATTTAAATCATTTTTAATGACACAGCATAGACATAGAGGGTCTGCATGCCATTTTTTAAATCTAAAATTCTGCATAAAATATCTAACTATCTGTTCCTAACGAATATTGTGAGATAATAAATTAAGGGGAGATAAATTCAGCTCATTATTTAAGTTTTTCCAGGAAGTAAAACTACCTTTACCTAAGGTAGTCTCATGGTTGTAAACACAGATAGAACTATTCTCATAGTGATGCTGTAAAAAGGGTAATGATGAATTTGTTAGAGGTATTCATTATGTTCTTGATGCTGCACAGAATATGGAAATTCACATTGCCTTACAATTATTTGTAAGGGGGAGAAGCAGTAAGGAGATAGAAAATATGCTTTTAAGTGTAATTGGTATTGCTTTAGTGATTTTTATTTTCCACCATTTCAATAAAAACCATCTTGATCACAATTTATCATTGTACTCAAAAGAAACTTTAATGGCATAAGCATGAAATTTGTGGAGAATCTGGGAGTGATATTAAACACTTCTGATTCATAAATCTCAGTTTATTTACAAAAGTTAGTTGAGTATACATAATTACAATAGGTGAATTGGAACTCTAGTGTACAGAGGCTCCATTCATCATTTAAAAAGTATATGTCCTCATTAGTGCTTAAACAGACTTCTTTCATTCATGTGTTACCAGATAACTTTATAATTTTTAATGGAAAACTTAAGAATATTTTACTTTGCCAAAACCGGTTTGGCTCAGTGGATAGAGTGTCAGCCTGCGGACTGAAGGGTCCCGGGTTCGATTCCGGTCAAGGGCATGTACCTTGGTTTGCGGGCACATCCCCAGAGGGGGGTGTGCAGGAGGCAGCTGATCGATGTTTCTTTCTCATCGATGTTTCTAGCTCCCTCTCCCTCTCCCTTTCTCTCTGTAAAAAATCAATAAAATATATATTTTTTTAAAAAAAGAATATTTTACTTTGTCTTTTCATATAGACTATTCTGAAAGTATAACTCTTTCAGTATCTTAACTTGTCAAATAATTGTAAATGAAACTTCGTTGGCTGTCTTTTATTGTTAACTGTATTTTTTATTTTATAAGTGATTACCACATATGTTTACTTCTTAATTAATATTTTATTATTTCAAGATTTATAGGGTGTTCCAGATATGAAGCAAGTTGAGTTCAGGATATGTAAGAACTTGGAATTAACTATATTGTATAGTTCATAGAGAGTAGTGGGGGAGGCTGGTAAAGTAGGAAAGGGTCATATTTCAATATATTTTTATTTTTATTGATTTCAGAGAGGAAGAAAGAGATATATCACTGATGAGAGAGAATCATTGATTGACTGCCTCATGCACACCCCCCACTGGGGATCGAGCCTACAACCTGGGCATGTGCCCTGACTGGGAATTGAACCATGACCTCTTGGTTCATAGGTTGAAGCTCAACCACTGAGCCATGCTGGCTGGGCAAGGATTTGATTTTAAAAGGCCCTATTGTCAGTTGGGGACTTGGGGAGGTATTATAAATATTTTTTTAATTGTGGTTTTAATGTGGGGTAGATTATGGTTGAAAAGGGAATGAGGCAAAGAGATTGGTTAGAAGACAATTGGATAGAATAAGTGAAGATGAGAAATGGAAAAGAGAAGAGCTGAATTTAAAGAAAAGGTAGTAGAATTGGGAAGACCTAGAGATTGACAGGAAGTATACATCAGGAACAACTCCAACTTCTCTTATTAACTAATCTCTGAGACATGGATGATCAGGCATGACCATTAACTCAAGGCTACAGAGAAGATTTAGAAAGGAAGATAACAATTAATTTCTGATCTTTTACAGGTTTGGCAGCTATGACCAAGCCCAAAAGTACTTGTCTAAGATTACATAGTTTATTACTGGAAAATTTTCTCCACTATGCCCTAGACATTACTCCCCTAAGCCCTCAGAGTACCAGCTGCCTTCCCTGTTTTTCCCAGGTAGAACTCTTACAAATATCATCATTTTCTTTTTATACAATAAGAAATCTTGGGAAGCATTGCCCTAATTATTATTCTCTAAATGAATACCTTTATATTTTTTAGGTTTTCATATTTAGATAGCATACTAACAATAACTACTATTTAGTGCCCAATGAATACCTATTGTACATCATGTTGTACTCAATATTTAACATACATGTAGAAAGGATTAAACAGGACACTTTATGAGGTTGTAGGTATTAGCATCCCCATTTTATAAATGAGGAAACTGAAAAAGTGTGATTTGCCTATGATTACAGACTTTTTACTTGGTTAAACTAGATACATCTCACTCTGCAATGCAATGCAATGCAGTTTCCCATTTTACTAGTCAAGGCTATAAAAACTGACAAAAAATTTCTTATCAAAACTGTAATTAATTTTGGTGGTAATTATTTAGAATTCCTGAGAAAGGTCTCTTAAGAGAGTTTGCAAACTATCCTTTTCACTTGAGAGCTGAGTGTGGATCATCAGAACTTCATAAAAGTATTTATAATTTTGAAAAATTAGTGAAAAGGCCTTTATAATTCTATAAAATGGTATAATTTTTTGATAGGACTTAGCTCTCTGACCATGCTCTTCTAAGGCCCAGACTCTCTACTTGTAACTAGAGCCGTCCCCTCTCTCCTGCTCAAGGACACAACTCCAGCAGTCCTCTCTTTTCTCTTCTATATTAGCAGTTTTTCCCTTTCTACCTTATAATTTCAACTATGTACAAACATGTTATTTCTTCTATCATTAAAAAGCCTTTTTTTATTTCCACTTTCACCTCTGATCACTGCCCCATTTCTTTGCTCCTCTTTGTGGCCAAATTCCTGCAAAAAGTTTTATATATTCACTCTTTACTACCACTCCCCATTTTTAAAAATTTTCTATCAAGCTTTTGCCCCACTGCCACTCCCATACCTCTCCAATAAAGCTGTTCTTATAAGCACCCAGAGACCTTCATGTTGCTAAAAATCTAATGGTCAGATTCTCAGTTCTCATCTTACTTGACCTATCAGCAATATTTAATACAGTTGATCGCTTCCTACTTCTGAAAACACATATCTCCTTGGCATCTTTTACAGCCCCTTTATCTTATTTCCATGTGTGTATCTAATAAGTATCTTAAATTTAATATGTCCAGAAGCAAACTTCTGTCCAACCAGCCCTGCTCTGCCATCCGTCTGACCCAGCTCACTTATAACCCCTCTAGTGTATGTCATCTTAAAAACGAAAGCATCAGATATGGAAATGAGCAGTTTTATATTTCATTTAGGAAGAAAACTCTGAAGGTAGAAGTGACTAATTCAAATGTTTTTCCTATAAATAATCTCATATAAGCAGCCTGTTTCAATTCTTTTTTGTTCCAACTGGAAAAACCTCATTTTTATTAAGCAAAAATATTTTACTAGTACATGAAGGCAGAAGGTGAGAAGAATGGGTTACTTAGTTGTGCCGGCTGAGTTCTTCTGACAACCATGTTTTTTTCACTATTATTCTTGGTAAATTTCAAATTCTGAGGCATTTGTGATTATTTATTCAAGCTAAGACATACTCTATTGGCATTGCCAAACTCTGATTTGTTCCTGTTAGAATTTCAGTGGTTCCTAAAGTTTTTTTCAGTCTTCTAACACTTTTCTTACCATTTTTCCTGTGTAAATTTAGATTTGGCATATTGGCACCTTGAAATTCATTCTATAGTAGTAAGAAAATGCATTCCATCCTGTACAGACGTCTGTTGTGTGTGTCATACTGAGGTTTTCAGGCTTTGGTTGTGACATACTTCTGGATAAACTTAGATGTATGAAGTCATCTCTGCATAAATATGCTAGATTACATATGAAACACATAGATTTTATTGCAATATTAAAATCCTCTTTTAGAGAAATAATTATAACATTCTTGTTTGAATGTTATAATTTGAGTGACGCTATCTCTCAGTTGTTTATCCAAGAAAGTTCTGGTTTATGCCTGTTTCTTTGGCATTATTATTAAGAGCACCCTCTTTTACTCTAAAAAATGCCTCAAATTGCAAAGTAAATTATTTGGACACTAGTTATAATACTAGCATATTCGCCTTCCTTTTGCATTTTACATAAGATTAATAAGTTTTCATTTCCCTTTTCTGTCATCTGTCCTCACAGTCCACCTCCCACACACAAATATAGGATGGGTGGGAGAGATAAGTATGTGTATAGCAGGTGGAGTTTTTAGGAAACAACGTGAAAGAATCATGAAAAACAGTTTTGGAATTAAATGGTATCTTTCTAAAAGCATTTTTAAGGCTGAAATATTTGAATTTTTGTATTTTAAAACATTTGATATAATGTTAACCAATTGACCAACTCCCAACATCTTTCTTCATTATATAATTATATTTAATTATATATATGTATATATATTTGATTACATACATAGATTATATATATATATTGATTATATAATTACTTATGATATATATGTTTAGTTTGGACCTTTCAAACTTTAGCTTCTATAGCTCATGCATGACACAGATAGTTTCTATCAATTTTTCAACTTTGTCTTTTGAAAAACATTTAAATTCTTGATATTCTTTAACTGTATTTTGTTATATTTTCTAATTCATTTTATATTTAAAAATGGATATTTTATTAGTTATATAGCAGTTATGCTTTTATCTATGGCCAGAATATAGTCCATCATTTAACATCTATCTGTGCTATGAGATGATCATATCCTATACATCTCATGACAGAATTTCCCAAGGAGAAAACTTCTGTGAAACAAAGGAAGTGTTAGTTATGAAGAAGAGCATGACTCTAGAACCAGACAGTTTGGGTTCACATTTGGGCTCCATAGCTTACTTCTGTGTGGACCAGAGGCAAATACGTACTTAATTGCTCTGTATTTCAGTCTTTTCCTTTGTAAAATGGAGGTAATGACACAACCTACACTTTGTGGGGTTGTTGTGGAGTTTAAATTATAATGTTATCATAACATAAAATATATTATTACAAAGAGTTATTATATGTAAAATACCTAGAATAGCTCCTGGCGCATGGTAAGCACTGTGTGTTTATTATTACTATTACTAGTAGCCCGTTTGCACGAAGATTCGTGCAATTGACCTTCATTCACCTGGCTGCCTGCACCAGTTTTCTGCCGGCACCAGGGACCCAGGCCTTGGCTGTGGCCACCGCCTTCTGCCTTTTTCAGGGTCGGGGCTTGGCCCCGGGCGGTGGCCTTGGGCTCCGCGGCACCCAACATCCTTGCTAAGGATCGCAGGAGCCGACCCCCAGTGGTTTCCTGCGATCGGTGAAGGCTCCCCGCTGGTGCCCAAGGCCCGGAAAGCCTCGGCCCCTGGGACCCCCGGGAGCGGCGGGAGGGGCGGGATGGGCACGGCCAAGCCCCCCCAGGTGGCCGATCGACCCCCGGGACCCCTGGGAGGGGCGGGAGGGGCCGGGCCACGCCCCCCCTTGTGGCCGATCGCCCCGGGACCCCCGGGAGGGGCGGCATGGGCAGGGCCATGCCCCCCCGGGGTGCCGATCGCCCCAGGCACCCCGGGGAGCGGCGGCATGGGCCCGGCCACGCCCCCCGGGGTGCCGATTGCCCCAGGCACCCCCAGGTGCGGCGGCATGGGCCCGGCCACGCCCCCTGCGGTGCTGATCGCCCCAGGCACCCCCGGGAGCTGCGGCATGGGCCCAGCCACGCCCCCCGGGGTGCCGATCGCCCCAGGCACCCCCGGGAGCGGCAGCATGGGCCCGGCCCCTGGGCACCGCCATCTTGATCTTCTCAACGGCGGATATGCCACCCGGAGTCCCGCCCCCAGCCTCCTGCCAGCCCAATCGTGGGCATAGCGGAGGTGCGGTCAATTTGCATGTTTCTCTATTATAAGGTAAGATTGTCAGTAGAAGAGTAGTTCAGTTTACCTCTCTCAGACATGATTTGAAACATTAAAGTCAATTGATAATATTAAAGGAAGTATCTCTATATTAGAGGTGGGGAACCTTTTTCTGCCAAGGGCCGTTTGTTTATTTATAACATCATTCTAGGATCATACAAAATTATCAACTTAAAAATCAGCCTGTTTTCCTGGTTGTTGTGGTTCAGTGTTTGAACATCAACATATGAACCAGGAGGTTTCGATTTGATTCCCAGTCAGGGCATATGCCCGAGGTGTGGGTCGATCCCCACTGTGGGGAGTGCAGGAGGCAGCTGATCCATGAGCCAGATTCTCATCATGGATATTTCTATCTCTTTCCCTCCCCCTTCCTCTCTGAAATCAATAAAAAATATATATTAAAAAAAATTATCCTGTTATATTTGGCCAAACATTTAATTAACTCACCCCTAATGCCTTGGCAAGGCGAGACCAAATGATTTCACTGTCCTTATACAACCTGAGGGCAGGACATTCCCCACTTCTGCTCTATATGTTAAAAGGAAATACGTCACTTCTTATTGGTATATGCAGGTTGTGGGCAGGGCTATGGAAGGTGCGGTGCCTGATTAGTAGGAGAATTTCTGGGTTTACACAGAAATCTTACCCAAAAGCATTTAAGGGGGACTTAGTGGTAGAAGCTTCAGCTTTTAGCACTTTTATTCATTTCAGTTTTCTTTTTTTGAATTGTCTTTACTTATTTGTCCTTCTATATCCAACTTACATGAGTTCCCTTAATTCACTCACCTCTCTTCCTCCAATGAAAAATAATCATCTCCTCCTCTTTTTTGGCCATAGGATGTTGTTTATACCTTCATATAGCACAAATTCTAGTTGGCTGGATGATACAGATTGTGGCATGGCGAGGGCTCTAGGGCCCTCTGTATCTCCTCTCGTAAGCCCTACTGTTAGTTTAGTCTGGGTTTTATTTCATTCCCTGTGACTTACTTTTATTTTTAATGCCCATTATTACAGGAAAGGTAATATAGCTAGGGACTGAAGCTCCTGTACCTACCAACTAAGCATTCATGAGTAATCAGTACTGTAAATGTGATCTACTTGGAATTTTGCTACTGAAATAACTTATAGAATAATGAGACTATTTGAAAAATGAAAATTACAATAAATTTATGATGATTTACTGACTAAAATGTATAGATCATCTAGGAATTAAAAATATGTAAATGTCTAATATACTTTGAGAATTTTATTCTGTCTATAAAAGTACATTTTCATGTTTCAGTTAGATAATAGAATATGTTTTTAAGGTCATTGCGATCAGTATATCAGCAAATGGCATGCCATTTTCTGATAACTACTTTAAATGCACTTATTTTCTTTTTAATGAAAGTTATCTTTACTCCAGTTCCTTTTAAATTATTTTATTTCTGGTTCATAAACTGTTTCTTTGATGAATCCCTATTGTTTGATATGTTTTAAATTTTAAATTCATTGAATGTTTTGCACCATGCATAAGATGACATTAAGTACTGGCACAGCACACATGACCACTACGAATTTCTAATTGTTATTAGATAGATTAAAATTGTGTGCGTTTTCATGACTCCCTACTGACATTCTCTACGAATAATAAAAACCAACTTTTAATATCCAGCTAGTTCTTTATGGGAGATAGGGTGATATGATGTAAAAAAAATACTCACTTTATGGCAAGACATAGCCAGACTCAAATTATGGCTTTAACACTTGGATCATGTGATGGGGCTAGGTGCTTCAACTCTCTAAATTTCAGGTTACTCAGCTATAAAATAGGTTAGAAAACACAATATAAGGGATTTTTAAGGATTAAGTGAACAAAATCATTTATGTTACACTCTATCTTTATTTCAGGATTTTTGAAAAAATTGACTCTGAAAGAAGCTTACTGTTGGTATTTTTATTTTTGATCCAAAATTCTACTGTAATAAAAAATAAAAACAAGATTGGATGTTTAAAGGCTCATGTCTGGCTGTATCATCTCCTAATTACTCACTGTTGTAACCTTCTACTTTTAGACATTTCCCTTAATTTCACTAAATGTATCTTTCTGTCAACTTCAATTTCAATTACAGTACTATCATCAGTACTGCCAGTCGATGTTTTATCTAATATTCTGGCCCAGCGGTTTTCAACATTTTCCATCTCGTGGTACACATAAATTAATTACTAAAATTCTGTGGCACCCAAAAAAAATATATTTTTTGCCAATATAACAAAAAATAGGTATAATTTTGATTCATTCACACCAGACACTATTGTTGTGTTGGCTGTTACCTTTTTAAAAAAAAAAATGTTTTTATTGATTTCAGAGAGAAAGGGAGAGGGAGAGAGAAATAGAAGCATCAATGATGAGAGAGAATCATTGATCGGCTGCCTCCTGCATGCCCCCCACGCAACCTGGGCATGTGCCTTAACCAGCAATCGGACCATGACCTCCTGGTTCATAGGTCGATCCTCAATCAGTGAGTCACACCAGCCGGGTGGCTGTTGTCATTTTTTATTTGACAATCTAAGGGAAAAGAGGTCAGTGCCCCTGACTATATAGTCAGATACTACATGTTTAAAAATTCTTGTAGCACTGGTTGAAAATTGATGCTGACCTCAGACATCCTTGAGCCCTACATGAATATTGACCTTCATCTCAGCTCCACTTCATTTAGCTACTCCAGTGGTCACAGCTAAAATTCTGTCACTGGAAGTACTATTCAATCTCCAAATCACCATTCTCCAACAATAATCTCTAGTCTTCCATCTTGCTTGTACAACTACTTTCACTTTAATCTGTTTGTCACCTCATCAGTATTTCATGTCCTTTGTCTCTTCTGCTTTTGCCTAATCTATCAGCCCTTCTATGTGCCATGAGATCCCAAGGTCTATCGTCACTTCAGTTGTTCTCTTGCTCATATCCCAAACTTCATTTCCATTTTTATTCTGTGACCTCTATATTATGTCTTTTACTTAAAATAATTTATAGAACATTTATTAACATCTCAAAACCTCAGTTGTCTCATGTAAGTAATTATACCTGCCTCATTACATTATGGTATTAAACAAGTTACTGTCTAGTCTACCTTCAACCCATGTGGAGAAAAGTTGTGAAGAAAGATAACATGACATTTAGAGATAGACCATGTTTACATCTACACTGCTGCTGCCAGACCAGGAAATTTACCAGATCAGGAAAATTTAGATAATATACAGTTTGGTTTGCCATCCTTTAGGGCTCCTTAAGATTGTCAGATTGTCCAGCTCCACAGAAGCTCATTTATGAATCTTTAAAAGATGGATACTTATGTATTTAGAATAACTGAATGTATGTTTAAATTTTAGAAATCTCCGAGAAGCAAGGGATAATGCTTTGGCTGAAAAGGACCGAGCAGTGATGGCTGAAAAAGATGCTTTAGAAAAACATAATCAGCTCTTAGACAGGTAAGCATCCTGAAAATAGAAATATTAAAACTCTTCAATTTTTGTTCTTGTTATTTTTCTCTTAGAAAGTACATTTTTAATGAAGTATGATTTTCATTTCAATTGAAATATAATATACATGTAAACATTATTTTTGTAATGTGTAACTTTTTCATACATTAAAACAAGACACAGAGTAATTCAGTCACCCTAGAGAGTTTCCTAATACCTTTTTGTCCATCTCAATCACTATTCCTCAAGAGACAAACACTGATTTCTATCTTCCTGGACGAAATGGAATCCTATAGTATGTACTCTTTTGTGTCTAGCCTTTCACTCAGCCTTTTTTGTTTCATCCATTTGTTTTGTTATCAGTAGTTCATTCCTTACTATTGCTGAGTATGAATATACCACAGTTTGTGTATTCACTCACCCGTTGATGGACATTTAAGTTGTTTCAATTTTGGAGCTATCATGAATAAAGCTGCTATGAACATTTTTTATACACTTCTTTTTGTGGGCATATGTTTTTATTTCTCTTGGATAAATACCTAGGAGTGGACTTGCTAATGATAGAGTAGATGAATGTTTTACTTTAAGAGAAGCTGCCAAGATTAACTCCGAAGTAGCTGTACCATTGTACACCTCCCAATTCATTTTCTAAAAATCTTTTTTTTAAATTGTTTCTTTATTTTATTTTTTAAATATTTTTATTCATTTCAGAGAGGAAGGGAGAGGGAGAGATAAAAACATCAATAATGAGAGAGAATCATTGATTGGCTGCCTTGTGGATCGAGCCCACACCCCAGGCACATGCCCTAACCAGAATCAAACCATGACCTCCTGGTTCATAGGTAGATGCTTAACCACTGAGCCACGCTGGCTGGGCATTTTTTTTTTTTAATCTTTATGTTCTGATTCATGTGTAGGAGGAAGGAGAAGAGAGAATCTTTCATTTATCACTAGTGAAAGAAATTTAATAGCCTAGCTAAAAGGAAAATCACTGATGAATGTTCAGTAATCACTGAACACAGAATTGTCAATGGTTTGACTATATGTAAACAGTGCTTAACCTTTTCATAAAACTTTTTATTTGGAAATAACTTCAGACAAAAAGTTGGTAAGATAGTACAGGGTGGGAATGGTTGGGTGTTGGGAGCCAATCAGGGAAAAAGGAGACATATGTAATACTTTAAACAATAATAATAATAAAAAAAAGATAGTACAAAAAGTTTCCGTTACCCTTCACATACCGATAAACTTTGAAAATAAGCTGAATGGATCTTTTAATTATTAAAGTACACTTGCAGTTTTATTTGTGGTTTAGCAATACATCAAACTAAATTGGGGCAAGTCTTCATATAATTAACCTACCTTTAATTCTTTAGAATGTCAAAATCTTTTACAATGGCTCAAATTGTTATACTTGTGAATACACATCGGCTTTATCAACTTGACCCATAGAGGAATTTTAATAAACATAAGGTTGAACAAATCTTTTCTATAATGTGAAAATATGTCTAATTCCAAAGATCTTAATATGAAACAAATTTATAAATCAACTGTTTTTGTTATAGTGCTATTACAACCTATCTTTAAACTATCTTTTATTATGTATAATCCATCTATTTATAAATCAATATGATTTCCACTAAAGATTTACTTGGCTTTTTTGTTGATGTTTTTTGAACGTGATAAATTTAGTAATGGCTCTAGAATAATATTTATGAACAAACTGAAAGAAAGCATAAGATTTTAGCTAGTAAACGAAGCAGGATTTCATAACTTGCTAGTTTGGTATGTTTTTATGAATTTGGAGAGAAGAGAATAGTAAATCAGTCCTCAGAATGAGCTACTTTATATTTATACCAAACTCTGTATCTTCTAAACTCTTGATATCTAAAATTCTTCTTGTCCTACTTATCCAAAGACAGGTATTTATCCTAAAGGCCATGGGATATTTTAGTATCTAAAAGTATCTTCTGAATTACAATAATTCAATTATTTAATGTTTATAAAGCACATAGAACAGTGTCTTGCACCTAAGTAGTACTATAGAAATATTTTAAAAAATATTTTTATTGATTTCAGGGATGAAGGGAGAGGGAGAGAGAGATAGAAACATCAATGATGAGAGAGAATCATTGATCGGCTGCCTTCTGCATTCCCTACACTGGGTATCCAGCCCGCAACTTGGACATGTGCCCCAACCAGGAATCAAAATGTGACTTCCTGGTTCATAGGTCGACTCTCAACCACTGAGCCATACTGGCCGGGCTAGAAATCTTTGCTAATATTATAGAAATATCAACTATTTTTGTTATTAAGTTTTACTAACTGAATTTTTGCTATTCAAAAGTTGATATATTTCCAAGTCATTTTCTACTAGAATCCTATATAATAAAAGGCTAATATGCAAATGACCAAACAGCAAAACTACCGGTTGCTATGACGCACACTGACCACCAGGGGGCAGACGCTCAACGCAGGAGCTGCCCCCTGGTGGTCAGTGTGCTCCCCCAGGGGGAGCGCTGCTCAGCCAGAAGCTGGGCTCATGGCTGGCTAGCGCAGCGGCAGTGGCAGGAGCCTCTCCTACCTCCGCAGCAGTACTAAGGATGTCCGACTGCAGGCTTAGGCCTGCTCCCCATGGGAAGCAGGCCTCAGCCGTCAGTTGGACATCTCCTGAGGGCTCCCAGATTGCGAGAGGACACAGGCCGGGCTGAGGAAACCACCCCCCCCCCCCGAGTGCACGAATTTTGTGCACGAGGCCTCTAGTATTAAATAAAGTCGTACAGCTCATTTTTAAATTGACAGAATAAGAGGAACTTTATTCTTTTTTTTAAATATATTTTTTTGATTTCAGAGAGGAACAGAGAGGGAGAGAGAGATAGAAACATCAATGATGAGAGAGAATCATTGACCGGCTGCCTCCTGCACACCCTCTACTAGGGCTCAAGCTCACAACCCAAGCATGTGCCCTGACTGGGAATCTAACCCAGGACCTCATGGTCCATGGGACAGCTCTCAGTCCACTGAGCCACACTAGCTGGGCAGGAACTTTATTCTTAATTCCTTGAAGTTATAGTAAAAACCTTGCTTATTCAGAGCCTGATTTTCAACCAGCCTTAAATACTTATGATAGGTTGAAGTCAAGACAAATGGGAGAAAAAGAAAGTGTTTCTAGACACACTAGAGATAACCTATGAGCAGCAAATAGAATCCATGCTCACACCTGTAAAGGACATTATAGGACCAAGCATTTATTGAACAACTGAATGAGAGTAATATCTGGGAATCTAAAACTCAAAATAAATGTGGGCTTTAACAAAATGCTTAAAACAGCTAAAAGTATTTCCCTGGTTTTTTTTTAGCTATAATATCGACAATCCCTCTACTTTAAGTCTATAATATTGCTAGATGATTTCAAAAAAGTAAGATGCTAGATGTCTCCACAATTTAATTCTTCTTTAATTAATCTATAAATTCAATAAAATTCATGTCAAAAATTTCAAATTTTACTGAAACTTTAAAACTGACTAAAATTCTTTTTCAGAATTGTTATGGCTATTCTTATACATATAGTACCTTCACCCTTCCATATGAGTTTTTATAGTTACACTCGGGGCCCGATGCATGAAATTCATGCATGGAGGGGGGTCCCCTCAGCCCGGCCTGGGCCCTGTCGCAATCTGGACCCCTCGTTCCTAACCGCCCACCTGCTTACTCCTAACTGCGTGCCTGCTAGCTCCTTACCACCCGCCTGCACGCTCCTTACCACTTGGCTCGCCACTTCTTACTGCCTGCCTGCTTGCTCCTTACTGCTTGGCTTGCCACTCCTTAGCGCTGCCACGGAGGCAGGAGAGGCTCCCGCCACCGCCACTGTGCTTGCCAGCCATGATCCCGGCTTCTGGCTGAGCGGTGCTCCCACTATGGGAGCACACTGACCACCAGGGGGCAGCTCCATTGAGTGTCTGCCCTCTGGTGGTCAGTGCGTGTCACAGTGACTGGTCGTTCCAGTCATCCCGCTCTAATGGTCGCTGGGCTTTTATTTAGATTTTTCACATTATGCCTATCATCCATTCAAGGTTCATTTTGGAGAATGGTGTACATAGAGAATGGTATACTTTTTAATGAAAATGTCAGTTTTTTAAATTTAAACTATACACTTAATGGGGTCCATTTGAATACACCAGCAAGATTTATTTTATTTTTTTAAGTCTGCACTCTAATTTCCTCTTGTGTTGGGTGGTGTAGCACAGGCCTTTTTGGAAGGGGGGTGAGTTAGGGATGCATTTGGAGTAAGTGGTTTGTAGTCCTTTCTGTTTTATAGTTAAATTATTGCTAGCCATTTCTGAGTATCAGTGGCTTCCATGAATACTCTTATTATCTACTGTGCCTGATCACCATGTGTGGTGAGAGATAAGAATGTGTTGCAGGTGCCCATTACTGGAACCAAGCATTGTTGGCCTTCTTCTGTGTGTGTGTGTGTGTGTGTGTGTAGTTAATATGAAATTTATTAGATATAAGATACAAAATAAAATCTATTTAGAGCTCCCTTTATTCCTACAGGCTTTCCCACCCAAACCCTCCTAAAATCATTTCATGCCACAAAATGGCTAACAAAGAATTAAAAGGTGCAAAGCTTCCAAAAGTGACAGATGCTCAGCTTGAGGGTGCTGACTGGGTCAGATGAGCCAATTTTTGGAGGAGGCTACTGTTTTCTCTGTTACAATAGCAGGTCAATACTACAGCCTTCGGGACCTGAGGCTTATGTCAAGGACACCCTGAGCATGTGATTGGCTGGAGCTGCTGGTTGAGAGACAGACTGCTTGCTCCCTCTATGCATCCTTCAGTTGCTTCACTGTCAAATCTGCTATTGCTCTGCTAGTGCCTGAGAGAATCAGTGTGTGGTGACTTTTAAGCAGAGGGGCTTCTCTAAAATGAGGCAGCAGAACCGGCCAGGCTCCTTACACATGTAGGACTTGCCAGGAGGCAGTATCAGCTCTTTGTCCAGGGAGCAGCAATAAAAGAGCAGCTCTTTCTCAAATGTGCATGGGTCCAGGTACTCTCAGGTTGATCCAGACTTAGATGCCAGAGCCACAATTGAAAAAAGGGATCTTCAACGCATTCACCCTGTTAATGTTGTACCTGTGAGCTGGGAGCGATTAGTGGGCAGGTACACTTTGTCAGTCCATTCTCTGTCATGGAGCAGCCAACACAGCTTGTGCTGGGTGATGCCAGAAATGCTGTGGAGGAAGCCAAAAGCACTCACAGCAGAGGCCACCTCCGTGTTGGGAGTGTACAGAGCACCAAAATGGAAGCCAGAGATCCCAAAATCCTTATCAGTGTCCCAGATCACGTGTCCTATTGGGGTCAGGTCAACTTTCCATGCTCCAAACACTGGAGAATGTGATGGATTCATCAAACTCAGACAGCATGTAAATCTCATCTATAATCACGTGTAGGCTGTACCTCTTGGCAAATTCCAGGTATTCCCTCAGTGAGTCCCTGGAGTAGATGTCTCCCTTGATGAGCACCAGGACTATGACCTTTCTCCCCTGAAGCCTAGCCTCAAGCATGGCTTTCTCCAACTTGTCCAGTCAGTTGAAACAGATGGGTGTTCACCTCAGTGATCTCACTGACCAGGTGGATGTGAATCAGCTCAACTTTCACATAAAGGCGGGAAGTATAGGTGAAACCAGCATGGAAGGGGATGGGGGTTGGAAAGGCCTCACCTGTATCACACAGAACCAAGGTCAGTGCAGAGAAGACAGAGCAGCAGCCACTTAGAACAATCACATTTTCTGCATCAAGCGGGGCAGGTATTTTGCTGTAGTAGGTCAGGAACTGGGCCACTTCTTCCTGCAGGAATGCTTGTCCTCTCTGGTTAAAATATTGCAAAAGAGCATCATCCATGTAGTTCACAGTACTCCAACTCAACCTTTCAGTCATCAGGTCAATGCAGATCTTGTTCTCACTGATACCAAGATTAATGAAGTCCGAGATGCTCTTGTCCTTGTGGTATTTGTCTCCTTGGTAGGTCCTGTAGTCCTGGAAGCTGGAGTGGTGTAAGGCAGAGATGTCAATCCCATGATTGCACAGGTCATGATTGATGAATTCAGCTTCCGAATCACTGAGTTGATGACTTAGCGGTCAGGCTGCCTCCATTGGGCCTGCTGCGCACTCCAACATCACCCCTAGGGTCCAGTGGAGCTCCAGACTTTGTGGCCCCAGACTGTAAGAGGTTGACCACCTGGCACATTAAGTGGACGAGGATGGCTTCCTGCTCCCTGGTGGTCTGCCTGCCGCTGCTTCTCCTGCTCCAGGTCCTGCTGCAGGCACCTGGTCTCCAGCTGTAGTCCTCTGTGGTCTGCTGCAAGCACAGGGTCAGCTCCATCAGTTGTGTGTGGGCGCTCTGGTTTCTGAGGCCCTGGCCCCTCATCTGGCCACAGGGCCTGTGGAAGGTGGTCTGATTGGGGACTCAAGAGTCTGGGTCTTTATTTTGACCTCACCAGGCTGGCCTGAAAGCAGGGGGATAAAGTGAGAATATTATGAAAAATGACCTCTTTAGACCAGTGGTTGGCAAACTCATTAGTCAACAGAGCCAAATATCAACAGTACAACGATTGAAATTTCTTTTGAGAGCCAAATTTTTTAAACTTAAACTTCTTCTAACGCCACTTCTTTAAAATAGACTCGCCCAGGCCATGGTATTTTGTGGAAGAGCCACACTCAAGGGGCCAAAGAGCCGCATGTGGCTCGCGAGCCGCAGTTTGCCGACCACAGCTTTAGACTAACATGTCGATCAAATTGGGCTGTAAAGCTTCTCTGAGTGCCTACAGCTTTTTCCCTGGTGATGAAAGGGTCGGACTGCCACAACCAGACCTGAATCCCCTGTGAGCTGGACTGTGCTCCTGAAGCTTCTGTCTGGATTAGGTTTGGCCTTTTTTTTTTTAATCCTCACCTGAGGAGTGAGGATATTTTTTCCATTGTTTTTTTTTTTTTTTTTTTTTTTTAGAGAAAGTGGAAGGGAAGGGCATGGGGGAGAGAGAAATATCGATGTGACAGAGACACATCAATTTGTTGCTTCCCACTCGCGCCCTAAACCTGTGCCAGGGATTGAAACTGCAACTGAGGTATGAGCCCTTGACCTGGAATCGAACCTGTGACCCTTTGGAATGAGGGCCAACTCTCTCACAACCACTGAGAGGTTTGTGTGTATTGGCTTATCCTACCTAATAATAGAGTAATATGCAAATTGACCGTACCTTCGCTACACCCACAAGCCACGCCCACCAACCACGCCCACCAGGAAACCGTTGCAGGGACGTTGGGGTGTGGCAGAGCCCAAGGCCGGGAAAGCCTTGGCTGAGGCTTTCCCGGCCTTGGGCACCAGTGGGGAGCCTGCATGGATCGCAGGCAACCACGGGGGTCAGCTCCTACGATCCGATCTGTAGCAGGGAGGCTGGGGTGCAGCAGAGCCAAGGCCACCACCCGGGGCCAAGCCCCGACCCTGAAAGAAGGCAGAAGGCGGTGGCCACAGCCAAGGCCTGGGTCCCTGGTGCCGGCAGAAAACTGGTGCAGGCAGCCAGGTGAATGAAGGTCTATTGCACAAATCTTCGTGCAAACGGGCTGCTAGTGTATATATAAACACTTATTGCTTGTGGAGCGAAAAATTGGGTGGCTGGGGACAGATGTTGGATATAGATTTTTTTTTTTATAATATGTTCTTTTGTCCTATTTAAATATTGAAACTTGTGACACTTCCAGCTTTTCTTTCAGCATTGTTTTCAGGCTTAGATATAATAAAGTATTATAAGTACAAGACTAAACAAGAGGGGAATATATGGGCACAATTCAAGGTTAGTTAAATGGATTAGTAACTTTTTAAGGGTTTGACCCAGATGATTTTAGACAATCATTAATCAAAAGGTAGGTTTATAATGGCCATCAGTAATACTCTGTAGAGTTATATTACTACATTTAGTGCATTTAGAAAGGTATATTTCTACATTTTTGTCAGTGATTTGAGTAAAAATGATAACACCTTATGTACAAATTTGATGTAATATAAGACAGAGAAGAATAAAGAAATTGATTTATGGAATGAGAATCCAAATAGATCTTTTCAGGCAGAATTAATGAGCTGAATGAAATTTAATGAATAAATATAAGATCATACACTTGGTTCCACAAAACCTGCGTTATTAATATAATGGAGTTGAAATGGAGTTGAAATCCCATATAATAAAAGGCTAATATGCAAATTGTCCCTTGACCGGGAGTTCGACCAGGGGGCGGCGCCGGCCAACCGCCCGTGGCCCCTCCCCCCGGCTGGCCTGCCCAATCGTAGGCCCTATCGGGGCTGGCCACCGGACCCCACCCCTTCACAGATCCATGCACCAGGTCTCTAGTGTGAAAATAAATGCTTAGAATTTAAATGTGAAAAAAACTTAAAAGATTTCAATATAGAGATATTATCCTACAGTAATAGAAGTTATGTCTAGAATGTGGTTGGTAATTCCCTTGTCTATAGAATTATGCTGGGATCTGGGCACCCAAGCTTTAACCTTTTGCACTCGGATGTCGAGTGTGACGGTTATTGAATGTATCAATAATTTGAAATATAAAAAAATCCAAATAAATAAGTTTGTATGAAAAGAAACTCCAGTTTTTTATTCTACTGCCGCACTTTGTAAAATCTGGGGTATTTAAAAAATTAAATCCCGAGTAGAATAAAGGAATCGAGAAAAAAGCAAGCAAGTGCAAAGGGTTAAACCCAAGGTCTTAAAAGGAAAATGACCTAAACTGTGGAAAGATTCCAAAATATCCTAACAGTGCTAGATTGTAACTGTCAACAAATATTTGGAAAACTGTTTTTATTCTATATGGATGAACTGTTTTTCTCATTTGGTAAGACTTGAAGTAGTAGAACTGGGATCGCTGAGTAAACATTACTAGACAGAGTAAAGATAAACTTTCTAATGGGGCTTTCCAATGGGATTGCTTTGTCATCTAGCATTCTCCATCAGAAGTTTCTGGGCATTAGCTGGCCGAGTGTTCAGTAGGAATGTGCTTGTAAGGATTGAAGCATCAAGTGGGTAGCTTGATGCATTAGAAGTCCCTTTTAATACTGAAATAACCTGTGACAACAGCTCAAAAGAGTTAATACATTAAGGTACCATGCAAAATGAATGGTGAACCCAAGCTTTTTTTTTTTTTTTTTTTTTTTTTTAGTGTATTATTTTTTAAATCTCTGCAGTTCACTTTTCCTATGTTTTCAAAGTAAAAACTTAGTGCTTAGGACTGTTTGAAAAGGACACTATATTTTTTTAATATCCACTGAAATTATTTTGACTTTAAATTGCCTAGAAATATTTGAATTCATAAATTTTTTGAATATCATGTGTACTTTTATATATAGTGAAACCCAAGGAAAAATATTTTTATTTTTTAGAGGTTGAGTTTTTAATACTCACATATGTGATTCTGCTTCCTTGGTATCAAAATCAGAATAAACAAATATGTTTGAATCTTTACATGGATTACGATTTCCCTGAATCATGCGTTAAGTAAATACAGCCTCAGACATGCCCATACACAATTTTCTAATCAGGTGTAATTAGTCTCAACTTTTTCATTGATGTTGTTTTTCTTTATCATATGCCTCATTTAATGATTAAACAACCAGTATTATTATAAGGAGAAATGTAAGGAAATAATAGTCCACTTTTATATATGAATGAAAAAGGCTTTTTACTCAAGGACTTTACTTTTTAAATTAAATTTATTGGGGTGACATTGATTAATAGGATCATATAGGTTTCAAGTATACATTTCTATGATGCGTGATCTGTATATTGCATTGTGTACCCATCACCCAAAGTCAAATCAAATTATTTTCTATAAAATAATGAACTTTTCTCAGGCATATAAAAAGTCTACGTAGGTTCAAGTTCAATAATTTATTTAATAATAAGTAACAAATACAGCTTTCATGAATATGAACCTTATGTTCTGTTGCTTTGAATCTCTGCACGCACTCTGAGGATTCTGTCAAATGGGAAAAATTTAAACTTGATCAGTGTGAATAATAGAATAAGGTGAATGCACTGTTACATCTGTGGGAACCTACTTGAGAGGCCTATATATGAATCTAAAGTATGCTTGCCATGTAGAATTACTTTTAATAGTATTTTTTTAGTTACGATTGTTTTAACTGCTTTAAAATATATATATTCCATATTTTGAAATGTATTTAGAATAGTTTTCAGTCTGTAAATATTTTTAAATAATTATTTTATGTTATGTTTTCAATCCCTACAAATTTTCTGATTATAGTAGAATTTTGTCCTCATTTTTACATGTAGAAGACAAAAGTAAGAAGTAGAGTAAGTGATTTTTATGTCATACTGGGCTAGTTTAAAGCTTGATATAGAAGCTAGTTGTCTTAAATTCCCAGGCAGTGCTTTATCCCCAAGATTAGAACAGTTTTAATATGCCTTTATTCTGCCATTTTTTTCATACTCTTACATTGCTTTATCTTTATCTGTCTCAATCTGCTCCTGGCTACTTCAGCTGGCAGGTCAATGTTTGCATCATTCTCAGTGTTATATTACTACGTTTACAACATTTAGAAAGGTGTATTTCTACATTTCTACAAACTTAATGGAATAAGGATATTGAAATTTAAAACAAAAGCAACAGTGTTGTACTTAAACTTTATTTTACTTAACTCTGTAATAATTTTTTCATAGTATTCCTAAATTTCATGGTTACAAAATGCAATTTACATCATAATTGTTATTTCAGTGCATAAATTCCTAATTCTCAATCCTATATTAAGTTACTATTCTGTCATACTTCTTTGTGAAAGAAAGAATATACAATAAATTTATACTTTTTAGATGAAATCTTTTAGTGTCTGAATTTTTTGTTTGATAAAATACTCTCATTAATGGGCTACTCTAATGAATGTCCACAGTTTATAAAATTATAGTTTCTTTGTTATTTGATTTCTCTTATTCCTTGCAATGTTATATTTTTCCATAAGTTTTCTTTGTTTATATTGAAATAGTCTAACCCCATATTCTAAAATTTTTTCTTGGCTTTTAAACTACTGCTCCATCTGACGTAAATGTGTTCACTTGTATAGGATTATATCTCAAGCTATACTCATTACTTCCTAAATTACCCACAAGTAATTCCGTTCCTTTCTCCAATAAAGGCTTTGGAATTAGTAGTAATGTAATGTATACGAAAGCATTAAGAAATGTATTGCTGATATGAAAAATATCTGTTCATTTTAAGTTTAAACATAAGACTCTGAAAGGAACCAATAAGAAACTCCGATATTCAGATCAAAGCTTATAGATTTTATTTTATGCTACCTCTCATCAACCCTCCTTTTTCTTTTTTTAAAATTGTTAATATATTTTTATTAATTTCAGAGAGGGAGAGGAAAGCGAGATAGAAACATCAATGATGAGAGAAAATCATTGATTGGCTGCCTCCTGCATGCCCCCCACTGGGGATCGAGCCTACAACCCAGGCATGTGCCCCAACGAGAATTGAACCATGACCTCCAGGTTCATAGGTCGATGCTCAACCATTGAACCACTACAGTCGGGCCCTCCTTTTTCTTTATTAAGTACTACTTGCCCTGGGAACAAAATTCGTGCACATTAAAAGGGAATTAATTAGAGGAAATATTTTAATATTGCTGTTTGCCCTTTCTTTATAATAGAAGTGTCAGAGATGAAAGAAAATTAGTAAAATGTATATGAAAATCTTTCTCCTGTCAGAGTTTGGGGCATGCCGCAGGACCGAGTCAAGTCCCCGCCCACCTGCGTGCACCTTGAAATCGCACAAGACCCAGACCCAACCGGCCCCACTCCCATTGGGCAATATCCAGACCCGGCCGGCCCTACCCCCGTCAAGCCCTGCCGGGCAGGGTCACAGCCTCAGGTCTCCCGGCCCGGTGCCAGAGTTGGGGGCACAGCCTCAGGTCCCCCGCCCCGGCCCAGCGCCACGCAGCCTCAGGTCCCTGCTGATCGCTTGTTACGGGAACCCCGCCTCCGCTGTGGGTGCAGTCATCTTGTGTTATGGGAACCCTGCCTCCGCTGTGGGTGTAGCCCTCATGTGATGGCATGACGGAGTGAGGGTCAGTTTGCATATTACCTCTTTATTATATAGGATTGGTCTGATCTGAAATTCCTTGTCCCACCAAGAACAAGGGCCCAGTGAGTCCTTATAATATATTATCCACTATTCATGGATAATGTATTCCTTATAATTGGGCTTAAGTGGTACTGGTTCTAAAATGACACACCTATTCTCCACCTCAAAAGAACAGACATGGATCCCTGGCTGGGTGGCTCAGTTGGTTGGAGCATTGTCCCATGCAATCAAAAGGTTGCGGATTTGATTCCGGTCAGGGCATATAACCTACATTGTGGGTTTGATCGATGGGGGCAACTGATTGATATTTCTCTCTCATATTGATGTTTCACTTTCACATCGATCTTTCTCTCTCTCCCTCCACTACTCCCTCCCTCTCTCTCACACACACACATTCTCTCTCTGTCTCTCCCCCTTCTTTTCTACCTAAAATCAATAAACATATCCCCAGGTGAGGACTGAAAAAAACAAGAATAGAATTGGACTAACATTATCAGCATATGTTGTGCATATTTTGTTGTGTAAATGGAACAAACGGTGTGGAAAAGTGCTCTTTGCATCTTTGCATACTTACTGACATAAACCTCTTCACTCCTCAATCCCAAACTACTCTGAATGTTTGTCACTCTCAAAGGATTAATTCACTTTTACCTTCTAAAATCAAAGCTGTGCTCTTTCATTCTATCTTGGTCCACATTCTTTATTAAGTTCTATTTCAAATATGTGCACAAAAACTACAAGAATGGTTCAAAGAAGTACTATATATCTATTACCTAAATTCATCCCTTTTTTAAAAAAAAATTTTTATTGCTTTTTAGAGAGAGGAAGGGAGAGGGAAAGATAGAGAGAAAAAAAACATTGATGTGAAAGTGAAATATCTATTGGCGGGCTCTTGAATGCCCAGACAGGATGGAGCCAGTAACCCGGGCATGTGCCCTGACCAGGAATTGAACCAGCAACCTTTTAGTGTATAGGATGACGCCCAACCAACTGAGTCATACAGCCAGAGCTACATTCACCCCTTTTTTAACGTTTTGCCTCATTTATTTTGTTATTCTTATTGTCTCCCTCCCTTCCTCACTCATGTACACATTACATTATTTTTTCTTGAGTAGTATAATACATTGAATGCAACATACATATACTTTTACCTCTTAACAGTTTATTTCCTAGGAATAAGAATATTCTCTTATGTAACCACAGTGCACTTTAAAATAGGACAACATTGATAGAAGTGCTTTTACCCATTTTGTCATTTGTCCCAATATCTTTTTATAACACTTTTTCTTCTGGCACAAGATCCAGTCCAGAATTGTGCATTACTTTTAGTTCTCATGCCTCTTTAGTCTCTTTCAATCTGAAACAGTTCTTCCATTTTTCTTTTCTGTTTTGTTTTTGTGACATTTGGTCCTGTGTGCATGTGTGTATGTGTGTGTGTGTGTGTGTGTGTGTGTGTGCGCGCGCGCGCGTGTGTGTGTGTATGTTCATCTTCCCCCTGGGACCGACTCTTCTACTAAGCTTCCACTGTTACTTTAGGAGATGACCAATAGTGTTCGAAAACTCAAGCCAGACCTTTTCTTATGTCTTATAAACTGAGATTTCCAGCTACTGGATTGATATTTTTGTGTGGATGTCTTTCTGGAACTTTAAACTCAGTATTTCTAAAACAAAAGTTGTTTCCTGCTATAATCACCTCTTCCCAAACAAAAAGTTGCTTCAACTGATTTCACTTATATAAATTGTACTACCATTTTTAAGCGATTTCTGTTTGAATCTTTAGAATAATAATCCTTTCCTGTTGTTCCTATGTGTAATCACTTATCAAATTATATACATTCTACCCCAATAATATCTCTAAAGTCCACTTCACTCCTGTTGCCATCATCCTGGATCAGCTTCTCCTTATTTCTTGACTGGGATCATGTTGTAATTGTGTACAATACCTCTTAATTGGTTGTTCCATCTCTCCCCACTCAGTTAATCCTCTTGCCCAGACCTGTTCTTCCTCCTATAGTTTTGCATTCTGACTAACATCATTTACCCAGGCACTTAAACAAGAAATGTGATTCACAACTACCTTTTCCTCCTCCCCACTCTTTCCCATTTATTCAACCAACAAATAATTATTGACACCTACCATGTGCCAATCACTGTGCTGGGTGCTGATATCTATTAGTAAATAAACTGGAGGGTGCCCCTGCAGAGAGTCAGTTGAGGGAGACAAAATAAATAAACATATATAATTATTATAATTATATGTTTTGATGATTGTTATGAACTGGGTTGTGTAAGGAAGAATAATGGCTTGGGCAGGATTAACCTTGATAAATAGTCAAGAAAGGCCTCTCTGACTGTGTGTGTGTGTGTGTGTGTGTGTGTGTGTGTGTGTGTGTGTGTGTAAAAAGAAATACATAATATATTTGGGACAAAAATAATACTATATTCTTTTCACATCAATAAGTGACTCAGGATGTTTTAAGATGAAAAATACAAGGCTAAAATAAAATTCAAAACTGTTCTGCCATAAATAGTTTATTAAAAATTGTTTTAAAAGAATAATTCAGGTCCTTGCCGGTTTGGCTCAGACCCTTGAATTGAAGGGTCCCAGGTTCAATTACAGTCGAGGTCATGTACCTCAGTTGCAGGCTCGATCCCCGGCCATGTGCGGGAGGCAACCAATCGATGTGTCTCATATTGATGTTTCTCTCTCTGTGTTTCTTCCCCTCCCACTTGCTCTAAAAATAAATGGAAAATCCTCCAGTGAGGATTAACAAAAATAATATAATAATTCAGAATCTTGAGACTGCCTCTGTAATAACTATGGGTATATGATGAAGAGATGCTAAAGGAGAAGAGGAGTAGGGGAGTACAAAGAGGGTAAAGGGGGTCAAGTATATGGTGATGAAAGGAGACTAGACTTCAGGCAATGAGCACGCAATGGAGTATATAAATGTTGTGTTATGAAGTTATACACCTGAAACTTATAACCACGGTTACCACAATAAATGTAATACATATACATATATACATACATACATACATACATACATATACATACACATTTTTTAAGAGGATTTGCTCAAGAGCCTTTCTGTATCAAATATTTAAGATGGAAAGTTCTATTGTCCTATTTTGGATTACAAGCCCACACCCACACTGCTCAATTGTTGTCAGAGGTGATGGTCACATTTATAAAATACAGTTTGGGGTTAGGGATAGTTTCTAGATAAAATTTCATTTTGTGTAGTGGACACACAATGCAAAAAAAAAAATTCTGTGTAAAGAGGAGCAGAACAGACACTTCAATGAATTGTTTATTGCAGTTCCTGATCAACAAATAATTGATGAAATAAGAAAACAAAGTTCAAAAATTTTAAGCAAACTAGAATTTGAAAGCACTTTTTGGTTGATTCCAGCTTAAGGCCACATTAAAGTTATGATCCAAGATATATTTAAGTATGTGGCTCATTAACTAGTTTAGAGAGAATATTGGCAGTAACACTAAGGTTTCAGGTTCATTCATTTTATAGACCTCCTTAGGGGATTGGGGGGGACAGGACAGGTGAGTTCCATGGTCTTTTCTGTCTAGCCAGCTGCCTCATAAGTGTGTAATTTTGGGTCACAAGTAGAGAGAGTAGGTAGAATCAGTACAAATTTGTAGTATTACTAGAAAAAACACTCAAGTACATGCCCTCCTGGTGACTTCTCAGTAACATCATGTCTGTAAATGAAGGCGAGCATATATGTCTGCACACTTTTTAGGATACTTTCTTAGAAATCTAGAGTCATCATTGGACAGTTTGCATGTGAATTGAATCAGAGAAAGAGAGGGAGAGAGATGATATGTGTGTGTGTGTTTATATAGCTTTTTTAATAAACTGTTGCTCTGTTGCTTTGGGGAAATTTTCATAGATTTACATTTGGTAAATATACCCACGTCCAAAAAAAGATATGTATAAAAAATTGGTATGCAAGCTGACTAAGTCAACTCATAAAAATTTCAGTTAAAAGTAAGATATTTTCCACGATTATTTTAAAATATGATGTTTACTGGAAGAAAAGTCCAGAGAATTACCACAGATGAAGTGTGAGTGTATTTCTCCCACTTGTAAATGAGCTCTTATTTCCTACAGTGTATATTCTGGTCCACAATGAGTCATTTTCAGCATGTTTCAATTTAACTCCTAATACATTTTTAAATTTGGCAGGCATATTTAGATGAACATTACTTCTAGTTTTAGAGACTGCTTCTAAATTATACTTTAGTATTATAGTCGTCATGAAAAGTTCTTTCAGTAAAAAGGAAACAGGGTTGATTGGAAGTGTATGTTTTAGTGGAGCAAAAAAATGGTTACCACTGAATAAAAATCAGATAGTTAGACTTTTTAAAGTTTTGTTATTAAATAATTCTCTTAACATTATCTTTAAAAAAGCTATAGTTATGAGCTATTTTTACTGATACTTAAAAGAAGAAAAGATGATTTATCTCAGATAATAAAGTTAGTATTTATTAATCTTGTACTATGCTTAGCAATATTTAAACTATTTATATGTATTAACTTTTTTAATGCCCACGTAATAGGTAGTAGTTTATTCTCTATAAATTAAACCGGCTTTGTTTCTATTATAAAACATGGAGCCTCGCACATTTCTGGACATGCAGTTAGAGCTACAGGGGTGTTTTTAAAAGCTACTGACTTTATGCAGAATTTTACATATTGCCAATTCTTGAATTTTCTGGAAGATTTCAGTTGGCCAACCCGTCCATTGCTACTATTTTAATATTCCTTATTTTTATTATGATTTTTACACTGTACTTCATTATTTTTAACACTTTAAAAGTTTAGAGTTGGGCGTAACTTAAATATCACTGAAAACATTCTACTCATATTGCAAATGAGGAAACAAATCTAAAGAGGTTATATAACTTATCCTCAGTTATACACTTACTAGAGGCCCAGTGCACGAAATTCTTGTATGGGGGTGGGGGTGGCCTCAGCCCAAACTGCACCCTCTCCTCCAATCCAGGACCCCTCAGGGGATGTCCGACTGCCGGACATCCCTCTCACAATCCTGGATCGCTGGCTCAGTTCAGTCATTTGGTCATCCCTCACTAACCCCCCTGCTGGCCTGGTCATAGGCAGCCATCTTGTGAGGGTGTGAGGGTTAATTTGCATATTACCTCTTTATTATATAGGATTAGGAACAGAGCTAGAAGTACACATCTGTTCTCTTCGTTCCCATCCCAGTTGTTCATTGTGCCACCAATTATATCACACTATTAGTAAACAGTAGATGAAGCACAATATGTATGGTGTCATGTTAACACCAATAAGTACATTTTTGCTCTTCAATATACATATTAAAAACAACAACAAAATTCAAAATTGTGCTATGTTAATTTCCTGTGGTTGCCATAATAAATTACCACAACCTTTGATGGCTTAAAGCAACAGAAATTTATATTATCTCACAGTTCTAAAGGCCAGAAGTATGAAACCACGGTGTATGTAGGGCAGCACACCCTTTAAAAGCTCTAGGACCAGTCTGTTCCTTGCTTCTTCTATAGGGGGTCCAGGTGTTGTTTGTCTTGTCTTGTGGCCACATCTCTCTGTCTCTTCTTCACTCTCCAGACCAGTCTCTGCCTGTCTTCACATTGCCTTCTCCTCTGCCTGGCTCTTATAAGGGTACCCGTGATTGCATTTACTAGTAAGGCCCAACCAAATAATCCAGAAGAGGCTCTTCCTCTAATGATGTTTAACTTGCCCGTTTGGCTCAGTGGATAGAGCGTCGGCCTATGGACTGAAGGGTCCCAGGTTCGATTACCGTCAAGGGCATGTACCTTGGTTGCGGGCACATCCCCAATATGTGCAAGAGGCAGCTAATCGATGTTTCTCTCTCATTGATGTTTCTAACTCTCTATCCCTCTCCCTTCCTCTCTGTGAAAAATCAATAAAATATATTTTTAAAAAATAAATAAAGATGGTTAACTTAACCACATCTGCAAAAGACCCTTTTTCAAATTAGGTAATATTCACAGGTTCTAGGGATTAGAATGTGGAAATGTATTTTGGGGAAGGGCTTTTTAAGTCATTTGAATTGGTATTTATTCAGGTCCTTCAATAAGAGTGGTATTTTATTTTTAAATTTTCCAACCTGAATTTATAAGGTGTCATCTATTTTAGGAGTGATTAAAATTCTATAAAGTTGGATTATTTTTCAACCTACTAATGTGACATTTAGCACATTACTAATTCTTGAACAAATGACACCTTAGAGATTCGAAACTCTGTATCATATGACATATGACATTTATTATGAACTAAAAGTCATCCTACATGACTTTTAGTAATAAGAGCATCATAACAGTAACATGAAGGTTAAAGGAATAGAGTTGGACATTTTTAAGACACTAAAAATTTAGCTTTAAAGTAAGCTATATTAGCTTCATTTAGACCAATAAGTTTTTCTTTACTGCAATTGAGATTCATTAAATGAGATCTTGAATGCTTCAATAATGACTATTTTATGTATTATTTTTGTTCTAGTTTTTCTTTTCATTGAGCAAACTTTTAGCCCTTTCTGGCTTAATAAATGTTTCTGTGTAACCTGTATATTCCTATGATATTTGCCACAAAGGTGTTCATTTAGTTTCTCCTTTGGTAGAAATCATTATGACCAGATGTGAAGATGTCCTCAATTCCTTTTATCCATTAAAGTGTATTACTCTAAATGAAAGATGAAACATAGCCAATATATATATAATTATGTGTTTCATAGAGTTAAATGAGATTTATTACACAATTTTAAGTTCTCAATACATGTTAGCTGTTATTATCATCATCCAGTTTGTTGATTTTTAAATTAAGATATATCTGTATTCTTTTTCCAGTACCATAAAGATAAAGGATTAGGAGCAATCTCTGATCAGATCTGGTAAAACTATTTCATGTAAATGGATGACCTTCACTGTTATAAAGTGCTCTAAAACGGTCCCTTTCCTCAACCTACTATTTATTTTCATTGCTAATAATTTATATTATTGGGATTTGGGATTTTCCTTGCATTTCTTATAATTTTAAAAAAATATATACATGTGTTTTCATTTTACAAGTGAAAAGTCTATGTATTTGTAAAAAGTAGGAAATGAGTTAGTGTGCCTTTAATCAGCAAAACTTAAGTGACACCCACATATCTATTATTACAATTCAGATGTTTTCTTTTAATTCATTGGGACCCCAAATATGAATTTTTATTAGCTAGATTATTTATAGATACTCTATATGTAAGGATGCCTAGCATTTCTAAAATTCTTTTTGTCCAAAATCACAGAGATAGAATATACCCAAAAGAATACATCCCCCTGCCTCAGGGCAAATGTGTACCAAGATCATTTTAGTCAGATAGGCTGTCCATATATGAACTTGTAAAGCAACTCATGTACCTGTAAATGACAATGAAATGTTTGCTTTGAAATAGTTTTTCAAAATAGTTTACAGGAAAATCAAGGTATGGTTAATAGCCTGTCATCTATGAGAATGGAATGTTCTGTATGTTGATGCCACAAAACATGTCTATTCTTATTCGTCATCGTTTGCCAATAGTTAAACTCTGCATTTGATCCAGAAATAAGTCAACAGATGTTTAAACGAGAAATGTAGGTTGTGAAATTCAATCCTTTGTATATAGTAAACATACATGTTTTTTAGCCCAAAGTAATAGCACTTATAAAATCTAAGTTGGTTTTTTAACGAAGTGCTGATCTATGATTTTGAAAATTAAAACGATGAACTGAATGTTTTGTTGTTTTTTGTTATTTATTTATTTTAATTTAATAAATCTTTATTGTTCAGATTATTACAATTGTTTCTCCTTTTTCCCCCCATAGCTCCCCTCCACCCGGTTCCCACTCTACCCTCTGCCCTTACCTCCCGCCCACTTTCCTCATCCACAGGTGTAAGATTTTTGTCCAGTCTCTTCCCGCACCCCCAACACCCCTTTCCCCTCAAGAATTGTCAGTGCACTCCCTTTCTATGCCCCAGATTCTATTATATTCACCAGTTTATTCTGTTCATCAGATTTTTAATTCACTTGATTTTTAGATTCACTTGTTGATAGATATGTATTTGTTGTTCATAATTTTTATCTTTACCTTTTTCTTCTTCTTCCTCTTCTTAAAGAATACCTTTCAGCATGTCATATAATACTGGTTTGGTGGTGATGAACTCTTTTAGCTTTTTCTTATCTGTGAAGCTTTTTATCTGACCACCAATTCTGAATGATAACTTTGCTGGGTAGAGTAATCTTGGATGTAGGTTCTTGCTGTTCATCACTTTGAATATTTCTTGCCACTCCCGTCTGGCCTGCATAGTTTCTGTTGAGAAATCAGCTGACAATCATATGGGTTCTCCCTCGTAGGTAATTAACTGTTTTTCTCTTGCTGCTTTTAATATTCTCTCTTTGTCTTTTGCTCTTGGCATTTTAATTATGATGTGTCTTGGTGTGGTACTCTTGGGATTCCTTTTGTTTGGGGTTCTGTGTGCTTCCTGGACTTGTAAGTCTATTTCTTTCACCAGGTGGGGGAAGTTTTCCGTCATTATTTCTTCAAATAGGTTTTCAGTATCTTGCTCTCTCTCTTCTTCCAGCACCCCCATAATTCTGATGTTGGTACGCTTGAAGTTGTCCCAGAGGCTCCTTAAACTATCTTCAACTTTTTGGATTCTTTTTGCTTTTCCAGTTGGGTGTTTTTTGCTTCTTTGTATTTCAAATCTTAGACTTGATTCTTGCGTTCCTCTAGTCTGCTGTTGGGTCACTGTATAATATTTTTTATTTCAGTCAGTGTATGTTTAATTTCTAGTTGGTCCTTTTTCATATCCTCGAGGGTCTTGCTAAATTTATTGGCCTTTTCTAGGAAATTCTTGAGAAACCTTATAACCGTGGTTTTGAACTCTATATCCAGTTGTTTGTTTTCCTCCATTTCTTTTGTTTGTGATCTGTTTCTTTGTCTCCGCATTTTCGCTGCTTCCCTGATTTGGTAGGGTAGCTTTGTGTGCTAGGTGTCCTATAGGGCCCAGTGGGTCAGCCTCCCCAGTTACCTGAGGTAGACACTCTTGGCGCACCCCTTTGTGGACTGTGTGTACAGCCTTGTTGTAGTTAAGTCTTGATTGTTGTTGGTATCACTGGGAGGAATTGACCTCCAGGCCAGTTGGCTGTGAGGATCAGCTGTGTCTATGCCGGGAGAACTTCTATGCTGGAGACAGCCTTATGAGACAAGACTTGCAAAATTGCAAAAGCCTCTGTGCTCAGCTTGGATGGGGCGGAGTCTCAGGGCTGAGCAGACAGTCTTGGCTTCCCGTCAGCCATGCCCTATGAGGCCCCTGCGTCTCAGTGTCCCTTGGTAATCGCTGCAAGCACCTCTGAGAGAAAGCCGCCCTCGAGTTTCGCCCGCTGCCAGACAGTCCAGTTTCTCCCCCAATGAATCTGGATTCCCCGATTCTCGCCCGGAACTGGAGTTCAGCGCAGTCAGGAGCTTCCAGTTTCCTCCAGCTAGAGAAACCAGAGGCACACTCAGCAGTCAGTCCTCTCTGCACGCACTTGCGTGCATGCCTCCAGACCTCTACCTTTCGCGGCTCCCCTGAGTTTCCGCCTGACAGTCCAGATTCCCCCAGTAAGAGCCTGGGTCCCCAGGGGCTTGCCCAGAACTGGGGTTCAGTGCAGTCGGAACTAGGGTTCAGTGCAGTCGGGAGCTTCCGACTCCCTCCCGGTAGGGAAAGGCAGTGGCAACCTCAGCAGTCAGTCCTCTCTGCGCGCAGTCGCGTGTGCGCCTCCAGACCCCTTCCCTCCGCGGCTCCCCCGAGTCTCCGTGTGCCTTTCTCTCTACCTGACAGTCCAGACTCCCCCGGTATGAACCTGGGTCCACGGGGTCTCGCCCAGAACTGGGGTTCAGTGCAGTCGGAACTGGGGTTCAGTGCAGTCGGGAGCTTCCTTCTTCCTCCCGCCAGAGAAAGCCAGCCAGGCACTCAGCCTCCCTTCCTCTCTGCACGTGTGTCTCTGTACCTCAGCCCTTTGCAGCTCCTCTGATTCTCCGTGAGCTTTTCTCTTTCCTTCTAGTTGTAGAATTTCCACTCAGCCAGCTTTCCTGTGGTTCTGGATGATGCCCGTTCTGTCTTTTAGTTGTAGTTTTGAAATTGTTGTGCAAGGCAGCAGTTTAGGTGCTTACCTATGCCACCATCTTGGTTTCTCTCAAACTGAATGTTGCTAAAAGCAAATGATTTATTCGCCAGTTTTCCATGTTGCTAACTGCTCTGTACTTCCACTCAGTCTCCAAGATAGCCAATAATGCCTCTTTGTATTATAGCAACTACCTCTTCCCCATTACTATCAATAGCTCCCATAAATATTAAGCATCCTATCTAATAAAAGAGTAATATGCAAATTGACCATCACTCTAAGACACAATATGGCCGCCCCCATGTGGTCAAAGATGGCTGCCCCCATGTGGACACAATATGGCCACCACAAGATGGCCTGCAGGGGAGGGCAGTTGTGGGCAGTTAGGGGTGACCAGGCCAGCAGAGGAGGGCAGTTGGGGGTGACCAGGCCAGCAAAGGGGGGCAGTTGAGGGAGACCAGGCTGGCAGAGGAGGGCAGTTGGGGGAGACAAGGCCAGCAAGGGAGGGCAGTTGGGGGGGACCAGGACAGAAGGGGAGGGCAGTTGGGGGTGACCAGGCCTGCAAGAGAGGGCAGTTGTGGATGATCAGGCCAGCAGGGGAAGGCAGTTAGAGGTGACCGGGCCGGCAGATGAGGGCAGTTGGGGGAGACCAGGTCTGCAGGGGAGGGTAGTTGGGGGGGACCACGCCTGCAGGGGAGGGCAGTTGGGGGGGACTAGGCCTGCAGGGGAGGGCCATTAGGGGTGACCAGGCCAGCAGGAGAGGGCAGTTAGGGGTGACCAGGCCTGCAGGGGAGGGCAGTTGGGGATGACCAGGCCTGCAGGGGAGGGCAGTTAGGGGTGACCAGGCCTGCAAGGGAGGGCAGTTGGGGGTGACCAGGCCTGCAGGGGAGTGCAGTTAGAAGCAACCAGGCCTGCAGGGGAGGGCATTTGGAAGCGACCAGGCCAGCAGGTGAGGGCAGTTGGGGGGGGACCAGGCCTTCAGGGGAGGGCAGTTGAGGGGGACCAGGCCTGCAGGGGAGGGCAGTTGGGGGCGACCAGGCCAGCAGGGGAGAAGTTAGGCATCGGTCAGGCTGGCAGGGAGTGGTTAGGGGGTGATCAGGCTGGCAGGCAGAAGCGGTTAGGGGCAATCAGGCAGGCAGGCAGGTGAGCGGTTGGGAGCCAGCAGTCCTGGATTGTGAGAGGGATGTCCAACTGCCTGTTTAGGCCCTATCCCCGATAGGGCCTAAACAGGCAGTCGGACATTCCTCAAGGGGTCCCAGATTGGAGAGGGTGCAGGCTGGGCCGAGGGACACCTCCCTTCCCCCGTGCACGAATTTCGTGCACCAGGCCTCTAGTCTATGAAATAAAGATAATAGTAACTTACAGAATTGTGAGGATTAAGTGTTTGACATAGTGTTTGTCACAAAGTAAGTGTTAAATATTAGCTACTGTGTTTATTACAAGTTTCAATAACTGACTAGATTTGAAAGTATCTTGGAAAGTTATCAGTGATTCTTTATAATAAAAATAATAAAATATATTATTATTTGATTTAGAATTTGTACTTGAATTTCTAAAGTACCAATCACATTACTTTGTAAGATAAATAAATGTCAAACACAAAGTTGTATGCCTAAAACTAACATAATATTGTATGTTAATTATAATTGGAAAAGAAATTAATTTTAAATAAATAAAGTACCATCATGTGTAAAATATCCTACATAATGAAGAGCTGTTATGCTAATTAGACCGGGCGGCAGTGAACGACAGTGGCAGCTGGGGCTGCAAGGGCCGAGCCCCTTGCACAAATTTCATGCATCGGGCCCATCGTAGTAAATAAATGGGAATAAGGATCTCAATCCTAGGAGAAAGGTCAGGCCTAGAGGTAAAGATTTGGGACACATCAACATTGCTGAAACTTATAGTAAAAACTCTGAAATTAGTGAAGGGATTTAGTAAGTGCTGTGGGTCAGACACTATGCTAAATGTTATGAGAGTTTATTTCCTTCTCTCATTAATTGATTTATCATTTTTTATTTCTTACAAATGCTATTGAATTTTTATTTAAGTATAGTTGTATACATTAGGTGTACAATAGAGTGATTTGAAACTTTCATACCTTACAATTTGATCACCCCACTAATTCTAGTAATCATACAAACTTATCACAGTATTATTGACTCTATTCCCCTTCCTCTTTTCACCTATCTCACGCCCCCTCCCTTCTGAATCTAGAGGGTATTATGCTAAATGAAATAAGTCAGTCAGACAAAGACAAGTGCCGTATGGTTTCACTTATATGTGGAATCTACAAAGAAAAAAAAGCAAAAGCAGACTCATAGAAACAGACCAAAAGGGTGGTAACAAATGCTGTTATTTAAATGAGGATATAAAGGCTGAAGGAGGTTGTTTTCTAAAGATGTCAGAGCTGGAATCTAAACCACCTAATAAAACTGATAACTGACTTTCGCAAGATTGCAGAATACAGGGGCAGTCAGTTGTATTTCTATATACTGGATATAAGCAGTTGAAAAATTGGAAATTAAATGTTTTTAAAATACCGTTTGTAATACCTTGGCCAAGAAAATGAAGTATTCTACTATTTTTCCTGTGACAGGCTTAAAAAAAAAAAAAAAAGAAAGAAAAAGGCTTTGCATTCAGCAAACACTTACATAGTGCTTACTGTACCAGCACAATTTTAAGCATTTTAATAATATTGGCTTATTTAGTTCTCATAATATGATTAGACTAGAGGCCCAGTGCATGATTGAATCATGCACGTTTAGGGGGGGGAGCTGGGTGCCTGTCGGCTGGTGCACCAGGCCTTTCAGAAGCCTCCAGCGCGGCGAAGGCTTCTGAAAGGCCTGGTGCCTGAGCGGCCTGGCACCCAGCTCCCACGCTTTTGCTTTTGATCGCTGGTGCACCAGTCCTTTCAGAAGCCTCCAGCGCAGCGGAGGCTTCTGAAAGGCCTGGTGCCTGAGCGGACAGGCACCCAGTTCCCCCACTTTTGATGGTCCGCGGTGGGACGTGAGCTCGCTGCCCCAGAGGCCTCTTCTGTACCGCAGCACAGCCATGGCGCAGACGCTGAGCTCGAGCTGCCGCTGGCAACGGGAGCTCAGCGTCCCGCCGGCCCAATCGGCCACCCCAGCCACCCCGAGTCCCGCCCCCCAGCGCCTCCTGGCCAATCGGGGGCATAGCGAAGGTACGGTCAATTTGCATATTTGTCTATTATTAGGTAGGATTGTTGCCATTATTAATCCCATTTTATAGATACTGAAACTGAGACACAAATAGTAATGAGTAGGTATGGAATTTGAGCCCACAAAGTCTGACTTCAGAATCTTTGCCTAATTTATATGTAAATATTTTAAATTACATTATGTTAAAGAATACTTTAGTCTCATCACATGAACCTTCAAGGTCCGTTGAGGCACTTGTTTTTTTATGTTTTTACTGATTTCAGAGAGAGGAAGGGAACGGGATAGAGATACAGAAACATTGATGAGAGAGAATCATTGATCAGCTGCCTCCTGCACCCCCCCTTCTGGGGATTGAGCCTGCAACCCAAGCATGTGCCCTGACCATGACCTCCTGGTTCACGGGTCATTGCTCAACCACTGAGCCACACCGGCTGAGCCAGTTGAGGCACTTTGTGAATCGTCTAACACAGTTTTCCAAATCATATTACCATCCTGATATATATACAAATTTTTGTTTTATTTTATTTTATTTTTTTACTGTTTGAATCCCTACATGGCATTGTCATTGTATTTTCATCTTTAGTCATAAGTTTCTTCCATTAAAATTAAAAATATATTTTTTTTTCCATTTGTTCTTCTGGTGTGTTTTTGATCTTCAAAATGTGATTAATTATATTTCTTATTAAAATAATCTGTAAAACCTGTTTTCAGTGTAGTTGTGTGGCTGCGTTCCAGAAATCATTATAAATCTGTATTAAATGTCTTTGCTTCCATGTTTGTTTCCTTCCAGTGAACAATAACTATTCGAAATTTTCATTGATTATGGTCTTTCTAAGCCAATGTGTCTTCCTGAACAGTATTATACATTTCAAAGTAAAGTAATTGAGAGAATACTCAATGGGAGAGATTTCATAAGTACTCAAAAGGACCCAGGCCTTATCTTATAGTCACACCGATACTCTAAGTATTGGTAGGACACAGAGCCAACTTAGTCAAAAACAAAATACCTTTTCTCTAGACTTCCTTCTAGGACATCCGTTAACAGCCTCTAATGACCTGAACCTCCTTAACCTCTGACCCAAAACACAGGTTTCCTCTACCCTTGCCGAGCCTTTGTGTGTTGGACTCTTTTTGTGGAGACCCCTTACCTGTTTTATTTGCTCACCTTTCAGTCATGACCTTTGTCTGTACTGCCTTCTTCTTTAGTTGTGTCTGTACACTCTTACCTGCCATGGTGTGTTGATAGAGATTGTGTTTGTGTTTTTAATACATGCTTTAAATATTTTTAATATTTTTTTCTCTCTTGGACATGGGATGTTACAGTGTAAGAGCCCAGAAATTTGAGGCAGTTGTGGGTACAAATTCCAGCTTTTCTACTTAATTGCTAACTTTGCTGAGTTTCAGTTTCTTTACCTCTAAAAAGAGAACAACCCTATATTCTTTGGTAGAATTTTAGAGATGATTAAATGAAGAATACACACACACAAATACAGAAAGCAAACATAAAGGGCTGAAATGTTAGGCTCCTTTCTTTGGCATTGATCTCTACACATACTGACAAAGAGTCATGCCAATTCAGATTTTCTCTGAGAAAATGCCTTTACGATTCATCTCTGATCTTTGGTCACAAGTCTCTCATAACCCACTGCTTTGGGTCTTATTTACAGTAGCAAGTGAATGAAAAGGAGGGGGAAGCGGGGCAATAACAAAAGTGCCAACTTTCCACCAGCCTAGAGGAGGATGAGAAGACTTGGGAGAGTGTGGGAAGAAAAGTGAGGCCCAAGAAAGTATTTAAGAAGAGAAGGCATTTCTTCAAAATAATAATGTCGGATGTTTAAATGTTTAAAATTTTTATTCAATTAATGTTTATTGAGTTTTTTATTATATTAGGTACTTTATTATTTCATTTGTATCTTGTCATGTTTATAGCCATAAATATATGGTTAAATAGATACCTAGGTATGTAGATATCTTCTGGAATTTTATAAGCTTTCTCATTTGATAAATGGCTATAGAAATAAAAATATGATCATAATATGTGTTATCTCACTGTGCTACCAGCCTAATATTATTTTATATTCACTTGTTTAAAATTCCTGAAATAATATATTATAGAAAACCTCATAAACAGTTATTTAGTCTGTTAAGTTTAATGAGAGAAATTTAGAGATGGGGGAGTGGACCTAACAAAGTGATTTAGTTCTTCTCATTATTATGTTTTTCTTCTTTGCTTCTGTTTTACATACCCTAGTGATAGACTTTATTATAGTTTTGTAGGTAGGCTAGTGAGTTGCACTTACATTCTTAAAATTTGTTTATATATTTTGCAATAACTTTAACTCATTACAAAACTTATATATATCTAAGATACATCTAACTTTGCTCCCTCTTTTGTGTTTCTATTTTTAAAATGTATTTAGAATGTTGTCATGTCTGCTTCTTTCATCTTAGTCATTAGCCAAACTGCACATTTTTAGAAACTTTAATCTTTCTAGTAGCTCTGTGATACCTATCCTATAATCATTTTGGTTTCTTTTCTCTTTTTTTTATTTCATTCCCTGTAATTTGTTTTCATCTTAAACTGACAACTAAACCTGGAAATAATCATCTTAATTCACTGATTTTTTTCATTTTTCAGAAAAGAGTGTTCCTCATAAGATTAGTTTATAAGATTTTAATGTTTTCTATCTTAGCTTGAAATATTTAGTAATTTTAATTTTATAATACCATAAATGGTTAATATGACTCTAGTCATTTCATTCAGTAAAGATTTATTAAGAGATTATAATGTTTCAAGTAAAATACTAGGTTCTAGAATCCAAGAGGCATTAAACAAGATTCTTGCACTTGAGTAACTTACATTTTACTTATGGAAGAAACTCTTGCGAGCATTTTACTTATATTAGCTCATTTAATCACCCAGAATTCAACATTCCCAAGTATATCTTCTATGATTTCAATTCAGTAGATCTAAGGTGGAGCGGTGGCATCTGTACTTCTCAAAAGCTCCACAAATGGTCCTGATGGTCATCCCTCGTTGGGCTAGACACTAGTAAAATCAAGCTCAGGAGTCATCCTCCCCCTTGCCAAAGAAAAGAAGTCTTGCTCTACTACCAAACTGTCATGGATTTGAACTCAGGACTCTGGTTTCTATATTCCTATTTAAGAGTTTTCTAGAGTCATGGAATTTTAAAACTCATTTTCAGAACACTGATTTGTATAAGTTAAGATCTATAGTGTTTGCCTGTTAATAGGAATTGGCCTAAATAAATGACTTTTACATCCCTTTTATGCCTTTACAGTACTTTGTGTGTGTAGCAAATTGACTGTTTTAAAATCTACATAATATAGAAAAATAGGACAAACACAATATTATTCTGCAGCCCCCCCCACAAAAAAAATACTTTTTCTTATGACTTTTTAAAGACTTCATTTTTCTTAGAGTAGTTTTAGGTTCACAGCAAAATTGAAAGGAATAAAAGGGTCTTATGACTTTTTTAGAATCACTTATATATATATTCTAATTTTTTTCTTTAATGTAGACCAACACTCTGAGGTATATATTAAAAGCAGCATGAAATAGTTTTGAGCTCTGTGAAGCGCTGATATAATAAATACTCTTGGTTCAAAGGATAGTTCAAGTTGAATTTTAAGTGTTTGTTGTCATGTTGCCACAAAAGGGAAAAGAGCTACTCATTCAAACACTGTCAAAATATTTTACTCTAATTTTATCTCATGCATGCTTTGATTTATTTTAAGGCAACATTCCTTTCATTATATTTGTTTCATTTAAGTAATTTTATCTTCACATACCTGCAGTATGTATTTTTTGCCTTTATAAGATGGCCAAATATTACTACATATCATTTTTTAATTAATGATAATATATATTTTATTTGATCATGATATGATAGATGCATTGAATTACTCTAAATACATGCTTGAAATTCTTATAAATCCACAGTACAGTTGTTAAGCATACTCAGCGTTTTTAACTCTGCAAAAAAAGATCTCTCACATTCATTTAAGAATTCGCTTGTAAGCCAAAAATGACAGATGTAGTATTACAGCTGAGAAATGAACTGGTTGAAGGAATCATCTAAATGGCCAAAACATTTGGACAAATAACCAAATGCCTTTTAAATTCCTTTTGCTTGTCCTGTAGTAATCATTGTAGTAACACTGATCGTAGTTTTATGTTTCTCTACCTGCTTTCTTTTCAGTTTAGAAAATTTCACAATTGAAAGACAAAGACTAGTTACTAGAACTCTTTCTGTCAATGAAAGAAAAGCAAGTTTAAGTGTCTTTTCTAATATACTTCAGTTGTTCTTAACGTGTTTTCTACCTTTAGAACTTTCACACGTTGAACATAAACCTACCTACCTACCAATTTCTTTCATTACATCCAGTGCTTCTCTATTAGAAAAGAAAACAAATACATCCCACTAGATGGGTATCCTACCTAATAATAGACGAATATGCAAATTGACCATACTTCCAACACACCCACAAGCCACGCCCACCATCCAATCAGAGTGCGCATGCAAATTAACCCAACCAAGATGGCTACAGCCACAGAGAGCAAGGTTTCCTAGGTAACAGAGGAAGCCAAGCTTTCCACCTGACCTTGCCAGGCCTAAGCCTCCACTCAAGCTACAAAGTTTCAATTATAGAAGGTAAACAAATTCAAACAGAAATGGCGGCAGAACGGAGCTTGAGAGAGCAGGCCAGGGTTGCCGGCAGCAACAGGGGAAGCAAAGCTTTCCACACACCCTGGCCGGGCCCACCGCTTAAGCTACAAAGTTTCAATTATAACCCCAACAGAAATGGCTGCCAGCCTGGAGGGAGCCCCAGGCTTGGCTCAGCTCCAGGCTACAAAGTTTCAATTGTAGAAGGAAAATAAATTCCAGATACCAGGGCCTCCGCTTGGGTTTCCAGGGGGCGTGGCCGGCCTGCAAACTACTACAGGCCCCTCTCTCAGGCCGCCCCACACCCCAAGGGAACCCCACCCTGATCAGGGACACCCTTCAGGGCAAACCAGCTGGCCCCCACCCCTGTACCAGGCCTCTATCCTATCTAATAAAAGAGTAATATGCAGATTGATCATCACTGCAACACACAATATAGCTGCCCCCATGTGGTCAAAGATCCTGCCCCCATGTGGACACAAGATGGCCACCACAAGATGGCCAGCAGGAGAGGGCAGTTGGGAGGCACCCGGCTTGCAAGGGAGGGCAGTTGAGAAGGAGCAGGCCTGCAAGGGAGGGCAGTTGAGAGGGACCAGGCCTGCAAGGGAGGGCAGTTGGAGGTGATCAACCCTGCAGGAGAGGGCAGTTAGGGGTGACCAGGCCGGCAGAGGAGGGAAGTTGGGGGCAAACAGGCTGGCAGCAGAGTGGTTAGGGGGTGATCAGGTTAGCAGGCAGAAGTGGTTAGGGGCAATCAGGAAGGAAGGCAGGCAAGCAGTTGGGAGCCAGTAGTCCTGGATTGTGAGAGGGATGTCCGACTGCCCATTTAGGCCCGATCCCACCGGGCAGTCGGACATCCCTCGAGGGGTCCCAGATTGGAGAGGGTACAGGCTGGGCTGAGGGACAACCCCCCTCCGTGCACGAATTTCGTGCACCGGGCCTCTAGTATTACAATATACAAAGCTGGTATGTTATCTGGATAACAGGAGGTTCTGATCTACTCTCCTTTCCAACTGATATATACTAGTAAATTGATATAATTTAAGAATATAATAATCATATTTAAATATTAAAGATACAGTATAGCGATATGAAAAGTTCTTTTTAAAGCAATATCAGAAGATTTTCACAAATCTGCCTTTCAAAATTCAGTTGTAAATTGTATTTATATAAATGTACTTTAAATTGATACTTTATGAAATATATTAAAACTACATAAAAAATTTTTTGCTGTTTTAAAGTAACAGATTAGAAATTATAACTTGGTTATGATAGAGCAGGGGTGCTTATTTCTGGGTTCAGAGATCTTGTTTTAAATGTTTTCAGGATATTACAAAAGTAATCAACCAAAGACTTAATTTACTAGACATTGATGATGTCATGATAAGTACTTCATCTCTTACTTGGCTAATAACAGTGTTGTAAGAAGGAAAATAGATCTCAGCCAAAATTATTTAAGTGGAAAGTACTTAATTTTTCATTTTTTAAAATTCCTCATATTAAAAATTTTAGTTGCCTTTAGTAAAATTACGTTTTTAAATTGTGTAATGTAAAAACAACTAACTTCTTTTTCCAAACTTCCCTTCTCCCAGATATTTTTACCTATAGTGATACCATTTCTCTAGGATATGATCTTTTTTTTCTTTTTATATAACTGAAAATGTCCTTATATGATTTTGATGTATCCATGATACATGTCTAAATATGTATGTAAGTAATGAGTCAAGTTTTTTTTTAAAGAAACACATCAGAATATATGATAGTATCTTTCAGCAAAATAGGCACAGTTGGGCTTCTGTGCTTTTCCACACACATCCCAGCAGTGCTCAGTATGGTTACTTTATCTGAGTCCTTAGAGCATGAAATTTGTGCACTGGGGTGGGGAGGGTGTCCCTCAGCTCAGCCTGCACCCTCTCCAATCTGGGACCCCTCGGGAGATGTCTCACAATCCAGGACTGCTGGCTCCCAACCGCTCGCCTGCCTGCCTGCCTGCCTAATTGCCCCTAACCGCTTCTGCCTGCCAGCTTGATCACCTCCTAACCACTCCCCTGCCAGCCTGATCAACGCCTAACTGCTCCCCTGCCAGCCTGATCGCCCCCACTGCCCTCCCCTGCTGGCCCAATCGCTCCCAACTGCCCTTGCCTGCCAGCCCAATCGCCCCAACTGCCCTCCCCTGCCAGCCCATTTGCCCCCAACTGCTCTCCCCTGCCAGCCTGATAGCCCCAAACTGCCCTCCCATGCTGGCCTGATCGCCCACAACTGCCCTCCCGTGCTGGCCTGGTCACCCCTAACTGCCCTCCCCTGCTGGCCTGATCGCCCACAACTGCCCTCCCCTGCCGGCCATCTTGTGGCGGCCGTCTTGGACCACATGGGGTGGCCATCTAGTGTGAGGGCGTTATGGTCAATTTGCATATTATCTCTTTATTATATAGGATACCCCTTTGCATCAGATGGGTACTGCTATTTAGTGTGGGAAATTGGGGAGAAGCTAAATGTATTACTGTAGTATAATAATTAAGAATAAAAAATTATGGGGACAATAAAGTAATAGTTATGAAAAGTGTTTAATAGCATAGGAAAAATTTAAGTTATAATATCAGGGCAAAATGTAGGACATCTATTTGGAGGGATGATTCACATATAATGTACATAGCAAACATTTTTATATATGATAATAACAAATGTTGGTGAGGATGTGGGAAACCATATTTCATACATATCAGGTAAGATTTTTTTGTTGAGAGTATTACAGATGTCCCCCTTTTTTCCCCCCATTGCCCCCTTCCAACCTGTTCCCACCCCCAGGCCTTCACCACCCTATTGTCTGTGTCCATAGGTAATGCATATATGCATATAAGGCCTCTGGTTAATCTCTTCCCACCCCCCTTCCCACTGAGACTTGTCAGTCTGTTCCATGTTTCCATGCCTCTGATTATATTTTATTCATCAGTTTATTTTGTTTATTAGATTTCTTGTTCGTTTATTTTGATTTTTAGAATCAATTGTAGATAGGTATGTATTTATTGCCATTTTATTGTTCATATATTTTATTTCTTCCCCTCCTCCTCATCCTCCTCCTCCTCCTCCTCCTCCTCCTCTTCCTCCTCCTCATTCTCCTTCTTATTCTTCTCCTTCTTTCTTCTTCTTCCTTCAACATTTCATGTAATACTGGTTTGGTGGTGATGAACTCCTTTAGCTTTGTCTTGATTAAGAAGCTCTTTATCTGACCTTCAATTCTAAATGATAGCTCTGCTGGGTTGAGTAATCTTGGTTGTAGGTTCTCACTACTCATCACTTTGAGTATTTCTTGCCACTCCCTTCTGGTCTGCATAGTTTCTGTTGAGAAATCAGCAGACAGTCATATGGGTGCTCCCTTGGTGGTAACTAACTGCTTTTCTCTTGCTGCTTTTAACACATTGCAGACCTGTAGTTTTATTGCTAGCTTTACCCAGTGGCCAGATAAGTTTCTATTGAACGAGTACAAAAAAACATTTTACATAAATGTTAAAGGCACACTTTAAAATTAAATACCCATTGCATTTTGAAGTTATTTATTACATGTTCTTACAAGCTAATATCTTTTTAAAGTATGATACTTTGTAAAACACTGTGTAATATGAAGCAAGAATTCTCGTGATCCATCCACAGTGTGTTACAATTCTCTCATGGTCTTTAACCCTTGGCATTTTGATTATGATGTGTCTTGGTGTGGGCCTATTTGGGTTCCTCTTGTTTGGGACTCTCTGCACTTCCTGGACTTGTAAGTCTATTACTTTCATCAGAAAGGGAACGTTTTCTGTCATTATTTCTTCAAATAGATTTTCAGTATCTTGCACTCTCTCTTCTCCTTCTACCACCCCCGTAATGCATATGTTGGTACCCTTGAAGTTGTCCCAGAGACTCCTAGCACTATCTTTATACTTTTGGATTCATTTTCTTTTTGCTCTTCTGATTGGGTGTTTTTTGCTTCCTAATATTCCAAATCATTGATTTGATTCTTGGAATCTTCTACTCTAATGTTGAATTCCTGTAAATTATTTCAGTTGTTGTATGATTAAATTCTGGCTGGTCCTTTTTCATGTCTTTGACATTCTCACTAAGATCCTTGAAAGGCTCACTAAGTCCCTTGAAGCCTTCATGAAGATCTTTGAGTAATCTTATAACCATGATTTTGAACTCTGTATCCAGTAGTTTGCTTGGTTTCGTTTCTTTCATTTGAGACCTTTCTTTGTCTCTGCATATTTGGCTGCTTCCCTGTATTTGTTTCCACGTATTAGGTAGAGCTGCTATGTCTCCTAGAATTGGTAGAGTGGCCTTTTGTAGTAGGTATCCTGTAGGGCCCAGTGGCTCAGCCTCTCCAGTCATCTGAGCTGGGAACTTTAGGTGGGCCCATGTAAGCTGTGTGCACAGTCTTGTAGTTGGGCCTTGATTACTATTGATATCTCTAGGAAGAATTGACTTCCAGGCCAAATTGGCTGTGAAGAGGACCCACTGCAACTACAGTGGGAGAGCTGTTGTGCAGAAAGCAACCATATGGAACAGGACTTGCTTCAGTGGGGCTTTGATGCTCACTGAGTCTGCTCCTTGAGTATGTGCTTGTAGGTGTGTAGAGTTGTAATTTGCTATGGTCTGAAGCTGTCCACCAGGTACACTGGTTCTGGGGGCTCCAAGGAGATGTAAAGTCAGCCACAGACTGGGGCCACCCTGCAGAAGCTATTTGTATTGGGCTTAGAGGTACCTAGGCATGGCCCAGCTGTGAAGCAAAGCAGGCTGGTGCTGGTGCCAGGTCTTGGGACATTTATTGATAGGTTTGGGCCACACTGATGCCAGTTGCAGCTTGTTTGAGAGATTTTAGCAAAGTCTGAAGCCTGAGCCACGACAGACCATTCATATGGAAAAGTCTCTGCAAAAACCTTGGGTGGGCTGCAAATTAGATGGGGTGGGGTCTCAGGGAGTCACCAGGGCAGAGCAAACAGTGTGGGCCACGCTGATAGAAATTCAGATATGGGTGCCAGTCAGCCCTGCAACAGGGGAGGTCCCAACGCAGGAACAAGCAATCCAGTCTGGGAGAAGCTCCTCCCAAGTTCCTGCCCCAATGCCAGACAATCCAGTTCCTCCTGGTATATGTCTGGGTCCCCCAACATTTTTTGGCGCTGGAGCTCAGAGGAAGTGGGACCTTATAATTTTAGTTCGTTTGCCAGCCCTTTAAAAGGGACACTTGGGAGAAACCAAGATGGTGGCACAGGTAAACACCTAAACTGCTGCCGCGCACAACAATTTCAAAACTACAACTAAAAGACAAAACGGTCATCATCCAGAACCACAGGAAGGCTGGCTGAATGGAAATTCTACAACTAGAAGGAAAGAGAAAAGCACACTGAGACTCACAGGAGCTGCGGAAGGCAGAGGTACGGAGGCACGCACCCGGAGAGGGAGGCGCGTGCGTGGAGAGGGCTAGCAACTGAGTACACGGCTGGCTTTCTCAATCGGGAGGGAGACACAAGCTCCCGACTGCTCTGAATTCCAGTTACTGGTGAGACTGGGGACCCAGACTCATACGGGGGAAAACTGGACTGTCTGGCAACGGGCGAAACTCGAGGGGGGCTTTCTCTCAGAGGTGCTTGCAGCGATTACCGAAGGACCCTGAGACTCAGGGGCCTCTTAGGGAAGGGCTGACGGGAAGCCATTGTTGTTTGCTCCGCCCTGAGACTCCGCCCCATCCAAGCTGAGCGCAGAGGCTTTTGCATATGAATAGCCTAGTCCTTTGAATTCTAATCTTACCTACCAAACTGCAGCTTAGTCAGAGAGACCCAGAACATCCAAAAGAAGGCCCAAGGCCCCACAGCAGCTTGCATTGCTTCACAGCTGGGCCTCATCTGGGCACCTCCAAACCCCAAACAAAGAAGAGGAATCTGCAGATCTCTCTGTAGCTCCTGCTGGGTGGCCTCAGGCAGAGGCTAAATTAGCACCTCCTTGGAGATCCAAGAGCCAGTGTTCTCAGGGGTCAGAATGGGACCATCCAGATTACAACTCCTCAGATTCAAAAGGCACACACTAAAGGCGCAGACTCAGTGAGCATCAAAGCCCCACTGAAGCAAGTCTTGTCTCATAAGGGTGTCTCCAGCACAGAATTTCTCCCATCGTAGACACAGCTGATTCTCACAGCCAATTGGCCTGGAGGTCAATTCCTCCCTGTGATACCAACAACAATCAAGGCTTAACTACAACAAGACTTGCACACAGCCCACAAAGGGGAGCACCAAGAGTGTCCACCTCAGGTAACTGGGGAGGCTGAGTCACTGGGCCCTATAGGACACCTAGCACACAAAGCCACTCTATCAACTCAAGGAAGCAGCGAAAATGCGGAGACAAAGAAACAGGTCACAAATGAAAGAAATGGAGGAAAGCAAACGACTGGATATAGAGTTCAAAACCATGGTTATAAGGTTTTTCAAGAATTTTCTAGAAAAGGCCAATAAATTTAGCAAGACCCTCGAGGATATGAAAAAGGACCAACTAGAAATTAAACATACACTGACTGAAATAAAGAATAATATACAGAGATCCAACAGCAGACTAGAGAATCACAAGAATCAAGTCAAAGATTTGAAATACAAAGAAGCAAAAAACACCCAACTGGAAAAGCAAAAAGAAAAAAGAATCCAAAAATATGAAGATAGTGTAAGGAGCCTCTGGGACAACTTCAAGCCTAACAACATCCGAATTATGGGGGTGCCAAAAGAAGAGAGAGAGCAAGATATTGAAAACCTATTTGAAGAAATAATGACAGAAAACTTTCCCCACCTGGTGAAAGAAATAGACTTACAAGTCCAGGAAGTGCACAGAACCCCAAACAAAAGGAATCCAAAGAGGACCACACCAAGACACATCATAATTAAAATGCCAAGAGCAAAAGACAGAGAGAATATTAAAAGCAGCAAGAGAAAAAAGTTAATTACCTACAAGGGAGCACCCATACGATTGTCAGCTGATTTCTCAACAGAAACTATGCAGGCCAGACGGGAGTGGCAAGAAATATTCAAAGTGATGAATAGCAAGAACCTACAACCAAGATTACTCTACCCAGCAGAGCTATCATTCCGAATTGAAGGGCAGATAAAGAGCTTCACAGATAAGAAAAAGCTAAAGGAGTTCATCACCACCAAACCAGTATTATATGAAATGCTGAAAGGTATTCTTTAAGAAGAGGAAGAAGAAGAAAAGGTAAAGATAAAAATTATGAACAACAAATACATATCTATCAACAAGTGAATCTAAAAATCAAGTGAATAAAAAATCTGATGAACAGAATAAACTGGTGAATATAATAGAATCAGGGGCATAGAAAGGGAGTGCACTGACAATTCTTGAGGGGAAAGGGGTGTTGGGGGTGCGGGAAGAGACTGGACAAAAATCGTACACCTATGGATGAGGACAGTGCAGGGGGCGGGTAAGGGCAGAGGGTGGGGTGGGAACCGGGTGGAGGGGAGCTATGGGGGAAAAAAGAGGAACTATTGTAATAATCTGAACAATAAAGATTTATTTTAAAAAAATAATAAAAAGGACACTTGGGTTGTTGGCAGCCTTTGGGTCACTGAGCACCAGTGTTTTTACAGCCCATAGTTGTGGGGACTTCTCTTCCCAGCTCTGGGAGCTTGTCTGGGGGTCTGGTGTAGGGATGGAACCTCTTGCTCCTCACGGGAGGCCTCCGCAGAAATAATCTCCCTCGTGATTAAAAAAGCAGTACACATGGGTGCCTGTCCAGCCCATTCCACGCCTCCACCCCTCCTATCAGTCTCAATATGCTTTCTCCTTTACTTCTCTAGTTGTAGGACTTTCATTCAACCAGCTTTTAGGTGGTTCTGGATGATGGTTGTTCTGTGTTTTAGTTGTAATTTTGATGTGGTTGTGGGAGATGGCAAGTACTGGCGTTTACCTATGCTGCCATCTTGGTTCCCTCTCATAATATCTTTCTTAGAGTAATGAAATATCCTGATAAATTAAAAGTTTGCCCTATATAAAATAATATTTAAGAAGAAATAAATATGTTCTTTTGTAAAAAGTATTGTGTCTTGTACCTTATACTCATTATGCTTTAGTTAGGTAATTGGTAGAATATTAGTGAATATAATATTAGATGTAGATCTAAGATAGATAGACAGATATAGATATAGATATAGATATAGATATAGATATAGATATAGATATAGATATACTATTGAGAACAAGAAACAAACTTTAAAGACACTTGCAAAGTCAGTGGTTTAGTATTTTAACCTAAGACCATTGGCTTTCCTCAGCTACAGGAGGAGAAAATTCAAACAGTTTTTTTCTCAGTTCTTAATTGGAGTAAGTGAATCTTAGGATTTGGTTAGCTATCATTCCATGACTCATCCAGAGGCATTTCGAATATATGGTACAGGTCTAGAAATATAGCTAAAATTCTGTAAACAAAATGAAAATGAGTGTATCCCCCTGAAATTGAAATAACAGGTACAAAGTAGTTAAGGTGTGGATTAGTTATTAGCTCAATCAAAATGAATAATTTAGGGGACTGAATATCAAACTCAGGAAGGCCTCATTAAAAAAATAAGGTAAAAGAGGAGTCTAAAATACCTGTCAGGAAGATTGATTCTCAGTGGAGTAGAGATGTCAGCCTCTGCCCTTGTTGATTCCAATGTCCCACAGCGAAATCCACCATCCACCCAAGGTATTCCATCTGGAGATTTAGGCCCAACTCTGTTTCAAAGCACTCTTTTTACATGATGAAAGTTTATCAGCAGTCTCTGTCCCATTTTCTTCAGAATTTAGAATTAAATTACCCTCCTCACACAAAGGATTTAGTGGTTCAGCCATGACTACCTCCTCCCATGTATTCTTCTAGACCACAGTGTTTTCTCTGTATTGACCCAGAGAACCCTTTAATAGTTTCTGCCCAGTTCATCTACCTAATGCCTAACTACTGGAAAAATCCTTCCCTGAACCCTTACCAGTAACTGGAAATCCTATTACTTTGCTTAGCTTCCCTTACCAGTCTTTCTTGTCCAGATTTTACTTTCTGTACTCTTTATCTTCACACACTTGTCCTCCTGTACACAGTCAAATGCCTTGCCTCATCCACTTCCTTGCTTCCAAACTGGAGCAACTCTTAAAATTTGTTGCTGAAAGGACCACTTCCTGGTCCTGGTGATTACAGGAACTTTACCACTGAATATAATACATTTTGAGTATTTTGCCTTGGCATACCTATCTACCAAATGAGATTAAATAATTGGGTTCAGAATTAATATCCAGTTTTAATATCAGGGAAACCATTAATATTTTGTGGACAAAATTGAAAGATCAGATGTTGTTTCTCATTGGAATAAAAAACTAAGATTAAATAAAAGGCTAATAATCTTGTGGGTCTTTCACTTTCTTATTCGATGATAACCTTGTTGATATTGGGAATAAACTATATACATTTCTTGGTTTAATACGTTAGAGTGCAATGAGCAAAGCCTTTGCCATAATACATATGTAAAGATTGATGAGGTAAACATTGTTATGAAAACTTATTGTTATTTAGTGTTTTATCTATTGCTTCTGTTCGAATGAGTTCTCCCAATCCTGTAATTCTAGTGCCATGTAGATGTCTCTCCTGTGGTTATTTCTCAGCATCATAAAACACGCCATGCTACCTGAAATTGAATTCACCATTGCCTGCGAGCATTTCTTAAGGATTAACATCTTTGTAGCTCCCTGTCTAATAGCTGATTTTCAGCTTTTAACTTGTCTTCTTCTTATACATTCAGCCCCCAAATCTGTTGCAGTGAATATTCCTTAAGAGCAAGCATTTAATTCTAGGATTTTATATCACTACTAGAGGCCTGGTGCACTAAATTTGTGCACAGGTAGGGTCCCTAGGCCTGGCCTGCAATCAGAGCCGATCGGAGCCTTCCAGTTGCTGGCCAGGGCCTTCCTTCCCCGGCTGCTGGCTGCCGGCCAGGGCCTTACTTCAATCCGCACCACCCCCTGGTAGTCAGCACACATCATAGCAAGCAATCAAACTCCCTAAGGGGACACTTTGCTTATTAGCCTTTTGTATATATAGATTTTCCAGTAGTATGTGACATCTGAGTGAGTCTTAAGAAAACTAGAAGAACCCAATTTCAAATGTAGCATAAAGAATGATCTAGCCAAATTTGGGGCCTGGGATGAGATGCTTGTGAGAATAATTGGAGATTCTAATTATAATTTAACTTTATAGGAAAGTTGACCTCTTACTGTGGTGAATTACAATATCAAACATAAAGTTGTTAACATGTAAATAATATTGACTTAATTTAAATAAGATGTTCACATTAAGAGGATAAAATGAGAAGATGAGTCAACACAGTAAACTGTGAATAGTTATATTTGCAAAACAAGTAAGAGGGAGTTACCTTAAACTCGCAAGTTATGCTACTGTTGTCCACTCCTCGCTGCTGGAACTGTTTTTGCAGCTCTAATGTTTCTTCAGCATTTTAACAATTCAATTTAACAAATTAAAATGATAATTAGTACAAAGACATAATAATTTGAGGGAGATTTTTTCATGGTATAAACAATGTGGGAATAGGTTAATCATTTAGAATTATCATTTGATTTATAGAATTGTCATTTGTTTTGTCAATTTGTTAAACAGTATTTTCAAATTTCATTTGATCTATAGAATTAACATTAGGTTTTTCAGTTTATTAAACTTAGTATTCTGAGATTTCTAGATGATTACTTTGTTATTTAACTTTTTAATATAAGGAAAGAATAGTGCTAAAAGTGACTTTCAAGAGCCATATAATGAATAAGAACAGATGGAATCTAAAAGCTAAATCTTTAATTTCTTATTTGGAGTTTGCATTGATCTCAGAATTATTCACAATGTCCTGAATCCATAAGAAGGCAAACTTTGCAGTTTAATCTTTTCAAAACAAATTATTTTAAAGGTCAATATCACATTCTAAATTACTTATCCAGAATTTATTTTAGTAATGTGTCTAGTGTTTTCTATAGCTTAGCATACAAATTAGGTATTGATTTCACATGTTTTATACATTTATAAAACAACTTATTCTCAGAGTACAGGGACATTTTCATGTCAGTTAAAATATGGAATTAATACACTTTTTGAGTGAAATAATTTTTACTGCTTCTCTCCCATGGGACAATGAGCTTTCAGTTTGGGCCTCCAGAGAGATGGCTGTGGTGCAAGGGCCTAAGGTGAATGTGGACAGCAGTGAGCCAAAAATGAGCTAAAGAGATGCCTGAAAGCTCAGAAGAAAGCGGAGGAGGCCAGGCAGAAGAAACTCAGTGAGAAACAACTAAGCCAGGCCAGTGCTGCTGCTACCAACCACACCACTGACAAAGATGTGAGTGCTGAGGAGGAGAGCCTAGACCCAAATCAATACTACAAGATCCACAGCCTAGCAGTTCACCAACTAAAGGTCAATGGGGAGACATAGGAAAACATGCTCAAAGTCACTAATCAACCGAGAGATGCAAATCAAAACGACAATGAGGTACCATCTCACACCTGTCAGAATGGCTATCGTTAACAAATCAACAAATGACAAGTGCTGGCGAGGATGCGGAGAAGAAGGAACCCTCATGCACTGCTGGTGGGAATGCAGACTGGTGCAGCCACTGTGGAGAACAGTATGGAGTTTCCTCAAAAAACTAAAAATGGAACTCCCATTTGACCCAGTGATCCCACTTCTAGGAATATATCCCAAGAAACTAGAAACACCAGTCAGAAAGGATATATGCACCCCTATGTTCATAGCAGTACAATTTACCGTAGCTAAGATTTGGAAACAGCCTAAGTGCCCATCAGCAGATGAGTGGATTAGAAAACTGTGGTACATCTACACAATGGAATACTAAGCTGTGGTAAAAAAGAAGGAATTCTTACCATTTGCAACAGCATGGTTGGATCTGGAGAACATTCTTTGAAACTTCAAAATTACAGCTAAACCACAGAATAACCATCATTAAGAACTGCCTAAAATCTGACTGAATGGAAGTCCTACAACTAGAGATTTAAAGAAGCCACATCAAGACTGGTAGGAGGTGTGGAGGTGCAGAAAAGGTGGGTCCAATACCCACGTACAGCATTTTCTTAATCAGGAGTGATATCTTGGCTGCAGAGGTCTATGTGAGGAACAAGAGGTCCCAGCTCCACACCAGGCCTCCAAACCCAGGGTTCCAGTACCGGAAAGAGAAGTCCCATAACTTCGGGCTGTAAAAACCAGCAGGGATTGTGGCTGAGTGACATAGAGGCTGCTGGAGTCCCAAGTGTTCCTCTTAAAGGACCAGTGCACAGACTTACTTGAATTCATTCCCTCTGAGCTCCAATGCTTGGGCAGCATCTTGAAGGATTCAGGGACATTCAGGTTGGAACTAAATTGTCTGGCATCAGGGCAAGAACTGGGAGGCAGCTTTCTCCCAGAAAAAAGTTCTGGCAGAAGTCATTGTTCCTATGCTAAGACCTCCCCCGCCACAGAGCCGACTGGCAGTTGCCATATCCGAGTTTCCATCAACCTGGCTCACACTGTTCACTTGGCTCTGGTGACTCCAATTTGCATCCCCACTCAAGCTGTTTGCAGTGGTCTTTCCATATGAATAGCCTATCCTGGCTCAGGCTTCAGACTTTCTGAAATCTCTCAAACAAGCAGCAGCTGGCCTGAAATCTCTCAAACAAGCAGCATGCCCCATACCTTTCAATAAGAGGCCTTCAGACTTTCTGAAATCTCTCAAACAAGCAGCATGCCCCATACCTTTCAATAAGAGGTTCCAGGCCCAGCACTAGCAGAAGCCTGCCTTGGTTCACAGCTTGGCCTCTCCTGGGTATCTCCAAGCCCAGCACAAGTAGTAGCCATCTGCAAATCATTCTGTAGGGGTAGCCCCAAGCAGAGCACAGGAAGTAACTGATGTTGCACCTCCCTGGAGGCCTCAGAGCCAGTGCACCCTGTGGTCAGCTTCAGACCATGACATATTACAACCCTACCACATCTATGAGTGTCACACTCAAGGGGCAGACTCAGCACTAAAGCCCCAGAGAGCACTAAAGCAAGTCCTGCTCCATAGGGGTATCTCCTGCACAACAGCTCTTCCACTGTGGTCACAGTTTGTCCTCACAGCCAGTTGGCCTGGGGGTTAATCCCTCCAAGAGACGCCAACAGCAAGCCAGGCTCAACTACAACAGGACAGTGCACACAGCCCACACGGGCACACTTAGAATGCCCAGCTCAGGTGACTGGAGAGGCTGAGCCACTGGGCCCTGCAGGACACCAACTACAAAAGGACTCTCTACCGATTCCAGGAGACATCAACAGCTCTACCTAATACATAGAAACAAACACAGGGAAGCAGCCAAATATGCAGAGACAAACATCACAAATGAAAGAATAGAAGAAATCTCCAGGAAAAGAACGAAATGAAATAGAAGCAAGCAAACTACTGGATACAAAGTTCAAAACCATGGTTACAAGGATGCTCAAGGATTTTAATGAGAGCTTCAAAGGACATAATGAGAGCTTCAAGGGAATTAATGAGAGCTTCAAGGGACCTAGTGAGAATTTCAAGGATTTTAGTGAGAATTTCAAGAACCTTAATGAGAACATTAAAGATATGAAAAAGGACCAGTCAGAAATGAAGCATACACTAACTGAAATAATAATGATTTACAGGGATTCATCAGTTGAGTAGAGGATTTTGAGAATCAAATCAACAATATGGAATATGAGGAAGCAAAAAACACCCAATCAGAAGAGCAAAAAGAATCCAAAAATATGAAGATAGTGTAAGAAGCCTCTGGGCTAGAAGGGGTCAATGGGGGGGACATCTATATATATAATAGAGAAATGTGCTAATTAACCGGGATGCCGTAATGGGTTGACCGGACAGAAGGAGGTGCGCGCACAGTATCGGGGGCGGGGCAGCAAGGGCCTCCATTCACCTGTGCTGGGGGAGGGCCTGATCATCGGCCGCAGCTGCTTCAAAGGCCGGAGAGGGAGGCAGGGCCGGACTGGCAGCGGCCGCGGCTGCTGCCAAGCCCGGGGAATGAGGCAGGGCCAGACCAGCGACTTGATTTCAAATCGCACGCTGGGCTCCTAGTATGTAATATTTTCAAAAATAAAGATTTTTTTTAAAGAAAAAATATATTATGCAATAGTGGAAAGGTCATTGCTATAAAGTCAAATATAGCTGGATTTGAAACCCAACCTAAAATATACTAGCAGTTTCTTCCTGTTAAAGAAATATTTTATATCTCTGAGCCTCAGGTTCCTCATCTGCAAAACCTAATATGGTTTTTGTAAGGATTTAGCGAGATACCATGAATTAAACAGTATGCTCTCTGCTTCCCTACCATACCCATACCCTTGTTTCTTCTTCCTAGAATACTTCCCACCCCATACCTCCTTCTGACATACACACACACGCACACACACACGCACACCTATACAAACCAATTTAGGCCTCCTTCCTATATGTTCCCATTGAAATCAGGAATTATCCTCATGAAGCACTTAATATATTCTGTCGAATTTTCTTGTTTATTTGCCTGTCTTCCCAATCAAACCAGATTCTTTAAGGGGGAAAATTTTTGTCTACCATTGTATATATATTTACTTGGCATATGGACTAGCTAAACATTTGAATAAATGAATTTTAGTAACATATTTAGCCTTATCCTGGGTTCAGAATAGCTCTAAAAAGGTATAATGTGTCTGTGTTTTGCTTTTTGTTAGAACATAATCCACCTAAAGCATTTTTAAATTTATAATATGTGATGATTTATATTGTAAAGTGGAAATATTTTTATTACTAATTTTATTATGAAATGAAGAATGTACCTTATCTGTTCTGTAGTAGACTACTTGTACTTATATACTGAGTGGCCAGATTATCCTGGGTTCAGAATAGCTCTAAAAAGGTATAATGTGTCTGTGTTTTGCTTTTTGTTAGAACATAATCCACCTAAAGCATTTTTAAATTTACAATATGTGATGATTTATATTGTAAAGTGGAAATATTTTTATTACTAATTTTATTATGAAATGAAGAATGATCTCTGAACGCATTATTATGATCTCTGAACGCATAATAATCTGGCCACTCAGTGTATAGCCTATATAATAAAAGGCTAATATGCAAATTGTCCCCTCGACCAGGAGTTCGACCAGCAGGCAGGCCGGCCAACCACCCATGTCCCCTCCCCCTGGCCAGGCTGGCCAAAACCCACCCATGCACGAATTCATGCACCGGGCCTCTAATATATCGAATTCATGCACCAGGCCTCTAATACACACACACACACACACACACACACACACACACACACACACTGAGTGGCCAGATTATTATGCGTTCAGAGATCATAATAATCTGGCCACTCAGTATATATTTATCTTTGTTGTAGTGGTATTTCTCTCTTTTCCGCGCCATCACGGAAAAGGTTCTGGTCCGGTTGCTGAGTGGAGGAGCTGGGGACTAAGAAATTAAAGAAAGAAAGAGACCAAGAGGCAGAAATAGATTCATGAAGCTGGGAGCTGGGTGGGCCGCCATCCTCTCTGATGGAGAGGCAGCAGGTCGCGCCCAAGCCACGCAGCACGTTTATTTTAAAGGCCTAGATTTACATATCTAGTCCCACCCCTGCCTACACCTGGGCTGCTATGATTGGGGAAGTATGTTCCCAGGGTGTGACTCGGCCTACGCCCTGAGTTCAGCTGATAATAATTAAGGAAATGCCCAGGTGTCTCCCAGACGGCCCTCTACACTTTGTAATTTGTACATTATGTTTTCTTATAATATCCAAGCATATATATGCTTTACTGATTTAAAATTTTATCTCATAAGTGTCTTAAGAATTTGCAGTTTAATGTACATATTTTATGCCATTCTTCTCCATCTGTGATTAGACTTAGAATGAAATAGCAAGCTTGGAGGCAATGCTGTAGATTTAAGAAGGTTTGTAAAATATATAGAAATTAAATCATTTTAAGCAATATAACTGAAACTTGCTCTTACCATTTTTTATTTTTAAAATCTTACAAAATAATAATAATAAACTGGCAATATTACTTTTGGATGGAAGGAATGAAAATAAGGGGCATTAGAGGAAGTTTTAATTGGTATATTTTATTCTCTGGATTTAGCATATTTTCATACATATGCCTGTCTAAATTATTTACAAGAGCTTTGCTGAATAAATGTTATTAACTGCATAATAAAATGGGGGTGTGGAAAAATAGAAGTAATATTTATGTTTATATAAATCATCAAGATTTCTTTAAAGTCTCATAGCCATACTTCTTCTTTCAGGTACAGAGAACTACAACTTAGTACAGAAAGCAAAGTAACGGAATTTCTCCATCAAAGTAAATTAAAATCTTTTGAAAGTGAGCGTGTTCAGCTTATACAAGAGGAAACTGCAAGGAATCTCACGCAATGTCAGTTGGAATGTGAAAAATACCAGAAAAAACTGGAGGTACATGTACAAACTTTTCTTTCAATAGCATAGCAGGTGAGCTCCATAAGTAAAGGTCTATATCATATTGAGCTTTATAAATAATATTTGTGTTATGTAGGAGAAAGGGCCTGTCCTTATTTTTATTTTTTTTCTTTATTGATTAAGGTATTACATATGTGTCCTTATCCCCCCATTGCCGTCCCCACCCCCCCACCCCCACTCATGCCCTCACCCCCCTAGTGCCTGTGTACATTGGTTAGGCTTATATGCATGCATACAAGTCCTTTGGTTGATCTCTCCCCCTTTCCCCCACCCTCCCCTGCCTTCCCTCTGAGGTTTGACGGTCTGATCGATGCTTCTCTGTCTCTGGATCTGTTTTTGTTCATCAGTTTATGTTGTTCATTATATTCCACAAATGAGTGAGATCATGTGATGTTTATCTTTCTCTGACTGACTTATTTTGCTTAGCATAATGCTCTTCAGTTCCATCCATGCTGTTGCAAATGGTAGGAGTTCCTTCCTTTTTATAGCAGCGTAGTATTCCATTGTGTAGATGTACCACAGTTTTCTAATCCACTCATCTGCTGATGGACATTTAGGCTATTTCCAAATCTTAGCTATTGTAAATTGTGCTGCTATGAACATAGGGGTGCATATATCCTTTCTGATTGGTGTTTCTAGTTTCTTGGGATATATTCTTAGAAGTGGGATCACTGGGTCAAATGGGAGTTCCATTTTTAGTTTTTTGAGGAAACTCCATACTGTTCTCCACAGTGGCTGTACCAGTCTCCATTCCCACCAGCAATACACGAGGGGTTCCTTTTGCTCCGCATTTGTCCTTATTTTTAAAAGCGTTCTTATCAAGAGGACCTACGTTCCTCTTCTAGATAAATAGGTGGAAAGAAGGAATGGAATGTTTCCAAAAGAAGAAATGCAAATTGATAAGAAATAATTAAAGAAATGCAAATTTAACCTTTTTTTTAACCTTTATATAGGCCTGTTTGTTGTTTTTAAAGTGCTGGGAAGAGCATCCTTAAATGGGAAATCTCATGCAGTTAGAACAACATGGTAATCTGTTTAATGTCCTTAAAAAATTGATCCAGTAATTTTAGTTAAAGGAATTTAATAATAAGCTGTGCTTTTAAAGGTTTATATTAATGATATATATCACAGTATTATTTATTACAGTAAAAATTGGAAATAACTTAAATGTCTAGTAATAGATAATTAAAAGATTTTCAATTAGTATAAGTTTTATATTTTGCTGTATTCATGCATTGTATGATTACATGCAGTCATGTTTTTGAATATTTTAGATGTGAGGGAAACACTCATTAAAAATATTGAATGAAAGATTCAGTAAGGTCACCCTATGGCTCAGTAGATAAAGCATGGGCCTATGGCCTGAAGGGTCCTGGGTTCTTCTCCAGTCAATGACATATGCCCAGGGTGCAGGCTCGATCCCCAGTAGAGGGTGTGCAGGAGGCAGCCAATCAATGATTCTCATCATTGATGTTTCTATCTCTCTCTCCCTCTCCCCTCCTCTCTGAAATTAATAAAAATATATATTTTTAAAAGAAAGATTCAGTAATGTCATTATCATGATTAATTAGCTAGCAGTGTAAGTATTCATTACAATATCTCAGAGATTTCATTTCTGAAAAGTACTTTGGTAAGTAAAATTAAGATTAACAAAATAAAGGGTTTATTAGAAAATAAAGCCCTAGGGAAAACATAAAACGATATTACATACATACATATTTAAGAAAACATAAGAAAAATTGTAGATTGTGTCCACTGCTAAAGCAAACCAGTGTTCAGCATTTTTCAGATACCTTCTTCAGGAAAATGCCACAGTCATAATCTACTATGGAAGATTCTTCCATATATTTTCGACAAGACTGTATTAGACTAACTGATTTGGAATTCATCTTTTGCAAGTTATGTTTTCCATGCTTTAAATTTCATAATTTCTTTTTCTTTTCATATTGCATGACTGTGCTTAAGGGTGTGTCTTGGAGCAGGGTGTATAGGAAAATAGAGAAACACTTCTTTTCTCTGGATACTTCTGAAACAAACATTTCTTTCACTAAACAACACTTTACAACATACAGTGCTGATGTTTTCTAAACCATGTGTTGTTGTTTTTTATTTTTAGCTGGTTGCAATCCAAATTGATTTCATGACCTTGTAATGGTTGCAACTTGCAGTGTGAAAACTGCTCTCCCATAGATATACCCATTTGGTCTGTGGGTGCAGCTGAATAGTAATTATGGTGTTTCTTTGTGTAAATGTCTCATGTGGAGAAACACCTTTGTAAGAAATATTGTGATCCTGAAATCTCTGGTTGATAAAACAGGTTTTAGGGGAATTTCTGTGCATTTTTCTCCTCTGTTAAACTAGGAGCCTTGAGAGGGCAGGGACTGTTCATTTATCATCGCATCACCAATGCCTAACTGCTTTCTCATGGTGAATGCTCAAATATTTTATGAGTGAATGAGTGGTTTGGTGAATGCTAATATAGTACCATTGTTTGAATCTTTTTTTGTTGTTGTTCTGAAATACTGGAAGGTGTTTCTAAGACAATTCTTATTTAAAATGAATTTACAGAAAAATATTTTGTGAAGGGTAAAGAGTACCCTTCATATTACAATTATTATTTACTTTTCTGTGGCTTTTACCCAACACTGTCATGAATTTATAACTTTCGGACAATTTATTTTGTCTTAGTTATCAATTGGTAAAGGCTCTTAAAACACTGGCTTTTTACATTTTATCTTTTTAAAAGTAATTTTTGGCCTATAATTTTTATTACAGATTATAGATAGATAGATAGATAGATAGATAGATAGATAGATAGATATAATTTTTTGTAATTTTGTATTATCATTATTTAAAGGGAGGAACTATCAACTGAGAGTTTGGTATTTAATGGAGTCCTAAAAGCAATTGACCTATTTTATATACTAATGTTTAAGCTCAAATGTGTATATATTGTTTTTTCCTGAAGAAACTTTAATAAAATAGCCTTTCATAGGTCTAGTAATAAAGTTCTTTGGCTTTTCAGAAACAGTTGTGAATTTGTTTAGAGCAGTCACTCAGACAAATCCATACTGAAAGGGAATTCTCCTCCATGGGGTACAGAGGTATTGGAAGATATCTCTGATCAGAAGTTTCTGGGGATTTCTCCTCTATGTCATGAAGAGAGAATTTTAAATTATAACTCTCAATTTAGTACTATTTTTAAAATCTCATCTTAAAATAATATTTTATGAAATACCCTATTTTCAACTATTTTATCTCTTTAGATATTTATTTCTGCAGCTTTTCTTCTTGTGTGTTTTTTGTTGTTTTGGTTGGGGGAAGTGGGATATGGATGAAAAATATCAGCTATGCTGTGGGGACAGTCATTCAACACTGTCTTTACTACTCCTCTCATTTATCAGTGGAGTTAATAGGTGCCATCAGCAACCAGATTCTTAATGAATTACATCCCAATAGAATGAACTATGTGAAAGGCCCAGATTGTTTCACTGTGTCGTGATTTCTTTATCTATATACTAGAGGCCTGGTGCACGAAATTCGTGCACGGGGTGGGGGGTCCTTCAGCCCGGGCTGCACCCTCTCCAATCTGGGACCCCTCGGGAGATGTCTGAATACATCCCTCTCACAATCCGGGACCACTGGCTGCTAACCGCTCGCCTGCCTGCCTGCCTGATCGCCCCCTAACTGCTCCCTTGCTGGCCTGATTTACGCCTAACTGCTCCCCTGTCCACCTGATTGCCCCCAACTGCCCTCCCCTGCTGGCCTGATCGCCCCCAACTGCCCTCCCCTGCCAACCTGATTGTCCACAACTGCCATCTCTGCTGCGACCCACTTCCTCCGCCAGGACCAGCCTCCTCTACCCCTAGGCCTCACCACGCGGAGCAGCCGCCAGGCCCCACCTCTGCTGTGCATGTGACCATCTTGTGACGATGTGAGGGCATGACGCCACCTAGGCTATTATTAGTATAGATATAAAAGGCTAAGCGACTGGCTGACCGGCTGGTAGTTATGATGTGCAGACCACCAGGAGGCAGATGCTCAATGCAGGAGCTGCCGAGTGACAGCAACTTTGCAGAGTGCTCTCTCACACTCCGGGACCCTTTGGGGGATGTCAGACTGCTGGTTTCGGCCCAATCCCCGCAGGCCAAGCCGAGGACCCCACCTCCTGGAGGGACCCTGCTCACTCTGCAGACGCCCTTCGAGGCCTGGCCCCGCCCCAGGTGCTGCTGGCCGGGGGCAGGACCGTGGGAGGTTGGCTCTAGGGCATGTCCGCCCCATCTTGCCCAGTCCCACCCCACCGGCCACCTTCTAATTAATTTCCTCTCAATGTGCACGAATCCATGTACTAGGACACCAGTGAGTTCATAAGTCTCCAAAAACCAAATTCCCAGCAAGCAAGAAGAAATAATGCTAAAACTTGAATTTTCTTTTGCTGACCCAATCAGGGACATTAGAAATCATCCTAAAAAATATTATACCCATGTTATTCTTTCTACACCCTCCAAAGGAATATATTTGGAGGATAGGGGATAATGTTTAATTTATTTGGGGGAGAAGTTTTAATGGAAATCATTGAAGGAAATGAGATAGAATAGATTAAGGAAAATTAAGTTGTAATTTCTACTTGTTAGAAACTGTAGGGTCTTCTGCATATTCTTTTTCCACTCCATAGATAGCACTCAATCACATACATTTGTTAGGATGAACTTTATTTCAATAGAGAAAATACATTTTCTTCAAAATTGTTTTAATTACAGAGAATTCAGGGTAATTAAATTCATAAACCTCTATTTCTGTGAGCCATTTAATACAAGTTATTATAATTGTACTTCTTAAAATAATAATAGTATTTTTCAACACTTACTGTGTTCTCTGCACTCTGATAAGCTCTGTGAATTTACCATCTCCTTTAATCCTCCAACAATATTTTATGGTAAACCTAGAAAGAATAAGTAATTGTCTAAGATCACAACTAATAAGTGCCAAAGGTAGGATTGAAATCCAAATCCTATTATATTGCTTCTCAGGAAATATATCTGATTCTGTGAAGGGAAGCAAGTGTAATACCACTTCATAATTTAGTTTGTACTAGTCTGTAAATTTTCTAGATAATTAGAATTTAATTTAAGCATTAAAACATCCCTTTGTCACTAGAAATGTCTCCTTTTTTGGTGAATTCATTATAATCATCATAGTGATTCTTTCAATGAATTATTACTGAAGAATACTGGATTTTTATTCTTAAACAAAATAACTTCATTTCCATGCCTTTTGTATTGTTTTTATCATTTTTATCTTTTTTGTAGAAAGATATTTTCTGATATTGTCCCAAGTAGCACTTCACATTTACATTTTGATTTGCTGCTTTCAAGTTATGATTGTTCAGGAAACCAAAAATCGTACTGAAAGCATAGCAAGGGTAGATAAATGAGCGCTGATGGAAAACTGAAAGGCTCATTATGAGTGTATCACTTTGCACATGGCTTTTTAAGCCTTTTCCAAATGGCTGCGATCTCCAGATAAATGACCTCCAAGTAAGTATGGCATTATTGCAATTTTTAATCCTAACAAGCAAATGCTAGCCTTACTCCTATAACTATTTCAGTTTTTAAATTTGTTTTTTATTCAATTATATAATAAAGTGCTTTGTAATTTTCAGTTAAAAACAACTGAATTATTTTCTGTAGAAATAATTGTACTTACTCAGTCATCTCAATTGAGCTACTTTCACTTCATATCAAATCATTAAAAAGAGGGGGAAAAACTAAAAATATTCTTGTATCGAGTTTTTGTCAACTGTTACTTAATCTGTCTTTGCAAATTTTTTTTTCTTTCACTAATAGGTTTTAACTAAAGAATTTTATAGTCTCCAGTCCTCTTCTGAAAAACGCATTACTGAACTCCAAACACAGAACTCTGAGCATCAGGCGAGGCTAGACATTTATGAGAAACTGGAAAAAGAGCTTGATGAAATAATAATGCAAACTGCAGAAAGTAAGCCTCCTACAACCCCCTCGCTTCCCTGCCCCCCCCACCCCCACCCCACACACAGCTTTTTTGTTTTTGTTTTGTTGTTGGCAGCACAAGGAACCAGGTATTGTTTCTAAAACTGTTTTATTTCTTTCAAATATAATTGGTGGCTTTTTTAAAGAATATTTTACATTTTAGAAATTAGTCTTAATTCTAGTAGTTGACATAAAAAAAATAAGTTAACTGTGGCAGATTTTATCTTTTCATTTATTTACTCATTCAGCGATTATTAAGTGCTTACATATGCCTGGATCTGGGGATATGGAGTTCATACAATAACGCTTGCTTATTAGGGGTTCCTTGTTTAGTCTACTGGGAGAGACAAACATATTAACAGATAATTAAAGTGGTGAGCTAAGTGCTATTAGCAAGAGATAGGCAGTCCTTGGTGAAAGTACAGAAGAGATCCTGAGTTAATTCAATCTTGGTGGTGAGGAATACCTGAGAGGAGACAACATTTGAATGAGTCTTAAACAGCAGATAGAAATTCTTTGAATCTACTATGTTATAATCTTTGACCCTAATTTCTAATTTATTTTCCCTATGTTGTCACTGACTCTAAGGAAATATTTTTAATTAACATTTCACCATTGAGTATAATGTGTACTACAGTACATTATTTTTGTTCAAAGGTGAGAAATAACAGTGGCTTTCTTATAAAAATGGGTTTAAACTTCAAATGAAGTTGACATTAAATTTTAATCTATTTGGGGAACATTTATTGTAAAGACTGTAATATTTATAGGCAAATTTAAGATAAACTGTTATTTCATTCCATTCATTGTCTGCTTTCCATTTCCAAGGTCTGATAATTGCAATAGTTTTCAAATTTATCTTCAGTTTCTTCACTGGAGTCCAAGTAATCTTTGTGTGTGTGTGTGTGTGTGTGTGTGTGTGTGTGTGTGTGTGTGTGTTTATTGACTTCGGAGAAGAAGGGAGAGGGAGAGAGAAATAGAAACATCAATGATGAGAAAGAATAGTTGATTAGCTGCCTCCTACACACCCCACACGGGGGATGGAGCCCATAACCCAGGCATGTGCCCTGACCAGGAATCGAACTGTGACCTCCTGGTTTATAGGTCGATGCCCAACCACTGAGCACGCTGGCCAGACTGTCCGAGTAATCTTTATAAAATACAGGTTTGATCATACCATGCATCAGCTTTAATGCCTCTATCACCTTAAGACAGTGTAAAGTCTAATTCCTCAGCATGGCTTTTGTATGATTAGACTCATTTATTTTTCTACTTTTCATGCTTTACCATTTTATAGCATAGCATATTATCTTGAAAGTTCCATACTTTCTTAGCTCTATAACTTTGCATATGTCCTTCTGTGGAAACAAATTAGGAATAAAAGGAATTTCCTCAATCCAAAAAGAATATCTACAAATAATCCTATAGCTAATATCATACCTAATGATTAAGTATTAAATATTAAACCTTCCTTAAAGAAGACATCAGGGCAAGGATTTATATTTTCATAACTTATATTAGACATTGTAATTGAGCTCCTACACAGTAATATAAGACAAGAAAAAAAGAAGTATAAAGATCAGAAAGAGTAAAACTATTTTTAAATTCCAAAACAATTACAGTATACTGATAAGTAAATTTCATATGTATATTTAAGATTTGTACCTTTTGCTATTTGTAAATTTTATTTTTTACAAAAGAACTATAATAATCTTGGGTGAGGATTAACAACAATAAAAAAGAATTGGTGAGCTCTTAAAAAAAGAACTGTACATAAATATTAAAGTATAATTGATGATTTGCATGTGGAACTGTTGATGTTTGAAGGGCAGATGTCTGCAACATACTTTGAAATGCACCCAAAAAATAAGGTAGATTCTTGGGTCGATATGGAGATGAAAAGATGTGTGATAAATAAATATAGTACAATTTTTAATTTAGAATCCAGATATTGTGTATATGGGTGTACACTGTACACCTTTTTCAACTTTTCTATCTGTGTAAATACTTTAAAATCTTTAGAAGAAATATAGAAATTATTTTTTGCTATGATATTGTATAAGCCAATTTAAAACGTCTTAGAATAAAATATATTTACCTGTACTTGGAAGATCAAGAAACTAGGCTCTTCTCTATTCATTCACATTGGAAGTTAGAATATTTTAATCCTTGTTTAATGAATACTTATTGATTAACCAAAATTTCCAAGGTGTAAGCAAAACATTCTTTTAGTACAACAATGTGTACAGAATTCAAGGGATTACCATCTAATTCAGCTAATTTCAGTTGACATAAAGATGGTTAGACTTTATTAATGTGTAACCTTGGCAAATTACAGTATCCTATTTACACTTAAATTGCTTTTTATAATCAAATATGTGTGTTTTTTGGATATTTGAGGTTAGTTTTCAACATCTCATCGAGTTATTAAAAATACAAATATTGTCTAGAAACTAAGTAAATTAAAAAATAAAATGAAAATCAGATTTCTAATTTTCAAATTCAGGGACACTCTATCCATTTTTGTCCTACTTGAAACCTTTGCTAGGCATTTGTCACATTTCTCAGAACATTTTCTTGCTTCTTGATTCACTTGCCTCTGATTGTTTCTACTCCATCGCTTTTATTGCCTCTTCTATCTAACTCTAATAGTTCCCAGGGGTTTTTCCCCTCATCTTCTTCAGTGCTGAATAATCTTACCTCTTTCCACAATTTCAATTACATTATAGGCTAGGGATTCCACAGTTCTGTATGGAGTTCCTGTAGTCATTAAATATCTTCTATTATTTATATTTTCTCTTTCCTCCTTGAACCTTACTAATTTTCTTGTATTATTATTCTATTAATTATGTTAAAGCCTGTCTAATTTTCCAACTAGTTTTTGTCAGTCTTGATTCCTCCTTTATTCTATCTACTAACTCATTTCACTTTCACACATATTCAGTTGTCTAGAAACCAAGTTCTTCTATCCTCCATTGCTATTATAGACCATGTCTCAACTGGTTACTAGTGTAAATTATGAGGAGTTCTTTGTGCTACCAATCTAGGCCACCTTTTTCTCCATTATTGGAATTTTCTTTTACAATGTTAGCATCAACAACAAAAATCTATTGGTCATATCTCCCACCTGTATTAATTTCTTATTGACTGTAAAATAAATTCCGGACTCCTTAGCCTAGCAAACAAATCCTATTCACAGTTAGAACTAAACTACCTTTGTACTCCAGACTAACTCCAGCCACTTTTCTCACAATTACTACAACTTCACTGCTCTGACTTTACACATGTAATTCCCTCCTGCACTTTCTCTATGAGTGTCAGTCTCCCCACACCTTTCTAATTCCTTTAGCATGGGGAAAATAGTGGCACTGAGCTCCTAAGACACTTATAACTCTTTACAAAAATATGTTTTTAGCCCTAGCTGGTTTGACAGTGGATAGAGCATTGGCCTGCAAACCAAAGGGTCCCAGGTTCGATTCTGGTCAAGGGCATATACTTTAGTTGCAGGCTCCTCCCCGGCCTGGGCCCTGGTCAGGGCTTGTACAGGGTGAGGATTAACAATACAAATATATATATATATATGTTTTTATTTATTTTAGAGAGAGAGGAAGGGAAAGGAAGACAGATAAAAACATCGATCAGCTGCCTCTTGCACACCCTTCACTGGGGATTGAGCCAGTAACCCAGGCATGTGCCCTGATTAGGAATTGAACTGGTGACCTCTTGGTGCATGGGACGACACTCAACCACTGACCCACACCAGCCAGGCTACAGTCAAAGCATTTTACCATTTACCATGTTGTATAGTACATTGTTTTTGTAATTAAATCATCACTAGAATAGTTATCCCACAAGTTATTAATCCAGTAAGTATTAAAATCCAATTTAAGATGTCCATTAGTATCTAGCTGATGGGTTTTTTAAGATGTTAACTAAATTTACCCTTTCCCTTTTAGATTTAGAACTGCATATTTAAGAGAGACAAGAATAAGATGGGTATCTAACTGCCAGCTCTAATTCCTATAGAGCTGAATTAGAGAACTCAGTTTTTTTTAAATATATTTTTATTGATTTTGAGAGAGAGGGGGATAGAGATAGAAACATTGATGAGAGAGCAACCTCGGCACCTGCCCTGACCGGGAATCGAATCAGTGACCTCTTGGTTTCTGAGTTGATGCTCAACCGTTGAGTCCCACTGGCCCGGCATAGAGCTCAATTTTTATCTGAAGCCATGATAACTGATATATTGCCAATGGCATATATCATCTCTTGCTTCCACATGTCCCTCACAACTAATAATTCTACCTCTGAAAACTAATCTTGGTTCACCTTGAAAAATAGGGACAAAATTGAAGGAAAACACTTAGGAGTATTCCTAAAAATTTTACTGTACTACAGAAGGACAAATCAACAAATAAGTGCATATTAAATGTGTAATGCCAACTTACAGTAAAATTGTCATTACATTTAAACTTTTTAACTATAAAATATTAACCTATTAGTTAAAATTCCTTTTGGGAAGTGGTGTGACAATAGCAGAATTTAGAAGGAAATGGTTTCGCTGAAACTTTTTTATAATTAAGAAAAAAGTTCATCAATACATTCTTAGTGCTGCACATTTTCTTCAGAGTATCCTATTTAAGTGCTTAATTTCATTATTACAAGTTAAGGTAAAGTTGTTCTACTGATAAAATAATGAACATCTTTTCTAATTAAAAATAGTCATTTATTTTTAAAGAAGGGAAGTAATAAGATTGATGTTATTACTTTTTATAATTACATAACATTTTCATGCAAAAAGGCTTTGAATCATTTAGAATAAAACATCTGTATTATTATGTTTTACAACAAGAAAACTTAATATGGCCTATGATGTAATCCCTTAAACCTTTTAAAAATAAATGGAACAAATCTAAGCAAGTATATACTTTAAGAAATATGCTTCTGCTTACAAATGGCCTGTTTGAGATTACACATTAGCCCTTTTTAAATGTTCTTGGGTTCCCTAATTCATTATTATGACCTCTTTTATTTTAAGGAAAAAAAACTATTTCACATTATACACTTCTAATGTTTTCCAGTTGAAAATGAAGATGAGGCTGAAAGGGTTCTTTTTTCCTATGGCTATGGTGCTAATGTTCCCACAACAGCCAAAAGACGACTAAAACAAAGGTAAAATCAATCTATATTTGTTTTACTTACCTATTGGAGCTAAATGTAATTACATTATGCTTTTTGATAGTGTGCTGAGTTGCATGACAAAGTAGTTACTTTATTCTTAGTATACATAAATATTAAATTCCTCACAAAATAATACACAGTAAGTAATGCCCTAGCCGGTTTGGCTCAGTGGATAGAGCATTGGCCTGCAACTGAAGGATCCTGGGTTTCATTCTGGTCTAAGGCACATGCCAGGGTTGTGGACTCTATCCCCAGTAGGGGGCATGCAGGAGGCAGCTGATCAATGATTCGCTCTCATCACTGGTATTTCTATCTCTCTCTCCCTCTCGCTTCCTCTCTGAAATCAATAAAAATATATTAAAAATAATAAATAGTAAATAATAATGATGCATTTTATGTATTTATAAGTGAATTTAATGGCCAGTAGAATAGAAGCATACTAGAATTTCTCTATAATTACATTCAGTGGTAATGACACCATTTTAACTTTATTTCCACATTAATTTCAAGTGAATTACAAATGCTTTTGTACTAATAATTTTCAGTTAAAATTAATTAATTATGCTTCATTTTCCCCTCTTGTTTTTATTCACCTTCCTACATTCCTTAACATATACTTGAGAGAATAAAAGAGAGAGATCAAGACAGATGGAGATAATACAAGTATTGTGGATTAAAAGTATTAAAGACTTTGTGAAGACCAAGAAAATTTTTGAAAGATACATTAGTTATCTTGTGAGATACTGCTTAAAGTACACTGAGAGAAAACTGTACTATATTAATCAGTTGTCTAGTTGACCTAATGCCTACCTCCTTTAGCTCGCCTGAATTCATCCTGCTTTACAAAAACATGTCACTCCTCCTTTCACTACCATTATCAAGTATAATTGTTTCTACCGACTTCTAAGCCCTTCCAAGTGGCCAACCTCTCCAGCCTTTTCTGCTTCTTTACACAGAATGAGAGTAGTATATATCTCTGCCTTTAAGCATCTGATTTCCTCATACTGTATACAAAAGAGCATTTCTCTTAACTCAGTAGCACTCATTTCCCCTATTATTTCTTCAGCTGGATGCAAAGTTCCTCAAGGTCAGCAACTACATCTTGTTCTTGTTTATTCCCCACTGTCTCTGCCTTGTAGATACCTAGTAGAATTGTCTCTTCATCTGAGTATTTGAGGACTCAAAGCTGCTTGTTTATCTTTTATTTTAATATTAGAGGCCTGGCGCATGAAATTGTGCGCAGGTACGGTCCCTAGGCCTAGCCTGCGATCAAGGCCATCTTCCCCGGCTGCCGGTAGCCAGCCTCTCCCCCTGCCACCACCCACCCAGGTTCCCAGTTTGCCATTGAGCGATGGAAGCCTGATGGCCGGGGGGGGGGGGGGGGGGGGGGGGGGGACCAAGAGGTCGGCTGGTCCCACCTGCTCATGGCCCTGCCCCCCGCCGCAAGTTGCCCTCTGTGTGTGGGGCGACCAGCAGGGTAGGGGCCTTGGCCTGGCACCTCCTGCATCCCCTGCCACCCACCCCGGTTCCCCATTCGCCATATGGCGATCAGAGCCTGCAGGCTGGGGGGAGGGACCAAGAGGTCAGCTGTTCAGCCGCTCGCCAGTCCCGCCCCCTGCCACCACCTACCCCGGTTCCCCATTCGCCATCGGGCAATGGGAACCTGACGACCGGGGGAGGGACCGAGAGGCCAGCTGTTCCCACGTCCGCCACGGGTTGGCCTCTGTGTGTGGGGCGACCGGTGGGGTGGGGGCCTTGGCCTGGTACCGCCTGCATCCCCCGCCATCCACCCTGGTTCCAGCAATCGGAGCCTGCCGGCCCGGGGCGGGAAGAGACCAAGAGGTGGTCAGAGCACCTCAAAGTGACTGGTCAAGCAGTTGTTCTGGTCATTCTGCCATTATGGTCGCTGGGCTTTTATTTTATAGGATGAATTTATTCAAACCTTTAGAGACGTTACACGCTAAGTAAGAAAAACAATCCATCTTAAATTAACATCAGTACTTTTGTAGAAACTTTGAAGATGGTTCAGAGAATAAAATGTCTCTATGGCTAGCTAAAGTGATGTAAGATATAGACCATTTTATGAGAAGAGTTGCTTAGAATTTGTGTCTCTTGCTGGTTAAATTAAATACCTGAAAAATTTAGATCAAGTATAGATTACTAGCAAGTATCAATTAGTAGCTAGGCTGGTTCATTCTGTCTGGTAAAGATACAAGTATTTCTGAATTATGTGTTATTTGAAAAGTGGGTTATAGTCCCATCACATTCCCTTTCTTTCCCAAGTCCCTCCAAAGATCACTAAAGATAACCTACTATATTTTGTAATTTTCAGCATATCTCTCTTTTTTGAGCATTATGTTACCTAGGGAGAAATAAAAACGTAGGTTTGTGGACAAGTGATTTCTTTATCAGTGGTAAATGATCGCTAAAACACTAAATATTGAAATTTGAATGAAAAAGTCCGTTTTCTTCTCTATTTTAGCATCTGAATCCTTCAAAAGAATCTTGTCACAGAAAAAAGAAAATGTTGCTATTGTAAGCTTTCTTTCTTTAGCCCAAATACTGAGTTCCTCCAAAATTGAAAGCAAGTATTGCTTATTTTCTTAAAAATTTCCAAAACAGATATTAACTTCTTAAAATTTAGAGTGAAGATTTAAGGAACCACAACTGATTCATATTCCAATAATCTTAACTGTCCAAATATTTCTAAAGATTTTATCACTGAGCTATCTATGTGCCTTGAACAAGTGCCTAATGTGCATGCTATTAATATCTCCTACCAGCTGGTGCCAGACATTCTTCTAATGGTGAACCAGAGGGTTATTTTGAGGAAGTGCTTCTCAGGTCATCTAAACTGAGTGAAGGAAAAGTAAGTCTAGATATGCAATGAGGACATTTATGCATTCCTTTGCCCATTCATTCAACAACTTTTATTGAGTGCCTACTGTATGCACAAAATTGACCAATGGCACAGAAGATCGCTGTTTAGGGTCTGGTGCATTTTTAATTTTGCAAAGTCCATATTTGATTTCTTAATGGATATTTGTGAAGAAGTCAATAGCTTTGTGCTCTGCTTAAATTAAGGTAAAAACAATACAGCTTTTGAGAAAATCTATATTTTTCACATTTGGCATTAAAGCAATAGAAACTTGAGGTATATTATAAAACAGCTTAGTTAGAACAGCAAATGAAATATTTGCATAATAAGGTTTTTATTATACCTCAGTTTATACCAAAATATATTAAAATTTCAAAAGAACTTATTTCCTGACTAGTACACAATATATTCTATTCATACTAAATTGGATTTACAATCTCATATATTCAACAACCAATTTAGGTATTTTAGTATCACACCTAATTGGAGGGGATTACTTATTATAAAAATAATACATGTTTATTTTAGAAAATTAGGAAAATCCTGGTAATTCTACTGTCTAAAGATATTATTCAAAAATGTATACAGATACATATTTTTTCTTACATACAACGTATAATTTTATTTTTTTCTTTTAATTATACCTTGAATATTTTCTTATGTCATTGAACAGTCTTTAAAAAGATAAATTTTATTGCTTATCCAAAACTTTAATTTTTAGGCCTTCTGTATTTGAGTGCCATATGCTGTTAATAAATTGGATAGCCATTGAAATTTTTCATTAGTTGCCTATTGCTACCCAAGCTATATTATGAAATTAAAATGAGAAAATTGATGCAAAGTTCACAGAGTGCCTGGCATAGAGTTCAGTAAATGTTAGTTTGTTATGCCAATTAATGTTTCTTAAAGTAAATTGCATAGTTGATTTTTGAGCCAGTCTTCAAAAGCGTTAAGTAGGCACAATTTGAGTTTTTATTTATAACAATTTTGTTTTAAAATGTTAATGAGACTTCTTGAAATAATTAGTAGAGACATACCCTGGACATGAAACTAGTTTTGAAATTCACTTTCTTTGCTGTCAGTCAGTTTCTTTTCTTTTTTTTTTTTTCTTGTTTAAAGTATTACAAATAGTAGTACATATGTCTCCTTTTCTTCCCCATTTACCTTCCACAGGCCTCCCCTACTCCCCAGCACATGCCCTCACCCCACCCCCCATTTCTTGCGACCATTGGTTATGCAGGCATACAAGTGCTTCGGTTGATCTCTTACCTCCCCCCACCCCCCAACTTAAGACATACTGTAATGCCAATCTCCAATAAGAAGTGGCAAATTTCGCTTTTCAAAATTTGTTTGCAAAATAACTACCCAAAATGTCTGTTAAGCACATCATAATTAGTAAATAAGGTTAATCGCATTTTGAAGTTTCACTAGAGATTGAACAATAAATATTATGTTAAACTCTTTTGAACAAGGTTGTGGAAAGTTAAAAGAGCTTATACAATTACAGAAGATTAAAATAAAATGGGCACTTCTTGACTTGACTAAACTTGAAAATCTGAAGTAATGTTTTTGTTTCGGTCATGATTACTTTGAAAATAGCAAACAAGATTTTCTGGTTACATGTTTTGGTTATGCTCTTTAACCTGGGTAACACCCAGGCACTAACATGGTCTTAGTATGTGCTTCTCTATTTGTTTTCGAAGCTCTGAATGTGGAGACTTCTCTTTAGGTTTTTAAACCTTTCAAATATCAAGATTAATGCATACTGTAGCCCTTTTATTTACGTTTCTATCTAATTTTATAAAGAGCTTTCAGTTGAAATTTTCACAGTTGCCTGAGCTTCCCAACACAGGAAAAAATAAAGCCGGAGACACTTTTATTTCCTCTGGGAAACTTTTATTTCCTCTAGCAAACTTTGTGCATAACAAAAGTTTGTTTTCTTCACCTTTGTTCTCATATGTATGAATTTTCATTTTTATCTTTAGGGAAACCTGCACTTATTTCATATGAGTTGGTTTTAGGGCTAATCCTTTAAAAAGTTGATGCTAGTCTCTTCATGATCAACTTGAAAGTTCAAACCTACAGAAGAAACTAGGGAAAGTCTCATATAACATAGATAATCAGCATGTGACCTCCTGGTTCATAGGTTGGTGCTCAACCACTGAGCCACACCAGCCAGACAGATGCACCTTTTTTATGAATCCTTTATCCATGCCATGCTTATAGGGATAGAACTCTGACCTGCTAAAACTGAAAAAGATTTAAAAGCCAAGTGTTCTTTCAGACCACATAACTAATTAGCAAGCGTATAAATAAATATACTTGTTTATTTGGAGTTTTGATAATAGTAAGAACCATAGAAGGACTCGGGACAGACCATCAGTCCTCCCTTGTGCTTTGGCATCTTAGATATAAATAGAGGTCTGCCATGTTCACATTGGCTGGACTAATTTTTATGAAATTATATGTAACTAGAGGCCCAGTGCATGAAGATTCATGCACTCGGGGGCGTCCCTCAGCCCAACCACCCTCTCACAATCCGGGACCCCTCGGGTAGGGTCCCTAGGCCTGGCCTGAGATCAGGGCCTATCGGATCTTTTCTTCCCCGGTCTGCAGGAAGCTGGCCCCACCCCCGCCGCTGCCACTGCTTGCCATCTGTGCAACATTGCCTCCCCTCCCCTGCCACCGGTGGCCTCCTTCTGCAGGCGACAGGCTGGGGTGCAATGGCTTGGCTGGCCTGGGCCTCCCTCTTTCTTTGCTGGGGGTGGGGCCAGCCATGCAAGGGGCTGTCTGCCTACCTGATTGCCCCTAACCACTCGCCTACCTGCCTGATCACCCCTAACCACTGGTCTGCCTACCTGATCACCCCTATCCACTCTGCCTGCCTGCCTGATTGCCCCTAACAGCTTGCTTGGGGGCGGGGCCAGCCCAGTGAGGGTCTGTCTGCCTACCTGATCACCCCTACCGCTGGTCTGCCTACCTGATCACCCCTAACCCCTCTGCCTGCCTGATCACCCCTAACCACTGGTCTGCCTACCTGATCACCCCTAACCCCTCTGCCTGCCTGATTGCCCCTAACCACTTGCTTGGCGGCTCTGGTTGTCCCAGGAGCCAACCGCCAGTTGCCTGCCACCCGTCGCAGGCTCCCCGCTGGTGCCCAAGGCCTTGGGCTCGGCCGCACCCCAGCGTCCTGGTGATGGAGCTCCTGGTGCCCAAAGCCGGAAAAGCCTTCTGCGGAGGCTTTTCCGGCCTTGGGCTTGGCCGCACCCCAGCGTCCCGGCTACGGATCGCAGGAGCCGACCGCCAGTTGCCTGCCATCTGTCGCAGGCTCCCCACTGGTGCCCAGGGCCGGAAAAGCCTCTGGCAGGATGGTTTCCTGGTGGGCGTGGCTTGTGGGTGTAGCAAAGGTACAGTCAATTTGCATATTACTCTATTATTATGTAGGATAATTGGATGTACTGACTGTTATTGACAGATCCAAGAAAATAACTTATATGTTAAGAAGTGATGAGAGAGCTAAGAGTTAAGTCTTAGCAGAATAATTTTACCAGATAACTGGTGAAATTTTGGTTTCATATTTAAATACAAAACCATACTCTGTTGTACTAGATTCAGTTTATGTGAATATTAATCTTTACAGGTAAAAATCACATGGTAATTAATATAAGTGCAAAGAAGAATTGTGTGTTGTACCTACTTAATTGTCTCAGTAGATAGCCTGTAAAAGCAGTGATTTCTTGAGGAGTTTAATAGTTCTATACAAAAAGATAAGTAAATAACCTTTACTTATTTTCCCTGACTGTATCCATAGTTACTCATTATAAAGAGGAAAGGATTTGTTTTTATTGTATGTGAATTGTAGTTAAGGAGATGTAAACTCCAGTTGAGCAATTCTTCATTTGTCTTGCTTTGAATTTCAATTAAACTAAACTCCTCCTCCTTGCGTCCAACTTCTAATATCCAAGATTTCTAAACAGAATCCACCAAATCCCTCACCAGAACAATATGTCACATTTAAAGATTTTGAAGGTTGGAACATGGAAGAGGTGAATTGGTATCTGTGACATTTGCCTCCTTCCCTTGTTAACTTTGGGTACTTATTACTAGTTCAATGCTTAGATGCTGAGCATTAGTTGTACTTTAATATTGACACTCTGTAACCTTGGAATATGCTTTCTAGAAATATATTCATCTGAACAAAATTTACTTAAAACAAATTCAATTAGGAAAGATGTATTGAGTGTCCACTCTGTTCATTACATACTACAGGAGATAAGAGCCTTCTCTTTACATAAGTGGCATCTATTGGGGGAGAAAAGATGAACACACATAAAAAAATATCAAGAAACATCTAAAAATATGTCATTTAGTGCTTCACTATGTCAGAGATAAATAGAGATCAGTGGATGCTAGTCAGAAATTGAGGAAGTGGAACTTAAAGGGAGTCTTTAAGAAACGGTGGGCTCTCAAGAAGTTGAATAACCTATCTTCTTTCAGACTGGAGGAACAGCAGAAGTATAGTGGAAGAAACATACAAAACATATTTGTGGGGCATTAAGTAAAGTAGACATTAGTGGAAAATAAGGTTGGCTCAGTTGAGATTATAGAAGGTCTAGATATTTTTAAATAATTTAGATGGAGAGTAGCATTAACCATTAGGTAAGATTTGAAGTGGGTGGGGAAAGGATATAAACATCAACTCATTAAATAAGAATTACAAATATTTGACAAACATATATGAAGATGTTTAACCTCATGAATAAAGAACTTCCATAATATTCTATTGTTTATTTATAGGGTTAAAGATTGATGATGTCCAGTGTTGGTTAGGGTATGAAGAAAACAGAGGTCTTATATAAAGTTCATTCATTCAATAGTTTAATACTGAACTATTGTACCAAGTATTATTCAAGGCATTTAGAATATATTAGACAACAGAATAAGTAAAAATTACTGTACTTGGAGAATTTTATTCTAGTTCATGTGAATTTAAACTTGTACAATCTTTCCAGAGGAATGTTTGAAAAATTATAATGCACATGTGTTTTAACTCAGTCATAATGCTTTCTGAGGAAATCACAGTACAAGGAGTGGAAAGTTGTATGTACGCATTTACTTAGAACTTTCCATAGGCAAGCCACTGTTGTAAATGCTCTAATTTGTCTTTTCATTGATGAGTTCTTTATATTTTATGGGTACAAATCCTTTATTAAGATATATATTTTGAAATTTTTTCTCCCATTCTATGGGTAGTCTTTTCACTTTCTTGATGGTGTCTTTTGAAGCACAAAACTTTAATGTTGATGCAATCCAGTGTATCTAATTTTTCTTTTATTGCTTGTGCTTTTAGTGCCATATCTGAGAATCCTCTGCCAAATGCAAGTTAATGAGGATTTATTTCTCTGTTTTAGCTCTTATATTTAGGTCTTTGATTTACTTTTGAGTTAATTTTTTTATATCGTGTGAGATAAGGGCTTTGTACTACTTTTAATGTAGCTACTAGAAAATTTTTGTGTTATATGTGTGGCTTACATTATATTTCTATTGGACAAAATTGGCCTAAACCAGTGATCTCCAAACTTTTTTATGTGAATCCCTATTGGAGAAAAAAAATGAGCATGCACCCACCAATAAATATGTATTTATAAATTATTTAATATAATTATTAACATATACTTAACATATTGTGTACATTATAATATGAAACCTACACAGAAAATTAAAACTTAGAGATACATAATAGTAAAGTAAATGTAAATAATATTTTCCACACTTCAATGGGTTATTTCTCACATAACTACTTTTGGAGACCACTGGTCTAGATTATAACCTTAACCTTATCTAGCTGCTTCAATTCTTCTTCCTTCTCTATGCCATCATCCATAATATTGATAAAGGACTCTCTCAAGTGCAGAGATGATCATGTCATGCCTAACCAACTGAAGGATAAAATTTAAACTCGGCTTGTCATTCAAGGCCATTCATCATATATCCCTCACTACGTGCCATATGTTTTATCCATCACTACTATACTGCTTACAGTTTTCTCCAGCATATCTTTCTTTACTTATGCTTTTCCCTCTACCCAGGATGCTATTTCTCTGTTTCTTCACCAGATTGATGAGCATTGGTATTTATTTCTGTGTGCCCTTTCAAACCATTTAGCACACTACAATAATTTTTTTTATTTGCCCCCCTTCCTCAATAGAATGTTAGATCCTCCAGATCGAAATTGTGTATTCTTAGTACTTGTATAGATTATAGGCTTTTAATAAATGTTTGTAAAAGGAAGTGTTTGTGAAAATCTTATTAAATTAATGACTATGTTTCTTCTAATTCAACCTGCCTTTCTGCAGTCATTGATATTCATGATCAAGAAAAAAGTTGCTAATTTTTATCATTTTTGTTTAATTGTAAGTATTACAATGATCAAAAATTATACTTCTTGTTTTTCCTGGGTGTTCTATGTGCATAAATATATAATTTTTAAAGAAAAATTTTCACAATATTAATTTTATTCTTGTTATTGTTTTCTATTTCTTTCTTTTTTTTTCTTTCCTTTATTGTCCCCCATCAAGCATTATGGGCTAAATGGGTCATTTAAAGCAACCTGAAACCTTAATATCACTTCTGATATTTCTATAAGATGTGTTTTGCTAGTCTTACAACTGACTTGGAAGTGAATTTTTAAAACATGATCAATGGATCAATTGGAGACCAATTATACCAATGCTTTTCACATTATAACCATTATGCATCATAAATAACATTAACATTCATAACAATAGGCACAGTCAACAGTCATTCCCATCAACACCAGTTCCTAGAAAGTTTTTCTCAATAAAATAGTACTATAAGCTAGTAATCAGAACACTGTGGAACACATATATAAGCCATTTTTAAAATCATCAGCTATCTTTCTGCTATTTACAGTTAATTTTTTCTCATTCAGAATCTCCAACCAAAATCAGGGAAATTCTTAGTGGAAGGAGGTAGCCCTGATGTAAGAACTTAAGTACCAACATACCAAGAATTTCTTGAATTCAGTGGTTTATGTCACATGATATTTTGCATTGATAAGTGGTACCACACCATATTTGCATAAGAACATTATGCAGTTTCCAAACAAAACAAAAAGCACCCAAGCCCTATGAGCTACTTAATATTTTTAAACTTGATGCCTCCAAGTTATTGAAGAAGTTCAAAATGCTGGTAATGAATGACCTTTTCATCTCATTATTTTCTTGCATCCACTTTTCTTCCATTTCATCTGTAAGAGCATTTGACTATGTTTGTTTTTCTGTACCGAACATTACAAAAATATGGTCTAGCCCTAGCCAGTTTTGCTCAGTGAATAGAGCATTGGCCACAGACTGAAGGGCCCCGGGTTCAATTCCGATCAAAGGCATGTACCTCAGTTGTAGGCTCGATCCCCGGCCCAGGGAGTCAACCAATTGATGTGTCTCTCTCACATCGATGTTTCTCTCTTTATGTCTCTCTCCCTCCTTTCCACTCTCTCTAAAAATCAATGGAAAAATATCCTTGGGTGAGGATTAACGAAAAAAAATATATATATATATATGGTCTATACCTTCAAGATAACTTCATTGAGAAATTACTATGTACAAAAAGACCCTAATGCTGAGTTTTGTGGGAGACAAAGATGAAAAGACATTCCTAACACTTGTGAAGGATGAGAGTTAATAAAAATATGAATAAGATACTGTCAAGGTTTTAAATTAGCCAAAAAAACCCACAAAGCTTATGATAGAAAATACAGATATTTGCAAACATATAATCTAATCAACAGATTTAAAATGTTGATGTGATATAAAATTAGTATTAAGACTAATTTTGCTTGTAGAGATCTTATTTTAGAGAAATCGGTATATTTTTTGTTGGTGGTGGTAATGTTGTTAATCCTCACCCAAGGTTATTTTCCATTGACTTTTAGAGAGAGTGGAAGGGAGGAGAGAGACAGAGAGAGAAACTTTGATGTGAGAAAAACACATTGATTGGTTGCCTCCCGCACTTGCCCCTACCTGGGGCCGGGGAGCAAGCCTGCAACTGAGGTACATCCTGTTGACCAGAATTGCACCCAAGACCTCTCAGTCGGCAGGCCAACACTCTAACCACTGAGCCAAACCAGTGAGGGCAGAACTTGGTATATTTTAGATTGGGGGATAGAAAGTGGGGTATACAAAAACTGTAAATACCTTAAAAATCTGTAAAGGAAGAAAGTAGATTAGTGGTTTCCTAGGTCTGGGCAGGGAGGATGGGGAGTGATGCTAATGGGTACAAATTTTCTTGGGGGCTAATAAAAATGTTCTAAAGTTAGGTTATAGTGATAGTTGAACAATTCTAAATATAATAAATACCATTGAACTTTAAGTGGTTTGACTTCATGGTATATAAATTACATATCAATAAAACTTTATATCAATAAAGCTATTTTTTATAAAAAATGATTTTTTAAAAAACAGGGACTATGTCTTTTTCATCTCTAAATTCAGCTAATTGCTAAGGCAAAATCTTATGCCAGTTGAAAAGATAGAAACTTAGATGTGAGCATATCTAAATATGTACCTAATGTACTATATGAATTTTTACCAGACCTCATCTGTTTTATTTGGAAAAACAAGAACAAGTTCTTAGAAATAGGTGTGTAAGATGATACTTACCATTATTTTAGAGTTTTGTCTGCATTTCTTTATCTGATGTTAGAAAATATTAGACTGACATCTCAAAGGGAAGGTGGGGATAGGGGTGGGAGGTGGGGAGGGATTAACCAAAGAATTTATAAGCATACTAGAGGCCCGATGCACAAAATTGTGCAAGAGTAGGTCTTCCTTCCCCCAGCTGCTGGCACCAGCTTCCCTCTGGCACCCAGGACCTGGGCTTCCCTCGCAGCCCCGGCTTCATCCGGAAGGACATCCGGTCTAATTAGCATATTATGCTTTTATTATTATAGATATGCATAACTCCATGGGCACAGACTATAGTGTGGTGAAGACCTGGGGAGGGGGCAGGGATAAGTGGAGAGGATCAATGGGGCGGGGGGAAGGGGGTATCTGTAATACTTTCAACAATAAAGATAATTTTTTAAAAATACAATGGAATTGTTTTTGTTCTATAGTTTTATTTAGAAAGAAAATGTTTTATTTCTTATCATGGTAAAACATCCTGTCTTCTTGGATCCCAAGAGGTTTTGCATTAGTAGGTCAACTCAGAAAATGAATATGTGATAAATATGAAATTTTTAAGTGTTTGGAACTACAGAGAGGGTCTTTGGAGCAACATGTCTTCTCAACATAATTAGTTATTCTTAAAAGAATTATGCCACTTTTTCTCCCCAGTAGTTAGGAGAAAGGATTTATAGCTGAACTTTTTTAAAAAGTATGTCTTAAAAAGTGGAATTGGAACATTTCACATGTAATGTGATTTTAAATTCTAAAGGTAACCTAACTTTAAAGGTTACACTCAGTATAATAGACATTTTTCACTTTTTACACATCTTTTCCATCTCTACTTTCAATAGAAAATCTATTTAGTTGTGTTTTTTATTATAAAATGCATCATGTTGTCTGAGGTAAACACTGACTTTTTTCAAAGTGCAAGCTTATTGTTTCAACTAATTGCCTAATTTGTTTGTAAATGGGGAATTTTTATAAAAATGGAGAAAAGCTGTAAATTGCTATCTTGTGGTCTTTTCAAGTAAGCATCTTAATGTACAAGGGTACAATCCATCTCTGTTCTAATCAATATGTCAAAGTTATGTTATTAAGGAGAGTTTGATGTTACTTTCAAAATTCTGCATTGGAATATTGGTCTTTACTGTTGACATCTGAAAATATTTGACTGCATATTTTTTCTGTTAATATTTTAGCATTATTAAGAAATGGTAAGTCAGTTTTCAAGCACACAAACACTTTGTGAATATTTTAGATAGCATTCCCTTTTCTAAGCATTTTTTTTTTTATTTCATTTGCCTAGTGTCCACTTGGCAAGAAGGGTACTTCAGTTAGAAAAACAAAACTCGTTGGTTTTAAAAGACCTGGAACATCAAAAGGACCAAGTAACACAGCTTTCACAAGAGGTAAGTAACTTAAAAGAAACACATATGTAAAGAATCACAGTGTTCATTTTAAGTCCTTGTTATTCCTTTGTGTATTTTCTGAGAAGTTTAAAAAAAAAGTTGTCTAATAGTACAAAATGGTTTTGCAATTTATGAAACTAACTTTTAATGTTAAAGCCTTAGAAAACAACTTACAGTATATGGCAAAATTAAGATCAAAAGAGAGATTAAATGCCCAGACTAAGTATAAATGCAGGCTAGACAGACAGAGCTCTGATTTCTGGGAATATCAACTGGCAAAACAAGTTTGACAAATTTTAGTGGCATTTAAAGTTTTTAACTAAAGCCTCATTTTTAAAATAGATTTGCTTTTTTGCTTCTTTAATTGATTTTAAAAATCACTTATGTAAAAAAACATACTTAAATTGGTATAACTTTAAGTTCTCACATTCTTTGGTATATGATAGTTCCCAAATTATTTATTTTTAAAATCAGATTTTTTTATTTTCCTTAGCCTTATATTGTATCATTTAAAGAATATATAGTTGAACCTTGAGCAGCGCAGAGGTTAGGGGCACAGACACACGCACCCTCCCCCCACCCCAGTTGAAAATCCTCGTGTAACTTTTGACTCCCCTAAAACTTTTCTATAGGTAGTTGCTGGGGATTGGTCCAGCACACACACACACACACACACACACACACACACACGCACACGCACACGCACACGCACACGCAGATACCAAAATCCCTGGGTGCTCAAGCCCCCTATATGGAATGACGTAGAACAATGCATATAGTTGCCCCTTGGAACCGCAGATTCCCAATCTGGAATGTGAAACCCAGGGAAACGGAGGACTGACTGTATATTTATTGAAAAAAAATCCTCATATAAGTGAACCGACACATCAAACCCGTGTTGTTCAAGGGTCATATATATGTTTTGCATACTATTTTCAATCCTCTTGTTACTTAACTCAACATCTAATTACATTTTTCTGTACTTTTGAAATTCAAATAATAAAACAAAGCTATAGAAGCCACTTCACTAGTGTTCCTTTTAAAGTTGTATATTAAAAAGTATTAATACAAAGCACAGCTGGCATGGCTCAGTGGTTGAGGGTCGACCTGTGAACCAGGAGGTCACATAATAGTGCAGTGCCTGACACATAGTTAATGCTCAGGGTGGAAGCAGTGCTGTGCTGGCAAATGTAAACAGCCAGCTCTCCAGAGAGAGGTGTGAGGGAGGGATGGCTCTGATTTGTAGCATTTGGTTATATCTGTGGTATAAATATTCTCACCATGACTAACTTCAAGCTGCCAACATGTTACTGAACATGGATGGAGTAGAGAAGAGATGCTCAGTAGCACACCATTACATAATACTTCCACCATGAAAATACAATGGACATATGTAAGTGCAAGAGCAGAGATAATAGTAAAGAATAGTAAAATAATTAAACATTGATGAGTTTTTAAGTATCTGTTTCTTTTTTAAATAAAATTTATTTTGTTTTAAGTCTAAATAAAGTTTTAACAATGGTGGCATTCAACAACCAGCTCACAACATTTCTCAAAATTTACCAGTCAGCTCTTAAAAACTACAAGCCAGCTGCAGCACATTGCATGGTCAAACCATGGAAGGCTATGTAAATAAATGACTAAAGTACTATATGAATCTCTGCTCGCTAATATGGTACAGATCCCTCGTCTTTGTTTTATTTTCAGAATAACCTATCAAAAGCATTTTTTTAAAAATAAAATATTAAAATTCATATAAACTTGTATGTATTTATGTCATTATATTACTTTTTTTAAGTAATATACTTAACACCTTGGAGCAACATTAAATTGTTTTCTAATTTAAAAAAACTACCTTACAGCACTTCAGTTCATTTAAATAGGAATTTCTAAATGGGATACACACTTCTATACAAATTATAAGGGGAAAATATAGAGGAAATTAAGTAATGAAATTAAATTTCAATGAAATATAATTAACTTTACATGAAGCAATTTTTTTAAATTGATATTGAGAAAAATGAAATATTGAAATATTTGTGATTTGAAATGGTATGGTGTGTGCAATTTGCTTTAAAATATTCCAGAAGGCCTGGATGGTATGGCTCAGTAGTTGAGTGTTGACCTATGAACCAGGAGGTCTTGGTTCGATTCCCGGGCACATGCCCAGGTTGCAGTCTCGATCCCCAGTGTGGGGCATGCTGGAGGCAGCCAATCAATGATTCTTCTCTCATCACAGATGTTTCTGTCTCTCTCTCTCCCTCTTCTTTCCTCTCTGAAATCAATAAAAATATATTAAGATATATAGATATAGATATAGATATAGATGTAGATGTAGATATAGATGTATATATATTCCATAAGGAAGAGGGGGAAAGGGTTCAATAGATTTAAAAAATAAAAACGCATAGCCCTAGCATGTTTGGCCCAGTGGATAGAATGTCAGCCCAAGGACTGAAGGGTCCATGGTTCGATTCCGGTCAAGGACATATACCTTTATTGCAGGCTTGATCCCCATTGGGGTGCATGTAGGAGGCAACCAATAGATGTGTCTCACATAGATATGTTTCTCTTTCTCTGTCTCTCCCCCTCTCTTCCACTCTCTCTAAAAATCAATGGAAAAATATCCTCGGGTGAGGATTAACAAACAAAAAAAAATGACAAAAAAAACCCTCAAAATGCGGATAATGTTTGAAGCTGAGTGATGAATACATATACGTCATTATTCAGTTTCGTGCTTTTGTGAAATTTTTTTTGTAAGACATATGGCGAAAGAATCAGTAAACCTATATTAAAAGGTTTATGCAGAGTGTATAACTTACCTTAAGATTTAAAATAAAGTATTATAATTTTAAATAGTCCATGAATTTTACTATTTTCTACCCCACAAAAATGTTACAGACATAGCTCCTTTTGCACTTTTTTACAAATAAACGGTTTGTAACAACCCTGCATTGAGCAAGTTTCTTGGCACCATTTTTTCAGCATTTGCTCACTTTATGTCTTTGTGACATTTTGGCAATTTTGAAATATTTCTTTTTTTTAATATATATTTTTACTGATTTCAGAGAGGAAGGGAGAGGGAGCGAGAGCTAGAAACATCAAAGATGAGAGAGAATCATTGATTGGCTGCCTCCTGCACACCCCTACTGGGGATCGAGCCCACAACCCGGTCATGTGCCCTTGACTGGAATCGAACCCGGGACCCTTCAGTCCACAGGCTGATGCTCTATCCACTGAGCCAAACCAGTTAGGGCTTGAAATATTTCAAACTTTTTTATTGTTATATCTGTTATGGTAATCTGTGATCGGTGATCTTTGATGTTACTATTGTAACTGTTTTGAACCTCCATGAACCGTGCCCATGTGAGACAAGGAACTTAATTGATAAATCTTTGTATTCTGACTGCTCCACTTACTGGCAGTTCCCCCATATCCCCGAGCCTCCCAATTCACTCCAGTGTGGAAATTAGGCCAATTAATAACCCTATAATTGCCTCTAAATGTTCAAGTGAAAGGAGGAGTCTCATGTCTCTCACTTTAAATCAAAAAACAGTGATTAAGGTTAGTCAGAAAGGCATGTCATAAGCCCAGAAAGCTAGATTGGAAGCTAGGCCTCTTGTGTCAAAGTTAGCCAGGTTGTGAATTCAAAGGAAAAGTTCTTGAAGGAAATTAAAAGTGCCTCTCAGTGAACACACAAATGATAAGAAAGTGAAGCAGCCTTATTGCTGATATGGATAAAGATTTAGTAATCTGGATAGACACCGCAGCCACAACATTCCCTTAAACCAAAGCCTAATGCAGAGCAAGGCCCCAATTCTCTTCAGTTCTCTGAAGGCTGAGAGGGGTGAGGAAGCTGTAGAAGAAAGGTTTGAAGCTAGCAAAGGTTGGTTCATTAGGTGTAATAAAAGAAGCCATCTCCGTGACATAAAAGTGCAGGGTGAAGCAGCAAGTGCTGATGTAGAAGTTACAGCAAGTTATCTAGAAGATCTAGCTAAGATCACTAATGAAGGTGGCTACACTAAACAACAGATTTTCAATGTAGATGAAACAGCAATACAAGATACCATCTAGGACTTTCCATAGCTAGAAAGAAGTCATTGCCTGGCTTCAAAAGATAAGCTGACTCTCTTGTTAGGGGCTAATGTAGCTGGTGACTTTAGGTTGAAGACAGTGCTCATTTACCATTCCAGAAATCCTAGGGCCCTTAGGAATTCTGCTGAATCTCCTCTGCCTGTGTTCTATAAATAGAACATCAAAGCCTAGATGGCAGCACATCTGTTTACAACATGGTTGACTGAATATTTTAAGCCCATTGTTGAGACTGACTGCTCAGAAAAAATATTCCTTTCGAACTATTACTGCTATTGACAATGCACCTAGTCACCCAAGTGCTCTGATGGAGATGTACAAGTAGATCAATGTGTTTTCATGCCTGCGAACACAACATTCCTTCTGCAGCCCATGGAACACAGAGTAATTTTGACTTTCAAGTCTTAATATTTAAGAAATACATTTCATAAGGCTGTAACCGCCATAGATAGTGATTCCTATGATGGATCTAGGCCAGGCATCCTCAAACTACGGCCCGCGGGCCACATGCGGGTGTTTTTGCCGTTTTGATTTTTTACTTCAAAATAAGATATGTGCAGTGTGCATAGGAATTTGTTCATAGTTTTTTGGTTTTTTTTTTAACTATAGTCCGGCCCTCCAACGGTCTGAGGGACAGTGAACTGGCCCCCTGTTTAAAAAGTTTGAGGACCCCTGATCTAGGCAAAGTAAATTGAAAACCTTCTGGAAAGGAGTCACCTTCTAGATGCCATTAAGAACATTCATGATTCTTGGGAAGAGGTCAAAATATCAACATTAATAGCAATTTGGAGGAAATTGATTCCACCTCTCATGGATCACTTTGATGGGTTTCCAGAATTCATTGGAGGAAGTAACTGCAGATGTGGTGGAAATTAGCAAGAGAACTAGAATTAGAAGTAGAACCTAAAGATGTGGCTGAATGATCAAACTTGAACAGATGAAGAGTTGCTTTTGGGGATAAGAAAGGAAAGTGGTTTCTTGAGATGTAATCTACTTCTGATGAAGATGCTGTGAAGATTGTTGAAATGACAAAGGAATTTAAAATCCTCTCTAATAAAATGGTAATATGCAAATTAACCATCACTCCGCTACATAAGCCACGCCAACCCGCCAAGCCACACCAAGTATTGCATATGTCTCCTTTCCCCCCATTAACCTCTCCCTGCCTGCTCCTGCCCCCCAGCACATGCCTTCATCCCCCTACTGTCTGTCCATTGGTTATGCTTATATGCATGCATACAAGTCCTTTGGTTGATTTCTTACCCTCCCTCCCAACATCCCCTAGTTATATTATTTTTAATATTAATTTTATAATGGCTGCATAATATTTTATATTCTACCTAATAATAGACAAATATGCAAATTGACCATACCTCCAACATGCCCACAAGCCACGTCAAGTATGAGCAAGTATGCAAATTAACCCAACCAAGATGGCTACAGCCACAGAGAGCAAGGTTTCTTAGGTAACAGAAGAAGCCAAGCTTTCCGCCTGCCCTGCCAGGCCTAAGCCTCCACTCAAGCTACAAAGTTTCAATTATAGAAGGTAAACAAATTGAAACAGAAATGGCAGCAGAATGGAGCTTAAGAGAGCAGGCCAGGGTTGCCGGCGGCAACAGGGGAAGCAAAGCTTTCCGCACACCCTGGCCGGGCCCACCCGCTTAAGGCAACAAAGTTTCAATTATAACCCCAACAGAAATGGCTGCGGGCCTCGGAGGGAGCCCGAGGCTTGGCTCGGCTCCAGGCTACAAAGTTTCAATTGTAGAAGGAAAATAAATTCCAGATACCAGGGCCTCCGCTTGGGTTGCCAGGGGTCGTGGCTGGCCTGCAAACCACCACAGGCCCCTCGATCAGGCCGCCCCACACCCCAAGGGAACCCCACCCTGATCAGGGACACCCTTCAGGGCAAACCAGCTGGCCCCCACCCCTGTACCAGGCCTCTATCCTATCTAATAAAGGATTAATATGCAGATTGACCATCACTACAACACACAATATAGCTGCCCCCATGTGGTCAAAGATCCTGCCCCCATGTGGACACAAGATGGCCACCACAAGATGGCCAGCAGGAGAGGGCAGTTGGGAGGCACCCAGCCTGCAAGGGAGGGCAGTTGTGAGGGACCAGGCCTGCAAGGGAGGGCAGTTGAGAGGGACCAGGCTTGCAAGGCAGGGCAGTTGGAGGTGATCAACCCTGCAGGAGAGGGCACTTAGGGGTGACCAGGCCAGCAGAGGAGGGAAGTTGGGAGCAAACAGGCTGACAGGGGAGCAGTTAAGCATCAACCAGGATGGCAGCGGAGTGGTTAGGGGGTGATCAGGCTGGCAGGCAGAAGCGGTTAGGGGCAATCAGGAAGGCAGGCAGGCAAGCAGTTGGGAGCCAGTAGTCCTAGATTGTGAGAGGGATGTCCGACTGCCCGTTTAGGCCCGATCCCACCTGGATCGGGCCTAAACGGGCAGTCGGACATCCCTCCAGGAGTCCTAGATTGGAGAGGGTACAGGCTGGGCTGAGGGACAACCCCCCGCTGTGCACGAATTTCATGCACCGGGCTTCTAGTATTATATAAACTTTGTTGATAAAGAAGTGGCAGGGTTTGAAAGAATTGACTCCAATTTTAAAACTTCTGCTGTGGGTAAAAGGCTATCAAACAGCATCATCACATGCTACAGAGAAGTTATTTGTGAAAGGAAGAGTCCATTGATATGGCAATCTTCGTTGGTGTCTCATTTTAAGAAATCATCATAGTTACCCAATCTACAGCAGCCACCACCTGGAGGAGTGAGCAGCCACCAAAGTTGAGGCACGACCCTCCACCAACGAAAGGATTATGACTCAGATGATGGTTAGCATTTTTTTAAAAATATGTTTTTATTGATTTCAGAGAGAGAAAAGGGGAGAGGGAGAGAGAGAAAAACATCAATAGTAAGAGAGAATTATCGATCAGCTGCCTCCTGCACACCCTTTACTGGGGATCGAGCTTGCAACCGGGCATGTGCCCTGACTGAATCCAACCCTGACTTCCTGGTCCATGGGTTAATGCTCAACCACTAAGCCACACTGGCCAGGCATGGTTAGCATTTTTTAGCAATAAAGTATTTTTTTAAATATATTTTTATTGATTTCAGAGAGGAAAGGAAATGAGGGATATAAACATCAATGATGAGAGAGAATCATTGATTGGCTGCCTCCTGAATGCCCCATACTGAGGATCGAGCTCACAACCTGAACATGTGCCCCAACTGGGAATTGAACCATGACCTCGTTCATAGGGTGACACTCAACCACTGAGCTACGCCGCCTGGCTGGTCACAATAAAGTATTTTTAATTAAGATTTGTGCATTGTATTTTTTAGACATATTGCTGTCACACACGTAATAGAGTACAATATAGTGTAAGCATAACTTTTATGTGCACTAGAAACCAAAAAATTGTGTAACTTGCTTTATTGCAATAATTGCTTTATTGTGGTGATCTGGAACCAAACTCAAAATATCTCTGAGGTATGCCTGTATTAGATTGCTTCCATAACAATAGACTATTCATGATACATGGTAAAAAAAAAAAATCAAGGGAATGCTCTCAGGATCTGTATTCTTTAGAGCAGGTTAATATTTAAATCAGTGTAGAGTTTTTAAAGAATAAAATAGAGGTAAAACTTAACTTTTGTTAGAATTACCATTAAGTTATATGCTATTCAGAATATGTCTGAGATTATAAATAATTGACAAGCCAAAATGAAAATGTTAAAAAGTACTCAAAATGAAAACAAATATTCCCTTTATAATAGCTTTATTGAGGCATAATGGGTATATACTAAACTGCACATATTTAAATTATATAGGCTAACATGTGACACATGTATACCCATGAAACCATCACCAAAATAAAGATAAGGAACACATGCATCTCCCCCAAAGTTTTTTCTGGTGCACCTTTGGACTATCCCCCTCCCAACTGACCCCACCCACATCCTGATCTCCAAGTAACCACTGGTTTCCATTCTGTCATTGAAGATTTGTTTACATTTCTTAAACTTTTATATAAATGGTATCACTGTATGCTTTTTACACACATACACACACACACATTTTATGTCTTCTTTTATTCTGTATAATAATTCAAGATTCGTCCATAGTTTATCCTTTTACATTGCTGAGTAACATTCCATTGTGTAGATATACCATAGTTTTTCATCCATTCACCTGTTGATAGACATTTGGGTTATTTCCAATATTTGCTTATTATGAACTAGAGGCCCAGTGCACAAATTCATGCACCAGTGGGGTCCCTCAGCCTGGGCTGCAGGGATCGGGCCTAAATTGCAGACGGACATCCCCCTCGCAATATGGGACCGCTGGCTCCTAACCGCTCGCCTACCTGCCTGCCTGATCGTCCCAAATCGCCTCTGCCTGCCGGCCTGATGCCCCTAACTGCTCCCCTGCTGGCCTGTTCGCCCCTAACCGCCTCTGCCTGCTGGCCTGATCACCCCTAACCACCTCTGCCTGCCGGCCTGATTGCTCCCTAACTGCCCTCCCCTGCTGGCCTGATCACTGCCTAACTGCCTTCCCCTGCCAACCTGATCGCCCCCTAAGTGCCCTCCCCTGCCGGCCTGATCGCCACCTAACTGCCCTCCCCATCAGCCTGATTGCCCCCTAACTGACCTCCCCTACCGGCCTGATCACACCCTCACTGCCCTCCCCTGCCGGCCTGATCACCCCCTCACTGCCCTCCCCTGCCAGCCTGATCACCCCTAACCACCTCTGCCTCAGCTCCTGCCACCGTGGCTTTGTCTGGAAGGACGTCCAGAAGATGTCCGTTCTAGTTAGCATATTACCCTTTTATTAGTATAGATAATAATAAAAGCCTAATATGCTAATTAGACTGGACTTCCATCCGGACGAAGCCAGGGCTGCAAGGGAAGCCTGGGTCCTGGGTGCCTACTGGCAGCCAGAGGGAAGCCCGGGTTCCAGGTGCCTGCCTGCAGCCGGGGGGAAGGAAGGCCTACTCTTACATGAATTTCGTGCATCGGGCCACTAGTATAGGATAAAGCTGATATGATCATCCATGTACAAGTCTTTTTATGAACATATGCTTTTGTTCCTCTTGGGTAAATAATCTGTGAGTGGAATAGCTGGGTTATATAGTGGATGTATGTTTAATGTTTTAAGAAATTTCCAAACTGTTTACCAAATATTTGTAGCATTTTACATTTCCACCATCAGTGTATGAAAGTTCTAGTTCTTCTACATCATGGGTGGGGAACGTCTGGCCCAAGGGCCATATAAGGCCTGCAAAATCATTTGGCCTGGCTCTACAAAGGCATTAGGGGTGAGTTAATTAAATGTTTGACCAAATAGCAGGCTAATTATTAAGGTCATAATTTTGTATGGTCCGAAAATGGTGTTAATGCAAATCAAAATTACAATGAGATACTACTTCAAACCCACTAGAGTGGCTAGAATGAAAAAATATCCAAATGGCCCCTGGCAGAAAAAATGGTTCCCCACCCCTGCTCTACATCATCACAAAGACTTGATCTGGTCAGTCTTTTCCATTTTAGCCATTCTGATGGGTGTGTACGGTTATCTCGTGGTTTTAATTCTCCTTTCCCTAATGGCTCATGATATTGAGCATTTTTTCAAGGTTTTATTTGCCCTCCATTCTTATTGACAGAAATGTTCAAGTGTTTTGCACATTTTTATCAGTTGTTTCTTATTTTTAGTTTTGAGCATTATTTATGCATTAGTAGCCCTGTGCATGAATTCGTGCACCAGTAGCTCTCTGCGGGGCCTGGCTGCTCCCTGCCCAGAGGCTCTCCGCGGCCCAGAGGCCCATCTGCGGCCGGGTGCAGAATGTTTGCCTCTTTGCCATGGCAACGAGGCAAGCATTCCACCAGGCCGCTCATGCTGCCCGCTCTCAGCGGCTGCCCCTTCCCTCAGCCCCCGGGACTGGGGGACTCCGGCCGGGCTGAGAGGACTGGGCACCGCCATCTTGTGGCTATGGGCACCACCATCTTTGTGGTGGAGTGATGGTTAATTTGCATATTACCCTTTTATTAGGTAAGATTTTAGATACAAGTCTCTTATCAGATACATGATTTGCAAATATTTTCTCCCACTTATCAGTTTGTTTCCTGTGGCTTGTGTTTTGAGTGTTGTATCTAAAATATGTTTTTTTAATTCAGGATTGCAAGGTTTTTGTCTATGTTTTCCTCTAAATCTCAGGTTTAAGCCTGTGATTCATTTTTAGTTAATTTTTGTATACTGTGCAAGATATTGATTGAAATTTGTTTATTTGCATATTGAAACCAAATTATTCTAGGATCATTTGCTGGAAAGACCCTTTTTGAATATTAGTTACTAGGGGCCCAGTGCATGAATTCATGCACCTTGAAAGGAACTGTGGGGCGTGAGGCTGCGGTGGGCACAGGGGCGGGACTCGTCCCATCCTCTGCACCCCCGCCTGGCACCTCTTATCGCAGCCCCCGATCCCCTGTCTGCTGGCAGCCCCACTCCCGCCTCCGCAGCTCCCATGCACTGACAGCACTGTCCTTGCTTGCACCCGCTGACAGTGCGGAGCAATTGGGGCCGGCGCCAGCAGCAGGTGCGAGCGGCGGCTGCTGCCCTGATCGTCCCTCAGTAGCAGAGGGAGGTGGAGAAGCTCTCAGGGGTGATCAGGACAGGCAGCCGCTGCTCACACCCGCTGATGGCACCGAGTGATCGGTGCCGGCTGCGGGTACGAGCAGGGCCAGCGCCGGCAGCAGGTGTGAGTGCCGGGCGGGACTGTGGCACTCTGGAGCAAAGAATTTTCAGTAACCACCAGATGATAGCGACCAGCGCCCTGCCTTGGTCTGGCACACCCACTCATCTGCTCCACCATCCGCCATGGCCAACGCCTGCCATGTTCCGTGCACGCCCCTTGGTGGTCAGCACACGTCATAGCGACCAGTTGTTCTGCTGTTTGGTCTATTTGCATATTAGGGTTTTATATATATAGATGTATGTGAAAGGCTGTTTCTAAACTCTGTTCTATACCAATTATCTCTGTCTGTCTTTATGTCAATATTTCATAATGTCTTGAAATTAGATAGTATTGGTTATCCATCTCTGTTCAAGTTCGAAGCTCTTAGGCTATTCTGTGTCTTTTTTACATTTCCACAATAATTCTATAATTGTTTCTACTAAAAAAAAACTGGCTGTGATTTGATTGCAATTACATTGAATTTTTGGATGAAATGAGGATAATCAACATCTTAATAATATTGAATATTCTGACCCATAAACCCAGTATATCTTTCTATTTATTTAGATGTAAATTCCTCTTAACAGTGTTATTTATTTATTTAATTTTTAGTTTTTAGTGTAGAGGCTTCACATCTTTTGACTAGTGTTACATGCTATGTTTTTCCACCCTTTCTTCTTTTAACCTGTTTATGCTAAATTGTCTTATAGATGACATATACAGTTAAATCTTGCTTTTTTATTTATTCTGACAAAATGGGACTTTTACTTTGGGTTTTCAGAAAATTTACATTTTATTGTGTTCACTGATATGATTATTTTTAAATCTATCTTGCTATTTGATTTTTACTTTATCCTGTCTCTCCTTTTTTTTTTTTTCTTTTTTCTTTTTCCTGCCTTTTGGATTAATTGAATATTTTTTACCATTCTATTTTATCTCATTGTTGACTTATTGGCTATAACCCTTTATACAGTGATTACTTTAAATTATAGGTATAGAGATATAGATCTAGATTAGATTAGATATAATTTGTGAACATTCAAGTACAGGAAATGTTTGACTACCTATATATGCGACTTTTTATAATATACTATATGTATACTATATAGCATATATATACTATATAGTATACTACTTACAGTAGTATCCTTCCGTTTACTTCTCCCAGAATTCGTGCTCCTGTTGTCATATATTTTACTTACACATGAATAAAACTCACACTGCATTGCCATTATTTTTACTTTAAATAGAAAGCTATGATATTTAACCAAATAGTTACCATCCCTGGTGTTCTTAATTTCTTTGTATAGATACAAATGTCCATATGGCATCATATTGCTTCTGGTTGATGTACTTCCTTAACAATACTTATGAAGCAGGTCTGCTGGTGATACATTCTTTTCACTTCAGTATGTTACAAAAAGTTATTTCACCTTTTTTGTGTGTTTTTTTTAATTTATTTCTATATTTTTGAATATTCTTAACAAAAGTCAAGCTTACAATGTATTTCTCAGTTATATCCCTAAGGCCAAATAAATTGTATGTGTTTGAAGGTTTACCATTTAAAAAAATGTTTTTAATATTTAATTCAGTGGCCTTTGGTATGTTTATATGTAAAATCATTATCACTATCAAGTTATAGAACATTTTAATCACCCATTAGGAAACCCTGTTCCCATTAAAAATTCACTTCTCATTCTCTCCTACTTCTAGCCCTTGGCAACCACTAATGTGCTGTCTGTCTCTATGGATTTTTCATATAAATGGAATTATGCAATATGTGAACTTTTGTCCCTTGCCTTTTTCACTTAACATAACATTTTCAAAGTTCATTCATGTTCCACCATCTATCAGTATTTAATTCCTTTTTATAACTGAATAGTATTCCATTGTACAGATATATCACATTTTGTTTATCTACTCATCAGCTGATGGATGTTTAGGTTATTTCCATCATTTGGCTATTGTGAATAGTGCTGCTATGAACATTTGTGTACAAGTTTTTTGTCTGAACACCTATTTTCAATTCTTACGGGTGTGTACCTAAGAAATAGAATTGCTAAGTAACATGGTAATTCAGTGTTTAACTTTTTGAGGAACCACAGAACTGTTTTCCACAGCAACTTCACCATTTTACATTCCCACCAGCAATGTTAAAAGGGTTTCAATTTCTTATATCCTCACCAATGCTTATTTTTTGTTTTTGTTTGTTTGTTAATGTTTTAATTAATTTATTTTGCTCATCACCATTTATCAACCCTATACCCTCTTCTACTTTCACCTCCCCCAACCCTTCCCCACAGTCACTACACTGTTGAGTTCTTTCTATTTTTTTTTCTTTTTTGTTCAATCCCTCCACCCCACCCCATAACCTTCTCTCCCCGACTCCTGCCACCAGAGCTGTCTGCCTGCTCTCTATCTATGAGTCTGTCTCTATTTTGTTAGTTCAGTTTGTTCATTAAATTCTACATATGAGTGAAATCATATGGTACTTGTCTTTCTCTGACACTTAGCATAAGGGAGGAGGGGAGAGAGAGAGAGAGAGAAACATCAATCAGTTGCCTTCCCAAACATGCTCCATCCTGGTGTCAAACCCACAACCAGAGTATATGCCCTTACTGGGAATCAGACCCGACACCTCTTGGTGTACAGGACGATGCTCCAACTAACACCAGCCAGGGCTGTTTTTTGTTTTTGTTTTTTCATTCTAGCCACTCTAGTGGGTTTGAAGTAGTATCTCATTGTAATTTTGATTTGCATTAACTTTGTAACTGATGATGTTGAACATTGTTTTGTGTGCTTATTGGCCATTTGTTTATCTTTGGAGAAATGTCTATTCTTGTCATTTGTTCGTTTTTTAATTGGGGTGTCTGTCTTTTTGTTGTTGAGTTATAAGAGTTCTTCCTTTATTCTGAATATAGACCCTTATCAGATATATGATATGCAAATATTTTTTCCCATTCTATGGTTTGTCTTTTGCTTTCCTGTTAATGTCCTTTGATCACAAAAGTTAATTTTGATGAAGTCCAAGTTATCTGTCTTTTTCTTATGTTTCTTGTGCTTCGCCTTTGAGGGCCTTTGTTTTATAGCTTGAATTTTATTTTTTGTTATTTTATTTATTTTTTAATAACAAATGTATATAAGGTGATAACATGAAGATTTGATATATATTTATCACAGTGAAATGATTGCTGCAGTCAAGCTAATCAACGTATCTGTCTCCTCACATAGTATTTAACCTTTTGTGTATATGTCGTGAGAGCTCCTGAAATCTACTCACTTAGCAGATTTCCAGATATATTACCTTTAGCTCATTCATTCACTGATGGACAGTTAGGTTATTTCCACCTTTTGGCTGTTGTGATAGCACTGCTGTGAACATTCAAGTACAGGATATGTTTGACTACTTAATACTTTTAAATATACATCTAGGGGCTGAGTTAACCTTTCTTGTTGTTTTTTGGTAATCCTCACCCGAGAATATTTTTTCCATTGACTTTTTAGAGAGAGTGAAAGGGAGGGAGGGAGAGAAACATCCATGTGAGACACATCCATCAGTTGCCTCCCACAAACGCCCCAACCCAGGTGGGGATTGAACCTACAACCCAAGTATGTGCCCTTGACTGGGAATTGAGCCCATGACCCTCTGGGGCTGACGCTCTTAACCACTGAGCAACACTGGCCAGGGCTCACCTTTGTTTTTGAACTATATTTTCCCTGTGTAAAGAATTCTTTAGTATTTGAAAGATGTTACTTCTCTTTTAGTTTGCATTGTTTCTGACAAGAAATATGCTGTCATCTTTCTTTTTTCCTCTATAAGTAATATCTTATTTCTCTAGCTGCTTTTAAGATTTTTTTCACTAGCTTTAAGCAATTTGATTATGATGTGACTTGGTGTGGTTTTCTTGATGTTTCCTGGGCTTCATTTCTATCAAACTTATTGTATATGTGATATCATCAAATTTGGAAATTTTTCATCCATTATTTCTTCAAATGTTTGGGTTTGTTTTTTGTTAAGTGTCTATCTGTCTCTGTCTCTCTCTCTGTCTCTCTCTCTGTCTCTCTCTCTCTCTCTCTCTCTTGTATAAATTCTTCTACTAAGTCTTCAAGTCCACTAACCTTTTCTTTTCCAATCCTATATAATAAAGAGGTGATATGCAAATTAACCCCCATGCCCTCACAAGATGACTGCCTATGATCAGGCTGGCAGGGGGTTAGTGAGGGGCGACCAAACGACTGAACAGCAGACTGCATGCGGCGACCAGGCTGGCAGGGGGGGTGCAGTTGGGGGCAACCAGGCCAGTGGGGGCAGTTGGGGGTGACCAGCAGTGGGGACAATTGGGGGTGACCAGTCTGGCAGGGGGGGGGCAGTAAAGGGTGACCAGGCCGGCAGGGAGGGGCAGTTAGGAGTGACCAGGCCAGCAGGGCGGGGGCAGTTGGGGACGACCTGGCTGGTAGCAGGGGGCAGTTAGGGGCAACCAGGCCGGCCGGGGGGGTGGGCAGTTGGGGCGATCAGGCTGGCATGTAGAGACAGTGAGGGGCGATCAGGCCGGTGGGGTTGGGGCAGTTAGGGGCAACCAGGCAGGCAGGCAGGCAAGCGATTAGGAGCCAGCAGTCCAGGATTGTGAGAGGGATGTCCCCCAAGGGGTCCTGGATTAGAGAGGGTGCAGGCTTGGCTGAGAGGACCCCCCTACCCCCATGCATGAATTTCATGCATGGGGCCTCTAGTGTATAATATAATGTTAATTCAATTCAGTATGTTTTTCATCTCAGATATTGTAATTTTCATTTCTAGAAGTTCATTTTGGGTCTTTTTGATATCTTCCAGGTCTCTACTTAACCTTTTCAAACTTGCTTTTCTTGAGCATATGAAATAGAGTTTTAACAACTGCTTTGATATCCTTTTCTACTAATTCTATTTTGTCATTTCATAATTGCTTTCTATTAAATTGACTTCATTATGTATCATATTGTCCTGCTTCTTTGCATGCCTACTAATTTATTTACTGTGTGCCAGACATTGTGAATTTTATCTTAGAACTAAATAATTTTTGGATTTCTATACATCTGTGTGAGTTTTGTTTTTAAGCATGGCTAAGTTTCTTGGAAAAAGTTTGGTCATTTCAAGTCTTTTCTTTTAAGCTTATATAAGCAAAGAAGGGTTTATCGTAAGGCTAATTTTTCCACTACTACGGAGACCAAAGCCCTTTAAGTATCTACCTCATGTCATATGAATTAGTAGGTTTTATACATTGTCTGGTGGGAATAGGTACTATTCCTGGCCTGTGTGATCATTAGGGATTGTTCAGTGGTTCTATCTCAGCCTCTGGTAGTTTCTTTACACATATATACTGTTCAATGCCTAGGTGAATACTCAAGGGGGGCTGTCTATAAATTTCAGAGTTTTCTCTCCTTGAAGCTCTCTTTTCTTCAGCACTCTGCCACATGAACCATGTCTTACGGGTCATTGTCCTTCATTGCTTTATGTCCAGTGTCTTCAGATCATTGCTTCATTAGTTGGTCCAGTATAAAAGAGAAAAAAATGAATTGGCTTTTTGTGTGTGTGTGCAGTTAGGGGCGACTGCATGGGGCCCCTATTTTCAAGAACCCACCAAGTTAGTTAAGAATATTGATGTGGCCCTAGCTTGTTTGGCTCACTGGATAGAGCGTTGGCCTGCAGACTGAAGGGTCCTGGGTTCGATTCAAGTCAAGGGCACATGCCCAGGTTGTGGGCTCGATCCCAAGTAGGGGGCCTGCAGGAGGCAGCAATCAATTCTGTCTCATCATTGATGTTTCTATCTCTCTCCCTCTCCCTGCCTCTCTGAAATCAATAAAAAAAATATATTTTTTTTAAAAAAAGAGTTTCTTTGTATAGGCCAAGGATGCCAGAGATAGTTTAAAAAAAAAAAAAAGAATGTTGATGTGGGTTTTATTACCAGTAAACAGCAGAAAATCTAGACTAAATCATAAAGCATGCCACATTACTGCCAGCATGAATTGGTCTTCCTTAGCTTTATTAAACCTTGATTCTTGCTTTTGTTCTTTCCAGTCATTTAGTAAACATTTATCAAACTCCCACTATATCCAACCACTGATAGCAAAATAGGCATGGACTTGCCCTCTTAACATGTACAGACAGCCTTGTTCACAAAGGCCTTGTCTTCTAGTGTAAGCACTTGCAGATTTATCTGTTACAGCTAACTTACTTCAAAAACTTATCTAGAAAATGGCATATGCACAATCTCAACTGACCAAATGGCAAGGTTTAGTTGCCTGGAATTTTTTACATAGAAGGCACTTAATTGAATCCAGGTGATTTGTTACAAATGTGAAGTTGCTAAATTTAAGAAAGACTTCAAGATGCATAGTTACAAAAAAGTACATCTATATGTGCTAACTTTAAAAGGGGTTCATACTATATTGATAATTTTTCAAAAAAAGGAAAGTTACAGAAAAATATATTGTGTTTCTCTATTTTGTTTTAATATATATATTTGTGTGTGTGTGTGTGTGTGTGTGTGTGTGTGTGTCCCCCAAATGCCAACCACCACTGAAGTAGGTACAACAATGACTTATTTATAAATCATATCCTGTGTACATGTCAAACAAATAAAATCATTTTTTAAACTTTTTACCTAATTGATTGTGCCTTAATAATGCTTCAGTGTCTAAAATTTTTTCATTTAGGAGATATTATAAATCACACTGCAAATCCCACTCCCCACCCCATCAGCATTGTTATACAATTAAATCACATTAAGATGAATTTCTCAAGGGTATCTTTGAGGGGGAGAGAAATTTAAAACACTAGAACTCGAAAATTACATTCTTGACTCTTTATCTCCTGTCCTTCCAGCTTTTTCAGTCCTTCCAGCTCTCCCAGTTCTTTCATTCCTACTAAACTTGTGCTTTATTAGGGCTTATTACAAGCCCTAGACTCATAAACTCTTCGTATTTTTTTCCTCTGACAAGCCCCTCTTCTTCCTGCCCAGTCTGAGCCTTATCTGTCTGAGCACTGTCACTAGCATTCTTAGATTGCTTTGTTACCAGATTCATCCAGCAGGCTTTTTTTGACAATCCCCACCTTTAGCATAGCATCTTACAGCCTGGTAGTTATTCTATAAATATTTAATGGAAGGAAGGAAAGAGGGAGAGAAAAATCTTGAGTTTTCTGGTAATGTGCTAAAAATTCTTATGGAAATCTGCTACTTTTGCTGGTTGGGAGCATTATAGATCCATATTGTTGTTGAACATTAACAAGGTGCTCATTCCTGTTGCCCGGTGTTTTTATTTTCCTATACCTATTATATTTCCCATTTTCATATTGCAGAACATTTCCACACCCCAAAATCATCAGTCCATCATCTATATCTTGTCTTTATTATGTCATCTAAATGTATTTCCCTTAATCCTTTTCACCCAAGGATTTTTTTAGAATCTTCACCCTCCCACCCCCCGCTTTTTTGGTTCCTCTTCAAAAAAAAAAGAAGTGTGTAGTGTGTGTGTGTGTGTGTGTGTGTGTGTGTGTGTGTGTGTGTGTATGTGTGTGTATTGCCGAGGATGTGGAGAAAAGAGACCCCTCATGCACTGTTGGTGGGAATGCAGATCGGTGCAGTCACTGTGGAAAGCAGTATGGCATTCCCTCAAAAACTTAAAAGTGGAACTGCCTTATGACCCAGCAATTCCATTTCTGGGAATATATCCAAAGAAACCCAAAACAGTGATTCAAAAGAATATATGCATCCTTATGTTCATTGCAGCGTTATTCATAATAGCCAAAATCTGGGAACAGACCATGTGCCCATCAATAGATGAGTGGATAAAAAAAGCTGTGGTACATTTATACAATGGAATACTACTCAGCTGTAAAAAAAAAAAAGAAGAAGAAGAAGAAGAAGAAGAAGAAGGAGAAGAAGAAGAAAAGAAGAAGGAAATCATACCTTTTGTGACAGCATGGATGGACCTGGACTTATGCTAAGTGAACTAAGCCAGTCAGAGAAAGACAAATACCAGATAATCTCTCATATATGTGGAATCTAATGAACAAAATAAACTAACAAAACAGAAACAGGCTCATAGGTTCCAAGAAGAGACTGACAGCTGTCAGAGGGGAGAGGGAATTGGTGGGCTGGTTGAAAAGGTGAAAGGATTAAGAAGAAGAAAAACAAAAAACTCACAGACACAAACAACAGTATGGTGATTTCAAGAGGGAAAGGGGGGAACGGTATAGGCGGGATAAATGGTAATGGAAGGAGACTCGACTTTGGGTGGTGAACACGGTGCATTATACAGATGACGTGTTATGGAATTGTACACTTGAAAACTGTATAATTTTATACTAGTGTCACCCCAGTAAATTCAATTTTAAAAGTCTGTGTGTGTATTGACATAAGTAACTTTTCAGAAGTTAAGCCCTCTATTTTTACTAATTCCTTCTGCTCTCTTCCCCTTCATTTGTCCACTGTTCCCTTCTCAGTGGTCACTGATGACTTCCTAATTGCCAGTATTCTCTTCATAGTCCCCTAATCTATCTATGGCATGGCATTATAGATATTCTAGAAATGCTTTCTTCTCTTTGCTTTATGACCCCCATTCTCCCTCAGATGTCTCTTTAACCCTCAAAAACAGATATCTCTCTCATGTCTATTCCTTACTCCTCAGTAGTAATTCTCAAATGTTAGTATGAGAATTACCTAAGATTCTTGTAAGTTCCTACAAGATATAGGTTACTAGATCCAGCCCACAGAGATTGCAATTAAGTAGGTCTAAAAGAAAGCCCAAGAATCTGCATTTTTATCAAGCTCTAATAAATGTGATTTAGAGCCACATTTTAAAAAGAAAATTATGTTCTACAGATCTATCTACCCATCACTGCCATTCTGATTCCTTTTAATTATCTTAACATACTAGTTTCATTAATTTCTCATTATCTGGACCAGACTGTGAGAATCTGAGGCCCAGAGCAAGGCTGATAATAACATAGTATGCACTTGCTTCTGGTAATTAAAATAATAAAATATTTGCAAAAATATTGGTAAATAGCCGCTGCTCTGAGCCCCTAAGTGTCATCATCCCACCACAGTCCTGTCTGTCCTGGTCCCTCTTCTGAAAATCCCTGGACCTCCCCACCATCCAGCAACCAAGAAGTAGCACCTGACACCACAGTTTCTCAGGATCCTGCTCCAGTGCAAAGACTGCCATCCTAAGTGGTTAAATTGTATCAGTTAAATATTACCCCTGTTAAAGATAATGACATTATTAACCATACAGGACACTAGGAAAGAAGCCAGTTTCAATGTGGAGGATGATCACCTCAGGGTATAAGATGGTTTATGTGCAGTACTGTCAAACTTAATAAAATAATTGGAGTGGCCTGCAGCAAGTCCAAGATCACAAAAGCTGTGTTTTCCAAGTTTGATTGGTCATCAGAACCTAAGAAAGCTGAGAAATTTTGTTTCAGTAAGACTGGGATGGCGTCCCAGAAATCACTGTTGTTTTTTAACATTTTCCACAGTGGTTCTGATGATTAGCCAGGTCTGAGAACTAGTGCTTTAGATTGAGAACAGAGAAGTAGCACCAAAGTGTTGCCCCATATTGGATCTCAGTAGGTGTTTGACATTTCATGGCACAATCACAAAGATTAGGCAAGGATATGTGGATTTTGCAGCACAAACTACCACCACTACTAGAAAATGTCACATGCATATATTTATACACAGAAAGCAACTCAGTGTTAAATTCCACTCTAGAGAATGTATTTTGTCTCTGGCAAGAAAGAGTTCTATTTCTAGGAGTTTCTTTCTTTTTTTTTTTATTTCTTTTTTTATTTTTATTTTTCTTTTCTTTTTTTTTTAAAAAATTAAATACATTCTGGCAAAATACTAATCGTAATTACAAATATGACTACAATGTGAAATGACCTGATACGTGTAATCCTTTCAATCATTATTTTATTAAGAACCCCAAGTCTATAGGTGAAATGTTGTTATACCAAGTGCCAGTTACCTGTATCTTTGATCTTTACCACTTATTAACACATAGGGATGTAGGAATAATCTTACTGCTTAGAAAATGTACTGTGGAGGACTAATAGGTTTATAAAATTCAGGATTAAATTATTGTGTTTTAGGTAAAAAATAATTAGAAGTCTAGTATTAGCAGAAAACATGGCTAGCAATCTTGACATATGGGTGCATTAGAAAGCCCCTCTACTCCACAGAGGCAAGATGAAAGGGTATGGAGCTAAGCAATGAAATCAGAGACCTGGTTTCTGATCACTTTTTAAAAAGCAGAGCGGGGGGGGGGGGGGGGGGGGCCTTAATTTACTTGGGCTTCAAAAAAATTATATAATGAAGTTGCACAGTAGGCATCTATGAAATTCAGTCCCTGAAGTAAAATGTCATACATAGGCCAAATAAGCCCCCCAAAAGTTCTTAAACCAACCAGAAAACATATATGTGTAATGTGCGTGTGGGTGCATAAATGAAATTACATTCCAACTCTAGAAATAACACCCACGTTTTTAGTTACACCTGGGATAGCACTGTCAGTTCAGGCGGCAGAATCACGTTGTGTGAACAATGTGTCTCTCTTAACCCTACATGCACACTCCACGTGACCTGTTCACATCATGAGGTCTAGGAGTTTCTTTCAAAATAAACTCCAGCAGAAAAAAAATGTCACAACAAAATATAGTCACCATTATGTTTTTTAGATTTTAAGAGAAAGTATATAAGAAGTAGAGGCCCAGTGCACAAATTCGTGCACAGATGGGGTCCCTCGGCCTAGCTGGCTATCAGGGCTGATCGGGGCCATTTCACCCAGTCCCAATCCCGGCCAATCGGGGCAGCCGGGGGGAGGGACCGTGGGAGGTTAGCCGGCTGTGGGAGGTTGGCTGTGGGAGCGCACTAACCACCAGGGGGCAGCTTCTGCATTGAGCATCTGCCCCCTGGTGGTCAGTGCACGTCATAGCAACCGGTCATTTGGTCGACTGGTCATAATGGTCACTTAGGCTTTTATGTATATAGATAAGTTAAATTAGTATTTGAATCAAAATGCATAATTTTATATAATAAAGAGCTAATATGCTAATTAGACCAGATAGCAGAATGACCTTCCGGAACAACCAATGGGCAGGGCTGTGGGGCCGCAAGGCATCCGGGGTGGCAAGGGCCGAGCCCCTTTCACGAATTTCATGCATCAGGCCTCTAGTTTTGTTTCAATCAGGCATTGCTTTTCTCTGAATCATAGATACAGTTTGTTGAAACAAAGGAGGAATAACAATTCTATAAAATGTGTCATGAGTCACTTATTACGTATATGACTCGTGAGTCACTAATTACTAAAACTTTCCTATAAGGAAAGATTACTAACAATAAGCAAAGTGAGTGATTACAAAACTTTTTAAATACTAATTATAGTTACAGAAAGACTTTAAAACCATATTTGGAGGAATTAAATTATTCAATTATATTTATTTCAAAAATAGAAATTATCACTTTTTATTGAGCAACATAAACATATTTTTAATTTCCTGAGGAATTAAGTTAAATTTGGGGGATTTAGAAGCCTACAAACAAGTTTATAAAGAAACATATCCTTAAAACTGACAGCACTTCAGTAGTTTCTGTTATTCAGAGAGGAAGGTGTTTGTAGGTTGTATATTAAAGATACCTTTTAAAAATACAGCTAATATATGTAATTGCTATAAGGAAAAAAATTGAACTAAAATAATTAAGGCTAACGACTGCTTTTTTATTTTTATGCAGTTGAAATTAGACTTGATAAACTTTAAACATAGCTCATTCTAGACCACAGCTAACTACAGTCTGTAAATGCCCTAGCCCTTCCCTACCTGTCTTCTCTTCCCCCACCTCCCTCTGCCCCCTCCACACACACACACACTCCTTCTATTCTGCACTTTGAAATACAAAGCAACTTGTCAGTTCAGTTTATTCAGTTAGGGTCAGTTCTGTGAAAACAGCGTCAAGGCAATTGTTTGATTTAATTGACTAGTGAAACTGGTTATACAGGTAAGTGGAACTTAGTTTTATTTTTGTCCAGCTGCATATTTGAATGTTCATAAAGTAACTTAGTAGAGTAATAAAATTCCACTGACATTGTAATAGATTTTAAGGAATGATTACCAAAGCAAGTAAAAGGACACTAAAACCCAAACTATAGAAAATATTAATGGTATTTTTTTCTTTATGGCTCTGCGTTCAGTATAATGAATTGTGTCCAAAAAAGTCTTTTCTTTCACTATTCATTTCCTTTTCTTTGAGGTATCTCTTCTTGGCCTATACTTAATGTAACCAAAAGAAAATATGCTAATATAATGCAGATGAATAATTTAAATAACTTTTACAAAGTAGTTCCCATACTGCAAGCACATTTCCTCTTAGCAGTTGGTCTGTCCCTCGTGGCTTCACTTTTCTGCTGGACCTCATGATTGATCATTTTAAAATAATTATTTCTGCCCCTCCCCACCTCCACCCCCCCATTCTCTCTGCTTTGTACTGTACCTTCCACTCGACCCACCCTGCTATTCTCTACATTTTTAGGTCCTAGGCTGCTAGTCACTCTTTTTTTTGGGGGGGGGGGGCGGGAGGGGAGAAGGGGGTGGGCAGAAACCAAAAATTGCAATGCTAAAATAAATATGTTTAGATATTAATTTTTTTAAATGTTGATCTTATAAATGTACTTCATTTGAGAAAAATATATAAATTATTTCTTATTCCAGAAAGGCAGCAAGTCTCTTGCCTCAATTGAACTTCTTAAGGGTTATGAAGGAAAAAAGAAAAAAATGTTTAAACATATGAAATGCTAGAGTTTTATTGTCAAATAACATTTTATGGTCATAGTAGTTTGGGATCTTTTTTTCTGTATAATAAAATACTTCCTTCCCCATACCCACCATTTTTGTTGTTATTGTTCAGTTTTTGCTTATCCAACATTCGAATACAGTTTTTGAGACTCATTATGTACCAAAGTAGGGTCCTGCTAATACTGACAGTGCTATGTTTAGCCCTATGCTGACATATACTTTACATTTGCTTAGGAAAAAAGAGCAAATACAAATTAGGAGAAAAACTAAGGTTGATTTGGGTATATAATTTGATAAGATCTTTTAGAAAAGAACTTTGGTCTATATGTCAAGATCGTTAAATAGCTGTACCCCTTAACCTAGTATATCTTATATTCTGAGAAAAAAATTGAACAAAGAAAATATTAATTTAAGAAAAAACATCTATAATATAAAAAAGCTTGTTGTAGCATTTTTTATACTAGTCAAAATTGATAACATCCTAAATATTACTATAAGTAGTGTAACTAAATTATGGCACATTAGTGTACTAGACCATTTTGCACCCATTAGAAGAGGTCAGTGGGGAGAAAGGAGGGACATATGTAATACTTTCAACAATAAAGATTTTTTTTTAAATAGGTAGGTAGGCCCTAATTGGTTTGGCTCAGTGGATAGAGCATCGGCCTGCGGACTGAAGGGTCCCAGGTTCGATTCCGGTCAAGGGCATGTACCTTGGTTGCGGGCACATCCCCAGAAGTGGGTGTGCAGGAGGCAGATGATTGATGTTTCTCTCTCATCGATGTTTCTAACTCTCTCTCACTCTCCCTTCCTCTCTGTAAAACATCAATAAAATATATTTTAAAAAATAGATAGGTAGATGATATATAGATGGATAGATAAAAATGAATAATCCAACAAGGAAATTAAGAAAACAATTCCCTTTGCAATAGCCTCAAAAAGAATAAAAATACTTGTGTATTTAATCAAACAGAAGAAAGATTTGTACATGGAAAACTACAAAACATTAATACAGTGAAGAAGACTTGATAAATGGACAGACATCCTATGTTCATGGAAGACAATATTGTTAAGATGATAATACTACCCAAAGTGATTTACAGATTCAGTTCAAAATCCCAATGACAATGTTTACAGAAGTAGAAAATCCATTCTAAAATTCATAAGGAGTTTCAAGGGACCCTGAATGACCAAAACAATCTTGAAAAGGAAAAACAAAGTTGGGCGACTTAAACTATCTATAATAATAAAAGTGTAATATGCTAATTAGACCAGACAGCTGAATGACCTTTCAGACGTCCTTCCGGATGAAGCTGCTGTGGCGGGGGTCATGGCAGAGGCAGTTAGGGGTGATCAGGCAGGCAGGCGAGCAGTTAGAGGTGATCAGGCAGGCAGGCATAGTGGTTAGGGGCGATCAGGCAGGCAAGCAAGCAGTTAGGGTCGATCAGGCAAGTGAGTAGTTAGGGGCGATCAGGCAGGCAGGCGAGTGGTTAGGGGCGATCAGGCAGGCAAGCAAGCGGTTAGGGGTGATCAGGCAGGCAGGCAAGCAGGGGCATCAGGCAGTCAGGTAGAGTGGTTAGGGGTGATCAGGCAGGCAGATGGGCTAGGGGTGATCAGGCAGACAGGTAGAGTGGTTAGGGGCGATTAGGCAGGCATGCAGGTGAGCAGTTAGGAGCCAGTGGACCTAGATTGTGAGAGGGATGTCCGACTGCCTAAGTTGGCAGTCGGACATCCCCCAAGGGGTCCCGGATTGCGAAAGGGTGCAGGCCAGGCTGAGGGACCCCCTCCACCCATGCACAAATATCGTGCACAAGGCCTCTAGTCTGATTAAAAAACTTACTACAAAGCTACAGTGATTAAAACAATGTTGTACTGTCATAGGATAGACATAGACTGATGGAATAGCAAAGAGAGCCCAGAAATAAACCCTTACACATGGTCAGTGGTTTCTCCACAAGGTTGACAAAACCATTCAATGGAGAAAAGACAGTCTTGTCAACAAATGATGCTGGTAAAACTGCATATCTACATGTAAAAGAATGAAATTGAAACCATATTGCATACTGTATGTAAAAACTAATGGACTGAAGACCTAAATATCAGAGCTAAGGATATAAAACCCATACAAGAAAACATAGGAGAAAATCTTCATGACCTTGGATTTGGCAATTGTTTCTTTTAAATGACACCAAAAGTACAAGCACCAAAAGAAAAACAGTGAAAAAGACATTGTAGAAACAGAGAAATATTTGCAAATAATTTATCTAATAAGGGCTCAATATCCAGAATATATAAAGAAAACCTACAACTCAAAAAAAAAAAAAAACCCACAAAAAACCTTAAAATATGAGCAAAAGACATTTCTCCAAAGAGGACATACAAATAGCCAATAAACACATGAAATAGCAATTTCAGCAAGGAAGTCAAGAAATTGGAACCAAGTACATTGTTGGTAGGATGCGTCCACTGTGGAAAACAATTGGCAGGTCCTGAAAAAGTTAAATATAGAATTACCATATGACCCAGCAATTCCACTTCACTCCTACCTAGATTCAAAGGAATTGAAGATAGGTACTCAAACAGATACTTATACACCACTGTTCATAGCAGCCTTAGTCACAATATCCAGAAAGTGGAAACAACTGAAATATCCATCAATAGATAAATGAATAAAGAAAATGTGCTATAAACATGCAATGGAATATTATCCTATACTAGAGGCCTGGTGCACAAAGTTCGTACACTTGTGGGGGTTCCTCAGCACTGTCTTTGCCCTCTCGCAGTCCAGGAGCCCTCAGGGGATGTCCGACTGCCGGCTTAGACCCGCTCCCCGTGAGGGAGCAGGCCTAAGCCAGCAGTTGGACATCCTTAGCGCTGCTGTGGAAGCAGGAGAGGCTCCCACCACCGCTGCTGTGCTCGCCAGCCATGAGCCTAGCTCAGGGCTTCTGGCTGAGCGGTGCTCCCCCTGTGGGAGTGCACTGACCACCAGGGGGCAGCTCCTGCATTGAGCATCTGCCCCCTGGTGGTCAGTGTGTGTCATAGTAACTGGTTGTTCCGCCATTTGGTCAATTTGCATATTAACCTTTTACTATATAGAACTAGAAGCCCGGTGCACGAAATTCGTGCACGGCGGGGGGTTGTCCCTCAGCCCAGCCTGTACCTTCTCCAATCTGGGACTCCTGGAGGGATGTCCGACTGCCCGTTTAGGCCAGTCCTGGTGGGATCGGGCCTAAACGGGCATTCGGACATCCCTCTCACAATCCAGGACTGCTGGCTCCCAACTGCTTGCCTGCCTGCCTTCCTGATTGCCCCTAACTGCTTCTGCCTGCCAGCCTGATCACCCCCTAACCACTCCGCTGCCAGCCTGATTGATGCTTAACTGCTCCCCTGCCAGCCTGTTTGCCCCCAACTTCCCTCCTCTGCCAGCCTGGTCACCCCTAACTGCCCTCTCCTGCAGGGTTGATCACCTCCAACTGCCCTGCCTTGCAAGCCTGGTCCCTCTCAACTGCCCTCCCTTGCAGGCCTGGTCCCTCACAACTTACCTCCCTTGCAGGCTGGGTGCCTCCCAACTGCCCTCTCCTGCTGGCCATCTTGTAGTGGCCATCTTGTGTCCACCTGGGGGCAGGATCTTTGACCACATGGGGACAGCTATATTGTGTGTTGCAGTGATGATCAATCTGTATATTACTCTTTTATTAGATAGGATAGAGGCCTGGTACAGGGGTGGGGGCCAGCTGGTTTGCCCTGAAGGCTGTCCCTGATCAGGGTGGGGTTCCCTTGGGGCGTGGGGTGGCCTGAGCGAGGGGCCTGTGGTGGTTTGCAGACCGGCCACGCCCCCTGGCAACCCAAGGGGAGGCCCTGGTATCTGGAATTTATTTTCCTTCTACAATTGAAACTTTGTAGCCTGGGGTGGAACCAAGCCTGCTGCTCCCTCCGGGGTGGCAGCCATTTCTGTGGCAGTTAATTCACCTTCTACAATTGAAACTTTGTAGCCTTAAGCAGGTGAGCCCAGCCAGGGTGTGCAGAAAGCTTTGCTTCCCCTGTTGCCACCGGCAACCCTGGCCTGCTCTCTCAAGCTCCATTCTGCCGCCATTTGTTTGAATTTGTTTACCTTCTATAATTGAAACTTTGTAGCTTGAGTGGAGGCTTAGGCCTGCAACGGCTATGGAAAGCTTGGCTTCCTCTGTTACCTGGGAAACCTTGCTCTCTGTGGCTGTAGCCATCTTGGATTGGGGTTAATTTGCATACCTGCCCTGATTGGCTGGTGGGCGTGGCTTGGCTGGTGGGCGTGGCTTATGTAGCGGAGTGATGGTTAATTTGCATATTACCATTTTATTAAAGAGGCTAATATGCAAATCGACCGATCAGCGGAACAACCAGTCACTATGATGCACACTGACCACCAGGGGTCAGACGCACAATGCAAGAGCTGCCCCCAGCCCATAGGCTCGGTCGCCCAATGGGGAACGGGGAACTGGGGGTGGGTGGTGGCGGATGTGGGCGGCACCAGGCAAAGGTCCCTGTCCCGTGGGTCGCCCCACACACAGACGGCAACTGGCGGTGGGGGGGCGGGGCCTGCAAGCGGGCAGGAGCAGCCAACCTCTTGGTCCCTCCCCCTGGCCAGCAGCCTCCGATCGCCTGATGGATAACAGGGAACCGGGGGTGGGTGGTGGCAGGGGGCGGGGCCGGCTGCCGGCAGCCAGGGAAAATGGTCCTGATCTCACACCAGGCCTAGGGACTGTACCCATGCACAAATTTCATGCGCTGGGCCTCTAGTTTAACCATAAAAGGGAATAGAGTTCTGATACATGGTACAACAAAGATGAACCTTGAAAACATTACGTTAAGTGAAATAAGGAGATATAAAATATCAAATATTATGTGATTTCACTTATAAGAGGTACCTAGAGTAGGCAAATTCACAAAGACACAAAGTAGGATAGAGGTTTCCGTCTTAATGGGAACATAGTTTCTTTTGGGGCTGATGAAAATGTTTTGGAAATAGATACTAACAATGGTTACACAACAGAGTGAATATGCTTAATGAAATGGTTAAAATGGTAAATTTTGTTAATATTTTAACCATAGTTTTTTTAAATGTTAATTATACATAGTGATTTAGGTACATAAATTATCTATTTTACAAATAGAGATGGAAGGAAATATGAAGGCTTAGAAAAATTACTAAATTTTGTGATTATATTATTTGGAATAAAAATAAAGCTCAAATAAAAGATTTTCCTTTTTAGCTAATGGATATTCATTAAAAGAAGAGAAATTTTGCATCACATAGCTTCTCAGACTGACAAATGGTAAGAAAATATAGTTAACCCTTCCCCAAAATTGGAAATAATATTTTATTTAAATTTTTCTTTCATTTTACAGTCATTATTGTTGTTGTTGAGAATAGCTTTATTGATTAATAATTTTTAAAACTTTCCAATTTATACAGGAAAGCTTTTCAGAGTAATTCTTGTAAGGGAGAGTAGGTATACTGTATCGGTGCTAGAGCATTTTAAATACTTTTAGTTTCTTGTAAAATTTTCTAGGTTTTAATGAAATCTGTTTTTCTTTAGCTTGACATGGCCAATTCTCTGTTAAATCAAGCTCAACAACCTTACAGATATTTAATTGAATCGGTACGTCAGAGAGATTCTAAGATTGATTCACTAAAGGAGTGTATTACACGGCTTGAGAAAGATGTCAGGTAAACCATCTACAAATCTTTTATTTGAATAAGAACATAATACTGCTATAGAGGAATTTGGTTTGTATATTATGGAGAAAAAAATTAAATAATGATAGTGGTCTTAAATTTAATGAGTATTGAATTTCTGTTAGAAAAACTAGGTCATATCACGTTAGGTGTTCATATTCCACTTTATGGTCAGACGTTTTAGCTTGACATAACAATGCTACACTTTTAACATAGCACTCTACTGGCATGACAACTATCCTGTCTTCGATCCCAGATATCTCTAGTGGATTGACCAAAGAGAGAAGGGGAACACAACCAGATGCCATTTATGGAGTCCAAATTACTTTTTAAACATAAAATGTATACATTTGCTTAGATTCCTTTTGACTTTGCCAAGGAATTTTTAGGCTTTTTTCCTCTGAATCTTTAAGTAACCCATGAATTACCTAAATGTAAATAAAATTGTTTCACTTCCTTAGATTGAAGTTGTTTTCTTATATAACACCTTACCCAAAAGACTTGCTCCATTTAATAATTACCCAAATTCTTTACATGTTCATATATAATAGATTCTATATGATCATTTTAGTCTTTTTAAATTGGAATAAAAAAAGATGCTATACCTAAAGAAAAAAGTTTTAATTTGTAAATGGTTGGCTAATTGACCTGTTGTTAGATTTTATGCTTATTAGAATAAATTATTCTAATATACAAATTATTAACCTATTAATAAATATTAAAGCAGAGGATAAGATGGAAATGGAAATTGTTAAATTAAGGAATTAGAAAACAGTAAGGAGAAAATAGTTTTTAAATCCAGGTTTCCTAAGTTTGGTTTTATATAACCAAAAATATAAAACTCTGGGCTAACTCCAAAGGATGAGTGTTTTTGTTGTTGTTGAATCACATAATTATCTTCTCTGGTTTCTACCCCAACCAAAATAATTGGTCCAGAACTTTACTCCTGATATAATTTTTGATGATTTGATGAAGTAATTTAAAATCACATTTATGCTTTAAACATCAACATAAATAATAATTTCTTTCTAGATTAAACTTAGTTAAAATTATATTTAGAATATATATAAGCCAGCATTAATAAATTAATCAAATGAATTAAACAGTTATTCTATAAATAGCTACTGGGGGCAGTAGATTTTGTTTTATCATTTACAGAGTACCTGGTTATCTTAGGGGAATTGAGAAAAGAACCCCTAATAAAACTTTTTCTTCCTATATTATATGTTTCTGTTATAGTTGAAATTTTGTATTGAGTCATTTTACCTTTGTAGAAAGAGGATATATAAAAGGCCTGTGGAAAAAATATTGCCCCTTTCACAATTACATTCAAATAATTTTACTTGAATTTTTATCTTAGATAAAAGTTTAAGAATTAAAATAGCTGAAAATGTTGACTGTAGAGAAAAATAATAGATGACTATAGGAGAAAATTATAAAGATGAGCAAATTTAGTTCTAGGGAAATGTAGCAACTTTTCTTCCAAGAACATAACAATTTTGTTGTAAGGCCAAAATTTGAATCCAGATCTGTCTGCTTTCTAATTCTATAGTCTTAATCATTATGTTATACTGCCTCCTTATGTTCTATTCTGAATAAGGGATAATTTTTCATTGACTTAAAGATGAGAAGCCAAAAAATAGTGTAGAAAAATGGTTAAAAGTAGGGCTTAGTGAATTGATAATTGTTGAAGCGTGATGGATATGTTGGGTTATATTTTCTCTCTTATTTTAAAATATTTCATAATGAAGTTAAAAGAAAACAAACTTTAAATGGGAAGTAAATTACTTGATCTCACGTCCAGTACTTAGTTTTAAATTGGAACAAGTCAACTGAACTCTCTAAACTGTTGTTCAATAGAACTTTGTGTAATGATAAAAACATATCACATCTATGCTATACAGTATGATATCCACTAGCTATTGAGCATTTGAAATGTGGCTAGTGTTACTGAGAAACTAAATTTTTTATTTTATTTAAATTAAATTGATTTTAATTTCCACTTGTAGCTAATAGCTATGGTATTGGACAGTACACCCATTTTTTTCATTTGTAAAATGAGGTAGGTACTGACAGCACCTAACTAATAAGATTCTGAAGATTAAATGATGTAATGGTTTTAATAGCACTCTGCTTATACATACACAAATGTATGATATTATGATATTGTTAATATTTATCTTTTTTTTTTTTTTTTGGTTCCGTGACTCGGATATTTATCTTATATTTAACAAATTTTTATATGTGCATTACCCACTTTTTTATTTCTTTAAAAGCTTTTATTGTTGAGAGTATTACAGATGTCCTCCCCCTTTTCCCCTTGCCCGACCTCTGTTTATATTTTATTCATCATTTTATTGTGTTCATTAGATTCCACATACAAGCAAGATCATGTGATATTTGTCTTGCTCTGACTGGCTTATTTCGAAATTTTCATGTTGAAATTATCTTAAAATTGAAAAATAGCTCAGCTTTTGTGGCTCAGTGGTTGAGCATTGACCCATGAACCAGGAGGTCATGGTTCAATTCCCAATCAGGGCACATACCGGGTTGCGGGCTTGATCACCAGTAGGAGGCATGCAGGAGGCAACCAATCGATGATTCTCTCTCATCATTGATATTTCTATCTCTCTCCCTCTCCCTTCCTCTCTCTTTGAAATCAATAAATTAAAAAAATAAAGTGAGAAATAACATTTCTCAAAATACGTTGATAAGACTCCTTTAATATCAGCAAGAGTAATCATAAAATCTATGCCAATTATGGAATTTACTACTACAAAAAAAATTTTGCTAAACATCTGATTCCTTTAAAGCTATCTGTGTTTCATAAAATTCCTATATAATAAAGATGTGATATGCAAATTAACCCTCACACCCTCACAAGATGGCTGCCTACGACCAGGCCAGCAGGCGGGTTAGTGAGGGACAACCAAAAGACTGAACAACAGGCTGCATGAGCGACCAGGCTGGCGGAGGGGCTGTGAGGGGTGACCAGGCCAGCAGCGGGGGAAGTTGGGGGAGACCAGGCCAGCAGGGGAGGGCAGTTAGGGGCGACTAGGTCGGGGGGGGGCAGTTGGGGGCGATCAGGCCAGCACACAGAAGCAGTGAGGGGCAATCAGGCCGGCAGGGGGGGCAGTTAGGGGCAACCAGGCTGGCAGATAGGTGAGCGATTAGGATCCAGCAGTCCAGGATTGTGACAGGGATGTCTGACTTCCAGTTTAGGCCTGATCCCTGATTCCTTTATTCTACTCGGGATTTAATTTTTTTAAATACCCCAGATTTTACAAAGCGTGGCGGTAGAATAAAAAACTGGAGTTTCCTGATCCCAGGGATCAGGCCTAAACCAGCAGTCAGACCTCCCCCTAGAGGTCCCGGATTGGAGAGGGTGCAGGCTGAGGAACACCCCCCCCATGCATGAATTTTGTGCACCAGGCCTCTAGTATTGTATAATATTTTAGTACATTCTGAACTAATATTTCACAGGATATGAAAGCTTGCTCTTAACCAAAGCAACTATCTTCTGAAGTGAAAAATTAAATTGCTTCTGATAGTTTAATTATGGCCTTTGAGATGCTGTATATGTACCCTGATGACATGAATGTGAAATGATATCATGCCATAAAAAAGCCCAGTCAACAAGTCAGATACAGCAAGATAGGTCCTAGTGCTATCTGATCACCCTTCTCTGAGCTGATGACATTCAAATGTAGTGGAATTATCCTGGGCTTTTAATATACATCAACCTGATTTCTTTTTTCAGGGTAAATGTGTCTGTAAAATATAGATATTAATACGAACATCAAGGGATAGTTGTGAAAATTAAATGAAGTAACAAATATAAAGCATCTGGCACATGAAAGAAACTCAGTAAATGTTACTTCCATTTGTCCTTCATTAATTCAAAATTTAACCCTTTGCACTCGCTTGCTTTTTTCTTGATTCCTTTATTCTACTCGGGATTTAATTTGTTAAATACCCCAGATTTTACAAAGCGCGGCGGTAGAATAAAAAACTGGAGTTTCTTTTCATACAAACTTATTTATTTGGATTTTTTTTATATTTCAAATTATTGATACATTCAAAGATTATAAAAAGAGCTGCTACCGATACTAACCGTGTCGAGTCACACTCGACATCCGAGTGCAAAAGGTTAAACATTAGATGGCCCATCCAAAAAAAAAGACTACTAAGAGATGATGTTCCTTGAAAATTCCTGTTCCTCTTTTGTTGGGTGTTGATTGTAATAATAAAGAATATTTATATTAATTGATTGTTTTTAAAAATGTTTCTCTAGGTTATACAATAAAACTCTTTAAAGAAATGAATAATTTTATCATTTTTGTAGAAAATGAAACAATACCACTATACCACATCCACAACTTGCAAATTTAGCTAATGATACAATATATTCAACGTCTGGAAAGGTTAGAGTAAATACACACTAAAATGAATCATTATAAGCATGTCAAAAGCTAACGTTTAACTACTTTAAATTCCCCATCACTAACATAATAATTTGTTCTAAAGGTAACATTGTTAATTCTCCTCCACCAAGCTACAAGAGACAGTCTGCATTGTGGTTTGATTTGTAGTTCAAAACTGAAGAAAGCATGGAAACAAAAATTAGCATAAATTTTGTTTCCTGTTGTCAGTTTTTGGTTTATTCATAGCTAGCAGTTTAAGGAAGAAAAGAGTACATTGTCAACTTCTTTTGTATGGCTAAGCCAGGGTATATTGATCCAGGAAGTTAGGGAACAAGATAGCAGGAATATGTTTTCATATAGCAGGTGAAATAGAGCCATAAACATGAATTCCTAAGTAATAATTAACAGTGAATTGAACAATTATGGGTGTAATATACCATTCATGATAGATGTGCTTACAAGGATATTTGTTTTGTAGTTGCTTTATGAGTCACGCATAGAAGCTTTATATTTGTAAAGGTTAGTTGCCACTGTTATAAAATGTGTCTTACAGAGACTGAACTTCTATTTGAGTAATTACATACATACTGAAAGAATACAGTATAATAATCATCATATTTAGTTTTAGAAACCCACATGTGGAAGGTGGTCTCCCTTGTGGTTCAAGGGCATATTACATATAGAGAAGGCTAAGACTTTAAAAATACATATTCAAGTATTGTCTGTAGAGTTCATACTATTTGTGATAAAACTGGTGTCCTACAGATAGAACACAGTTACTCTGTAAATCAATTTATCCTGGAAAAAATTAAAGTCTACATATAAAGCATTTCTAATGAATTATCCAGTTAAAATCCTTTAATTACATCAACATTCCATTCCTGTTACACTACATTTTACTTAATGGACTTGTTGGTATTTGAGAGTGTGTGTATGTGTGTATGTGTGTATGAACTGCATGTGAGTGTACTAGTATATACACATGTACTGTGTGTGTGTGTACATGTATATGAACATTAACATATATCTGTTCCTTGAAAAATCCTATTTCTATTTACTGGATTTTAATTCTGAAAAATATTTTCTAGAGGAAAAAAAAATGTTTTACTTGGCCATGGAAAATAATTACTAGGCCATAAAAAAAAAGTGATTCTAGCCCTAGCCAGTTTGGCTCAGTGGATAGAGTCTCAGCCTGCGGACTGAAAGGTACCAGGTTTGATTCTGGTCAAGGGCACATAAAGGTTACAGGCTTGGTCCCTGGCGCTGTCAGGGTGCATACAGGAGGCAACCAATTGATGTGGCTCTCTCTCATATCAATGTTTTTCTCTCTGTGTCTCTCCCTCTCCCTTCCACTCTCTCTAAAAATCAATGGAAAAATATCCTCAGGTGAGGATTAACAACAAAAAAAAATTTTTTTTAAGTGATTCTAAGCCCAGCCAGTATCGACCTATAAACCAGGAGGTCATGGTTCGATTTCCAATCAGGGCACATGCCAGAGTTGTGGGCTCAATCCCCAGTGGGGGGTGTGCAGGAGGCAGCAGATCAGTGATTCTCTCTCTCTCATTATTGATATTTCTATCCCTCTCTCTTTCTGTCTGAAATCAATAAAAAATATAGTTTTTTAAGTGATTCTAGCTAAAAAGATTAGAATTCCAGAGTTATAGAAATATCTAATCTTTACCATGCTTTGGGGGACTCTCCAGAACATGCCACTCAGTTTCCTTTATATCATTTAGTTCTTTTCAGTTCTGTGGCTCAGTAGGATTTCTGACGCCTAACTCCAAAAATCAGTTTGTTTTTCCACTGAGCTACATTTACCTTTATTGGCATTTAATTACTGTTTTCCTCTGATGCCTGTTTTTTTTTTTTTTTTTCATCTAAACTAGTAATATACTATATAGCATTTATATAGAGTTTTATGTGTTTAATGCTTTATATAATTATTCATTAGATAGTTCACATATCCCTTTGACATGCACGAGTATTATTTTCCACGTTTACACATGTAAAATCTGAGGTTCAGTGGGAAGTGGACTGTGCTTTATATATAGCACACAGTTGAGTCAGTGGCACACACAGTTGGAGACACAATTGTATCTAGTCTTTCTTCTCAGAGGAGAAGTTCTCAATTACTAAGAAGGAGGAGAATGAGTTTTTTCCTCTTAAGTCCTTGGAATTACCAGTTTTTCCAGAATATCTACTCTAATGCCTTGGATTTTAAGAACAACTTCCTGCCTGGCGTTGTAAAAATTTGTAGCTTTCCATTTCTTAACTTAAAACATCTAACCTGTTCAGCAAAACAATTCTCATTAATTTTACCTTCATGAAATTGTTTTGACATTTAAGGAATTACTAGTATGTAGCTTAAATTCATTATTGCTTTTCTTAATTCTTTCATACTGCTGGCTGAATAGATTCATTCCCGTGGCTTTCAAATAATGTTTTATTTAATGATTCTAATAAATTTTTATATGTTGGATAATTAAACTCCAGACAGTGTAAGATAAGCCCCAAATATTTATCTTTTAAAATAGTATATCCTGCCGAAACCGGTTTGGCTCAGTGGATAGAGCGTCGGCCTGCAGACTCAAGGGTCCCAGGTTCGATTCTGGTCAAGGGCATGTACCTTGGTTGTGGGCACATCCCTAGTAGGAGGTGTGAAAGAGGCAGCTGATCGATGTTTCTCTCTCATTGATGTTTCCAACTCTCTATCCCTCTCTCTTCCTCTCTGTAAAAAATCAATAAAATATATTTTTTTTAAAAATAGTATATCCTTAACAATTAGGCTCCTCACCCTTTCCTATCAGAAAATAGGCCACATCAAATGGAAATGCACAATGCAGACTTAGAAATTAAAGTTTAAACTAAGAATTTGGAGACAAAAAATGTTTTCCCAAGTTTACCGCAGACCAAATATCAGATTCAATTCTCTAACTCAGTTATATACTTAGTAATTTAGTATGTGGTAAATTATAAAATATATACTACTTCTGTTTTAAGGATAAATGTTTTAATTTGATTTCCAGTGTCTATAGAGTTTTTTTATATTTTAAAATATGTATTTTTTTATTTCAGAGAGGAAGAGAGAGATATAAACATCAGTGATGAAAATCATTGATCGGCTGCCTCCTGCCCACCCCCTACTGAGGATCGTGCCTGTAACCTGGGCATGTGCCCTGACTGGGAATCAAACTATGACCTCCTGGTTCAGAGGTAATATTCAACCACTGATCCACTCTAGCTGGGCATATAGAGTGTTACTGTCTGTCCATACATACTTCTTTTTACCTTTTCTATAAGTCATACTTCATCTTTTTACATTTTGTGAGTAAGTAGTCATCTTTGAAAACATTAATTTCATATCCTGCCAGTGTAGCTCAGTGATTGAGCATTTACCCTTGAACCAGAAGGTCATGGTTAGATTTCCAGTCAGAGCACATGCCCAGGTTGCAGGCTCAGTCCTCAGTAAGGGGTGGGCAGGAGCCAGCCGATCAATGATTCTCTCTCATCATTGATGTTTCTATCTCCTTCTCCCTTCCTCTCTAAAATCAATAAAATCTACACTAATAAAAGAGAAACATGCAAATTGACCATCACTCCGCTACACCCACCAGCCAATCAGGAGTGAGTATGCAAATTAACCCAACAAAGATGCCGGTGGCCATGGAGCTAGAGTGAGCAGGAGGCTTGGGTTGCCCCTGGCGATGGAAGAAGCCAAGCTTCCTGCCTGCCCTGGCCAGCCCTGGCCTCTGCTCAAGGCTACAAAGTTTCAATTATGGAAGATAAATAAATTCCAGATACCTGCTTCCATCCAGCCCTGGCCTCTGCTCAAGGAGGCACTGAAAAAAAAAAGAAAAGAAAAGAAAAAAGAGAGGGGCTTGGAGCCTGATCTCTGGCAGGCTTGGCCAGCCTGAAAACAGCCCTCAGCTTCCTCACCCAGGCTGGCCACACTCCCATGGGGTGAGGGTCCCCCCTAGGGGGCTTGACCAGCCTGCAAACAGCCATAAGCCCCTCACCCAGATTGGCCAGGCACCCCAGCGGGACCTCCCACCCTGAAGGGGCTATGACCAGCTTGAAAACAGCTCTCAGCTCCTCACCCAGGCTGGCCATGCCCCCCCCCCCTGCAAACCACCACAGGCCCCTTGCCCAAGCTGCCCCACGCTCCAAGGGAACCCCCCACCCTGATCCAGGACACCCCTCAGGGAAAACCAGCTGGCCCCCATCCATGCACCAGGCGTCTGTCTATACTAATAAAAGGGTAATATGCTAATTAGACTGGGAGACCTTCCAGGAGCCCTTCCAGACGTTCTTCTGGACAAAGCCATGGTGGTGGGGCTGAGGTAGAGGCAGTTAGGGGCCAAGAGGGGAGGGCAGTTGTGGGTGATCAGGTCAGGATGGGACGGCAGTTGTGAGTGATCAGGCTGGTGGGGGGCGGGGCCTTTGGGGGTAAGCAGACCAGCAGGTGTGCCAGTTTGGGGCAAGCAGGCCGTCAGTGGGGGTCAGTTGGAGGTGATCAGGACAGCGGGGCGGGGGGCAGTTTGGAGTGAGCAGGCCAGCTCGGGGGCAGTTGGGGGCAAGCAGGCCAGTGGGGAGGGAAGGTGGGGGCGAGCAGGCCAGCAGGGGGGACAGTTGGGGGCGAGCACACTCGCACAGGGGGCAGTTTGGGGTGATCAGGCTGGCGGGGGGGCATTTGAGGGTGAGCAGATTGGCAGTGGGGGCAGTTGGGGGCGAGCAGGCCGGCAGGCAGAGTGGTTAGGGGCAATCAGGCAGGCAGGCAGGCAGGCAGGTGAGCGGTTAGGAGCCAGCAGTCCCGGATTCCGAGAGGGATGTCCGACTGCCGGTTTAGGCCCTATCCCTGTAAACCGGCAGTAGGACAACCTTCGAGGGGCCCCAGATTGGAGAGGGTGCAGGCCGGGCTGAGGGACACCCTCCTCCCCCCCATGCACAAATTTCATGCACCGGGCCTCTAGTATATTTATAAAAGAAAAAGTCATCGTACAGAATTACTAGGTATTTGATTAGATCAAACATTACAGTGGCTGGTCTGATATCTTTATAGGCTATAAATTTATCTTTGAGGAATGGATACAGGGATTGACCAAAAAGAAAAAAGAGAGAGAAAAAAAAAATCATGGTCACAGATAACAGTGTGGTGATTGGGGCAGGGGGGAGTAAAGCAGGGGTAAATGTTGTTGGAAGGAGACTTGACTTGGGGTGGTGTACAGATGATGTGTTGTGAAATTGAGCACCTGAAATCTGTATAATTTTGTAAACCAGTATCACCCCAGTAAATTCAATAAAAAGGATAAAATAAATAATTTTTAAGTACATATATTTTTAATTTAAAAGTTTTTATTTTAATTCAAAACATCAGATTATTTTTTAGTCTTTTGTTATTTACTATTTGTTAATTAAATGTAAACAAATACTCTGATTTTTAAACCTTGATGTGTGTTTTTTTCAGCAATCTAAATAAAGAAAAGTCAGCTTTACTACAAATGAAAAATCAAATGGCATTAGATTTAGAGCAACTTCTAAATCATCGTGAGGTACGTTTTCCATTTTGTTATAATTTTTACCACGTTAGGATTTTTTTTAAAGCCCATGTTGGGTTAAGCGTATTGAATCCCAGTTTTCCATATTCATTAATGAATTCTCACATTTGCATCTCACTGTGATCTGGCCCTTTATATTTAACTTGGGATAGTTCTTTCTTTATGATTTAATTTGTATTTTATTTTTTTATGTCTTAAGTCTTATTCCTGGAATGCCCCTTCTTCTTAACCCCTTATTGCCTTATTCATATCTGTCATTAAATTTCCACATTATTTAATAATTATTTATTTCTCTCACTAAATTGTAAGGTTTTTTTTTTTTTTTACTTTACCTCTGTCTTATTCATCCTTGTATGCCTAGAACCTAGTGCACAATATTTGTGTGAACTTTAAATTTTATAAAGTTTGTTCTTTCATATGTTCCTCACCAAAAATCTTTTCGAGTTAATGTAATCCCCATTTTATAAAAGGAGAAATGAGTTTTAGGTGGCTTGCTCAAAGCAAGTTAGTAACTAAGAGATAACCCCAGTTTTTTAAGTCAGATTTATTGCAGAATAATATACATACAATAAAATTTACTCTTTTAAGCATACATTTCTATCTTTTTTTACTAACTCCCACAGTTGTTGGGTAGCCATTATCACAATTGGTATGTAAAATAATTCCATCGCCCCAGAAAGTTCCCTTATGCTCCTTTGTAGTTACCCTTTTCCCCAAATAGAATCCTAGTAACCACTGATCTGCTTTAGTCATGTGTTCCTTTTCCTTACTGAGTAATATTCCAGTGTATGGATGTACTAAAGTTTTTAAATCATTCACCAGTTGATGGACATTTGAGGGCATCTGTAAATAACGCTGTTGTAAACAATTGTGTTTGTTTGTGTAAAAATAAGTTTTTATTTCTCTTGGTAAATACCCAGGAGCAGAATTACAGGGTCATATGGAAACTGTATGTTTACCTTTATAAGGAAATGCCAAACTATTTTCCAAAGTGACTGTACCTTTTGCATTCCCACCAGCAGTGAATGGGAGTTCCAATTTTTCAGCATTCTCCCCAGCAGTTAGTATTGAGAAACCGAATTTTTTAATCCAATGTATTTTTTTCCACTGAGCTATCACTGCCTTGTTTTAGCCATGTTTTTACCATTTTGTTATCCTAATAGAGAAATGCTCAAAACAGATCATTGGTGTGTGAGTATCCAGAAGACATTTTTCCATTCTAGGAAAGATATACCAGATATTTGAGAAAAAATTATTGGAAGGATATTATTGAGAGAAATGAAGTTGGGAATATTACTGGAAGCACTTCAAAGGTGCATATCTTAGAAATTGTGTCAGGGAATTGGGGGATTGTCTCTATATTAGAAATGGCCTTGGAAGTGAGCTCTCTTAGAGGTATATTTTATATAATGGGTAAAAGAGATAAGAAGGTGTCCCTAGTCTGGCCAGTATGGCTCAGTGGTTGAGCATCAACCTATGAACCAGGAGGTCACGGTTCAATTCCAGGTCAGGACTCATGCCTGGGTTTCGGGCTTATTCCCAAGTAGGGGGCATGCAGGAGGCAGTCTGTCAGTGATTCTCTCTCTCTCCCTCTCCCTTCCTCTCTGATAGCAATAAAAAAATATTTTTTTTTAAAAAGTGTCTCTGGACTAGATTTTAGAGATGACTTTTAGGTAGATAAGTAGATCTGAATACAAGTTGCAGATTAGGAAAAGCTTCTTTGAAGATATTTATACTTTTTTCTGACTCCAGCATACCAGGCCTTATCTATCGTCACTTATGTCCTAGAATTCTGCCTTCAAATAATTGTTTCTTCATTGTGGAAACCTGATTCATTCACTATGTGGATTTGCACAAATGTGTTTAAATTGAATATTTAAGAGATAATAACTACAGGTTTCATTCAGTCATACCTACTTTTTTTCCCCATAAAGTTTACATAAGGAGTATGTTTTTCAGAATGGCAATTCTCATGTGATTTTTAGAGAATTAGACTAGACTCTGAAGTATAGATGAGCAGCTTTAATTTATAAATTTTGTACATCACACTTGAAATCACATTATTCATGAATCCAAACAAAAACTAAAAGTTTTCCTCACTGCCAGGGCCGACCAGCAGCCCCTGAACGACGGATGAACAGATTACTCCAACACAGTTTCACTGTGAGGGAGAGGGCTAAGGGATGGTCTGGCCAAAGGAGCCAGGCAGCCTCTATTGCCTGCCTCGTTAGGCCTTTATTGGAATTCTTATCTTTAGATGCAATTAGTAGGGTGAGTAATCTTGGAAGGACACATGTGCTTACATTGTCCTCTAGGCCAGGGCATCCAGGGATTAAGCATAAGGATTCCAGTATACACCCAGGGGTCTACACATGCACAGGCTTGTTTGCAAAGGTCAAGGAATAATTAGAGGAGCCCCCTTCGACACTCCCCTAAGTCTCCCCTAAGTCGGAATTCCGATAAACAGGGCAGGCGGCCTCCCACACACTTTCCTTTTATCAGAATGTCCTCCTTACAACTTTCCAACCAAGTCTCCTATGCTCCCTAACAAGTCACTGGGTTGAAGATTGAGTAGGTATAGAACAATATGTTTTAACATGAAAATTAAATAATAGCAAGATAAAACTACTCATATAACTGCCTACTATGGCATGGAATCAGTGAAATTCACATGAATACATATCTAATTAATAATTGTCAGTTAATATTCATGCATTTAGTAATATCTTCATTTTGGCAATTATATTTCAATAGTCCAACTTTATGACTTTTCTTAATGCCAAACATCTAAAGAAAAGTAGCTTTTTTCTTTATAAAGCAAACTAGAGGCCCGGTGCATGAAATTTGTGCACGGGGGGGGGGGGGTGTCCCTCAGCCCAGCCTGCACCCTCTCCAATCTGGGACCCCTCGAGGAATGTCCAACTGCCCCCGGACATTGTGTGATTGGGCCTAAACAGGCACTCGGACATCCCTCTCACAATCCAGGACTTCTGGTTCCCAACTGCTCCCCTCCTGCCTTCCTGATTGCCCCTAACCACTTCTGCCTGCCAGCCTGATCACCCCCTAACCACTCCCCTGCCAGCATGATTGATGTCTAACTGTTACCCTGCCGGCCTGATTACCCCTAACTGCCCTCCTCTGCCAGCCTGGTCACCCCTAACTGCCCTCCCCTGCAGGCTTGATCACCCCCAACTGCCCTCCCTTGCAGGCCTTGTCCCTCCCAACTGCCCTCCCCTGTTGGCCTGATCACCCACAACTTCCCTCACTTGCAGGCCTGGTCCCTCCCAACTGCCCTCCCCTGCTGGCCATCTTGCAGTGGCCATCTTGTGTCCACATGGGAGCAAGATCTTTGACCACATGGGGGCAGCCATCTTGTGTGTTGGAGTGATGGTCAATCTGCATATTACTCTTTTATTAGATAGGAATAGAGGCCTGGTGCATGGGTAGGGGCCAGCTGGTTTGCCCTGAAGGGTGTCCCGGATCAGGGTGGGGGTTCCCTTGGGGTGTGGGGCGGCCTGGGCGAGGGGCCTGTGTTGGTTTGCAGGCCGGCCACGCCCCCCGGTGACCCAAGCGGAAGCCCTGGTATCTGGGATTTATTTATCTTCTACAATTGAAACTTTGTAGCCTAGAACGGAGCCAAGCCTCCTGCTCGCTCCATGGTGGCAGCCATTTTTATTGTAATTTATTTACCTTCTATAATTGAAACTTTGTAGCCATAAGTGGAGGCCTGGGCCCGGCCAGGGTGTGCGGAAAGCTTGGCTTCCTCCATTGCCGGGAAAACCCAAGCCTCCCTCCTGCTCTCTCTGTGGCCACAGCCATCTTGATTTGGTTAATTTGCATACTTGCTCCTGATTGGCTGGTGGGCGTGGTTTGTGGGCTTTGTTTTTGCGGCCCACATAAACTTAAACCTTGTTGCCCTAGCCGTTTTGGCTCAGTGGATAAAGCGTTGGCCTGCAGACTGAAGGGTCCCAGATTCCATTCTGACCAAGGGCACATGCCCGGATTGCGGGCATGGTCCCCAGTAGGGGGCGTGCAAGAGGCAGCCAATCAATCTTTTATCATTGATGTTTCTATCTCTCTCTCCCTCTCCCTTCCTCTCTGAAATCAATAAAGAAATATATATTTAAGAAAAAAAAAACAAAAAACTTAAACCTTGTTTATTTGGGCTGTGTTAGCCTTTGAGTTTGACATGCTTGCCCTAGTCAAGATCCTGGGAAAATTATCTGAGTCATTGTTTTAATCAGCTAAATTTTCTCTGTTTAAATTAATGGTTCTTAAAGAGACCAAATGAACATTTTAAAATTATTGTTCTCTTTTGCACTGGACAGCTCTAACTTTTTAACCAGTATCACTTAGTTCTTACAAGACTATATGTGGTCATATATGATCACCAGCTCATTTACATAGCTATGAAGTATGTATTAAAAAAGAAAACTGGTGGGATAATTCTAGGTTGACAATATTAGGACATTTGGAACATGGCCACAGAGGGGTTTTATTTTCTTTATTAGTAGTGTTAGCTCAAAATTATTAGTTTCAAAGTAACTCCTCTCATGTTAGGTTCACTTGTGATCTAAAGATTTCTAAAAATGATAAAATTATAATTGGCCTACTATTCTACAAATTATTTAGCATTTATTCATTCAAAAAAATGGTTATGGGTATTTGGAATTATGAGTAGCATATTAGGTGATTTTTGTTCTCAACTTTTCCTTAGAGAAAATGTATCTATATATATAAAAGCCTAAGCAACCATTCGACCGGTAGCTATGATGTGCACTGACCACCAGGAGGCAGATGCTCAATGCACAGGCATAGAAACATGGGACAGACTGATGAATCTGAGAGGAAAGGGGGAGGAGGAAGGGTGGGAAGAGATTAACCAAAGATCTTATATGCATAGTAGAGGCCTGGTGAACAAATTTGTGCACTGGTGGGGTCTCTTGGCCTGGCCTGTGGGGATTGGGCCGAAACTGGCAGTCCGACATCCCCTGAGGGGGTCTCGGTTTGGGAGAAGGTTCAGGCCAGGCCAAGGGACCCCACTGGTGCATGAATCCGTGCACCAGGCCTCTAGTTAATAATAAAAGATATTAAAATGGGAAGAGAATGGTCCCAGCCAGTTTGGCTCAGTGGATAGACTGTCAGCCTGCAGACTGAAGGGTCCTGGGTTCGATTCCAGTCAAGGGCACGTACCTCAGTTGTAGGCTCCTCCCCAGCCTAGGACCCGGGGGGGGGGGGGGGGGGCTTGTGCAGGAGGCAACCAATCGATGTGTTTTTCTCACATCGATATTTCTCTCTGTCTTTCCCACTCTCTTCCACTCTCTCTAAAAATCAATGGAAAAATATCCTCGGGTGAGGATTAAAAAATAATAAAAAAATAAAATAGAGAAAAGTAGCATTTTTTTAGGTTGTCTTTTCAGACAACAAAGCTCAACCAGGATAGGTAAATTAGTTTAAAGGATCTGCACAGCAAATACTAACTAAAAGATGTGATCATGATTTGATTTGAGATCTCCTACCTGTTTACATCTCTCCATGTTAAATATTCTAAGTTCTGTCCCTGACTTCAGTGAAACCTTCATAAAGCAGAGGGGAAGGAGGCAAAATATCTCTCCTGACAAAATTCCTCCCATTTAGGTACAAGTTTATGTCATGCTCTCTGCCTTTAAAAGTTCAAAACAAGATCTGGTGTCATCTCTCTTTGTTTTGTGAAACTAAGTCAGTCTACTAAGCACTTCTATTTATGTTACATAATTTAGTCTTTACCACAGCCACTGAGATAAATATCGTCTCCACTTTTACTGATTAAACTGAAGCTGGGAAGAGTTAAGTGACTCAACCACCATACTTACAGTCAAAACCAGGAGAAACATTTTTTTTTTTTTTTTTTTTTTTTACCTGAAACAAAAGCTTATGATCTTTCTTCTTATCCCATTTAGACAAAAATCTCATGATAAACTGCTTGCTCTAGTTCCAGGAAAATTTTTGCCTGAGTAGATGAAGTTATATCCTTTTTCTTTTTCCTTTTTGTCAGAAAATGAAAACCATGTAATTTAATGTATTTCCTTATTTCTTAGTTGCCAGAAAACTCAAAGCTGACTATCTTATCCAGGTGTTATAATCTTTTTTTTTTCTCTTTTACTTTTGAATAACTTTTTCTGTGTTATTCAAGTGGGTCATAATTTTCTTTATCCTTAAATGTCTTCACTTATACTAAGACCTCTTAGGAGTGAAAGTATAAAATATTAAAAATATAAAACTTAAATAATTGGGTTAAAAAGATGGATGGCAGGCATGTCAGGAAGAGAGCAGCGTCAGGGAAACCCAGAAAGACCCATTCAGAAGGGACAGAGTTAGAGGTCAAAGATGAAAAAGAAAGTGCGATTTGGACTTAACAAGACGCTGAAGCAGTTTCAGTGGAGCTAAAAGACAGATTGCAATGAATTGATGAATGAATAAAAATTGAAAAGAAGTCATAGGAAAAATAGATAGCCTTTAAGGTATTTGAATAAGAGAATGTAGGATGACCAGGGAGGGTGCATTAGACCAAAGCTTTTTTCAAAGTTGGAGAGTATCCAGTTGAAATGGTGATAGGAAGAAACCAAACAGAGAGAGACATTGACAGTACAAAAGAGAAAGAATAATCAGTTGAGCAAAAGTGTGGGGAAAGGGAGAAATCCAGAGCAAAACAATGGGATTTAACTTTAGATACGAGGGACACCTTTTTCATTTTGAAAAGGAGAAATAAAGATTAAGTTAAGATACAAGTAAGTTTGTGATTTGGTGGTAAGAATTTAGGGAGTCCCATCCAATGGCTGTTTTTCTAATGGCAAGAGATGATAGCATCAAAGTTTTGAGGAAAATTGTCCAAAAATGCATGTTAAACTAATTGTGGTCCTTTCCAGTCTTCAATAATAAGTGCACTAGAAACTGTCTAGTAGCCCTGACTGGTTTGGCTCAGTGGATAGAGCATCAGCCTGCAGACTGAGGGGTCCCAGGTTCGATTCTGGTCAAGGGCATGTACCTGGGTTGCAGGCACATCCCCAGTGGGGAGTGTGTGGGAGGGTTAGCTGAATCGATTATCTCTCTCATTGATGTTTCTAACTCTCTATATCCCTCTCCCTTCCTCTCTGTAAAAAATCAATAAAATATATATATATATATAAAAGAAACTGTCAAGTAGAATAGTCAAACAAAGCTTTAGAAACTAGCCTTTAGTATATCCTTATCACTTCCCCTCAAAAATTAAAATTCATGGAGTGGAGTTGGGAGACAATGGAGGATATGGACACATATGTAATACCTTAATCAATAAAAAAATGAATTAAAGAACTTAAAATTCACTCTGATAACTGATATTTTAACTGGCAAAGTATAGAAGCTCTTCTACACCAAAGAACAATTTTAGAGAACTATCTGAAACCAGAAATAGGAAGTCATATCAGAAAAGTTTACCTAGAATACAGCTGTTCCTAAAACCCTGGACATGGTAGTTGTAGCCATAGCAACCTCTATGGGTATCAAGCCTCTAAAGAATAATATATATTTGTGGAATATAAGAAGTTTCTAGCCCAGCTGGTGTGGCCCAGTGGTTGAACATCGACCTATGAACCAGGAAGTCAGGAAGTCATGGTTTGATTCCTGGTCAGGGCACATTCCCAGGTTGTGGGCTCAATCCTCAATAAGGGGTGTGCAAGAGGCAGCTGATTCTCATCAGTGATGTTTCTCTCTCTCTCTCTCTCTCTCTCTCTCTCTCTCTCTCTCTCTACCTCCCTCCCCCTTTCCCTCTGAAATCAATAAAAGTATATTTTAAAAAATAATTAAAAAGATGTTTCTAAGTCCTGGAACTCTTCTACCCTTTCATTCAGTACTCCCGCCAATAACATCTCTCAGGGTCCACACAGGCATAATAACCAACCACTGCTTGCTAAGTGCCTAGAATGGGCAAGACCCAACACTTGCCTGAACGTTGGACTAACTTCCATTATCCCAGATGACTTGCCTCTTACTGCAGTGTGTGTCCCTTAACAAAAAGAAAATAAACCCTGCAGTTAGCCAGGTTTCTTAAAAGTGAAGTCACAGTATAATTATCATTCTTTTATGGTATGTTTATGTTCCAGGATTCTAACTGACATGTTCTTTGTGATTTCTCGGAAAGTTTCAAGAACATTTCAGCATCACAAGTGTCCTTAGGCAATGTACTTCATAAATGGTTCAAACAAATTACATTTTTCCACATGTGTGTCATTCTTTTTGGTTCATACTTAACAGTTCTGAGATTTTCTTAAGAATACCTTTTTGCATGTTTTTCTCATACACCTATGTAGTTAAATTTTATAGTCAGCATGACTGTGGGGGGGAAGAAAACTCAACTAAGTGGGTAAGTTAATTTTTTTTTAATAAGGACATAATTATTTTCAGATTCATACATTTCTCATCATAATGGTGCTCTTTAAATTAAAATTTATTTCTAATTGAAAATAAATGAGTATTTTAAAAAAGACAGTTATTATAGTGAAATGCAAAGCACACAAACAGTATAAGTCAAATTTTCCCTATAGTGTTTTAGAATGCTTTTTTTTTTTTTTCATCCAAGGGTGTATGTATTCAGGTCTGAGGAAAGTAAGGGAGAAAACTATTGCAGAAAATACTCTTTGCAAATGTTGACTTTATATAGACTTTAAATAAGACAGAACCAAACCTATAATATAACTTCTTTCTATCAAAATGTTTAAAACACTTTTAGATCAGTATGTTATGCTACCATACACACTTAAGGATCAGTTATAGATTGCTTTCAATCAAATATGTCTGGGAATAAGCAGTGAGACAGAGAAAGGAAAAGTTTTACGTTATTCTTTGTAATGAGAGAGGTGACCCTTGGCTTATGCCTTCTAGAAGTCAAGAGGGCATTAAGCTTTTCCCCAACATAGGTATTGTTCAGTTCATAATAAGAATATTTAATATTTATATATTTTATAGTTCTTTTTATATTCATTTTTCCAAACCTCACAAGAGCCTTATGATGGTCTTATACTCATTTCACAGAAGCAGCAACTGAATCTCAGTTGTCCATTCTGTGGAATGTTAATTCCTCACTTTTTAAAAAATACATTTTTATTGATTTTAGAGAGGAAGGGAGAGGGAGAGAGAGATAGAAACATTAATGATGAGAGAGAATTATTGATTGGCTGCCTCCCACATGCCCCACACTGGGGATCAAGCCTGCAACCCAGGCATGTGCCCTGACCAGGAATCGAACCATGACCTCCTGGTTCATAAGTCAGCGCTCAACCACTGAACCATGCCAGTCGGGCATAACTCCTCAATTTTGAGTCGCATAAAAAACTCTTGAATTTCTTTTAGATTGTACTCTGTGGACCTCTGTGTTTGTGTGGATTTGTACAGAGAACTTAGTAGAACTAGGTCACATTATTTTGAGTTTCATAAGTATCTTGGCTCTTCTTTAATCTTTTCATCATCTTCTTTACAAATATCTTTGTTGTATCCTGTAAGTAACACTCTGTGTTGTGTGAAGCAATATAATGTCTCATCATAAAAATATTTTATCTGTGTATATATGCCCTTTTAACTTCTTTCACATCTATTACTTTATTGTATAGACCTGTCATTTTCTTTTCTTTTTTTAAAAGAATGAAGTGTGTATTTTTCCCACTACGTTTAGGAGTTTAGTATGTTTTCTTTTACAAAGTTAAATACACTTCTCTTTTTTTTTTTTTTATCAGTAACGAGCAAGTAAATGACCTCCTGCTATCATTTCTAACCCTGTGTTTTTATGACTCTTAGTATAGTAGCAGTTTATAACAAACCAAACAATTCTAGGACATAAGGAGACACAAAACAAACTGCAGAGCTATAAAATGAGTCTCTGGAACTTTTGGTGGCCAGGAGAGAATATTGACAATGATATGAGATAATTATGGTCATTATTCTGTTGGGTACCATATTGGCATGTTTTGATGTAAACTTAACAGGCACTGATCACATATCAAGGAGCTGTCACTGAGAAAAGACGGGAATAATGTGGAGAAAGTATAGGCCCTGGAGTGAGTCACACTCTGGAAACCAGTGCTCAAAACAGAGGACAGAGTTCAAAACCTACCAGATTATACTGAAATAGTGAAGGCCAGAAAACAGAGCAATTAGATGAATTCTGTTACAGAAGGGAAAGCCAGGTGCTAAAAGGACATGAATACCAGCAAAGCAGTCAGAAGTCTAAGGCACTGTTCAGTAAGCAGGTGATCTAAAGGGTCCACACAAACCAATCAGAACAGAAACACGGTGCCCACACTTCTGTTTTAATCCGCAATGGCAGTAGATTTCAACTCAGGGGCCTACTTCAGCATGTTAATACTAGCTTCCTCTACCTGGGTCACTGTTGAGAATGACCTTAAGATAATATCCAAGTTCAGGGAAGAATGTCTCAGGTGATTAATTAAGTCTCCTAAGCTATGACAGCACAATTATTTCTCATTTGTTTAAACACTTGAGCTCTCCCTAAGCTTTCAGTCATAGGGTATGTCTCCAAAAATGTTGATGTCATCGGAAATGTTTCAGACTGAGGAGTAGATTGGCCTTATTCCACTTTGCTCTACCCAAGACTTCTTTCTTTCTTCTGTTCTAGGCCCAAATGTGTTATCACTAGCAGGTAATCTGAGGAAAACAATTCAGATGATGAAAGAATCCTTTTCAGTCACAAGAGAGATGAATGAACTGGGGGTGTTGAGAGAAGACTTAGATATAAGAAATTCAAAATATGCATATGAACGAGGCAATAATAGACTTGGTATCCATGTCTCCAAAGGTTGGAATTAAAACCTAATGGTAGGCTGGCACCATTTTGGGGCTCAGCCATCTGGTTTTCCAGATGACCTAATAAATTTATAATTCTTTAGGTCCTCCCCCCCCAAAAAAAAAAGCCAACTAATGTTAAACAAGACCTGTTTTGTTTGTTTTATTTTGCTCCGTTTTGTTATTATTGTCACTATTGTTATATTGCCTTGTTTTTTATAGATGCTATGTTAAATAACTTGAAGATCCCTTCTAAATCTGAAATTGTGTATATCAAAAGCCTTGATAGACGGTATCTGTGTTGTGTAAATAACAGATCTGAACCCACTGAGACTTGCATTTGAATCCTAGTTTCACCTCTTGGTAGCTAATGAACTTGGATAAATTTCTAAAAATCTTCTAAACCTTAGTTTCCTCATCTTCACACTTGAGTTAATAGCTACCTCCTGGGTATTTAGGAGAGTTTTAAGTTATTATGGAAAATACTTACCTCAAAGCCTGGAACATAGTAGATACTCAGTGAATGTTAATTCTTATCCTTTCTCTTCCTCTCTCCACACCTAAAAACTTTATATCCTCCCCTTGAGGCAACGAGACATCCTAGGATGAGGTTTAGCCTACAAAAGGGAGCAGGTATTTAGATGAAAAGACTGAGGGACTGTGGAAAGCATTATGCAGTTGTAGGTACTCAGCCTAGGCTCTAACAGTTTTGCCATGCAAAATCTATTTTGTCTAGTATTTAGAGTATAGTGCTTTGGCATTCAAGGTATAATTTTAATTTCATCAAAAATCATACATTAAACACTGTGCTGAAATTTGTTTTGATAATATAAAATTCTTATTGAGCACTCTATAGGATAGATGATTGAATTAAATTTACATTTTCTTTTAAACTGCATTGTGTTAGATATGATAATGCTATGTTGGTATTATTTTAAATCTTTATCTCATAAAAATCTCTACTAAAGTGTTTATAAGTGAAGTGATCTGAGGTCTGAAATCTGCTTTAAAATATTTTCCAAAATACTGGTAAGGAAACAGATTAAACAATGTTGACAAAACAATCTGGCAATTCCTCAAACAGTTAAATATGGAGTTGCCATGTAACCCAGCAATTCCACTCTGAAGTGTACACCCAAGAGAAATGACAACATTCACACAAAAATTTGTGCACGAATGTTTAAAGCAGCATTATTCACAGTAGCCAAAAGGTAGATATAACCCAAATATCCATCAGTTGATGAATGGAAAACAAAATGTGTGGTATCGATACAGTAGAATGGTACTCAACCATAAAGACAGAATGAAATGCTGATATATGTTACAACATAGATGAACTTTGGGAAAATATTATGCAAAGTGAACAAAGCCAGTCACAAAAGACCACATATTATATGATTTCATTCATATGAGGTGACTACAACAGGGAAGAAAGTAGATTAGTGGTTACTTAGGGCATGGAAGTTGGGAGGAAGGTGGAATAGAGGAGTGATAGCTAAAGGAATCAGGATTTCTTTTTGAGGAGATAAAATATTTAAAAATTGATTACAGTAATGGTTGCACATTACTAAAAACCATGGATTGATATACTTTAAATGGATGGCTATATGGTATGTTAATAATATCTCAATAAAGCTGTTTAAAAAATTAGAAAAAGGTTGATAATTGTCAAAGTTGAACAATAGAACTAAAGGTTCAATGTGCTAGGCTCTCTTCTTTTTGATTCTTTAACAATGTTCATAATAAAATGTTTATCAACATTTTAAGTGAAGTTTAAATGTTGTATGAATTGTTTTAAATATGGCTCAATGGTTGAGCATTCCTCGACCTATGAACCAGGAGATCACATTCGATTCCCGGTCAGGGCACATGCCCAGGTTGTGGGCTTGATCCCCAGTGTGGGGCATGCCAGAGGCAGCCCATCAGTGATTCACTCTCATCATTGATGTTTCTATCTCTCTCTCCCTCTTCCTTCCTCTCTGAAATCAATAAAAATATATTTTTAAAAAATAATTAAATATGGTAAGGTTTCACATCGTGTTGCCTCAAGTAGAAGTGCTACACAGAATTACCTGACTTGTTAGTCATGAAACTTTGGTATTGCTATATAAAAGCACCTACATTTAACCTTCAGTGGAGCACATAGTTTGCATTATACTTGTCAGAGCTATTTTCATCAAGAAATGCCATCTATGTGTCCCCTTGCCAACATCTTTGCAGAGTTTACAACTTTCAGCAATTTATTGGCATGAACTATGCAATACTGTTAAGCAGCTGCTCTGCAGTTGAGCTGTTTTAATAAGCACCACTCTATGCAAATAGTTTATATAAATGGCCAAGCTATGTGCTTTTGGATTCAAGACAGCAATATATCTCTTTCATGGAGATTATTTGTACAATAACAATCATCATCATGATTATCATCATCTGGACGTTTCATAAGAAAGTTCTTGCCCTCGACTTCTTCAATTTTGAAGAGTAATTATTTTACTGCAGTGTGTTTTTTATTGTTTTGTTTTGTTTTAGTTTTAGCTTAAGTTTCAATTATATGATTAAAAGTAAGTCTACATTTATTAATTTTAATGAGTGGTTCATTAATTATTGAAGTTACTGTAATTTTCCTCTGTATTTGATATGCTAGAATTATAACACATATACTATTAGTTTTTTCAAAATGAGCATAAAAGCATGTCAGAATTAATAAATATTATTATTTGTTTTTTAAATCAAACATTTAGTAGACCATTTGTGCCTAAACTATTCATATGCATGAGAAGCTTAAAAAATAAAACACCTCTGTACATGATGATGAAAAAGAAGTAATAAAATTTTTTGAAATTTCACTGTTATTTAAGTCACTAGGGGCTCAGTGCACGAGTTCGTGCACCTTGAAAGGAACTGTGGGCCATGAGGCTGTGGTGGGCACAGGGATGAGTCACGGCCCATCCTCCGTGCCGCTGCCCAGCCCCTCCCGCCATGGCCCCCAGTCCCCTGTCTGTTGGCAGCCCCACTCCCGCCACCGCCGCTCCCACACGCTGGCGGCACCGGCCCCTCTCGCACTCACTGACAGCACAGAGCAATTGGGGCTGGTGCCAGCAGTGAGTGCAAATGGGGCTGGCGCCGGCACCGGGTGTGAGAGGTGGCTGCTGGCCCCAATCGCCCCTCAGGAGCAGGGGGAGGTAGAGAAGCCCTCGGGGCGATTGGACCGGCAGCCACTGCTCACACCCGCTGACGGTGCTGAACAATCAGGGCCGGCACCGGGTGCCAGCAGCGGGTGCGAGCGGAGCCAGCACCAGCAGCAGGTGTGAGCACATGGGAGCAAAGAATTTTCAGTAACCACCAGAAGTTTGCCCCATGACAGTGACCAGTGCCCCACTTTGGTCTGGCACCCCTGCTCACCTGCTCCACTATCCTGCCGTGGCTGATGCCCGCCATGTTCCACAATCTGCCGCCTGCTACCAATGCCTGCCATGTTCCGCACGCACCGTGGTAGTCAGCGCACATTATAGCAACCGGTTGTTTTGTTGTTCCGCCTTTCGGTCTATTTGCATATTAGGGTTTTATACATATAGATGTTTCTAAAGCCAGACTCTCCTTTGCAGCTGGCAGAGTCTCTCAGGTCTAATTGGCGATCAGAACATAGCATAACACTATTGGTCTTCCAGGTTTTATTAATTTCAGTTATGTGTGTTACATCAGACAGACCTGTATAGGCATCTTATTTCTTTAAAGAGCTGCTTCACATATAAGTGTCTATAATAGCCCAGCCCTTCAGAGTGTAGTTTGAATAAATATTATCTATTTTCTGTGAGTTATCCTAAAAGTTTTAAACAGAATGACCTCATAGTTTTAAAAAAGATTATTATTTACCTAAAATGTGCTAGCAGCATTTTGGCCAGCCATAAAGCAATATACTTCTCAATAATCTTAATTTTGACATTTAAATAAGTAATGGGAACTTTCTATTTCAAGGGCAAGTGTCCCATCAATAAGAATTAGTACCTTAAAAAAAAAGGCAGCTCTTCAATGGAATTGATAGTGATATAAAATGTTTGATATAAGCAGTACTTTTATAAAATAAGATTTTCTGAAAATTATTTCCTGTATTTTTTTGAAATAAAAGGGCAATTATGGTATAAAAAAAAGAATTAATGAATATTATTGTAAATCAGACTGTGTTATAGAATAGTATTTAAAGGTGTCTAACAAATGATAAAAAGAAAAAAGAGGATTGGGCATGGTGCTTTTTCAGTATCTGAATTTTACAATGAACAAGTAATGCTTTATAATTTAAAAAAACACACAGGAATTTTAAAATGTATTTGGAGAAATGGCTTCAAAGTTGTTGAGTGATTTGCTGGGGATAGGCTCCGGATTAAGACATTCCACGTTTTCCTTTTGGGGAAGAGAATCTATATTCTGCCTGAGGACCCTAGAGTAAAGTCTGCTAGACAGATTTTCTTGTCCACATGTACAGATGTTGTACTCTTTCATTCAGATGAATGGCCCATAACAGCAGAAAGAAAACATTTAATCTGCTCATTCGTTCATAAGTTGGAAGACACAACCAAAGACCATCAGAAAATGCAAGAAAATTAATAGCACAAAAGAAAAAAATCAGAATAAGCAGAGAAACTGAACCTCTTCCCCAAAGGAAACAAAAGAAAATTCTGGAGCAGGAAAGAACTTACAAAGTATTGTAATTAGTTTCTTCAGAAAGATTTGAGAAAATAGTCTTTTCATAAAACAAGAAATAGTGGGAGACTAAATTGGCACTAGGCACTGTGGATTCCAGCTAGTGGGGATCGAGTGGGGTGTTATATCTCAGGACTCAACCCTGTTGGACCACCACAGGGGTGTGGGTTGGATTGGGCAACCTCCCCTGTGAGCAACCTCAGGATTGGTTTAGTGTCTGTATCAAAGGTGGTACGGCCTCATGCTCACTCTGGCTTCAGGAGGTTTAGGCTTGGCTGGGATGCAGAGTTGGGGGAGAGGCTAGTGGTGATTTCCCCTTTTACAAATCCTTGGGATTATAGAGAGTCTGCTTTGCCCCAGAGGAGCCTCAAGTTCATGGAGATGCTGATTGTATCTGTTGCTGCAGTCTTTTCATTCAGCCCTATCTGGAGAAGTGCTCAGAGCCCTGGGTCAAGTCAGAAAAAGGCCCCCAAAAGATAACCAAACAAGATTAAAACACAATTCATGTTTAAAAAAAAAAAGGAAATCCTATCTAATAGAGGGAATAGGCTAATTGACTGTCACGCCCTCACAAAGATGGCGGCACCCACAGCCAATAAGGAGGTAATATGCTAATTAACTGCCACGCCCTCAAAGATGGCGGTGCCCACAGCCACAAGATGTCGGTGCCCAGTCCCTTCAGCCCCGCCAGGGCAGCAGGCGTGCAGCACACCTGCCTCCGCAGTCCCCCAGTCTCCTCAGCTCCCCAGCCACCCAGGGCCAGCCCGAGGCACAGGCAAGCCTCAGATGGAGGCTGCCCAGCTGCCCAGGGCCAGCCCGAGGCTCAGATAACCAGGGCTGGCCGAGGCTTGTGCTGCCGGCAGTGGTAGAAGCAGAGGTGTGATGGGGCGTCACCTTCTCCTGATCGCCAGGTCTCCTCCTGCCCCTGAGGGCTCCCAGACTGTGAGAGGGGGCAGGCCAGGCTGAGGGACCCCCCTCGGGTGCATGAATTTTTATGCACCGGGCCTCTAGTAAATAAATGAACAAATAGTGGTGGTAAAAATTTGTGATATTTTAAAATTTTGCTAAAATCATAAAATAAAATAAAAATCATGAAGTTACTGTATTAAGTAAAAATGCCAGTATAAGTATGTGAGCAAAAGTCAGCGAATTCGCCATAACCGGTTTGGCTCAGTGGATAGAGCGTCGGCCTGCAGAATGAAAGGTCCCAGGTTCAATTCCGGTCAAGGGTATGTACCTTAGCTGCGGGCACATCCCCAGTGGGAGGTGTGCAGGAGGCAGCTGATCAATGTTTCTCTCTCATCGATGTTTCTAACTCTATCCTTCTCCCTTTCTCTCTGTAAAAAATCAATAAAACATATATTTTTTTAAAAAGTCAGCGAATTCTCCTAAGACTTAGAAAAGGTAAAAAGATGGAAGTTAAGGAATAGCTAAACAATATAGAAGATTTCAGAGAGAGAAAAATACGTCGAAAGATACAGGAATCAGCTTGACATCAGAGTTCTCAGAAATTTGACTTTGGAACAGAGAAGTAATCCCATCCAAGTTCTGAAAGAAAACACAGTACTTTCTTCCACAGTACCCTCTCTTGAAAACATACTAGACTGTATGCCATCAAATAACAAAAAGAGAGATGCACGAAATAATGGAACTTGCCAAAATGTGCAATAAAAATAAATTTCAGAATAACAACTGTGCATCGGTCTTAAAAACAGTCAGTCAAAATTGATTCCTGTGAATATTATGATTAAGAAGCTAGATATTCTTAGGTAATATTTTTTAAAGGGCATATATTGTTTCATCCATTAAGGGGGAAAAGGCAGAACTCAAAGAAGAAAGGGGAATAACTATAAGAAAGTCAAGCTTGAAATAGGAGCTAAATAAATGGTATGATTTTGAGCCCCTATCTCTAAGAATATAGCCAGAAAACACTTGAATCATAAAATATTAAAATAGTAGAACATTGGTGCATGAATGAATAAAAAGACCATTGGAATAGAGTTTAAAAGTCCAGAAATAAACCATATACTTATGGATGTTTACTATATGGTAAAGTTAACATCTCAAATCAATGAGGAAAAATTTGTCTATGCAGTACATAATGTTATTACAGATTAGCCATGGGAAAAAAAGATGTTTAATCCACCACACTTATCACCAGAGCCCAGGATAAACTTGAAACAGATCAAAGATCTAAATGTTTGAAAAATAAAAGAAAAAGAAACCATAAAAGTAACTTGAGGAAAATGGAAGAAGAACCATGGAGAAGGCTATAAAGTTGAAAACTGACATATTCAGCTACATCAGAATCAGAAAGTACATAGCAAAAAAAAACACAAAAAAACAAAAGTGTAAATAAAGTCAAATAAAAATTAATTGAAAAAAAGTGCCATTCATGTTACAAAGGGCTGATATCTCTAACATATAAAGAGCTCCTTGAAAAGTATAAGAAAATGACCAATCACCCAGTAGAAAAGGAAATATCCTTATATATATGAAAAGCTATTCAACCTCACAGTAGACGAAATGCAAAACAAACATACCCAAAAACTTATCAGATTGGCAAAAATCCAAAAAGGTAACACAAGCATACATTTTATCAATTAGGGAACTGAAGCTCATTGAACCAGAGTAGATTGTCTGTATTTACACAATTAATAATAGAGTCAGGAATGTCTGTGTCTTTGACTTCTCACCTAGTACTAATACACTGAGTGGCCAGATTATTATGATCTCTGAACGCGTAATAATCTGGCCACTCTGTGTGTGTGTGTGTGTGTGTGTGTGTGTGTGTGTGTGTGTGTGTGTGTGTAAATCCTATCTAATAAAAGAGAAACATGCAAATTGACTGTACCTCCACTATGCCCCAAGCCATGCCCATAAGCCAATCAGGAGTGAGTATGCAAATTAACCCAACCAAGATGGCGGTTAATTTGCATATCCAGGCAGAAAGTGAAGACTGAAGACGGCGTAGAAGGAAGCCAAGCACTGCAGAAGGGAGCGAAGCTGCAGAGAAGCAAGCAGGGCGGCAGAGAAGGGAGGGAAGCAGGTGGGGCGGCGGAGAAGGGAGGGAAGCAGGCAGGGCAGGGGAGAAGGAAAGAAAGCAGACCGCTGCAGGAAGCCCTATTGCAGGAATCTTCCTGCAACAGGCCTCGTGTGTGTGTGTGTGTGTGTGTGTGTGTGTGTGTGTGTGTGTGTGTGTTTATATAAATATATATATACACAATCTAATAAAATAGTAATATGCAAATTGACCATACCTCCACTACACCCACAAGCCACGCCCACCAGCCAATCAGTAGTGAGTATGCAAATTAACCCAACCAAGAAGGCTGCGGCAACGGAGCAAGCAGGATGCTTGGGTTTCCCCGGCAGTGGAGGAAGCCAAGCTTCCTGCACATCCTGGCCGGCCCAGGCCTCCACTCAAGGCTACAAAGTTTCAATTATCCTATCTAATAAAAGAGTAATATGCGAATTAACCATCACTCTGCTACATCCACAAGCCACACCCACCAGCCAATCAGGAGTGAGTATGCAAATTAACCCAACCAAGATGGCTGCTGCCATGGAACAAGCAGGAGGCTTGGCTTCTCTCAAGGCTACAAAGTCTCAATTATAGAAGATAAATAAATCCCAGATACCAGGCCCTCCACTTGGGTCGCCGGGGGGGGGGCGTGGCCGGACTGCAAACCACCACAGGCCCCTCGCCCAGGCCGCTCCACGCCCCAAGGGAACCCTCACCCTGATCCAGGACACCCTTCAGGGCAAACCAGCCGGCCCCCACCCATGCACCAGGCCTCTATCCTATCTAATAAAAGAGTAATATGCAAATTGACCATCACTCCAACACAAGATGGCTGCCCCCATGTGGTCAAAAATGGCTTCCCCCATGTGGACATAAGATGGCTGCCACAAGATGGCCAGCAGTGGAGGGCAGTTGGGAGGGACCAGGCCTGCAAGGGAAGGCAGTAGGGGCAATCATGCCTACAGAGGAGGGCAGTTAGAGGTGACCAGGCCAGCAGAGGAGGGAAGTTGGGGGCGACCAGGCTTGCAGGGAAGGGCAGTTGGGGGGGACCCAGGCCTTCAGGGGAGAGCAGATGGGGGGGACCAGGCCTGCAGGGGAAGGCAGTTAGGGGCAAACAGGCTGGCAGGGGAGCAGTTAGGCATCAATCAGGCTGGCAGGGGAGTGGTTGGGGGTGATCAGGTTGGCAGGCAGAAGTGGTTAGAGACAATCAGGAAGGCAGGCAGGTGAGCATTTGGGAGCCGGCAGTCCTGGATTGTGAGAGGGAAGTCGGACATCCCTCGAGGGGTCCCAGATTGGAGAGGCTGCAGGCTGGGCTGAGGGACACACACCCCTGTGCGCGAATTTTGTGCACTGGGCCTCTAATATATGTATTTGAAATTCGTGCACGGGGGGGGGGGGGGGGGGGGGGATGTCCCTCAGCCCAGCCTGCACCCTCTCCAATCTGGGACCCCTCCAGGGATGCCCGACTGCCCAGGCTGGCCACGGGGAGGAGACGTGGGCGGTTGGCCAGCATGCCTGCTGGTCAAATTCCTGGTCGAGGGGACAATTTATATATTAGCCTTTTATTATACAGGATATACACTGAGTGGCCAGATTATTATGTGTTCAGAGATCATAATAATCTGTCCACTCAGTGTATATTGCCACTACATGTGCTTGGCTTTCTTTGTGTTCAGTAGATGATGGTATTTTGGATACTATTTGATCTATTTGATGTTAAAGTGGAATTTTCTGTTCTCAAATTTACCAATAATATGAAACGGATCATCTATATGATCAAACAGTAAAACTGAACAAAATTGTTCTACATTTTATTTTCGTACCCATTGTATTACCTTAACAGGAATTTTACAGAAACTTGTTGCTTTTGAAATGTTCCTTACCTGGGTTTCACAAACCATGCTAACACTGTTTAATACTATCAGTGAACAAAAGTAGTGCCTTGAGCCTGGCTAAGGTGGCTCGGTGGTTCAGCGTAGACCCATGAACCAGAAGGTCAGGGTTCGATTCCTGGTCAGGGCACATGCCCAGGTTGCTGGCTCAGTCCCCAGTGGGTGGCGTGTGGAAGGTAGCCAATTGATGATTATCTCTCATCATTTATGTTTATATGTCTCTCTCCCTCTCCCTTCCTCTCTGAAATCAATAAAAATATATTCAAAAAAAGCAGTGCTTTGACAGAACCCTACATTTGGGTGATCCTCATCTGGATAAAGCAAAGACATTTGATTTCTCTTCTGTCTCCTACTTCAGGGATCATCTGTTTCCTATAACTGCTCCTATACCAGCAGCAGAGAAACAAAAGATGGTCTCCTCGAGAGCACTTAGGGGCCAAACCCTTTGCCTAGTACACATGCAACTTCTTCCTTTTTTTTCCTCCTCGTGCTCATTGCCTCCCCCCTCCCCCCTGCAAGTATGATCTTCTTTACCTTATTTATCTGTAGACTAGAGGTAGGTGAGTTTGGGGGGGAGATAATTTTTTCCTTTTTTTTAACCTTCATACCAAAATAAAAAAGTTATGGCCGTTAAAGGGAGGTGGTTTCAGGTAGAAATTTTCTTTGGATGTGCTGAGAGACTGTCATCTCCCTTTCCCTTCTACTTCTTGTAGTAAGTAGAACAGGGACTGAAAGCTGCCATAATACCAGGAATGTTTAACATTAAATCAGTGGTCATTTACTTCACTCTAGGGGAGCATATAAATGAAATAACATTCTCTTGAAAGCAAAAAGAGCCTTCAAAAGGCTCAAATAATCCGGTGAGGCTGGGTCCCGGGTCCAGGTGAGGCCGCGCGCCCCTGGGTCCTGGTGAAGCTGGATCCCGGGTCTGGGTGAGGCCGTGTGCCCCTGGATCCGGGTGAGGCTGGGTCCCGGGTCCGGGTGAGGCTGCCCCCCTGGGTCCGGGAGAGGCCACGCGCCCCTGGGTCCGGGTGAGGCCACGCGCCCCTGGGTCTGGGTGAAGCTGGATCCGGGTCTGGGTGAGGCCGTGCGCCCCTGGATCCGGGTGAGGCTGGGTCCCGGGTCCGGGTGAGACCGCGCCCCTGGGTCCGGATGAGGCTGGGTCCCGGGCCTGGGTGAGGCCATGCGCCCCTGGGTCCGGGTGAGGCCACGCGCCCCTGGGTCCGGGTGAAGCCGTGCCCCTGGGTCCGGGCGAGACCAAACCAGAGGGAGTCGGACCTGCATTACCGCCATTTGTCCACCATCCAGAGCTGAAAAGTCAGTGCCGACATGTACACATAAGGAACTGGTGGACATGGAAATTGGGTCTCAAAAGAACTGTTGGTCCAGAAAGAAACTCACTACAGACTGATTCATTTGCCTGTCAGCATAACTATTAGTGCTCGTCTCACATTCGGTTCTTATAAGTATATTTCTAGTAACACATGATCTCACTCATCTAGGGGAAATGATGAACAACATAGACTGATGAACAAGAACAGACCCAGAAACAAAGAGACATCAATCGGACTGTCGGGCCTCAGAGGGAGGGTAGGGGAAGGTGGGGGTAAGGGGGAGAGATCAACCAAAGGACTTGTGTACATGCATATGAGCCTAACCAATGTTAAGGACAACAGGGGGGTGGGGGCATCCGTGGGGAGGGGTGTGGGATGGGAATGGGGGGATAAGGACAAATATGTGACACCTTAATCAATAAAGAAATTTAAATAATAATAATAAAATAATGACCATAAAAAATAAAATAAAGATGTCTAACCTAAAAAATAAAAAAACAAACAAAAAAAAATACACACAAAAGGCTCAAATATTGGCCAAGTCTGAAATGCAGCCATTCTCATTTGCATTGGCCTAGCCAACCCCAGTACTGCAAAAGGAGAAAGAAGATTCCAGTGCCATTTCTTCCAGCTTCTCGCTTGGCCCTAAGATTTATTAAGCTCTGTGGCTTAAACTCAACAGCTCTGTTTTTAAATACCCACTCAAGCTAGATGGTTCTAAATAGAACTAATGACAGCCAGAAAGAAAAAAAGGCCTGTAGGAACTTGCTCTGACACAGAGCTGATGTCTATAAACAGATTAGTAAAAGGGAGCAGAACATCTTTCTATCACTGTAAGTTTGTGTCTTGGCATGAAGATGAAATAAACAGCCTCCCACTGTTCTACATATAATAAAGGAGAGTTTATTCTGTCCTCTGTCCACATGCTTGTGTTTGATTGAGTCAATGTAGTGATTAACCATAAATATCCACTAAGTAATGTTAGGTGCTAAAAGTTTGACTATAGAGAAAAATAAAAGACAAAATAGACTTGGAAGAGGGAATGAGTGAAAATTTTTACCTGAGTTCCTTAACAAGTTCAGATAATAATTCTTAGTCCAAACAGCAACTGGATAAAGCTAACTCCATTTTTCATTTGTAAGACAATAGGGAATGCCATGGTTACATTCTGAAGATGTTTTCAAATTATTTTTTGAGCTGCTGATTAGTAAGCAAGAAAAAAAAAATTGGACTCTTTTATTCCCTCCCATCTTCATATAAGATTTCAGAAGGAAATTGTATAGTTTACGAGTAGAAAAAGTTAAATGGCTAAATAATTTACTCAACAAACATGTAGAAAAATTATAGTGGAATGTAACTATGCCAATGGTTTTCACATTTGTCTGTCCTTAGAATCACCTGGAGATCTTTTAAAATGTTCAATGCTGAGGTCGCTCCCCAACCCAATTATTTTACAATCTCTGGGAGTGAGGCACAGGCTTCAGTCGTTTTTGAAGCTCCTCAGGTGACTCCAATGTGCAGAAAAACTTAGGAACCATTAGACTATGGGATGACATTTATTGTTTATCATACTAAAACTGTCAGTGACCATGTGTGCCATGTCTGTTATTGTTCATTAGTATGTTATTTTATATAGTATAATTGCTTCAACTGTTTCTTCTACTCCAAGAATAAAAATAAGTTTTAATGTCAATCCTTATTAGTCTACGAGAGGCCTGATGCATGAAATTCGTGCAAGAGTAGGCCTTCCTTTCCCCGGCTGCCGGCGACTTTCCTCTGACACCTGAGACCCGGGCTTCCCTCGCAGCCCCAGCTTCGTCCGAAGGTCATCTAGAAGGACATTCAGAAGGACGTATGGTCTAATTAGCATATTACACTTTTATTATTATAGATGTGCTGAAATCATACTTGCTGCTTTCTTCTATTTTCATATATCAACAGGAATTGGCAGCAATGAAGCAGATTCTCACTAATATGCGCAGTCAGCGTTCTGAGGACAGGTTACTTCTTACTAAAACGGAATCAAAAAATGTGACAGAAAATCAAAAATCAAAGATTTTGAATGTGCCTAGAGAACATGAAGATAATATATTTATACCCAAACCAACACTCTTTGTAAGTACAAAAAGAAAAAACAACTTAAAATTTTAATCTGTTTTTCACTAAATACATTTTACTTAAATCTCTTTGCCTCTTGTTCATATTGGTTTTAAACTAATTTTAGTAGTTTAATGAAAGGGCCTAGAAATATCTGTATACCTCATATACATACATATTCAGAAAAGGGAAGCTTCAGTAGGATATTTATATATCCTATCTTATAGCTGATAATTGGGTTTTATTTTTCTAGTTAATATGTTGGACTTGCCCAGAAATTAACCTTAATCTCGAATTTACCTCCTTAAGTCTCCAGGGACTAATTATAGGGGAATCAGGAAGACATATCCTATCTAATAATAGACAAATATGCAAATTGACCACACCTTCGCTACGCCCAAGCCACGCCCACCAACCAATCAGGATGAATATGCAAATTACCCCAACAAAGATGGCGGCTAATTTGCATATCAAGACAGCGTAGAAAGAAGCCAAGCACTGCAGAAGGGAGCAAAGCTGCAGAGAAGCAAGCAAGCTGCAGGGAGGAGAAGGGAGGAGCGGAGGCGGGGCCGGGGGAGAAGGGAAAAGCAGGCGGGCTGGCAGAGAAGGCGGGCTGGGGGAGAAGGGAGGAGCGGAGGCGGGGCCAGGGGAGAAGGAAGGAGAGCGGGCTGGCGGAGAAGTTAGAAAAGCAGGGGGGCTGGCGGAGAACGAGGGGCGGGGGACAAGGGAGGAGAGCAGGCAGGGTGGGGTAGAGTGCAGCAGGAAACCCTATTGCAGGATTTTTCCTGCAACGGGAACGCTAGTTTATAAATGTTTGTTTTATACTAGAGGGAAGGTGCACGAAATTCGTGTCCCTCAGCCAAGCCTGCACCCTCTACAGTCTGGGACCCCTTGAGGGATGTCCAATCAGGCCTAAATGGGCAGTCGGACATCCCTCTCACAATCTAGGACTGCTGGCTCCCAACCGCTCACCTGCCTGCCTGCCTGATTGCCCCTAACTGCTTCTGCCTGACAGCCTGATCACCCCTAACCACTCCCCTGCCAGCCTAATCGATGCCGAACTACCCTCCCCTGCTGGCCTGGTCGCCCCCAACTGCCCTCCCCTGCCGGCCTGATTGCCCCCAACTGCCCTTCCCTGCAGGCCTGGTTGCCCACAACTGCCCTCTCCTACTGGCCCGGTCACACCTAACTGCCCTCCCTTGCCAGCCTGGTCACCCCTAACTGCCTTCCCTTGCATCCTGGTCACCCCAAACTGCCCTCCCCTACAGGCCTTGTCCCTCCAACTGCCCTCCCCTGCAGGCCTGGTCCCCCCACAACTGCCCTCCCCTGAAGGCTTGGTCCCCTCTAACTGCCCTCCCCTGGAGGCCTGCCCCCCCTCAACTGCCTTCTTCTGCCGGCCATCTTGTGGCGGCCATCTTGTGTCCACATGGGGACAGCCATCTTTGACCACATGGGGGCGACCATCTTGTGTGTTGGAGTGACAGTCAATTTGCATATTACTCTTTTATTAGATAGGTAAGAATTGCCCAGCCAGTGTGGGTCAGTGGTTGAGCATTGACCTATGAACCAGGAGGTCAGAGTTCAATTCTCAGTCAGGGCACATGGCCTGGTTGTGGGCTCCATCCCCACTGTGGGGCATGCAAGAGGCAGCCGATCAATGATTCTCTCTCATCATTGATGTTTCTGTCTCTCTCTCTCCCTCTCCCTTACTCTATGAAATTAATAAAAAATATATACATATTTTTTAAAGAATAAAAGGGATGCAAAGTATCATCCATCCCCTTTTATTTATGAAACAGTATAGTTTGCTCTGTTTCCTCATAAAGTATGAAATCAATCATATTAACATTAAATGAAATGCTTATATTAGGTAGAAATGTGTACGCACAGAAATTAGTTAAAGAATAGGAAAGAACAATTTGAAAGTGGTATTTTAACAAATAGTAGGAATAGCGATAGAAAAGCAATAGAATCAATATAGGAGTAACTATTAAATATTTCACTGTACTTCAACATGGTTTCCCATGCATGCTTTAATTTCTCAGAAGAAATATATTTACCATCTGAACATAGAGACTTGAAACCAGATTTTAACTGCGATATTCTGATTCAGTGGGTCCTCAGAATCTTATTATTTTTAAACTCCCTAGATGATTATAATAATCAGTCAAGTATGGGAGCTTCTGATCTAAGCTCTTTCATTATACATTCAGATAATGCTACTCAAGATCAATGAGGTGATTACAGAGTTCAACCTTTTAAAGTAAAAAAGAAGTGGCCAGCCGCAGTGGCTCAATAGTTGAGCATAGACCTATGAACCAAGAGGTCATGGTTCGATTCCTGGTCAGGGCATATTCCTGGGTTGCAGGCTTGATCCCTGTAGGGCGAGCATGTCAAACTCAAAGGCTAACATAGCCAATAAACAAGGTTTAAGTTTATGTGGGCCGCAAAGAAAAAGCTTCAATTTTCATAGAAACATAGGTTTATTTCGATAGAGACATGCTGACTACAAAGGGCTGAAATAAATGAGTAATTGTTAACATAAAATAATAGAACATTTTAATAAAAATTGATATTTTTTCTTGAACATTAACTTACCAGACACTGAATAGCTACACAAATTAATAAGCATAATGCAAATATACCTATTTTTCTTGTTCTCCGAAAGCAAAATATTTCCTATTGTGCACACCAAACAAGTCAGTGCAAGACTAATGATGTGGCAATCAGCTGCTAAAATATTCGCTGCTATTATTAGTGGAGAGAAATGGTGCGCCTGTGAGTAAGGCGCATAAGGGAAATGAATGCAACACGATTATAATAATCAGTCATTAACGAACATCATAGTTTGTTATTAATAATCCTATGTAATAAAAGCCTAATATGCTAAGTGTCTGGTCGGCTGTTCAACCAATCAAAGCATAATATGCTAATGATATGCTAAGGCCACTCAACTGTTCACTATGACATGCACTGACCACCAGGGGGCAAATGCTCTGACTGGTAGGTTAGCTTGCTGCTGGGGTCAGGCCAATCAGGACTGAGTGAGATGGGCCGGACACACCCTGGAGCCCTCCCTCAGTCCCTCCCTGGCTGGCCAACCTCCCGCTCCCTCCCCAGCCCTGATTGTGCACTGGTGGGGTCCCTCAGCCTGGCCTGCACCCTCTCGCAATCCGGGACCCCTCGGGGGATGTCAGAGAGCTGGTTTCAGCCCGATCCCGCAGGCCAGGCCGAGGGACCCCACTGGTGCACGAATTTGTGCACTGGGCCTCTAGTTATGTATAACAGGATATTGTAAAAATTAAGTTATGAAATTTTTATTAAAACATTTCTTACATACCATTATATTGGCTGGGCCGCAAAAATATTGGTTGTGGGCCGCATGCGGCCCATGGGCCTTGAGTTTGACATGCTTGCTGTAGGGGGCATGCAGGAGGCAGCCAATCAATGATTCTCTCTCAACATTGAAGTTTCTATCTCTCTCTTCCTCTCTGAAATCAATAAAAACGTTTTTTAAATAAAATTTTAAGAAGTGACAGAGTTACAATCTAGAGTAAATAAGGGTAACTGTTGTAAGAATCTATATGGCAATAATGGAGACCAAGTTGACAGGATGGAGAAAGCAGGAAGCCTCAGTTTACCAGCCTGGATACAAGGCAGCCTGGATATGAATTTCTGCAGCTGAGTCTGTGGATCTTTTCCTCTCGTGGTATATCAGCTTCTCTCTCAGTTTCTAGTTATTCGTATTTTCCACTTCTTCATTAACTTGCTCACGGCTCCTCTTGAGACGTTTCTGTGTACCTTCCCATATCTACTCTCTTAAAACCTAGTCCTCCCTGTATTTTCCTGGAGCAAGAATCTAATTGGCACAGCTCATCCTTATTGGGTGATATCCTTTGTGGCAAGACTTGTGACGGGTATTAGCCAGCCTACTGAATGGCTGCCATTATAGTGAGCAGGGGTCACATGGCACCAAATAAAGCTGCCCAGGGCTGTTTATTCAGAAGGATCATTGCCAGGCAAGTTTTTCTTAGAAAGTTGGCTGGGATTATGACAGACACTCTGATGTGTCCCTTATATTACAATCTACAGGAAGAAAGCAGACGGACCACATAGATGTTAATGGGAAACATAGGGTCAGATGAAAACCACAAGATATAGCCAGAGACCTAAAGCCTATCACCCTCTGGGATCTGCTTTGCTGACCCTTCTCTGTTTAAGCAATGAACTATTATTCCTTCTGACCCTGACCTCCCACATTTCTGACTTTAGCTTTGTAACTTGATTCTGATATCCTGAAATCCTGACTCTAACCGGTACATAAGTAGTAGTAAGATTTTTCCAGTACCTCGAGATAAGGTTATGCAGTGAGAATGAAATGAAGAAGAATCAAAATATAAAGTATTAATTGAGTAGTTTTTATTTCCTTTTTTGTGCTTATCTATTTTTCTACAATAAACTATTTTTTTATAAGAGAAAAAGTTTTAAAAGAGGTATGAGTTCAGCTATGTCCTTATGAAAACTGAGAGATAATACTGTCAAATCAAGACTATGTGGTGATAATGCAAAATTAGCCCAGTCAGTATGGCCCAGCAATGGTGCGTCGACACAGAAACCAAGAGGTCACAGGTTGGATTCCCCAATCAGGGTACATGCCCAGGTTGCGGGCTCCATCCCCAGTAGGGGGTGTGCAGGAGGCAGCTGATCAATGATTCTCTCTCATCATAGATGTTTCTATCTCTCCTATCCTTCTCCCTTCCCTCTCTAAAAAAATAACTGAAGAGGAATAACAAAATTTGTTACATGAAGTGCCAGCTTATGGGTGTGAAGGATAAATAATCTTTTTAATATGCTAATATAAAAGAAACACTAGTGTTTAAATAGGTTAAAGAGTGGAGTTACCAAAATAAAAACGAGTTAATTGTGTACATGAATTGATTTATTATGCCCAATTGATTAAACAGTCATCTATTAGGAGTTGGCAAATTTTTCTTTAAAGATCTAGTTGGTAACTATTTAGGCTTGTAGCTACATACAATCTCTGTTGCATATCCTGTTTGTTTCTTTGTTTTTTGTTGTTGTTGTTTAAATGTCAAATCCATTCTTAGCAGGCAATCCAAACACAGACAGACCAGGGGCCATGATTTGCCAATCAGTGATCTCACGCTTCTTGCTCAGTACTAATCAAAAGCTGGTAAAGGCTTAGAAGCTTCCAGTATCTGAAACTTAGGATAGATAGTACCTTACTGATAAAAATATCTGGAAATGAGGAATATACATCTCATGAGAATAAGAAATCAACTTTCCAGAATCACTGTTATCTGTGTTGGAATTTATTTGAATTTAGTAGTGATTAAACATAGATATTGATGTAAATGAGAAACCACTGTGACATAGTCTATGAACAGGTCACCTGAATTTCAGACAGTCATATGACTGAAGGCAGAAGTTTACCTAGAAAGATTGAACAGATCAGTGAACTTTAATTCATACAACAGACTATACTACTTCCCTGTTTTACTCGTTATTGTCACTACCACTGAATAATCCCAGTGTTACTGAGAATGATAAATACTGCCCGCCATGCAGGGTGGTGGTTGTCCGGTTATTGGAACCATATTGTTGTGTTACTGTAGAGGCATTTTCTTTCACATTATGTAGGGGAAACTCTTGAATGTAGACTCTCATGAGACTTTATGTCCAAACTTAAATAGAACTGAGAGGCTTCTGTGATAGCAGACCAAAACAGCATTCATTCATTTATTTATTCAAAAATGTTTATCGAGCACGTCCTTTGTGCCAAGCACTGTTCTGGGCATTAAGGATATAAAGATTTCTGCCACACTCTCACATTCCTGTAAGGCTAAGAATTACTGAATATTCAAAAATGTAATTGTATTCAGTGTCAAAATTATGGATAATATAGGGAACCACCACTAAATACTTTATTATTGTATATCATTAATATATAAAGCATTTAGATTTTAAAATGACAGTAGAAATAAATCTATTCATGTAACTAACATTTATTGAACAATATTTTATGACTTTAAGGAATACACAGTTTATTGAGTGACTGATTCAAATAAACAATTGTAAGAATGATATAACAAGTTAAGTATTGAAGGCTTTAAGTTCTTAAAAGGAACACCAAAAGAAGCCTGGATGACCCTAACTGGTTTGGCTCAGTGGTTAGAAGGTCAGCCTGCGGACTGAAGGGTCCCGGGTTTGATTCCGGTCAAGGGCTTGTACCTTGGTTGCGGTACATCCCCAGTGGGGGGTGTGCAGGAGGCAGCTGATAGATGTTTCTCTCTCATCGATGTTTCTACTTCTCTATCCCTCTCCCTTCCTCTCTGTAAAAAATCAATAAAATATATTTTTTTAAAAAAAAGAAGAAGCCTGGATGTATCAGGGCAAGCTTCTTAGAGGAGGCGATTTTTGAGCTGAGTCCTGAAAAACAAATAGGAGTGAGCTCTTCAGGCAGAGAAAACATCAAGTGGGAAATACTATTCATAGTTAGCACTTATTAGGGACTAAGTGCTTTTTACAGACATTGTCTCATTTTATTCCCTCAGCACCCTCTGATGTAGGTTACTGTATCAGACAAGGTCCTTGTACCAAATAGATGTCACATTCTGAAGGGACTGTTTACAAGCATGTGGAAACCAAGTGATGAGGAACATTTCAGGACTAGTAGCTGACGTTTTTGTCACTCCTAGGTCTCAAGGCGCAAGGAGAGGGATCGGAGCCTTCTTATGGAAACTTTGGTCTCCTGTAGAAGAATTTAGCCACTACCAAACCATGGCCAGGCAAAGAAGGAGCTCGGGACTAAATATCACACTTTCTTTCTCCTCCCACCTACAAGCCCATTGACTAAACCTACTTCAGAAACTAGAAGACACCACTGACAGCTTCCTGGGCACAGAGCGGGTGGACAAGGATGGAGAATAGATCTGAGGGTACCCAGAATATCCAGCACAGTTATTTTTAATTATCTCCATACTAGAGGCCCGATGCACAGAACTCGTGCAATAGTAGGCCTTCCTTCCCTCAGCTGCCGGCACCAGCTTCCCTCTGGCACCCGGGACCTGGGCTTCTCTCACAGCCCCAGCTTTGTCTCGAAGGTAGTCCAGAAGGAAGTCTGGTCTAATTAGCATATTACGCTTTTATTATTATAGATTACAGAAGAGATAACTGAGAAGTCATCAACTTTCCCAGGTTTGCAAATGAATGGATGAAGCCTGTTTCATCCCAAACTTGTTCTTTAACCACTGTGCTGAACTGTCCTCAAGCCACAAACATCAAAGGAAGTGTGGCATTGGGGTACCTACTGGGGCCAGACACTTTCCTGAGTGCTAAGATAAAGATGAAACAAAATTAACACTAACTTTTTAAAGGTTAAGCGTCAATATCCAGGAATTGCTTTTCACTCCTAGTTCGGTGGCTTAAGCAAATTGTTCAGTCTCTCAGATAAGCATTAAAGGCCTAATATTTGGCCCTTTGGAGTCATCAGGGAACTAAGTTACTTCTGCCTTTCTCTTCAGCCATCCTTGGTATGTGGCTTCTGTCCTCAGATTCACAATATGCTTGTTGTAGCCTCAGCCATCACATCTGCATTGTAAGCAGGAAGCAGAAATGGGGAATATACCATCTCCCTCCTAAAAGCGTTTTCATAAGTTCTAACCAACATCTACTCACATCCTATTGGCCACAACTTAGTCACATGGCCATACTTGGTAGCAAAGGAGGTTGATTAATGTAGTTTTTACCTGGGTGAGCCCTTTACTCTCGTAATAAAATTAGAGTTCTCTTATTAAGAAGGGGAAAGTAGATATAGGCCAGACAGCCAGCAGGTTTTGTCACAAGGTCTTAATTCATTTTTATATCCCCATCACCTAAAACAAGGAACTGGCACATAGTAGGTGCTCAATGAAGTGCTATTAAGCTAATCTCAACTACAAATAATTTAGTTTATGTAGGAGAGTGTCAAGAGACAGGATTAGAGAAGTAAGTATGGGCCCGATGCTAAGGGGCCCTATATTCTAAATTGAAGTAGTTAGAACATGACAGTGAAAGTGAGGTGCCCGCACAGTAACCTAGAGATAGGAACGTGCATTAGTCCTGTGGGAGCAGGCTATAAAATTAATTTTAATCAAAGATCTGAAAAGTCCATTTAGGAAGTAGAAAAGCAGTTAATCCTCAGGACAGAGGTACACTTGTGGCAAATCTACTTCATTAACACATCTGAAGAAAGAATGTACTGGAGGGAAAGGGATGGAGGGAGGGTGGTCTGCAAGGGACCAACACAGATAAAAGAAATCAGAAGAACTGTCTGCCATTGAATTCTTTTACTGCCCTTTTGGAGTCTTAAGGTTCCTTTTTAATATCAAAAGTTTTATTTAGCTTCTTCCCAAATACACATAGTAGTAATAAAACTTTTAGTATCAGTTGACTAAGAAAGTGGAGATGTACAAATTATATACCCTTTGCTATAAGCTGGACGATCTGTAACTTGGTGTGTAGAAGTGGCTTTTAGATTTTTTTTTTTTTTTGTCCAGGAGCCACAGTTAAGAAAACCATTTTACATCATGACTTAGTGAAGATCACAATTTCTCAGAGCACAACTTAACCCCTACAATGGCAAGGTACTCTGATATTTTTGTATTCTAGTCTGTGCGATTATTTTTCTTTCTTAAATCTGGTCTTAAATTGATTTCCTTACCCATGGATTGAGAAGCTACAGTTTTCTTCCAGTTGTATTGAGATATAATTCAAGAGACCTACAATTTCACAAACACTGGTTCTTCTGTGACTGTGATTGTGAGAATCTTAGATTTGCAGCTGACTCACCTTTCTTCAGTCACCTGAAAATCTCGATCTGATTACAAGTGAAGTAAGCAACTCCCCAATTTTACTCTGATTTTTCTTTATGGTCTGTGACTTAGCTTAGAAATTTTTTAAATAAGACTGGCAAAAGTAACAGGCATTTCTGGCCAACGGACAATTACATTTCTCATCACCAGTTAATAAACTAGCATTCAGCTCAGCCACCTTTGAATTCTCTTGGTAGATAGCACCTGGCCTTTCCCTATCATGGAAATTTCTTTCTCCTTTAATACTAAGGACTTTGGACTTTTCTTTCCAAGAAAGAACTCTAAAGTGTTTTAAGGCAGTTTTGCATTTTAGAAAGATAAGCTTGGACAGATTGTGGACTATGAGTTGAACAGAATAGAAGAGAAAGCCAAATCAGAGTTAGGAAACTCTGGCAGGAATTAAGCCAGAAATGATAAGAGCCCAAGGTAAGCCATTGGGGTCAAGATAGTAACAGAATGAGGAGTTTAAAAGATAGTCAGTAAAAGGTGGGAACTGTTTAAAATAGATGTAGCAAGTGAAAAGAAGGAGAAATCTAAGATGAAGAAGAAAAGGACATTTCTGGTTGAAGTGACTGAGCAAAGTATAGTACCTTTTACCAAGAAAGAGAATATGGATGATTGGGGGTTCATTTTGACATACTGAATTTTGGTTGCCTGTGGGGAACAACATGTAAAAGCATTTGTAGCTCAGGTTAGAGCTATGGTATAAAGGTGGCAATGCGGGGAGGAGGGAAGGTATTTGGTGGTAACTGAACCTGGCTTATGTGGTGGTCATTGAAGCTGGCCAAGGGCGTGGATAGGTCAAGAGGAGCTGACCACTGAGGTCACTTCCAACATTTTATGTGTCAACTATGGCATATAAAATTATGAAAAACATAAACTTGTAAGTATCATACTTATCTATGTGCCTGCATACATATATGTATATATATTTAGGAATGTAGTCCTTTATAACTTTAAACAGATGGAAGTGGAAAAGCAGTAAGCTTCATATTTAACATATTGTCATGTATAAAATAGGCTGCTTTGACTGCCTATGTAAGGCCCTATATAAGGAGTTCTGAGTGCTTTGTTCTGTAAGTCTACCTCCCTTGCCTTTTTGTTACTACTCTGTACTGCTGAAGTGATTGAGCAGTGAACCAAGAAGAACTGTGCTAAATACTTAGCAATTCAGTAGAGCCAAAGCACAGTGATTTGGATCTAGTCATTATTTAATAAATGTTTATTGAATGAATGAATGTCCATATATAGATAGATGAGACTGACAAAAAAAGAAGCTGTGTCCTTGATTTTTTTTTCATAATTCTCTTTGAACATAGAAACAATTCATATGATACTCACTTCCGTACAATATGTTAAATACAGGCTTTGAGCCAGAAAACACAGATGTGTATTTTTCTACAGACATACCAGGTGGGAGATTATTTCTCACAAAACATAAAACCTTTGTCCCTAAAGTATCCTTCTGAATTCGGAAAAGTGATTATTTACTGTAATCTTACATAAGAAGCCCCAATGCATATTGGTACTTAGTTCTATGAATTGCCTTTCTTATCCTCCTAGTAAGCATTTTACTTAATTTTCTCTCTTTCTTTTTAACAGACCAAAAAGGAAGCACCTGAGTGGTCTAAGAAACAAAAGATGAAGACCTAGTGTTTTGAATGGATTTGCTATATCGCTATTTACTCCTGAAGTTCTTTTTCTGATGAACAAGAAGTTTATCTTAATCATGTGCTTGGCATTTTTAAAATAATTAATATAAAATTTATTTTCACCAAATGGTAAATTAACAGATTTCAGCATAATAATCAATATGTATAAAAGGCAAACAATAGTATAATTTAATATTTGGTTTTATCTATTTTGTTACAAAATAAATAGACTGATGAAAATTTGTACGTTTAATCATTTTCAAGGTTTTTTAAATTGTGTGGCTTATAAATATACAGCTGTTATATTGGTGAATATATTTTCTAACAGTATAAATTTCAAGTTTAAATATCATAACACAAATACCAAACATCTTCCATTTTTTTAAATTAAGAATTACTTATGAAATCTATTGGAAAGCACTTCAAGTGCTCAGTAATGGCGGTCAGATACCATTTATTTGATATTATATTAACCAATTAAATCTGGTAGAAACTTTGTTATTTCCCCTGTCCAGGTCAGGTAGCTCAGGTGGTTAGAGCATGTCCCAGTACACCAAGGTTGCGATTCGATCTCCAGTCAGGGCACATACAGAATCAACCAATGAATGCACAAATAAGTGGAACCAAAAAAATCAATGTTTTGCCCTAACCGGTTTGGCTCAGTGGATAGCGCCTGGGCCTACAGACTGAAGAGTCCCAGGTTCGATTCTGGTCAAGGGCATGTACCTTGGTTGCGGGCACATCCCCAGTAGGGGGTGTGCAGGAGGCAGCTGATCGATGTTTCTAACTTTCTACTCTCTATTCCTCTCCCTTCCACTCTGTAAAAAATCAATAAAATACATATATTTTTTAAATCGGTTTTCTCTGTCTTGCTCCCTCTCTTTCTCTAAAATCAATTTTAAAAATGTTTTAAAGAAAGAAAAAGTTTGTTATTTCATTGGTCAAATAAAAATTCAGTGGAAAGGTCCTGGCTGGGTGGCTCAGTTGCTTGAACCATTGTCCGTACACCAAAGGTTGTGGGTTCGATTCCCAGTCAGGGCGCATACCTAGGTTGCCGGTTAGATCCCCAGTTGAGGCACATACGGAAGGCAACTAATTGATGTTTCTCTCTCACATCTCAGTGTGATTTTCTCTCTTGTCATAAAACATGCTCCATTTCTCATCCAAGAGATACAATTTAAAGGAAAAGAGGGTTAGAGGAAGAGGGAGAGATATTTATCAGGTTTTTCTCAATTACTACTGACATAATGGCTGGATAATTCTTTATTCAGGTGGGAGTGGGGGGCAGTCCTTTGAATTGTGGGATATGTAGCAGCATCTCTGCCCTCCACCACTAGATGACAGTAGCACCCCCTCCTCAGTTGTAATAACTAAAAATGTCTTTTGTCCCCTGGGGACAAAACACCCCCACCTAGTGAAGAACCACTGATATGCATATCAATGGTTATCTTGGTGGATTTGAATAGAGAATACTATCTGTTCAATAAGTTCTTTGAAAGTCACATTAGCATAGGCTATTAGTGAACGTGAGAGAACAGAAAAAGCCTTTGATAATAAATACTTGTAAATCTGATAATGGCCTGAAAACCCAAATCTCCCCCGGTTTGATTTGGGTACATCTTCTAACACTATATATGACTTTCTGCAACATAGGTTTGTGAAAATGGCCTTTGTCCAGCATGCATCCTAAATCCAGGATACCCTGATTCTTTCATTAAAACTAAATTAACTTGCCCTGGATGGTGTGGCTCAGTTGGTTGAGCATCCTTAAAATCCTTAATTTTTCCCTCTTTCCTTTTATTTCTAGAAATACTCTTCAAAAAAGTTTATTATTTCTTACCATAATAACTATTAATAAATCTTGGTTAGATTATGATATGAAAGCTTTTCATGATCCAGAGAATAAAAGCATGGAACAGACTGTGGACTGTCAGCGGGAAGGCAGGGGTAGGTTGGTGGGAAGAGATCAACCAAAGAATTTGTATGCATATATGTGTAACCCCTGGACACAGACAATTGTGTGGTGAAGGCCTGGAGGAGGGGGTGGGGCTCTAGAAGGAGCGGGAAGGGGAGGACATTTGTAATACTTTCAATGATAAAGATTTTTTATTTAAAAAAAAAAAAAAAAGAAAGAAAGCTAGCTTTTCAGAAGACATTGTGAATTTTCAATTCAGATACCATTCATTCCAAAAAGTTTTCGCTGTTCCACCATAATAATCTGAACTATGTACTCTGTACTCCAAGCATGTCAAACTCCTGGCCCACAACGAATATTTTTGCTGCCCAGCCAATATAACAGTATGTAAGAGACGTTTTAATAAAAATTTTGTAACTTAATTTTTACAATATCCTGTTATACATAATTTTTTAAAAAAATACACTTTTATTGATTTCAGAGAGGAAGGGAGAGGGAGAGAGAGATAGAAACATCAATGATGAGAGAGAATCATGGATCAGCTGCCTCCTGCACGCTCCCCACTGGGGATGAAGCCCACAATCTGGGCATGCACCCCCGACAGGAACCGAACCCGGGATCCTACAGTCCCCAGGCCAATGCTCTATCCACTGAGCCAAACTGGCCAGAACTGTTATACATAATTATTAATAATGAACTACAATGTTCACTAATGACTGATTACTATAATTGTGTTGCATTCATTTCACTTACGTGCCATTTCTCTCCACTAATACTAGCAGCGAGTATTTTAGCAGCTGATTACCACATCATTTAGATTTGGACTGACTTGTTTGGTGTGCAGAAATATTTCGCTTTCAGAGAACAAGGAAAATAGGCTTATTTGATTTACACTTATTAATTTATGCAGTTATTCAGTGTCTGGTAAGTTAATGTTCAAAAAATATTAATTTTAATTAAAATGTTCTATTATTTTATGTTAACGATTACTGATTTATTGCAGCCCTTTGTAGTCAGCATGTCTATCGAAATAAACCTATGTTTCTATGAAAATTGAAGCTTTTGGTTTTTTTCGGGCCACATAAATTTAACCTTGTTTATTTGGCTCATGTTAGCCTTTGAGTTTGACATGCTTGCTGTACTCTCTATCTCTTTAATTCTGCATACTGTATTTTATAAAAATTGTTTATTTTCCTTTCCCTTTAGGAAAAGAATTCTTATGCTTTTTTTGGCCCTTGGTTTTTTAGCACCGTGCCTTGAACTTTTAAAAACAAAATGTTTATTTGATGAATTTGGGCAGATAAGATATAACAATGTCACTTTTTCTTATGTCTTCAAAATTAAAGAAGAGCTTTTTAGTATCTCACTAGTACATAGAAGCTATTCTAGCTCATTTTTTAAAAAATATTTTTTTATTGATTTCAGAGAGGAAGGGAGAGGGAGAGAGAAACATCAATGATGAGAGAGAATCAGATTGTCTGCCTCATGCATGCCCCCTACTTGGGGATCGAGCCTGTAACCCCGGGCATGTGCCCTCAACTGGAATCGAACCTGAGACCCTTTGGTCCGCAGGCCAATGCTGTGCCCACTGAGCCAAACCACCTAGGGCAAGCTCATTTCTTAATATCACTACAACCCTTGCCTCTCCTCCAAATTTTCAGACCTTCCTTTTTTCACTTTTATTTTCTTCTTTCTTTTTTGAATACTGTAAAAAAAAAAATACAACATAAAATTTACCTTCTTTCCCATTTTTAAGTTTACAGTTCAATAGTGTATTCACATTGCTGTGCAACATACCTTCAGAACTTTGTAATCTTTCAAATATGAAACTCTATACCCATTAAACAATTATTTTCTCCTTCCCGGTCCCTGGCAACCCAACTTTCTGTTTCTATCTCATATACATGGAATATTTGTCTTTTTGTGACTAGCTTATTTCACTTAGCATAATAAAATGAAATGTCCTCAAGGTCCATCGATGTTATAGCATGTGTCAGAATTTCCTTCCTTTTTGAAGCTGAATAATATTCCATTATATGTATACACCATATTTTGTTTATTCATTTATCCCTCGATGGGCATCTTGGCTATTGTGAATCGCCTTACTTCTTATCTATTACTGAATCCTCTCCTGGCCTTTCTTATTTAAAAATAAATAAATAAATAAATAAATAACTTAACACTTTTTTTCTTACTAAATGTCAAAAATAAAAATGCCCAAATGTAAGAGTAATAGCTAGGATTATCAAGCTAATTCTCTGCAGTTGCTCTTACATGCTTTCTACTCCTTAATTAACCTTCACAGTAACTTTGCCAATTAAGCATTATCTTCATTTTTAAAAACTCAAAGAGTAACTTAATGGCCCAAGATCAGTCACGTGATAAATAGCAGAAACGGATGTGAATCCTTCAGGTGGTTTGATTTGCAATGGCCATGCTTTGTGCAGGACACTACAGGCTTCTCAAACTGTGCACCGTATCCCCACCTCCCACTTCCATGGGGTGGAAAGAAGAAGGGAAACATCTTGCTCTATCAGCTTTTCTTGTGAGGGGGTGGAGGGGAGAGGACTTAGCATAGTTTAATTTTTGTTCAACGTAAGTTCATAAATATCAAATCTATTCCTAAAGATTTTAATATTACAATGATAAAAGATTATAAAGTTAAAGAGTTCTCACAATGGAATACTATGCTGCGGTAAAAAAGAAAGAGTTCTTACTATTTGCAACAGCATGGATGGAGAGCATTATGCTAAGTGAAATAAGTCAGTCAGAGAAAGATAAATATCACATGATCTCTATCATCTGTGGAATATAATGAACAACATAAACTGATGAACAAAAACAGATCCAGAGACAGGGAAGCATTGATCAGACCGTCAAACCTCAGAGGGGAGGGTGGGGGTAAGGGGAAGAGATCAACCAAAGGACTTGTATGCATGCACATAAGCCTAACCAATGGACACAGACACCAAGGGGGTGAGGGCATGTGGGGGGGGGGGGGGCAATGGAGGGATAAGGACACATATGTAATACCTTAATCAATAAAGAAATTTAAAAGAAAATAAAAATAAAGTTAAAGAGTTCTGTGACTCTAGTAGATCTTCCTATGTTAATGGTATACGGTTAATTTTTCAGAACCAGCTAAATGGCATCTATGTGTTTTATTTATTTATTTTTGAAATTTCTTTATGAATTAAGGTATTACATATGTGTCCTTACCCCCCCATTATCCCCCCAATTCCCCTACTGCCTTGCAGACCCACCCACTGGTCATTCCAGAAGGTCGTTCTGCTGTCCAGTCTAATTAGCATATTAGCTCTTTATTATATAGGATTGCATTTTGATCTGTTTTCCAAGTTCTTGTCTTATAACTACCTTGTATAAATTGGAGATTAAAAATTATAGTGTAAAAAAGAAAAGACTGTTATTTGCTATGGACAATGATTTGGAGAGAGGCATGAGGTGATTTAGAAGGGAGATCAGTGAAGAGACTATTGACATAATTTAGGGAAGAGGGCCTGAGGGCTTGAACTAAGGTGGTGATAGAAATTCACACACAGAGAATAAAGTATAAAAGCAAAGAAGTAGAAATCTTTTTAAAATCTTAAATTAAAATTTTCTACATTCTGGACTTAGTTGATTCCTTCTTCATGGTGTCATTTAGCTTGATCTAGTTCATATTTTGCTTGTAGACTGGATGTTAGATCTGAAAACTTGATTTGATTAAAGTTAACATTTTGGGGGGCAAGGATACCATATAAGTGTTGTTTTATACTTCAGGTTACATCATGTCAAGAGGCACATGATTGCTGGTTGTCCCAATCTTAATAGAGAGCTACGGTTGACTAGGGAATATAGGGAGTTATGTCCTGTTATAAACTTCCCTATTATCCTTGTATCTAATTGCTTTGGCATTCACTGGTGATTGATGCCTGGGATCATTGATTTCATTAGGGGTTATTTTCTCTTTCTTATTTTTAAACATCTTTATTGAGGCACAATTGACATACAATACACCAGACATTTAAAAAATGTGCAGTTTGATAAACATTGATGTATGTATGCACCCATGAGAACATCACCATCATCAAGATAGTGAACCTCTCACCCCAAGACATTCTCCCTTTTGTATATTTAGAACTTTTCATAACCAAAAGTTTTAACTTTTGGAAAAATCATCAACAGGGCTTGATGATTGAATGCATGGGGGTTAATGAGAGAAGGGTCTGGGATGACTCCTAGGTTTGTAGTAGGAGCCACTAAGTAAGTGGGGTACCATTTGTTGAAACTGAGAACATTGGAGAGGAAAGTTGATGAATGAACTCGTACATTTTCAGTTCACAATGGGACATCCAAGTTTGGATGTCAACTAGGTAGGTGTAAAAAGGAACAGTTTGGACTAATATAAACTTGGGAGTATCGGCATATAGTAACTGAAGCCAGGGAGTAGAAATTATCAAGAGAATAAGTACAGAACAGAAAAAGGATTTAAGGGGGAAAAGAAACTGAGAAATTTGAATGTTTTATTATGATCAGTTAGGAGAGGAGCCTCTAATTGAGATATAAGCTAAGAATGCCAGTATATTATGTTTCAACAAATTTAACTCAAACATTTTTTTAAAATTTTATATTGATTTGAGAGAAACATCAATTTGTTGTTCCACTTGTTTATGCATTCATTGATTGATTCTTTTTTAAAAAATATTTTATTGATATTTATAGAAAGAGGAAGGAAGAGGAAGAAACATTAATTTGAGTGCAACATCAATCGTCTGCCTCTTGCACCCCCCTTACCGGGAATCAGCCCACAACCCAGACATGTGCCCTAACTGGGAATCAAACCGGCAACCTTTCCTTGCACGGGATGATGCCCAACCAACTAAGCCACACCTTCTAGGGCTTTGTTGATTCTTGTATGTGCCCTGACCAGAGATCAATTTCACAACCTTGGAATATCGGGATGACACTCCAACCAACTGAGCTCCCTGGCCAGGGTGATTCAAACATTTGAAGTGAAGATAGATGAGTCTTGCTTTTTACTAAAGTGAGGTAAACCACTGCCATAGACAATACTAGAACGGGCATTGCTATCCAGACTCTTATTTTATAGGTTTCAGATGGGCAGTCTTGACCCCATCCATGCCATTAACTACAATTGTCTTCACCTGTGTGATTTCTTATTATTATTTTCTTTCAATCTTTCTAGTATTGGTTTCAGGTATACAGCTTAGTGGTTAGACAATCACACTGGCACCATACATAGTTATCCCAATATTACTGACTATCTTCCCTATTCTGTACCTACATTCCCGTGACTATGTAGTAACTACCACTTTCACCCAGTGCCCCAACCTGCCCTCTCCTCTGGAAACCACCAGTACATTCTCTGTGTCTATTAGTCTGTTTTAATTGTTTGTTCATTTATTTTGTTCTTTAGATTCCACATAGAAGTGAAATAATATGATATCTGTTTTTCTCTGACTGACTTATTTCACTGAGCATAATATCATCTATGTCCAGTCATGCTGTGGAAAATGGTAATATTCCATTCTTTTTTATGGCTAATACTCTATTGTATATTTGTCCCACAGCTTCCGCTCATTTATTGATGGGCGTTTGGGTTGCTTCGACAGCTTGGCTGTTGTAAATAACACTGCAAATTAGTGTTTTGGGTTTCTTCAGGTAAATCTCCCGAAGTGGAATTGCTGGATCATAAGGCAGATTCATTTTTAGTTTTTTGAGGAAACTCCATAGTGTTTTCCACAGTAGCTGCACCAGGGTTCCTTTTACACCACATCCTCACCAACACTTGTCATTTGTAGATTTATTGATGATAGCCATTCTGACAGGTGTGAGGTGATATCTCATGGTGGTTTTAATTTGCATTTCTCTGACAGTTAGTGATTTTGAGCATTTTCTTATAGTCTATTGACCTTCTGTATGTCCTCTTTAAAGAAGTGTCAATTTAGGTTCTCTGCCCATTTTTAAATTGGATTGTTTTGTTTTTTGGTGTTGAGTAGTATGAGTTCTTTATAAGTTTTGGATAGTAATCCCTTATCAGATGTATCATTGGTAAAAATGTTCTCCCATTTAAGAGGTTGTTGCGCTGTTTTGTTAATGGTTTTCTTTGCTGTGCAAAACCTTTTTCCTTTAATATAGTCCCATTTGTTTATTTTTTCTTTGTTTCTCTTGCCGGAGGAGGTATGTCAGAAAAAAATGTTGCTAAGAGAAATGTTAGTGATTTGTGTGTGTGTGTGTTATAGAATTATACACCTGAAACCTATATAATGTTATTAACCAACTAGAGGCCTGGTGCATGAAATTAGTGCACGGGAGGGGGGTGTCCCTTAGCCTGGCCTGCACTCTCTCGCAATCCAGGACCACTGGCTCCTAACTGCTCACCTGCCTACCTGCCTGATCATCCCTAACCCCTCTACCTGCCTGTCTGATCGCCCCTAACCACTCTGCATGCCTGCCTGATCACTCCTAACTGCTCACCTGCCTGCCTGATTGCCCCTAACTGCCTCTGCCTGCCTGCCTGATCATCCCTAATCACTCACCTGCCTGATTGCCCCTAACTGCCTCTGCCTGCCTGCCTGGTCGCCCCTAACCACCTCTGCCTCAGCCCCTGCTGTGCGGCTTAGTCCAGAAGGACATCTGAAATGACATGCGGGAGGTCATTTGTCTAGTCTAATTAGTATATTACACTTTTATTATTATAGATTATTATTATAGATGTCACCCCAATACATTTGATATAAAAAGACATACAATAAATAAAACAGTATGAAAGACAAAAAAAAAAATGGTTGAAGGGAGAAGATAAAATCATGAAAGACTGAAAAAAGAAAAAAATGCACCGCCAGCTGCTGACCCCAGCATCCAGACCCAGGAAGAGAGGTAAACACACAAAAGTCACTTTGTGTGGAATCCCTTTCACACAAACACAAGTTGACTCAGACATCCCAGAAATAGGCTGATGAACACACAGATGTGAAGACACACCACAGCCTCCAGTCTAGCCACCCTTGGATAGAGACAGGCAGACAGACCCCTCCACGGCCTCATGGGTGTCTCAAAGCTGGGGGGAAGGAGGCTCACCCAGCAGCAGACATAACATGTCCAAAGCCACCAACATCTTGGCAGTGAAGAAGTGTGGCAGCAAAAGGGACAGGACTGATCTGCGCGGGTTCCTCAGCCGCAGGCACTGGTAGCCAGATCACCATAATGAGCAAGGCCTGTTAACACCCTGTGTGGTAAATTTATCGGCGGGGGTGGGGGGTGCACCCACCTGGACTGGCATTAGAGCTCTGGAGCCCCGGGGGGCCACCGCGAGCAGAGGCAGGCTGAGGTGGTGAAGACCACGTGGGCAGGGGCAGGGTCCCTCTGAGGGGCGGTATTTAGATGGCCGAGAGGAGGGGCTTTCCGTGGAAGGGCAGGGCTGGAGAAACTGAGGCCTCTCTCTCTCCATTGGCTAGGAGGCTCAAAATGTTAGTGATTTAACTGCCTGTATTTTCTTCTGAGGTTTTATGGTTTTGAGACATTTAAGTCTTTACTCCATTTCAAGTTTTTTTCTTATGTATGGTGCAAGTAAGTGGTCTAGTTGCATTTTTTTTTTTTTTGCATGTACCTGTCCCAATTTCCCAACACCATTTATTGCAGAGACTGTTTTTACTCCATTGTATGCTCTTGTTTCCTTTGTCAAATACTAACTGACCACATAGATGTGGGTTTATTGCTGAGCTCTCTATTCTGTTCTATTGGTCTATATGTCTGTTTTTATGCCAGTACCATGCTGTTTTGATTACTATGGCCTTGTAGTATACATAGTTTGATATCATGTAGCATGGTATCTCCAACTTTGTTTTTCTTTCTCAAAATCGCTGAGGCTATTCAGGGTTTTTTGTGGTTCTATATAATTTTTTAAAATTATTTGTTCTAATTCTCAAAAATATGCCATTGGTACTTTGACAGGGATTGCATTGCATTGAATTTATAGATTGCTTTGGGTAGTATGGACATTTTAATGATATTAATTCTTCCTATCCATGAGTACGGAATATTCCATTTTTTTGTATCCTCTTCAATTTCTTTCTGCAGTGTCTTACAATTTTCTAAGTACAGGTCTTTTACATCCTTAGTTAAATATATGCCTAGGTATTTTGGGGGGTGCAATTATAAATGGGATTGTTTTCTTAGTTTCCCTTTTTTTAAATATATTTTTATTGATTTCAGAGAGGAAGAGAGAGGGAGAGAAAAATAGAAACATCAATGATGAGAGAGAATCATTGATCAGCTGCCTCCTGCATGCCCCAGCCAGCAACCTGGGCATGTGCCCTTGACCGGAATTGAACCTGTGACCCTTCAGTCCACAGGCCGATGCTCCATCCACTGAGCCAAACCAGATAGGGCTTAGTTTTCCTTTTTGATAGTTCATTATTGACATTCAAAAATGCAACCAATTTCTAAATATTAATTTTGTATCCTGGTACTTTACTGAACCTACCAGTTCTAGTAGCTTTTTGGTGGCATCTTTAGGGTTTTCTATATACAATATCATGTCATATGCAAATAATGAGTTTTATATCCTCCTTCCTATTTGAATGCCTTTTATTTCTTCTTTTTGTCTAATTACTGTGGCTTCCAGTACTACGTTGAATAAGAGTAGTGAAAGCACACATTCCTATTTTGTTCTTGATATTAAGGAAAACACTTGTAGTTTTGTTCATTGAGTATGATGCTGGCTATGGATTTATCTTATATGGCCTTTATTACTGTATGTTGAGGTATGTTCCCTCTATTCCTGCTTTCCTGAGAGTTTTATCATAAATGGGTGCTGGTTTTTATCAAATGCTTTTTCTGCATATGCCCTTAACAGGAATCGAATTGGTGACCTCTTGGTTCATGGATAAATGCTCAACCACTGAGCAACACTAGCCAGGTTGATCATGTGGATTTTATCTTTCATTTTGTTTATGTGGTATATCATGTTTACTGATTTGAGACTATTGTACCAATCTTGCATCCCCAGAATAAATCCCACTTGATCTTTTAATGTATTGCTGGATCTGGTTTGCTAATATTTTATTGAGGATTTTAGCTTCTATGTTCCCAAGGGATATTGGCTGATACTTTTACTAGTGGCCCGGTGCACAAAATTCATGCATGGGGGTGGGGGCGGGGGGGTTGTCCCTCAGCCCAGCCTGCACCCTCTCCAATCTGGGATCCCTCTAGCAATCCAGGACTACTGGCTTCTAACCACTCACCTGCCTGCCTGCCTGATTGCCCCTAACCACTCTGCCTGCTGGCCTGCTCACCCCCACCTGCCCTCCCCGCTAGCCTGCTCACCCCAACTGCCCCCCTGCCAGCCTTCTCACCGCCAACAGCCCTCCCCGCTGGCCTGCTCACCCCCAACTGCCCCCCCCCCCCGCTGGCCTGATCGCCCCCAATTAACCCCCACTGATGGCCTGCTCTCCCCCAACTGGCCCCCAATGGCCTCACCCTCAACTGCCTCTCCGCCGTCCTGATCACCCACAATAGCCCCCCCCCCCCCCGACTGGCCTGATCACCCACAACTGCCCTCCCCTCTTGGCCCCTAACCACCTCTACCTCAGCCTCGCCACCATGGCTTTGTCCAGAAGAATGTCCAGAAGGTTTCCTAGAAGGTCTCCCAGCCTAATTAGCATATTACCCTTTTATTAGTATAGATAGAGACCTGGTGCATGGGTGGGGCCAGCTGGTTTGCCCTGAAGGGTGTTCTGAATCAGGTTCCCTTGAGGAGTGGGGTGGCCTGGGCAAGGGGCCTGTGGTGGTTTGTAGGCCAGCCACACCCATAATTGGGGTGGTGGTCCCCACTGGGGACAGTGCTAGCCTGGGCGAGGGGCTGGGGCAGTTTGCAGGCCATCCACGCCCCCATGGAGTGAGGGTCCCTGCTGGGGGGACGTGGCCAGCCTGGTTAAGGGGCTGAGGGCCGTTTTCAGGCTGGCCACACCCCCTTCAGGGTGGAGGTCCCCACTGGGGTGCCTGGCCAGCCTGGGTAAGGGGCTGAGGGCCGTTTGCCGGCCCCTCACTTGGCGGCCGGCCTAGGCGACGGTGACCCAAGCCTCCCATGCACCCAGGCCGGGTCCATGGCTGCTGCCCACAGGCCCCTCCTTCGGCAGCTGGCCTGGGCGGTTGGGAAGCTTGGCTTCCTCCATTGCCAGGGGCAACCCAAGCCTCCTGCTTGCTCTGGCTGGCTCCATGGCTGCCTCCATCTTTGTTCCACTAATTTCCATACACACTCCTGCTTGGTTGGTGGGTGTTGTGAAGTGCTGGTTAATTTGCATATTTCTCTTTTATTAGTGTAGATTTCTTTGTGTGTCTTTATCTGATTTTGGAATTAGGGTAATGCTGGCCTTATAAAAAAAAGCTTGGGAGTGTTTCTTTCTCTTGAAATTTTTGGTATAGTTTGAGGACGGTAGGTGTTAGTTCTTTGAATGTTGATAAAATTCACTTGTGAAGTCATCTAGTCCAGGACTTACTTTTGCTGGGAGCTTTTTGATTACCACTTAGATTTCATTAGTTATAAGCAGGCTGTTCAGATTTTCTGATTCTTCCTGATTGATTTTTGGGAAATTGTATGTTTCTAGGAATTTATCCAGTTTGTCCAGATTGTCCAATTTGTTGGCATATAGTTGTTCATAATATTTTCTTACAATTCTTTGTATGTCTGTGGTGTTGGTTGTTACTTCTCCTCTTTCATTTCTGATTTTATTTATTTGAGTCCTCTCTTTATTTCTAGATGAATCTGGGTAAAGTTTCATTAATCTTGTTTATCTTTTTAAAGAATGAGCTCTTTGTTTCATTGATTTCTTTGTATTGTTTTTTTAGTCTCTATGTCCTTTATTTCTGCTCTAATCTTTATTATTTCCTTCCTTCTACTCACTTTGAGCTTTGTTTATTGTTCTTTTTCTAGTTTCTTTAGGTGTAAGGGTAGATTGTTTATTTGAATTTTTCTTGCTTCTTGAGGTAGGCCTGTATTGCTATGAATTTCCTCTTAGGACTGCTTTCATTGTGTCCCATAGATTTGAGGTTGTCCTGTGTTCTATTTTCATTTGTCTCAAGGTAAATTTTGATTCTCTCCTTGATTTCATTGTTGACCCATTCATTATTTATTAACATGTTATTTAACTTCTATGTGTTTGTTTTTCTTTTTCTTGTATTTGGTTTCTAGTTTCATACCATTGTGGCAGGAGAAGATGCTTGATATGATTTCAATCTTGTTAAATTTATTGAGACTTGTTTTGTTTCCTATCATGAGGGGTCTCCTAGAAAATGTTCCATGTGCATTTGAAAATAATGTATATTCTGTTGCTTTGGGATGCAATGCTCTGAAAACATCAACTTAATCCTGCAATTGTTTTCTATAGGGTTACATTCTAGTCCTATTCTGGAAACCAGTGAACCTGCCGTGTAGGTGACTTTGCACATCTCTGCTCTAATCCAGCACATGGTGATTTTAGTTTCACTGGCAGAGGACTACTTTATTCTTTCATGTCACAATGCCCTAACTCCTACCATCCAGACCAGGCGTCCTCAAACTACGGCCCGCGGGCCACATGCGGGTGTTTTTGCCGTTTTGTTTTTTTACTTCAAAATAAGATATGTGCATAGGAATTTGTTCATAGTTTTTTTTAAACTATAGTCCGGCCCTCCAACGGTCTGAGGGACAGTGAACTGGCCCTCTGTTTAAAAAGTTTGAGGACCCCTGATCTGGACAAATTATATTTTATTTGTTTCCAATGTTGCTTATAATGTAACAGACTTCCAATGTTTTAACATCCCTCTTTAAAAGATTGTACCTTTTATTTTACCTAAGCCATTTCAATTTAAATGTAAAAAAAAATCATTTTAATTACCTTATAAGTAATGTCTTTCAATAATAGGATTTATACAGATTTTTATATTATTTTCTTTGACCTCATATATAGTCTTGAAACTATTATTTATTTATTTATTTATTTATTTATTTATTACTCCTCACCCGAGGACATTCCCCATTGATTTTCAGAGAAAGTGGAAGAGAGAGAGAGAAATATCAATGTGAGAGAAACATATAGACTGGTTGCCTCCTGTATGAACCCCAACCAGGATCTGGGCCAGGTAGGAGCCTGTAACCGAGGTACATGCCCTTGAGCAGAATTGAACCCTTTGGTCCACAGGCCAACACTCTATCCACTGAGCCAAACCAGCTAGGGCAAACCTATTTCTTAAATACCTGGATTTTGCCTTGGCTGGATAGCTCAGTTGGTTAGAGCAGTGGTCGGCAAACTCATTAGTCAACAGAGCCAAATATCAACAGTACAACGATTGAAATTTATTTTGAGAGCCAAATTTTTTAAACTTAAACTTCTTCTAATGCCACTTCTTCAAAATAGACTTGCCCAGGCCATGGTATTTTGTGGAAGAGCCACACTCAAGGGGCCAAAGAGCCGCATGTGGCTCGCGAGCCAGTTTGCCGACCACTGGGTTAGAGCGTTGTTTAGATATTCCAAAGATTTGAGTTTGATCCCAGTCAACATACATACATACATATATATACAAGAATCAAGCTATGCATGCACACATAAATGGAACAACAAACCAATACGTCTCTCTGTCCCTTCCTCTCTCTCTTCCTAAAATAAATTTTAAAAAATCAAATTTGGGGAGAAACATTCAATCTATAAAAGAAAACATTTTCATAACTAATTAGATAAGCCTTTCTCCCATGTTACCCAGAAAAAACGAAGTCATTTTTCATCTCTGCATCTTAACATCATTCCTCCCCCCATCTCAAAAAAAGAGGTATTCATCCCTTCCAAGATTAACCCCATTAGACTTGTACTCCTTACCTTTATATTGAAATCCACGGTGGACAATTGACAATCCAGGAAGAGAAATGAAGGGGCTAGAGCCAAAATCCCAACAAATACCAGCTTTTGTGGAAAGGACAAAGGAAGAAGAAGAAGAAGAAGAAGAAGAAGAAGAAGAAGAAGAAGAAGAAGAAGAAGAAGAAGACAACAAAAAGGAGAGCCTCTGTCACTCTCATGTATCCCAATCTGGTTTGTGCCTAAAATCACCAAATTAAAACTCTTCTCCCAAATGGCACTTGTTGTACCCTCTAGTATTGAACATTTAAGCCTCCATGTCTTACTACTTCCTGTCTATAAATACCCTTCTCTCTCTAGCCCCTTGCAAAAAGTCACTCCTCAGTGTTCAATCACAAACCCCATGTTTGGTTTTCTCTCTTTTTCTTTTTTCTTTTTTTAAACACATTTTTATTAATTTCAGAAAGGAAGAGGGAGGGAGATATAGAATGATAAGGATCATTCATTGATCAGCTGCCTCCTGCACGCCTTCTACCGGGAATCAAGCCCACAACCCGGGTATGTGCGCTGACTGGGAATCGAACTGTGACCTCCTGTTTTATAGGTTGACGTTCAACCACTGAGCAACACCGGCTGGGCTCTCTATTTTTCGTTAAGCATAGAAAATATTACAGGGAAATAAATGTATTCCGCTTGGCTCCCCACAAACCTCCCTCCATATTTTCCACAAGGAGGGATTTTCCCAAATACTTCTGCCTCTTTCTACTTCTTGACTATCTGATTGATATACACTTTGTTTAGGAACTGTGTTTCTATAGTATTTCTTCTTCCTTTTGTTTTTTTTTGTTTTTTTTTCTACAAAAAAACCAGCCTATTCTATTCCTGGGACAGTTCCCTGCTGCTCTCATTCTAAGTCATAATCATCACCTTTTGACTGAAAGGGTAGGTCTAAGGCACCGTATGGGGAGAGGAGCAGGATTAAGGGCCACTTGGCCTTGATATTAAACTACTAGAGGCCCGATGCACGATATTCGTGCAAGAGTAGACCTTCCTTCCTCTGGCTGCCGGCACCGCTTCCCTCTGGCACCCGGGACCCAGGCTTTCCTCGCAGCCCCAGCTTCATCCGGAAGGTCATCCGGAAGAACATCTGGTCTAATTAGCATATTATGCTTTTATTATTATACATGTCTTTCAATATTGCATTTACTAATAAGAAGGACAGTATTTTAAATCTCTACCCACTACTTTTGCCTTCCTGATCTAGTTGTTCAGAACTTGCCTGGGAAGAAAGATACTACTTATTGAGCCCCTCACATCTCCCGAACAGTAAGAATTTTTTTTTTAAGAGATAGGATACTCATATCATGATATAGTGTAAAATGCCTTTTTACCCTTTCTCTTCTTGAGATACCTTCTGATCTCTGTTCAAACATACAGAACTTGTTCCACCCAAAAGAGTCAGTGAAGACTAATTCATTTCACCAGAAAGTCTTTATCACGTTTGGGAGAAAAAGTGTTGTAAAATCTAATAGTTAATACAACCAGGTTTTTCTAAAGTTCTTTGTGATGAAAAACATTTTTTTCTGAGTAAATGAATGAAAGAAATGAGCCAAACAATTACTCTTATCCATTTTCACATAGGACTAATCTTCCTCTGTGGCCCTTATAATCTCTAGTATTTTCTATATCCAATCCTATGTTACCAATTGCCTCCAGAATATTCTTTCTTAAATTTTATTTTTAATTGCCCCAAATATTTTTAAATTATTTGTAACTTTTTATTTTGACACAATTGCACGCTCACAGAGAAGTGGCAATACTAATGCAAATAATTATCATTTAGCCCTTACCAAGGTTCTCCAAATGTTCACGTTTTATCACATTTGCTTTATCCTTTTCCCTGCCTCTCTTTTTGTCTTGTTGTTCTGACCCTTTTGAGAGTACTTTGAAGATATGATTTTCTTCTACGGCCAAACTTGAATGAGCATTTCCTAAGAACAAGTACATTCTCTTGCATAAGCACAGTACAATGATTAAAGTCAGGAAATGAACACTGACACAATACTATTATCTAATCTAAAATTCCCTTTTAGATTTCACCAATTGTCCCCATAATTCCCTTCATGCCAAGAAAATCTCCAGATTCTTCATTCCAATCTGTTGGAATGAACCTTTTAACTCTCCTTTAATCCAGAGTAGTTTCTCAATCATTCTGTCTTTTATGACATTGATATTTTTGAAGAATACATGTCAGTTATTTTGTAGACTTTAGTTAAATATTTCATTTGCATTCATTTGTCCCTTGGAGCAACAATGAATAAAAGCAATCCATTTTCATTCTATGTCATATTCTAGTTACATATTCTAGCACCACCTCTTACTAGATGTGTGATCACTTAAACTCTCTCAGCCTTAGTTCCTCATCTTTAAAACTAGGATAATTTTACCTACCTAAGAAGTTATACAGAGGATTAAAAGAAGTGATATATTTTAAAGGAATTTACCCTCTAAATTCATCAAGTTGTGTACATTAAATATACACAGCATTTTGTATGTCAACCACACCTCAATGGAGTGGTGTGTGTGTGTGTGTGTGTGTGTGTGTGTGTGTGTGTGTGTGTTTAGGGGGAAAAGGGGCATTTACCCAACACATATCACAGTCGTTTGCTTTTCAAATGATTTTGTTTCTCAACTCTTCTTCACCATCTGGCCACCCTTACATAAATGCATTCTAGTTTGCGCATGTGTCTGTAAAAATGGAGTTCCAGCCCTGGCCCAGTAGCTCATTTGGTTAGAGTGTCGTCCAGTACACTAAGGTTGTAGGTTTGTTCCCCAGTCAGGGCACATACAAGAATCAGCCAATACACTGCATGGTAAAATTAACAGTCAATAGAGTTACTTTTTATTTGTAAAAACACAACAACAAAGAATCAACCAATGAATGCATAAATAAGTGGAACAACAAGTCCATGTCTCCCTCTTTCTTTCTCTCTCTCTCCCCCCACTTCCTCTCTTTCTAAAATCAATAAGTAAAATAAAAATGGGGTTCCAGAACTACTTACAACTCACCTAAATAATTATCAGCCTCATTGAACCTGTAGTCAGTTAAAATTTTTTTTTAAAATATATTTTTATGGGTTTCAGAGAGGAAGGGAGAGGGAAAGAAGATAGAAACATCAATGATGAGAATCATTGATTGGCTACCTCCTGCATGCCCCACACTGGGGATCAAGCCCGCAACCTGGGCATATGCCCTGACCGGGAATAGACTGTGACCTCCTAGTTCATAGTTCAATGCTTAACCACTGAGCCACGCTATCCAGGCCCAGTTAAAACTTCTAAAGCTTTTTCTGCATAACCGTTTTTATTAGTGGTAGTGATATAATTATTACTGGTTCTAGTACTTATTGACCTGACCGACTATATGTGCCACGCTCTGCATTCAGCACCTCCTTGGATGGGCCCTTTATATTACATAATTCTCCCACCTTCATGAGCTAGTCATTATTTGCATTTTGAGATGACAAAACAGATTCAAAGAAGAACTTATATAAGTGAAAGAGCTGGAATTTAGTCTTAAGCTGAAGTTTCACAACATAAATAAAAGTCTTTTTTTCTCCCTCAGGTATCATTTTAAATTTCTGTTCATCATTGTAGCCTGCTGGATTCCTGACTTTGCCACTAGCATTTTCTCCCAACTTGGATCTTTTATGACTCCATATCTTCCTCCAAGTCATTGATTACAATGTTGTTCAAGAGAGAATCCTGTGATAACTGCTAACCATTTCCTTGGAGGTTGAAATCTATCACTCTCTCTAGACCAGTGATCAGCAAACTCATCAGTCAACAGAGCCAAATATCAACAGTACAACGATTGAAATTTCTTTTGAGAGCCAAATTTTTTAAACTTAAACTTCTTCTAACGCCACTTCTTCAAAATAGACTCGCCCAGGCCGTGGTATTTTGTGGAAGAGCCACACTCAAGGGGCCAAAGAGCCGCATGTGGCTCGCGAGCCGCAGTTTGCCAACCACGGCTCTAGACAGTTTTCCCCAAAAAACCTATAAATAAATCTTGCTGGATTATGAGCTAATTAACCTAGAACCATCTTATCCACAAGAACAACTAAAGACATCTTTTTCTCATGCCTCTGGCATGCCCCTTGGCTACAAATCTGCTAGCACGATGGGTGTGGGGAAGGCTTGTTTTAGTTTAGCTAAATGTATTCGTTTTGAAATATTGGTCCATGGTAATTATTACTTTTCTTCCTACAAATCCTCTCTAATAATCTGTTCTAGAATTTTGATAGATGTGAATTCAAACAACAGTAGTTTCCAATATTCCGGTCCCTTTCTAACAATGTCACAGAGTTGCCATGTGACCTAGAGAAGGTCACTCTTTTAGCCTAGACATTTCCAAAAAAGCCTAAGATTGAATCTACCATTTATTAAGCTCACTGTGCTAACTACATTTATTTTATTTTGGCCATAACCTGTGCAGTAAATATTATCTCTGTTTTACAGATGGGAATGCTGAGACTTGGCACTTACCTAATGTCACTCAGGTTATAAGTGATGAAGCTGCTAAAGATATTGTCTCTAAGTGGCAAATTTTGCAAATTATTTATTTTAGAACACAGCTGCCAATAACTGTTCATTTGTACCAAAAAGTATCGGCTAAAAAGTGCATTTGCTTGAGCATCTAAATGCTGTCTACCCAACCAAATCACTAGCACATCAGAGGGCAACAATTCCCAACTTTTTCACAACGCTAGTCCCCCAACAGCCTCAGGATAAAGCAGCTCTCCAGTCAAATAGGTTTCATACTGCCATGCTGCTCTTGGAGATTCAAATGGTTCAGAGGAGCCCTTTAGAAAAAAAAAAAAAAAACAACTCATTTAACTTTCTCCAACCACAGAACTAGTTTCACATGGCACATTTGGCATAAGCTGTTGTTATAGGTGTTACAGTAAGGTTTTTTCTTTTTACTCCTTGGGACCACCAAGGACATTTAACCAGAGATACCGTGAGGTTTAAAATATGTATATTCTTATTTAAATGAACATACCTCGTGATTGTTTTCTGTCCTGAGGTGAATTTGGCCTCAACACCCCCTGGTTTAGGGATGTGCTGCTATTCTTATCTTACATACTCAGAGAATGGTCTAGAATGTTTAAGGAATTTGCTTAATGCCTTACAGTAAGAGGAAGGTCAAACTCAAATTCAGATTTTTCTTGTGTGTTTTTTTTTTACACTTTTATTTTATTTATTTTTTATTTAAAAAAAATTTTTTTTTCATCACCACTTATCCTCCCATACCCTCCTCCACCCACACCCCTCCCACCACAATCACCACGCTGTTGTCCATGTCCATGAGTTTTTTCTCAAATTCAGATTTTCTTAAACCCAATTAGTACCCTTTCACTTAAGTAATATCTTTGCTTTTTTTCCTTTGATCATTTAAAAAGCTTGTTGATCTTTTTAAAATTTATTTATTTTATTCTTTTTATAACCTGATTCTTTTTTTAAAAAATCTTTATTGTTGAGAGTATTACAGCTGTCCCCCATTTTCCCCCATTGACTCCCTCCACCCAGTTCCCAACCCGCCCCAGGCCTTCACCAGCCCACCGTTTGTGTCCGTAGGTAAGATCTTTGTTTAATCTCTTCCTGCCCCCCTCCCGCTTCCCTTTGAGATTCATTAGTCTGTTCCGTGCTTCTAGGCTTCTGATTCGATTTTATTCACCAGTTTATTTTGTTCACTAGATTTCTTGTTTGTTTATTTTGATTTTTACATTCAGTTGTTGATAGATATGTATTTGTTGCCATTTTATTGTTTATATTTCCTCCTCCTCCTCCTCCTCCTCCTCCTTCTTCCTCTAGAAGACCCTTTAACATTTCATGTAATATTGGTTTGGTGGTGTGAGCTCCTTTAGCTTTTTCTTGTTTGTAAAGCTCTTTATCTTACTTTCAATTCTAAATGAGCGCTTTTCTGGTTAGAATAATCTTGGTCGTAGCTCCTTGCTATTTATCACTTTGAATAGAAGAAAGTGACAAGAAGAGATATTAAAAAAGCTTGTTGATCTTTTCAAAAGCAAGCAACTTTGGTAAATGAATAAGGTTATGTTAAAAATGTAACAGTTTTAATACTGAAGATGATATTTGGAATTTTTTCCTTTTAAAAAGTTTTTATTCTTGCCATGGCCAGTGTACCACAATTGGTTGGAGTGTCGGCCTGTACACTGAAAGGTCTCGGGTTCGATTCTTGTTCAGGGCACATACCCAGGTTGTGGGTTCAATCTCCAGACTAGGGGTGGCACCCGGTGGCAACCAATGGATGTTTCTCTCTCACATAAATATGTTCTCTCTCTCTCTCCCTCTCCCTTCCCCTCTCTCTAAAATCAATTAAATAAATAAATAAATAAATAAATAAATAGTTATTATTGCTAAGCATCAGCAGGTTGGGGTTTGGAATGGAAGCCAGTGTATGCCACACTAAGTTTGAACTCTGTGGGAAAATGATGGGATCCTGGAAACAGAAAATTAGCCACAGCTATACCTGTTTACCTAGTCAATGTGTGTTTGTTCTATTTGAAGATACTTCAAAAATAACAATTGTAAACGAGATTACTGCTTTGATCAGAGAATCTGGATTGCCTTTGTTTGACCATGCGTAATTGGTCTTTGTAATGTTAATACCCTTTTTAAGGAATATCAGATCTGTAAATGCACCTTAATTACAGGCAATCGGTTTTGGAGGGAATTTGTGACAGCATTTCATTGAAGCTCTTTTCTAGTTCCTCTTCTAATCTAATTATAGTAGGAAAATTACTTTAGGCCAAGCAGCAAAAAGCTATAATTACTTGTGTTTTCATTAATGTTCACATGAGTCCAAATAACTATCTTATTGAGGAATAAGATTTCAATCTTTAAGATGTCATAGTTTCCCTCTAAACTTTAGAGTCTAAAGCATGGGACAAAAGGTAAAGCCCTAAATGAGATGTATCTGCTAATCTGTTAAACATAATGCTCCTGGCAGCTCAGAAATCTGTTTTCCCCACACTTTCCTGTTAGAAGCACCACTGGGAATCCACTACGTAAACAATGGTTGGGTCCTAAAGCTTGTTTTTAAATTTGAAACCAACTAACTAATCCAATTAGAGTTTATGAGTACAGTATGGAAAGAAGGAAATTCTTTTTATTTCCTCCTATTTTAATTGTGTGATATTCGGCTGAGGTTGTAAGAAACTATGTTAATGTAGCATGTTAGATGTTGCTGAAGACATGAGGAAATGGGATTGCTAAACTGCAGATCGGGTGATTTAGTTAGATACGAGGAACTTTCTCAACAGCAGAGTGAAATCTCCTTCTGTGGAGGTGGTTTGGAAGTTGCGCATTTTATGAAATGGTGTGGGGCAAAGCTTGTGTGCCAAGCAAGGCCTGCTCTAGGAAGGGGAACCTTTCGATTGATTGCATGTTGTTTTGCATTGCATTAAATCTCCAAGTGGGACTTTCTCCTCCCCTCGCCAGAATGCTAGTGACCATTAAGCATTTATACCAGGCACTGGCGGCTACCATTCAACTTGTAAGGCTGTTTTTCAATGTTATGTTAACATTTAAACGTATCACGTAGAAGATATAAATAGAGCCCATCACACCTGTATACAGGGGAAATATCTCTGAGGTTTAAACCATACTGAATTAGCACCTTCTGAGTCATTTCGTGTGTTTTCCCCCTTAATTACGGTGGCAATTAACTTTGCGGCATTGCATTCATTCCAAGCAGCAGGGATGGAGAACAATAATCTTGTTTACCCTGAGCTGGAGAGAGTGTACCTAGCTTTGTTCCCTCCACAGCCTAATCTAAACGCTTTGCTAGGTGCCATCCCACACAATAGAGTGCGATGGGACCCCCTCAAGGATCCTCCCTCAACTGGTTAACTCCGTTGTCACTGAAAACCTCTACAAGGTCAAGGAAAAACAGGTAATAGGCCATTTCAGACTTCCCGTAGTGGCACATTTTATCTTACATTTATTTCAAAGAAAGAGCCCTCAGATGTAGGAATACTTCTTAAATTGTTTAATCTGTTAAATTATCACAGGTAAAATAATGGAACTCCTCTAGATCGTTCGTAACAACTCCTGGCATAGAGAGGTGGCTGCTGGGAGGGCTCTTTTGCAGGAATGGGGAAAGCAAACTACAAAGTGGACAAGTTATTTACGTTTGAAAATAAACAACATCTCACACGGGGAAATGAGCTTACAGATGATTCTGCTTTACAGCATGAACATGTCATTAATTTTAATTTTCCACCACAAAGGTTTTAGGGTAATGTGCCTTCCTTAGAATGGAATAGTTTCACTTCCACATACATAATCATTCAACAACTCTGTTGTCACTATTATGGGCTGTTCCCTCTTTTTCTTACTGTATAAGAAGAATGTCCTTGATTTTTCTAAATACCTAAATATTTGACAAATGTTTTATTGTGTTCAGCAGGAACTGAAGTGGTGGGTGAGCGTGATGCAAACATGTCCTAACCAGTGTACAATGCCAAATGTAATAATACTGTGAAAATCTGCTGCCAGCGTTTGGCATGCGTTAGTGTTTTAGGGTGACTAGTGTACACAATGTATTTCTCTACTGTAAAATGTGGGCTATTAGAGGAAGAACAATAATTAGTTACACATTAACCATGAGAGGCCATTTCTTGTGGCAAATGCAAGGACTATTGATCAAGTAACATTTGTCAGATGAAATGAGTCTCATTACTGAATGAAGCTCGTGAAGGAAACCATTGTCTGGCGGGACAACCTGATACGTGCAAATCATCCATTTGCTTAGGGTGGTTTGAATATCATCAAATGTTTATCTTCACTTTTATAATGTGATTTACTGGCTTTTCAGCTAATCAATCCCCAAAGCTGCATTCTTTTGTGAACTTACTATGCTGCACATTCAAACAATGATTAATTGCCTAATGTTAACCAGGAGATAAGGGGGAAAAATTAAAAGAAAATGAATGACGTATTCGCTTGTTACAAAATTGGCTATAAACTAGTTTCTCAGCGTGAGCTGTGGTTTACTTTCAAACTTAAATAACTTGTCTATGTAACCTTATCTTTCGGGTACTTCCTGCAAACTTCGTATATTATGCAATCAAGCCCATAAATATAAGTAGAAGGTAACTTGAGTGGCTGAAACAGAGTTAACCACACACATGTAGTTAAAGCTTTATCACTTTTTCTGTCATAAACCTCTCCCTTTTCTTTAAGAGATTTACCAAGCTATCATAAAAATGGCTGTATCTTTGCAAAACATGAGCTCCTAAGAAGTGACTTGCCTCCTTAAACATACTGAACTTGTTCTTAAAAATCCCATAAAGTGCAACATACGTGCTGCTATATGTCAGGATAGCTGGTGTGTTTGTATGTTAAATGTAACAGGGTTGAGGTGGCACTGCCATTCATTATTCCCTCTGTATTTTTTGTAAATTCCTTAAAAATTAACACAGTATAACTCCAATGATGACATATTACTAGAGGCATATAATTAAATATTTTAAACCAATTTACCAAATAAACAAGGACAAGTATAAAATAGAATGTTTTACGGGGGGAAAAGCAATTATACATAATCAAATATCTGTAATAAGACGGAAAAGAGATTTTCCAGGGATATAACCAACCTAAAATAATTGGGCAGGAACATTGAAAGATCAGCTCCCTAAACTGTCTTAGTAATAGGTTATATAGCAAGCACCATACTGATGATTCTGCTGATTTCTATCCAGGAGCCACTGCTAATAGCATTATATCTTACAGTACATTGAGAAACTAAACTCAGTCATTGTAAGTTTCTAATATTGTTTTTAATGTATTTTTATTGATTTCAGAGAGGAAAGGAGAGATAGAAACATCAATGATGAGAGAGAATCATTGACTGGCTGCCTCCTACACGCCCCACACTGGGGATCGAGCCTGCAACCTGGGTATGTGCCCTTGGCCGGAATAGAACCCAGGACCCTTCAGTCCGCAGGCCAACGCTGTATCCACTGAGCCAAACAGGCTAGGGCAGCTTCTAATCCTATCTAATAAAGAGGTAATATGCAAATTGACCATCACTCCAACACAAGATGGCCACCCCCATGTGGTCAAAGATGGCCATGCCATGTGGACACAAGATGACTGCCACAGGATGGCCGGCAGTGGAGGGCAGTTGTAGGCAATCAGGCCAGCAGGGGAGGGCAGTTGGGAGGAACCAGGCTTGCAAGGGAGGGCAGTTAGGGGTGACCAGGACTGCAGGGGAGGGCAGTTAGGGGCGACCAGGCCTGCAGGGGAGGACAGTTAAGGGCGACCAGGCCTGCAGAGGAGGGCAGTTGGGGGTGACCAGACTGGCAGGGGAGGGCAGTTGGGGGAGACCAGGCTGGCAAGCGAGGCAGTTGGGAGCAACCAGGCTTGCAGGGGAGGGCAGTTGGGGGCAACCAGGCTGGCAGGGGAGGGCAGTTAGGGCAACCAGGCCGGCAGGGGAGGGCAATTAGGGGCAATCAGGCCGGCAGGGGAGTAGTTAGGCGTTGATCAGGCTGGCAGGGGAGTGGTTAGGGGGTGATCAGGCTGGTAAGCAGAAGCAGTTAGGGGCAATCAGGCAGGCAGGCAGGCGAGCAGTTGGGAGCCACCAGTCCTGGATTGTGAGAGGGATGTCCGACTGCTCATTTAGGCCCGATCCCAGTGAGATCAGGCCTAAACGGGCAGTTGGACATCCCTCAAGGGGTCCCAGATTGGAGAGGGTGCAGGCTGGGCTGAGGAACACACACACCCCCGTGCATGAATTTCGTGCACCGGGCCTCAAGTATTTTTTGTAACTGGTAGACACAAGGCTTCTCTTTTTATGAATGACTTCTCTCCAGGAATATGAGATTATTTTTAATTACCTCTTACTGCCCTGGCTGGTATTAGAATAAATGAATTCTTTGGTTCTTTTCAGACCAATAAATTCCATGAATGCCAGCTTCCCTCCCTGGTAGTAGACATTTGTGAAAGTAGGCTACTTTGTGCGTAGAATTGCAAAATGCTTAAGAATATGTGTGTTACCTGCTGTTTAGTCAGCTCCAACTCCTGGTGACACTATGAATGAGTGATGTCCACAAAGTCCTGTCTTCAACAGCCCTGCTCAGCTCCTGTCGACACATGCCTATGACTTCTGTATTGAAGTCAATACATCTCATATTTGGTCTTCCTCTTTTCCTGCTGCCTTCTATTTTTCCCAGTATTATTGTGTTTTCCAAAGAATCCTGCCTTCTCCTGATGTACCCGAGATAGAACAGCTCCAATCTTACTGTTTTTGCCTTCAGCAATATTTCAGAATTAATTTGCTCTAGGACCCATTTGTTCATCTTTCTGGTGGTCCAGGGTATCAACAGAGCTCTCCTCCAAGTCCATATTTCAAATGAATCTCTTTTTTTTCCTGTCAGCCTTCTTCACTGCTCAGCTTTCTCATCTGTAGTAATTGGGAATTCAAGGGTGTGGATGATCTTAACCTTGGTCTCTAATGAGACATCTTTGCTCTTGATAATCTTTTCCTAGTTCTTCAATTGCTGCCCTTCTGCGTCTCAGCCTTCTCTTGATTTTTTTTTTTTTTTGGGGGGGGGCTGTGTTTCAATTTGACTTGATGACTGAACCAAGGTAAGCAAAGTAGTTAACAATTTCAGTGTCTATGTTTAAGGTGTGCATTTCTTCTGTAGTCATTGTCGTCTTCTTGATGTTCAAATACACTCCTGCTTTGACACTTTCTTCTTTCACTTTCCTTAGAAGTCATTTAAAATCATTCCTACTTCCCACCAATAAGAAGCATATCTTAAGTTATTAATATTTCTTCCACCAATTTTCACGCCTCCTTCCTCTGAATCTAGCCCAGTTTTTTCATATGTCATGTTCCGTGCACAGATTAAAGAAATAGGGAGATAAAATGCCCCCTTGCCTGACACCTCTAGCCTATAGGAAACCATTGTCTCTCTCTGTTTTGTCCTGACAGTGGCTTTCTGTCCCCTGTACTGTTACACATCAGGACAATCAAGTGTTGAGGCATGCCCATTTAACTCAGAGCAACCCACAGCTTTTCCTAATCTGGATAGTCAAAGGCCTTACTAAATTATATAAAACATAGACTAACCTTTTTCTGAAATTATTTTTTTTCAAAGTAAGGGATATATATATATACACACACATATATGTATATATATATGTGTGTGTGTGTGTGTATGTGTGTGTGAATATATGTGTGTATATATATGTATATATGTGTGTGTGTGTGTGTGTGTGTATATATATGCCAAACCAGCTAGGGCCCTTTTTTCTGAAATTCTTTGGAATGAATGTTCACAATTAGATCTTGAGTGCCTTTTCCTTTTCTGAATCCAGCTTGAACATCCAGCTTGAGAATAGTAATGCTGTGCCCTGGCCTGGTGGCTCAGTTGGTTGGAGTATTGTCCCGTACACCAAAAGGTTGTGGGTTCAATTCCCAGTCAGGCCATATATCTAGGTTGCAGGTTTGATTCCCAGTCAGGGCACATACAGGAGGCAGCCAATCGATGTTTCTCCCTTTCTCTCTCTAAAATCAATAAAAATATATCCTTGGACAAGGATTAAAAAACACACAAAAAGAATAGCAATGCTGATAGGTTAATTACTCTTGAGATTAAGTAGCAACCTCCCTCCCTGCCTGCCATCTATAACCCTCCCATCTCTCTTTCCTTTGCAGAGTAAACTATTAACAGTTTTAGACTATGTATATTTCATATAAATTATTTACATAAATTTATGCATTAACCAGTGACATTTTTTTTCACTTATCGTGCCTTGCAAAATCATTTTATGTTAGTACAGATAGATCTACTTCATTTTGTTACAATTGCTGGACAGTATTCCATGATGTGGGTATACTTGAATCTATTTAATTATTTACTTGATCATTACATTATTTATTGACGGATATTTAGACAGTTTCTAATTTTTTCATTATTACAAATAACCCTGCAATAAACATTCTGATACATCTATCTTTGTGCACAATTAAGTGATTTTGAGGAATGAATTCCTAAAAGTGGAATTTCCAAGTGTATGAAAATTTTACCTTTTCATAGCTGCTATAGATTGCCCTCTGTACAAATATGTATTTTTCAAAGTCCACACAAAGTTATATATTTACTAATGTTATGAGATTTCCAGTTTCCCCACAGCTTTGCTGAATCTTTTTTATTTTTGTACATCAGTTGAGCAAATGGTATTCCATTGCTGTTTTGATTTGCACTTCCCTGATAGTAGTGAGGTTGAGAATCTTTTCGTGTGTTTATCAGCCACTTTATCTTCTTTTGTGAGTTGCCTATTTACCACCATTGCCTAGTTTTCTGTTGGTTTCTCTTTGTCTTACCGATTTTTTTAAAGATCTCTTTTATGATTGAGATGATATGCTTGTGTATATTAAAATTTTGTTGCAAATATTTCTCCCAGATAGTTACTTACCCATTTGTTGTGTCAGGGGTGAGGGGTCACCTGTCTTTTAACTTTATGGCCACACTGATTTATGAGGCTCTCAATTGCGTTAGACTGGACTGTGTTATATAAATTCTTTATACGCACATAAAAATTGGATTTGATCAATCCATGGACCAAGTGCTCTCACCAATTCATTCATTAGTGAGTGATTTGGATAAATCACTAAGCACCATGCCAGTTCTTGACTGGAATTTCCTCCTTTTCCTTGCTATCTACTGTTTTGAAGAAAGTAGTGTTTTCTTAAGGGTCAATTTAAGAATCAAAGTCCACAGTGATCTCTCTTCCTTGTTCTTGTTCGTTTGCATATGATTAAGATAGTTAGTATTTTATGTGTGCCTATATTGTAACTTCAACCAGATGGGAAGCTACTCCACTGAAGGACCTTGCTATTGCCATACCCCCCAATGTTTTACACACAGTAGGAATCTAGTAAATATTTGTTGTTTAAAAAATTATTTTTTATAGGGAAATTTTTAGCTTCCCCCTTTCCCCATACATACCCACTATGGGCAATTTGCCTTTGCATATCTTCAGTCATCTTTTCTGTGTAATTTGTCTTTTCCATTTGTCATTAGGTCACACCTGCTAATAATATAGGGGTTCTAAACCTGAAAAATAAAGTTGTGAATGGTGTAAATGATCTGATTTCTCAAAAGTATCTGTCGGCTCAAAGAAGAATCTAGTATTTTTCAAATTTGAAAGACACATCTCTACACTTCAACTTGTTCCCTGACATAGGTCTTTGTTTCATGCTCCCTGAACTCTGTGTTCTCAGACACAGTCACAGCGCTGCTTGGTGTTGTGTTGTAACACAGGCCTACTGAAGATGGACTGTGACTTTATAGCAGCTTTTTGGTTATTTGTTTGTTTTTCAAAGTTGAAAGTCAAAACCTAATCTAAAGTACAGTAAAATAAAATTGATATTTCATTGATTGTTCAAGTTGTGCTAGTTATTACTTCTGCTTCTACGGTCCTTTCCTCAAAACATTTTTTTTAAGTATAGGTCATTTCAAAAAGATACAAAAATAGTCAGAATGAACCCTCATGTACTCATGATCCAGCTTCAACCACTATTAAATCATGGCAATGCAATTGCGTTTATACCTTCACTCAGTGCTCACCCCCTCTGGGTTATTTTGATGCAAATCTCAAAACAACAACTTCATTTTATACTTAAACATTTTCCTAATACCTTTGAAAGACATTGCTAAAATAATGTCCTTTCTGACATTTAGTTCAAAGCTCTGGAGTCTAGAGGTCTTTGATATGTGTGTGTATGTTCTTTATTTAAACATACATTTTCATTTAGTATTCTGCATGGTGGAAACTGTGCTGGGAAAACAAAGATGAATGCAACACGGAATATAATAAAAATAAATGTGATAAGTGCAGTAATGGTAGTGATACCCAGGGCATCAGGGGCCATTATGACAGAGAAATGATAGGTTCATGAGGCTAAAGAAAGGGATGTCTTTTAGTTGAAATGGAATTGCTTTTGTGGGTTTGTGATGGGTTCTCCTCAATTTAGTTCTGTCTTAGACAAATATTCACCTTTTTTTAAAAAATTGATTTTTAGAGACAGATAGAAACATCGATTTGTTGTTCCACTTATTTTTACATTCATTGATTGATTCTTGTAGGTACCCTGACCCGGGATTGAACCTGTGGGAGACTGAACCCTCAATCTTGGCAAATGGGGACAACACTCTAACCAATTGCGCTACCCAGCCAGGGCTAGGGTCTTGTCTTTTGAAGTAAATCAAATGGTTCCCAACTTTTGCTTTTATTCTTTTTTTCAAAATAATTTCAAACTTACACAAAAAGTAGCAAGAATAAATACAGAATTTCCATACACTTTTTAAAAACACACAGTTTATTAACAAGTATACTTCATATATACATGGGAGAGATCCAGGGGGAAAATAATTAACTCCTCAAGTGTAGGTCATTTTCATCCACTGTTATGTCCTCAAGGAACCCTCTCAATCTTCTTGGAATTTTAAAAACATTAGTTATCTGGAAATGCTTTCTGCCCCATTTTCACAGTTCATTTGTTCTGGTAGTTCTGCGCTTGCGTTTGAGTTACCCTAGAAGCAAACATTCAAACCTTGTGTGTGAATTTCCATAGGCTAGAGGTCTAGAAGAATTGCTGGGTCCGAAATGGGCAAATCTGCTTCCCTTTCATATCTGATTTGTGTGTGTGTGTGTGTGTGTGTGTGTGTGTGTGTGTGTGTGTGTGTTGAGGTGGAGGGTCAAGGGTGGGCTGAAAATTACACACCCCTAGGGGCATCAGGAGCCATCTCTTTTCCCTGTTGGGGGAATCTTCGGTCTCCTTGTCCTGGGCCAGCTCGAATAAACAATTTTCTCTATACACTTTTTACCCAGATTCACCAATCGTTAGCATTTTGCCATGTCTTTTTTCTCTGTCTCTGTCTCTCTCTCCACACACGCTCACACGAGCACACACTTATTTGGCCTTGATTAATTCTAGAATTAGTTGCAAACATCGTGACCCTTTATTTATAAATATTATTTAGGGTATACATCTTAGGAACAAGGATATTCTCTTATATAACCACAGCTACATTATTAAATTCAGAAATGTAGCATTGTCCATACTCAAATTTTGCTAATTACCCCAATAATGTTCATTACAAACAATGTTACCATAAACATTCTGGCACATCTGTCTATCTTTGTGCACACTAAGTGATTTTGAGGAATAAATTTCTAAAAGTGGAATTTCAAAGTGTATGAACATTTTATTTACAGTCCATACTCATATTTTGCTGATTAATGTTCATTAATAGCAATCTTTCTCCCCATCCCCTGCCCCCCATCCCTCATGTAGATCAAGCCAGGATTATTTGTTTCTTGAAAAAGAAACAATTGCTTAGCCTTTCTTTGTCTTTCATGGCATTTACATTTTTGAAGAGTGTAGGCTAGTTGTTTGTAGAAACTTCCTCAATTTGAATTGGTCGGATCTTTCTTCAAGATTGGATTTAGGTTATGCATTTTTGGTAGGACTACATGATAATGTTGATTCTTTCTCAGTTCATCGCATCAGAAAGGAGGATACAATGTCAGTTTGTCCCATTTATGATGATGTTAATTTTGTTCATTTGCATAGTGTCTGCCAAGTTCTTTCATTGGTAAGTTACCATTTTCCCATTATAATTAATACCTCAACTGTAGGGAAATACTTTGAGACTATGTAAATATTCTGTTTCGCATTCAAATTTTATCCAATCATTTTAGCTTCCATTGATTCTTACCTGAATCAAGTAATACCATGATGATTATAAAATGGGCATTTTTCTAACTCTTATTTCTTCTACATTTTTAGATGGCATTCTATCAAACTTTTATTCTTAATTTTGCCTTTATGTCTATAATGAATAAAATTGAGTTCACCAAACATCAATTGCCTACTGTGTGCCAGGATGGGCTTAAAGCAGATGGTAAGAAGGGCTTTCCTGGGGATCCAAAGCTAATGTGAAGGAGAAGAACCTGAGAGGGTAATTCTTACAGGTAGATATGGAGTGACCTTGGAGAGAGGTAGGATTTTAGTTGGGCTTGTGACATATGGTATGTGTGGTCAAAGAAAGGCCATTTTAGAGGGAGCAGCAGGGGCATTTAGGAAATAACAAATAAGCCCTATGGATAGAGCCAAGGTTCCTGAGGCAAATAGCAGGAGGCACAGTGAGATTTCAGGTTGGAAAGATTGGTTGGAGTCAGACAAAGTCCCAGGTGAAAGAGTGTGGATTCCAAGCTACTTACTGGGGGAAGCAATGAAACATATTTGAGGAGTGGGCTACCTCTCAGAGAATGCTTAGGGCAAGAACCATATCTTACTCATTTTTGTATTTCTTTTTTAAAATATATTTTTATTGATTTCAGAGAGGAAGGGAAAGGGAGGGAGAGAGAGATAGAAACATCAATGATGAGAGAGAATTATTGATCGGCTGCCTCCTGCACGCCCCACATTGGGGATCGAGCCCAAAACCTGGGAATCAAACCATGACCTTTTTTCTGGCTCATAGGTCAATGCTCAACCACTGAGCCACACCGCCTGGGCCAGTAGTCGGCAAACTGTGGCTCGTGAGCCAAATGCAGCTCTTTGGCCCCTTGAGTGTGGCTCTTCCACAAAATACCACTGCCTGGGCGAGTCTATTTTGAAGACGTGGCGTTAGAAGAAGTTTAAGTTTAAAAAATTTGGCTCTCAAAAGAAATTTCAATCGTTGTACTGTTGATATTTGGCTCTGTTGACTAATGAGTTTGCCGATCACTGGCCTGGGCCATTTTTTGTATTTTTAAGGCAACAGTGCTCAGCACATAAATGTTTGGAGCCACCAATGTACTGGGGATGATTTAGAATAGTAACGTGTGTGTGTGTGTGTGTGTGTGTGTGTGTGTGTGTGTGTGTGTTCTGGTCATGATGGGGTGAGGATGGGAGGTAGAGAAAACATTTTAAGTATCAAGTTCCTAGACCAACCCAACTCCCAACTTCATTTTCAATCCCCAGTAAGCAAGTTTGGGAATTTTGAACAATTTTGGGTGCCGGAAGAGCAAGGCTCTTAGGAGGAAGATAGTGTGGATGTCCCATTAGAAACTATTTCATTGTATATCTTCTCTGTGAATACTTTAGAATTAAAACAACAACAACAACAAAAAGAATGCAAATAGCTCTTTAGAGATGCATATAAACTTTATCTAGCTTTAAGAGTCTATGCTTTGCCCTGGTTTGACTCAGTGGATAGAGCATCGGACTGTGGACTGAAGGGTCCCGAGTTTGGTTCCAGTCAAGGGCACATGCCTGGGTTGCAGGCTCGATCCCTAATAGGGGGCGTGCAGGATGTAGCCAATCAATGACTCTCTCTCATCATGATGTTTCCCTGTCTCTCCCTCTCCATTTTCTGGAAGCAATAAAAATATTTAAAAAATAGAATAAAATAAAAATCAATAAATACAAATTTTAAAAATTAATAAAAGAAAATTTACAAATTTACCCACAACAGGTGTTGACAAATTGTGGTTATACTTGCTGGTTTCAAATGGAAAATCATTTGATCATCACCTACAATTCCAATGAACCTCTCCCTTCCTCTCTGAAATCAATAAAAATATATTTAAAAAGAAAACATACCATGAGTATTTTCCCATGTGACTAAATATTCTTTAATAATATGATTTTTGGTGGTGAAACAGTATCAATTGCATAGATGTATTATTTAACTACTTTTCTATTATTGGACACCTGGGTTATTTCCAATTTATATATATCAAATATATATATTTCCTAGAGGGAAAATTATCTATTGCTTTAAAGGTTATTTACATTTTCAGCCTTCTTCATACTTATTGTCAAATTGTCCTCCTCAAATGTTATACAAATTGACACAACCATCACCAGTGGATAGAAATTAAGGCATGAAGAGTCAGCATCAGTATTAGCACTATTTATTACACATTTCATTTACAAGTCAACCTCCAGAAGGGTATCACTTTTTCATTTGCGCATTCACTGCGCTTGCTCCACAGTCTAGTACCATTAGTGCTTTTGCCATCATACGAACAGCAATTCCCTCTTCATATGATGACATAGCTCATTGTGATGCTGTTGATGTGCACACCTTAATGTTCTAAAAGATTGTTTGGTATAATAAGTTCAGGATTTTTCTCTTAACCTTTCCCTTGATGTTTAGAGTCAGAATTCAAATACTGTACAGTTTAAGCTACAGTATGTCTGACCTATAAACTTGGCTCAAGGCATTTATATTCATATCATTTTTGTCTGCTTATTATACCAGCAAGGTGGAAAAAAGCAATCCAACTTTCACTGAAAGGTAAAACTCTACTTTTGGGGGGTATATTAATAGAGTTTTAAAAATATGTTAGGGCCTTAGCCAGTTTGGCTCAGTGGATGAACATTGGCCTGCAGACTGAAGGGTCCTGGTTTGATTCAGGCCAAGGGCACCTGCCCACGTTGCGGGCTTGATCCCCAGCAGGGGACATGCAGGAGGAAGACGATCAATGATTCTTTCTTAACATTGAAGTTTCTATCTCTCTTTCCCTCTCCCTTCCTCTCTGAAATCGATAAAAATATACCTAAAAAAGATAAAAGAAAGTTAGGTAAATTCCACTACATGTAGGAATAAGCGAGATTGGGAGTTTTATGAGATAGTTCATGAATACATTTAAATCCAAACTTAAATATAAAATTTAATGTAAGAACTGGGATGGAAGGTAGTGAGAAAATAGATATTTTCCCTTAAAATATTAACTTAATGTATACAAAAAAGAAGTACATAATCCTATTTAAATTACCTATTTTTCATCACAAAAGGAATGAACAGAGCATCTTGTCTCATATCTCAATCTGCTGATTCAAAATGGTTTAAGTTTTTCTTTATCTCATTGAAGCCTCTTTTTATTGTGTTCTTTTCTCAATGATTTTTTTGGATGTGTGATTTAAAGCAGCTGACATTAATAACAAAATAAGTAGATTAAAATGTGAAATATTTTAGTGAACAATAATTTCATGTTTTTATTGATACAGATTCTAACAATAGGTAGACAAGTTATAAATACCATAAAAGTCACTTTATTTTTCCTTTTTAAAAAAATTAAATGTATTGGAGTGACATTGGTTAAAAAGTCACTTTAAACTGAAAAATCTACGGCCTTATAAATTATTATTCCTTCTTTACCCATTCTTGTGTTTTCCCTGTGGCCCAAAATCACTCAGTAATTTGATTGTGATATTACATAACTGGGATAGCCCATTAATATTTTCAAATCAAAGTGAATAAAATGTTATCTAAAACGCTCTAGATTCTTTAATTTCAAACTCGCCCTGGCATTTTGGCCAAACAACTGAACACAGATATTTCCTTTGCCCTTGTCCTCCTGTGAACATTGCCCTAGTGATAGCTCCATATTTTTCTCGTCTCATCATTCAGAAGCTATTTACCCATTTTTTTTTTTCCACAGCCTCCTTCAAACTCCCCCCACCCCCATCGTTGAATGCCTGTTCAGCCCCCACACATTCAGGCGTACTTATTCCCGTAAAGATAGTGACACTTATGGTTTATTCTAAGACTAAATCTGTGTTGCCCAGTGACTAAGGACTTAAGTATGCACGCTGCTTCTATGCTTACCCTCCTACCTAACTTAACTACTCAACTTTTTTTTTTATTTCTTTTCCTCAGCATTCTCTGTTTTGGCACAGTTCAGTTAACACACCACTGCCAGGCCACTAATTGATTTCTGAAATCTGACATTTGTTTTTTTGTTTTCTCCTATCTCCCTTAATGGTACAGCACTACTAAGCAGGAAGGAATGCAAAGAACTAGAAAGTTCAAAGTAATTGAGGATCTGTCCATTCACACTGTCTGGCATCAGGCCAGTGTAGAACCTGGAACATTTGAAAAATATTTATCAAGTTTTAACCCTTTTTGCTAAGTCGGTGAAGAAGGTTTGCAGCTGTAGCATTTGTGTTAACAGCAACAGCAAGTAAGCTTGGTTGAACATGTTCTTTATATGTTCAGAATCACATGGCAAATGTCACAAAAAAAGGATTACTTTCCAATTTCCGTAGTATTGTACAGTGTAAGCTAGTTATTTTCTGTGAGATTGCAGAGCTGAGCATTTCAGAGAAAACCATTACTTAAAAGTAGCAGCCCTATTTCATGAATCCTTATGTCAGAAATGAAATTTAAATAAATGCTACTGTATTTGAGCAAAAAGAAAATTGTAGTTAGCTTTTCTATTGTAAATGTGCTGCAAGCTCAACCACAGCTAGGTTCAAATATCTATATTCTTTAATGAAAGTAAGTGGAAATGTGGAAAAAAATGAACAGGACTATAAAAATATCTTATTAAAGATTTATCAAATAGCTGGGGTTTTTTTTGCATTGGGAAAGCTTTTGTAAATAAAATCATGTTTTAAAATGGTGTAAGACGTAGAAACATTTCTAGTTTAATATCTGGATTTTATTGCAGTGAAAACTTAGGTTGAAATAACAGGCCACTGATATTGGTAAAAAGAAAGACAAAAGGAAAGGTCTAGATAGGCTTAAATGCAAATTAAAAATATAAATGGATACCAAAGTGTATTAATTCTAAGTTAGATTTAAATTAAAGTTAAAAAGAATACAGAAGTTCTATTAAGAGTTATCTATATCATACTCAGGCTTGATCATGTCATCAGCATTAGATACCTAAAAAACTTTCAAAGATCTTTTTTAAAAGTTATATTAAATCCCATACCAATTCTATAAACTTCTAAATTATGTAATTACATAATTGGAATCAATATTAGATAAAATTAGGATAGCTTTTATGAAGTGAAGGTGAGTAATATGGGATTGTTTTCTTAGAAAAATGTTTGCAAAAACACATAAAATAATACTTTGGTAACATGCAAATAGTCGTCCAGCATTCTCTGAAGGCAGTGATCACAGCTGTAATAAAAGGGAATGAAAAGGAAAAAAATTCACAGCATAATTTTTTTAAAATAATAAATAAATACCTCTAATACTTAATGTGTATATTAATTTTTAAAATCTACACACTTCAGTGAGAGTCATACCTTTGATAGATTTACTCTTTGAAGTTAACATTTTTCTACAACTTGTTTTTTTTTAAGCTGTTTTACTGTTAAGTGATGAGCAGTATATGTAAAATTGTATATATAAAATTGTCTACTGGTGTGCTGTCAACATATATGCATATGTAGTAATATTCCAGGCATTTTTATTGCAGTTTATTGTTCGGGCTTCCAAATAAGCCAGATAAAATCATGTACAAGAACATTAAGGATTAAGGGAAGTGGTTTCCTTAGGTGATTGTTGGCAAAAATTCACCTTCCCATTATAACAGTAAATGGACAGTAACGTATTTGGCTACTACTTTCCTACAAATTTGGATCCCCAGTTTTCAGAGCTGCTGCATGTCTAATGTTTGTGGCTTCTTTGGTTGTCTTTTTTCGTAGGAAAAGGTGCCACGGTGTTGGGTAAATGCTCTACGTTGCTTCTTTGTAAATATTAAACTCCAATTTTTGAACATACAGTTCCAGCAAAAATAAGTCAAAGATGTAATGTCTATTTAAATACATTTGATCTAGTCGTTAGTGCTTAAATTAGATTCCATGCTAAGCTGGAATCAACAGTGTATTAAAAACTTAAAAATTTATATGGTCCATCCTCTCCTTCATACACGGATACGAGATAGAAATGTGTGTGAAAACTTCCTCTTACCACTTAAATACTGTAAGAAAAAACAAGCTTTTATGCATGGGCTTTAAAAAAAAATACCTGCCATGAAACCTTTTATCGAGCACATTTGTAATTTGCTTTACTAAATGGATATATTCCCTGATACAGAAACACAGAGACAAGATCTGCCTTTTAATTTGTTTATCACCCCGTTCCTAGTTTTCCGCTAAAGAGAAGTACATTTTGTATATTTAAAAATATACACCCATTAAACAAGTCTTTCAAAACCTTAGCGCCCCCTCCCAGCTGCCTCCCGGGTTTCAACTTTGGAGTTTCAGGTCCTTGCACAACACCTAAGACGTGCAAAACTCTCTTTCTTCCTATTCCTGGCAGAGAGCAGCCCTAAGAGATCTCCCTCCACGTCTCCACCCTAATTCCCTCTCTTCCTAGATTCCACCGGCGTCTCCCCTTCCCTCCGCCCCCCGCTCCGCCAGCCCACTCGGTCAGCGAACTTGTGTACAAACTGCGCGGCCGCCCCGAGCGCGAAGCTCGTGGCTCGAGAGGGGTGCGGTCAGCGCGGCGGAGGCGGGGCTCTGGGAGAGCCTCTTCCTGCTCATAGGCTAGCCGTTCTGGCCCGGCCGGCCTCGGGGCCTCAGGATTCGCCTTCGCGCTGCCAGTCTGGCTGGCGGGCCACGCCCACCGGGAGTTGGGTAAAATAGACGCGGGCGTCAAGTGTCAGTAGTCGTGGGGCAGGTACGCGCGTTCGCAGCTCGCTCGCGTCGACCGGCGGTGGCGGGAGCGGGCTCCGGCGAGGGAGAGAGCGCGGCGGGGCGGGGCGGGAGAAAGTGGCCGCCCGGAGGACGTTGGCGTTTACGCGTGGCGGAGCGGAAGAGTTTTGCTTTTCGTGCGCGCCTTCGACAGCCGTGCCTCCCGTAGGCTGAGGGGTCCGCCCGGAGCCTCCCCTCCTCCGCCCGCGGCCCCGCGCGGAGCTCGCCGGCCCGAGCCAGCGTGCGCGAAGTGGGAAGCGCGCTCGACCCGCGCCCAGCGACCGGAGCCGCCGCCGCCGCCCCCGCCCCCCCGAGTGCCCATGGCTACGCGGGTGCTGTCCCTGAGCGCCCGCCTGGGACCCGTGCCTCAGCCACCGGCCCCGCAGGACGAGCCCGTGTTCGCGCAGCTCAAGCCCGTGCTGGGCGCCGCGAACCCGGCCCGCGACGCGGCGCTCTTCTCGGGCGAGGAGCTGAAGCACCCGCACCACCACCCGCAGGCGCAGCCCGCGCACCCGCCGCCCCCGCAGCCCGCGCCGCCGCCCGCGCCGGGCCCGCGGCTGCCCCCCGAGGAGCTGGTCCAGGTAGGAAGAGCGCTGCCCTCCCGCCCTCCCGGGGTTCGGGCGTGTCCCGCCGCTGCGACGCGCGGGCGACAGGGGCCGCTCCAGGCTGGGACGTGCGTCGGGGCTCCCCGGGAGCCAGAGCCGGGCGGGCAGCCCCGCCCTGCCCTCCTCGCCAGGGCACCCCATTTCGCAGGGAGAAAGTCGATCTGAAGAGGGTGTGTGTGTGTGTGTTTGCGGGGGTCCTTAGATGAATCGGTCCTGGCCGGTCCGTCTGGGAAAGGTCAAAGGGAAATGGGTGCTCACGGACACCTTATTTTTTTCTTGCATTTGGAGGATCGGACCTCGTACCTCTCGCCCAAATTGAATTCCGCCTTGCGCCTTCATCCCCCCCTCCTTTCAGTGCAATGGCCTGGGAAGTTCCCCCAGACGCTCGTCGTCTGGTGTTAAATGGCAACGCACATCGGGGTGCTGGGGGGGGCCCTCCCCGGGGGGGGGGGGGGTCCTATTTTCTTATCTGTTGGCTCACCCTGCTCTGGACGCGATCGGGGAGCTGCCTTTGGGAGGCCGGAAAAGCACAGGTTGTATTGGAGTGCTTATTATTATTATTATTATTATTATTATTATTTTACCTAAAAAGAAAACTGGGGTGTTGTTTTCTTCTTGTGCGTGCGCGTAAATTTCCTCCCGGGGCCGCGTTGAAAGCTGGCAGTTGGCTTTTACACTTGCCCGGCAGCCGAATTAGAGCAACCGCCTGTTTCTTTCGCCCACGCAAGGGGAGTCATATAGCCCAGAAAAAACTTCCCGGGACTTTTAGCCTGTCCCAAGGAAAAAAAAAAAAAATTGGAAACATACCCACACTCAAACAGCTGGAAGAGCTAAAATCAGAAACCACTAACCACCACGGGAGCGAAGTGCACGAAAGGGTTTACTTGGGTTTATTTCGAGGCGCTTCATGTAATAGCCCCTTGCCACATGGTATATTTGCTCCTCGGCTCCTGCTGGGGGGGGGGGGGGTCTGCGAGTGTCGCCGAGCTATGAATGGGCAGTGGCATTTGTCAGAGATATGACTCACATGATCAGAGCGTTAATTTTATTTTTAAATCGTGTTTATCCGGGAAACCGAGTCTGCATCCTCACCGAAATGATACGAGGTCCGAGATGAAATGCTTTTGAACTTAAGTTAGTAGCAAAAAAATGACTGTACTATTCACCGACTAAGATGTCACGGCTAATAATTTTGTGAGCCATCTAGTTAGGATGTATTTTTTAAATTTCCTTTCCGGTGTTAAAAGAGGAGTTAAGTTTATGTGTTATACTAGGGGAGAAGATGGCTGTAAAAAGGCTTAAGACTTGTTACAAGTTGGATTATATACTTTAAAAAAGCACCATTTGAAAACGATTTGGTTATTTCAGGTTATCAATTTTTTTTGCATAGGAGACACCCAGAGTACAAGGCTTGACTGAGCTTTTTACAGAGTAAGGGGGAATGTAGCATTGTCCCGCTGAGGAGGACATGATAAATGTTTTGCTGATGACTGTGCTGGCCATACAGCAGCCTCTCCCCACCCACGGGCGCCTTAGCACCACTCTACCAAGGGAGTGATTTTCCCCTAGGTAATTAAAGATCTGTTTCAGATAGGGATATGAATAGGAACATTTCATTATCATATTAACCAATTACAGGATCTGCTGATTAAAATCAACATTTAGAACAAATGTTGAATGTGAACTTGTTCTTTCAGTGGATACTATGTTTTGACCAAAACATTGTATTTAGGTTTCTATTGAATTGTAAACCAAAAAAAGGCACCGAAATAGCAAAGGAATACGTTTTATATTAGATATTTAAGCAATATCAATCCAAACAAACAACCAACCCACACAACCTCACAACTTTGCAATATTATATTTAAGGTTTGCTTAGTTAAAAAGCACACACACTTTAAAGATCTGTATAATATGAACATAATTGAGGTAGTCTGGCAATATTACATACAATACTGTACTATAGTTGCAAACTTAACTGTGTGATGGGCAGGGAATCCTGCTTGTATATGAGCGATAAGGTGTACTATATTCTTGCATCAGAAAGGAGTATGTTCTGTTTGGTTCCTTTTTTCTCGATTTGCCTCATTCACTTTTTGTCCACAGTTGATTGTGGGAGCGATTTTACCAAATATATATTTTACAGAGTTTCGTAAGGTTTGATGAACCAGTTATTACACAATTGACAAATAAACCCGATATATTTATAAGCAACATTAGAAGGAATTTGCCCAAGTACTTTTCACAGGGATTGTTGGGGAATTTTAGTAAGCACGTTTGTTTGTCCTTCCTGAGATGATGAATTAGGTGGATTATGCATTTTTGTATCTTTTTTTTTTCCAGACAAGATGTGAAATGGAGAAGTATCTGACACCTCAGCTTCCTCCAGTTTCTATAATTCCAGAGCATAAAAAGTATAGACGAGACAGTGCCTCAGTCGTAGACCAGTTCTTCACTGACAGTGAAGGGTTACCTTACAGTATCAACATGAACGTCTTCCTCCCCGACATCACTCACCTGAGAACTGGCCTCTACAAATCCCAGAGACCGTGCGTAACACACATCAAGACAGAACCTGTTACCATTTTCAACCACCAGAGTGAAACGACTGCCCCTCCTCCGGCCCCAACCCAGGCCCTCCCCGAGTTCACCAGTATATTCAGCTCACACCAGACCGCAGCTCCAGAGGTGAACAATATTTTCATCAAACAAGAACTTCCTACACCAGATCTTCATCTCTCTGTCCCCCCGCAGGGCCACCTGTACCAGCTACTGAATACACCGGATCTAGATATGCCCAGTTCTACAAACCAGACAGCAGTAATGGACACTCTTAATGTTTCTATGTCAGCCGCCATGGCAGGCCTTAACACACACACCTCTGCTGTTCCGCAGACTACGATGAAACAATTCCAGGGCATGCCCCCTTGCACATACACAATGCCAAGTCAGTTTCTTCCACAACAGGCCACTTACTTTCCCCCGTCACCACCAAGCTCAGAGCCTGGAAGTCCAGATAGACAAGCAGAGATGCTCCAGAATTTAACCCCACCTCCATCCTATGCTGCTACAATTGCTTCTAAACTCGCAATTCACAATCCAAATTTACCTGCCACCCTACCAGTTAATTCGCAAAACATCCAACCTGTCAGATACAACAGAAGGAGTAACCCCGATTTGGAGAAACGACGCATCCACTACTGCGATTACCCTGGTATGTGATCTTACCTGGTTGAAGCATCACCTATTTAATGTTTGTGTGTATGTGTTTTTTTCCAAACTCAGGTTTTAAAATTACATAGGACAGTAGTGCTTGACAATAAAAATCACATAATTTGTTCTTTTCATATCCCAGTCTCCGTGCCTTTCCCTGGTATGTACCGTTTAGTTGTCTACTGCTTATTTGAGGTTTTTTTTTGTTGTTTTTTTAAGGCTAGACAATTCTGGAAAACGGTTACTTAGACTTTTTTCTTTAATATTAAATAAAAATTAGAATTTTTAGTTATGCCAGAGTTATTTAACATAACAATCTCCAATCATAAATTGGAGCTTTTAATTCTAAATTAAGTACCCTGAAAAAAGTTTACTTAAGTAAGGTAGGAGAAAATATGGTGTGGTAATGAAGTGGGGATTGAGTAAGGCTGCTGTAAGAAGACTGTCTACACAACAGATTTAAGGGTAGTTCATATATCCCCATTCTTGAATGACATACGTGACCCAAAATATGAACTGATGATAGTAATGAATATATTTGCAAGTTGCTGGCATAAGTTATTGTATAAATAAAGCAAGGTATAATTTATTGGCTATGGTACATGATATGGCATGCCATACTAAATGAAAAAACAAGAAACGTTAGGGGTACAGAAAATGGCAGTCATCTTGGATAATGATTAACATTGTCAGCTCTGAAGCCATTAAAATTTTTAAATCACTGAAGTATATGTTACTACTTACTATAAAGCACCTGCTGGGATATAAACACATTTCCCATTTGTAGCTTGGCTTATTATCCTCTTTCTGCTAAAGTGATACATACGTAAAGCAAATCACTTTAATAAGGTAATAGGGGAGTGCTTTTTAAAACTGAAGCTTCAGATATCTAGCATGAGAGATTTCTTCTTTAAAGCCAGATTTTAAACACTGAATCATCAAATGTAAAGATTTCAAAGGATCTCCAAAATGACAAGCTGTTCCTCTCCTGCTTTATTTTAGGCTGCACAAAAGTTTATACGAAGTCTTCTCATTTAAAAGCTCACCTGAGGACTCATACTGGTATGTAATTTTCTTGTTAATTCTGTGAGTTGTGTAAATAGTGTAAGTGGTATTCATCCTTTTAAAAGCCAACACTTGTTTGATCTCTTCTTTCTTCTGTCAACTTTTATTTTTTAATGGCCTACCTTTTCAGCCCTGGCTTGGCTCAGAATTCAGTTCAGTGAAAAAGTCTGGTTCCAGGAAGACTGATGTTCCCTCACTAAGGCCTTGCCCTGTCACCTCACAGAGAATTAATTACCCAAAAATGTAAACAATGATGTTTACTAATGGATTTTTAAAGCTTATAATGGCACTGCTATTTCTTATCATAAAGGGAAAAAAATGGAACTAATTTTTTTCTTTAACAAATCAGTTGGCTTCTATAAAGCTATATTAAACATTAAAAACTTGCCCACTTAGCATGTAAAGCATAACTGCTTAATACATTATCTTTAGTTTTACCATTAGCCTAAAATATCAGTGTTGAGCATGTTTTATGTGCTTGATGAAAGAAAGGGCTGAAATTACAGAGTATTAAAGTCAAACAGAGATGGGGTCGTAGTTTAGTTTTTCTACACCCTACCCCAGCCCACATGCGATGCATTTGAGAGACTTGATTCTATCTTATATTTCATCCTTTTTCAAAATGTGCTTTTAAATTTTATAAACATTTTATTTTGTCAGATGTATACAATCACTTAAATGCTTCTTAATTTTAAAACTTTATATCAGAACCTATTTTAGGATGAAACCAGGTGGCATGCTTTCAAACCTCCAAATACCCAAAATATTTTCAAACATAGAAGTGGTTAGTATTTGTGATTTTGGTTAAAAGGGTAGCACTAAAGGAAAGAACCTATATATAAAGTGATTATGTTTTATTTTCTCTCATTAAACAAAGCCTAACCTAAAGTTCAGAGGATAAGTTTGCTAATAAAAGCAATGACCTAGCAAAATGTTTTATTCCAGTATTGCTATGGAAACCACAGTATTCAACAGTTCCTTTGAATGGGTTGTTGGATTAGTGTAAGGACTTGAATCTCCCCAGGCTAGATGTTACTATGGAAATTGAGTTTTGATAAATGAAGTAGTTATCTCTAACCGCTGCATTAAAAAGTAAAAGCCTTTAAATGAAGGTCAGTTCTGAGACTTAGCACCGAGAAGAATATGACTGCAGACATTTTGTATGCCTATTAGGTATTGCTTGATACTTACTAAAACCTACATAGTGTTGGCAACAACGTGGTAGATTCCAGGGCTTTCTGAGAAACTGCTTTTAAAGAAAAGACATCTCTTTTATGAATCAATGAAATGGATTGTTTTGGTCTGCCATTTTCAGATATAGACAATTAGATTGTATAAAGGAAAAGATCCTGTTATCAGCCCAAAGTAGAAATTACATTTATAGTTGAACAAACTCCCATTAAATGTAGAATAAACTCAATCTAAAGTTTTCAAAATACAAATGACAAGGCCAAGAACACATTCCATATAGAAATGCTAAAATATACTTTTGTGTACAATATGTGTTAAGAAAGGAAACATTGAAAACGGGTTTTTACCTGAATTTTTATTAAGGAAGTAGAAGTATGAAACATTCGAACTATTGTGTTGTGGGGTTTTCTTTTCTTTTTTTTTTAAAGTCCTTGAAAGGAGTGATAGGAGAGGAACATGTTTTTCATGAGGTTAAAGTCTCCTAATAAAAGAGGGGTGCGATTGCATATAGCGATGTAATCAAGTGCTATTGCAGGGATGTAGTCAGAGCATATCTAAATGGCCTTGCAACCCCTGCAAGTCAGGGTTTAGTGCTCTGAATGCTTATACCTGCAATTCTGGAACTTGACCTGCTGGCAAGGAAATTTAATAGTGGGTTGTCTTAACAAAGCTTGTACTAATAAAAACAAACTGAAAAGAGGACTGAAGCCTAGTTTGGGTCCCTTGCATCAACTTTTTTTTCACGTGATCGTAAACAGTGTGGCCATGGACATGTAATGAGTGAAACCATTTAATCCCGTTTAATAAAGTTTTGTTTGATAGTCTTTCAGATGCCTTGGGGAGGGTTTGTAACAGACTTGTTCATCTGGCTAAACCCGTTCTTGGGTAATCATAGAGCATTGAGGTTGTTTTCTCCTCATTTCTAGTTTCTAGACAATGCCTTTTAAAATTACCTCTCGCATTGCATCCTCCCTACCCTGCCTGTTGTTTTTTAATGAATGTATCTGAAGCCAGAAAGGTTTGGGTTGTTTTTTTTTTTCCTCCTCCTTTTTAAGACTCAGGCATTTCTAAAGTACTTCTCTCATTTAATAGCTTTTCTTGTTCTCTCTCTGTCCTCCCTGCCCAATCTATATGGAAATGTTGATCTTCTATTTGACAATATAAAAGTTATTTTTTAAATGACTGCCATTTTGCAGGCAGAATGTGAAGCGCCCTAGCATTTCTTTGGAATGAAATTGTAAATGCTTTAAAATGTCAAGTTACCTTATGCTTTAAAAATGATTTAAGCAATTAAAACAACCTACATCTGAGTTCTATTGCTTATTCCGAATTTTCAGATTGCAAATGCTTCTTAACTTGATTTGCAAATTGAACATAAGAAAATAGTCTTTCCAAAACAAGACTTTTCAAAAACAATTTTGGATGAAAGAGTAGATGATACTTTCTTGAGCCAGAAGTCTCATAGCATTCAAGTTTTTTCTAAGTTCATACCCTTTGGTTTTTTTTTATTCAGACAGAATAGACAAATAATACCAAGTTCTATCTTTGTATGGTTAGACAAAATATCTGACTCAATTTCGGGAAATAATGATATTTCACTTTTAAAAGCATGTTATGTCTTTATGTACATGATGACATACTTATAGACCTATAGAGGTACCCCTTATATAGAGGTGTGGGTGGTTGTGTGTGTTACTTGTAACGCCATGTCATGCCTCTGGTTAGACATAATCGTGGCTGCTTCTAGGTAAGTGTCAAGAAGTGGTAAATTTCCAAATCAAAATACTTGTACTTTTAACAACATTTAAATGTGAACATTACTGAAATTTGTGTATACCTCATGATGTATTCAAGGGGCTATACTCATTGCCACTGTTTAAAAGTTGCTCCCAAGCACCTTGCTTTTTCTAAAAATTCACATACCATTTTGCCCTTGCAAATCACTGTGCCTGTTAAACCAATTCATGAATCAGATTGAAAAATCTACTGCAACTGGTTGTTTTTGTTCATATACCTGACTATCTTTAATTTCATAATGAAGGTTTAAAATAACTCAGAGTATAAGTACAAAGAAAAATTTGGAAGAAATTGAAAAGTTGTTCTTACCACTCATACTGGTTTTTTTTTTTGTATGCTTATGAGTACCATAAGTTAAAAAATATTTTTTACATTGAATGTGGAAATTTCTTTGAAACTTGTGCTCACATATTAGTAAAAAAGTATTTTCCAAAGAAAAAATTCTGAAAAAGTCGATAGTGAACAGAATATAGATGTTTGAAACCTAGTGCTTTTAGTCACATGTGTGAATATACACGTAAACCTAGGGGCTATGCTAAAGCAGTTGGGGAATTAGGGTCTAGTAACATTTTTAGATCACTTATCAGTCTTGGCTATCTGGAACAGGGCAGAAAATGAGCACTTGTACAGAAAAAGTCTTCGAGCAGCTTGCACCCTTGGCTCAAGTATCCCTTAGACCCACATCTATGCACGAGCTGTTAAGGTACACTGATCCTAAAATGGCTTGCTAAGGGTTGACAGGAAAGGACAATTGGAAACAACCCCACAAAAGAAAGTGGAAACCTACAAATAACATAGGAACACAAAATGGACTCACGTCAGTGCTGTATTGCACAGTGAGCTGTGTTCGGGATTCCAGAGGAAGTCTTAGAAAGATTTTTAGCCCAAGCCTGGTTGGGAAGGGGGTAAATTCCCATGTTCTGCTTGACTTGATGATTATGTCACTATTTCCTAATGACATTTATATTAAAATATCACTATGTGTGTTTTAAAATACATAATCTCTGCTTGAGATTTGTTGCTAAGCATTGATTTTAGTCTCAGTTTGGGTACTAAAAAATCCTTAGGTATAAATTTCTGTATAATTCTTTGCTCTGCATTATTACCTATTAAACATGCTAGGAATAAATTTTTATTTTAAAATATTGACAGTGTTGACAATAGACATTTTTACTTTTGCCATTTTCCTGCTAAAAGAAATATTAAAAATGTTCTGAAAATGAGTTTTTTGGTGTGGAAAAGTGGAAAAGAGTGTGAACGGCTTTTAAAAATATAAAGGATTTCACTTTCTTAGAAAATGATTTAGAACTAAAATCAGCATAAGTGTATATATATATGTGTGTGTGTGTATATATATTTTATATCTGGACTTAATGGAGATGAATGATACAATTTGTGTTACTGGTAGAGGTTAAAAGTTTTGCAGATTGAAATTTAGTGCCCAATGATTTTTTGAGTCTATATTTCAAAACTATGAAGGAAAAAGTATCATATTTACGTAGCTTATAGTGTTAGATGTTACTAAAATATTCGTAAATTATTTTCATTTGTAGCTTTATTTTATATATTGACAATTTCAAGCTTATGTTAAAAAAAAAGTAGTGGTTTAAAGAGACTTGCTGGTCTCAGACCTCTGGAAAGGTATTTATAAGTTTGAAAGCTTAGAAACAATTTCTTTTTAATGACTCTCACTGGGAAGATTAAACCTTGCTTCTAGGACTTGTTCTTTCATCTGAAAAACATTTACATAAGAAATTTTTGTTCTGCAATGATAAAGCTTGTCAAAGGTTAAGAAGTTTAATTTGATTGCATTTTTTACCAATCTTGCAGTGAATCTCTTTTCTTATAAACTAGTGGGAGAAGATCATTTCTAAGTAGGTTAAATAGAATTGCTGAAGTTGAGATAGAAACAATCAGCTGTAAAGGTAGTTTAATCACCCAAGGTTTTTACTTTGCCAGATATTCTTAGTTCTATAGAATGTAGTAGCTATTTACTTGACGACCTACATCTTTTCTGGTGAAAGCTTAGAAACAAAGTAATGTCCTACTTTAGTAAAAGTATCTCTATAGCAGCACTCTTATTCTGTCAGCCTGTGTTATTTATATTCAAGGATCTCCAGCAATTCTGATTAAGGGTAGCTTATTGTTTTAGAAGTACCGTCACTAACATTCATTAAAAAACATCTAGGCAAAAGAATAATTTTTTTTTAAATAACTTTATGAATGCAAACCAAGGAATAAACCAGAGAGAGACAAGTACCATATGATTTCACTCATATGTGGAATCTAATGAACAAATGGAACTAACAAGCAAAATAAAAACAGATTCATAAATGGGGAGCAGGCAGACAGCTCTGCTGGGTGGGGTTGGGGGCGGGGGAGAGATTGAACAAAAAAGAAAAAAAAGATATTAATGGACATGGACAACAGTGTAGTGATTGGGGAGGGAGGGGGTAGATGGAGGTGGAGGAGGGTATGGGAGGATAAATGATGATAGAAAAAATAAAACAGGATATTTAGTACTCATTCAGTGCTGGGAAAATGAAAACATGGAATTTTTCTATTTTGTCAAAAAAATAAAGGTAAAATATTTTGATACTTGAAAAAAATTTTAGTTTGTACCCCTATTATGAGAAAGTGAATCTGAATGTTGTCTTTAGACTCAACAATTGGTATTTCATTCCACTGTTAATGATAGAGGATGTTTTCCTTTGTTTTTGTTGAGAACCCTCAGAAGGAGCAGTAGCTTAGGAGCCCAGAGGTTCATTCTGCTGGGATATAGACTGACCTTTGACAGCTTATCCCCGTATCCAGCCCCCTTTAGGTTTGGCAGATTATTGTTCTTTGTTCCCAGGAGGAGTCCCCTCACTCCCTTTGACCAGCAGTAGGGCCTCCAGAATGTCTTAGTTTTCCTCAAATGTATCTAATACTGTAAAAGAAAACTTGTTTGTGTAGAGTTTATTTATTCCTGTACAACTGTTGTATGAATAATAACTGATTGTGAACATGGCCTCCTGAAGAGGAAAAAGGCACGATTCTCACATAAACGCACATTTAGTCAGATTATCCTCGGTGGTCTGAGGCAGTATAGAAAAGCCCTATTGCAGGTGGGGCCATTAAAAAGGATAATCCAATAGACTTACACTAGATGCTATCCTGTCTCTTACACTTTCCCTTTATTTTCATTAATGATAATAACAGAGTTGGTCAGACTTCAGCCAAATATGTGATTGTTCTAAAGAAGTATTAAGAGAAGTGTGGCATTTACAGCCGGAATAGAAGCCAGTGTTTGTCCTTGAACTTTCAAAGCCAGTTGAGGCAAAATATAGCTATTTGAAGCCTTCATGCAGCAGTATAGATGCAAGTGAAATCAGTCATTCAAAGAGAATTTAACTGATGCTGGGGGCCAGAAGAGATCTTTGCTAGACTGTTCAGAGGTTTTCTGAAAAGGTAAAGGAGAATCAGATTTTAAAGAAAGAAGTAAATACAAATTGACCAACAGGGAGAAAGAAGGGATTTTCTTACTTAATATATCTCTAAAAGTAATCAGTTTGTTTAAAGTGGGGGACATTATTGATGTAGGGATACTATAGATATATAGTATAGGGATACTATACTATTAAATATTAGATGTATTTTATAAATACTAATAATACTCACCTTTAAAATGAACTGCCTACCCTTCTTCTGTTCCAAGTATAGATGTATTACATTGAGCATTAATAAAGATATTTTTTAAATTACTGGCATTGACATAAAATTAGGAATTAATGAGCCTAAATCATCCTACTTTACCTTTCTTTAGATATCTAATATCTAATATTTATGAATTTCTTTAATTTGGGGATTAATGCTTTTTATTTCTTTACCTTTTATTTAAAACTATAGAGACTGTTTCAGACTCTAAAATTCCTTAAGTTTCTAATTATTGGAAAAAAATCTAATTACTATAAATTGCATGAAAATATTTTCCTTCTCAAATTTTAGCTTATTTTGAGACTCAACTTTTAAGTACTAATTATTAAAATGATTTATTCCACTTTAACAGTTTGCTTTGTTTTAGGTCTCAAAATAGGATATGGATTTTAAGTTCCTTGAAGCTGGAGACCAAGTCTTATTTGTTGTATTTTGCAAGTCATTTAGTACAGGTTACACTCTTATTTACTAAACATTGGCTTTAATTCTGATGGTTTTAGCCTTTATCAGATGTCATTGATTTGGATAATCTTTAAGCTTTCAGAAAGAAAAACAGATGTGTAGATTTGCTGTAATAAACTTAAAAAACACAAGATGCTATTGATTTCAGAGAGGAAAGGAGATGGAGAGATAGAAACATCAATGATGAGAGATAATCATGGATCTACTGCCTCCTGTATGCCCCACACTGGGGGTGGAGCCCACAACCCAGACACATGCTCTGACTGGGAATCAAACCATGACCACCTGGTTCATAGGTCAGTGGTCAACCACTGAGCCATGCCGGCTGGGCTGCTTTAATAAACTTCTAAAAAGTCACAAAATAACTAAAAATATTTTCATCTATGATTTTTTTCTTTTGTTAGAAGAATCTATGTAGAACATTCTAGGCAAAGGCTTTGGTATGAGTCTATTGAATATGTTCAGCAGAGCAGAGAAACCTCCCATTCTATTATGTTAGGTTCATTTTTTACCTGTTCATCAGAGGGAAAAAAATAAGAATTTTTTAGTTCATCACTAAAGATTTTTCAAATACTTCACAAACATATTGTGTGGCTAACCCACTGAAATTCACTTAGCCTGGGATAAAGGGGAACCGTATTAATTTATAAAAAGCCAGGGGCCGTTACAACCTAAACAACCGGACGGGCGACTGAACACAGGCTGCGTGGGGTGACCAGGCTGGCAGGGGGGCAGTTGGGGGCGATCAGGCCGGTGGGCAGGTGAGCAGTTAGGAGCCAGCAGTCCCGGATTGTGAGAGGGATGTTCGACTGCGGGTTTAGGCCCAATCGGACATCTCCTGAGGGGTCCTGGATTGGAGAGGGTTCAGGCTAGGCTGAGGGCCCCCCCCCCCCCCCCCCCCCGTGCATGAATTTTGTGCACCGGGCCTCTAGTTGTTAGATAATATTGGGATTGTCAATGCCAGCACAGGTCAGTTTTCAGGACTCAGTGCTTCAGATAGTCTGGGTTAAGGCCTACTCTGAGTCCCTTAAACTAAACTGTTCCTTAACTGACCTTCAGAAGTGGCTTTGAAATCTTTAAATAAATTTGGTCATGGTGTATGATCTTTCTCATATACTGCTGGATCTGATTTGCTAGAATTTTGAGGATTTTGGCATCTATGTTCATTCTTTAAATTTGAACACTATCTAGGTGTTCTCTAAATCATTCATATAGAGAGTATTAATGTTTGCTAATGGAGGGTTTAAGAAGGACATTAGGGATAAGTGGCAGGCTAGGATTCTTAATGTGGAGCTCATCATTTTGCTTCTAACTCTGGAGCTATTGTAAGGACTAAGTGAAGCTATGAGAAGTGCCTAACTCTAGAATATGTGCCCAACGGATGTTTGTGCCTGTGCCTGGAATTGTTTTTGCTTAACATTTTTTTATAAAATATTGATTGACTTTATCAGTATGGATAGTGTATATGTTTAACTTGGACTTTTAAAAAAAAAAAAAAAGATTAGGGATTCCTAACAAAAATAGTCCTAGTAATTTTAAAATAGAATGAGAGAATGCATACTTTATTTGAGATAAAGTGGAAGCTTGTTTTCCAGGCTGTACAAACTTGTCACTTTTTTCTCTTTGCCTTTGGAAAGTTTCACATTAACAACATGAGAACTTAAAAATAACGTTGATGTTGAAAGAGCTTAACTAAATATTTTAAATTGGTGGTATTGGAAAAGGATTCTGTAAAAATCCAATTAAACTTTTGAAAGTTCTATCCTGTTGAAATAACTTAAAGGAAGTCAGTTTGGTTTCCCAGAAGTACTGTGCATAGTGTTTCTGGCTGAGGAAGAAAGGCACAAATTGGCTATTTGGCCAGAAATTGGGTACCAGCTTCCTCTACAGTGTTTTACTTGAGCAGTGTTGACACTTGAACAAATCCCATAGAAACTGCCCAAAGTGGGGAACAGTTGTCCTTGCTTTTATAGTCAAGACTTGGTCCCATAACTAATGTCCCAGACACTGGTAGTATTCTTGGCTGAACAACCTATAGATGTGCATAAATTGGGAGCAAAATCCCAAATATTTTAGGAAGTTTAATAGCTACCGTTTTCTAACCAATCAGTAAAGTAAACTTTTAAAAATATTGGTACAGTTTATTGCTTTATAGCCAATAAAAATAGTGAACAAAAAGAGTCTAGTGTCCCTTGTTTCTTAAACTCTGAAAAATCAGAATGATTTTTAAAATTGGGGCACTTGAGGAATTTTTTTTCCTTGCCTCAGACAGCAGCAATAATTTGCCATTAAGTTACAGTAAGGTATTTAACCAACATGTTTGTTTTTGTGACTTTATTTTTCATGAGGAACAAAAACACGTGTGCAAAAAGGTAATTTTTTTTTGTATTTCATTTACATCTGCAAGAGTGATAGCTCCCTTTACTGCTAGTATTAAAACATATCTATGAAGTAAACAGATTAAATGTGATTATAAGCGAAAGAAAAGTAGTTTATTTCTTATGTTACTTAAAAGGTTTGAGTGTATTAGCTTAAAATCTTAGAATTTACTATGAGAAGAAAAAACAACTCAGGAATTGTGGTGTCTATTTTACAAATAGAGTGATAGGAACCAAAAAGAGAATTTAAAAAATAAAAATAGTTGTGTCTTGGTTCAGAGCCAGAGGAGAGGAGACAGGAAAGGTGGCTTGGGGATGCATACCATAAGGAGTTGAAAGAGAAATCTCATGGGAAATAATTGGTACAAATTTCACAGAGCCAGGCTGGCTCTTTCTTCTTGTCCTTACGGAATTTAGTTTGAGAAACAGACTGGTTATCAGAATAGCAAAACCATGTTAAGCACAAGCTGTAGTAGAAATCTCAGTTGATGTGGGTAATGTCTTTTAAAATTTGGACACAGTTGAGTAATCTTACAACTTCCTGAATATGATACTGCTAAATCAGGCAGAAAGGTGGTTGAGTTTCATGGTGACAGTGTTCAAGGCAACTCGGAGGTTCTTCTCTTTTAGAAGAAAACATTTTAAAAGGAGTTTCAGAGTTTTAAAATGCATCCATATACAACTCATCTATAAACCAACAATACTTTAATATATAAATTTATCTCACAACCTCTCATCTTAAACTAACATTCATAGGAAATTATAATAAAGCATACCATATAGGAACTACTAGTTAATGTTCAGTGGGAGATTCTTAGATTTTAGGATTTATTTAGGGGACTACATAATTTCAAATAGGATTAATTAATTCTAAAACTGGGAGTTACGACTGCATTATAAATACTAACTTTTGAAAGATTAGCAAACTTTAGATAACTTTAAGAGTAATTCAAATTGCCATGGGGCGGCAGCTCAGTTATCAATTAAAGTAAAGAGAGCTGTGAAAGAATAGGTAGATTGAATGATTAGGGACTTTTAAAAGTATATATTAACACATGTAAGCTCCATGAAGCCAGGCATTTTTGTTTTGCTGGCTGTGGTAGTCCAAGCATTCAGGGCAGTGCCAACCATATAGTAGGAACTTGGCAAATAATGTATAAGAATGGGCAGTGCTTTACAAAGAAAGACGAATGCATGAATCAGCAAGTATTAGAATTATTATGGTTGTTTCATGACTAAGTGAAATGGTCAGTACAAGACTGATCTGGTTGAGGAGTTGATTAAATATCAAATGCTGCATAAAGCTTTAACACTATTGAACTTGAAACTTCTCTTTGTTCTGCTTCAAGGTGTATGTGCCACTGTGGATTTCTAAGAGCAAGTGCCCTAATACCCCATTTTAGAGGCTGTGTGTTCAAGGGAACTGGCGTATATGCTGGCAGTTTTAGTCTGGCTAATAGAGAAACATCGAGGACCAGTCTGTGAAGTAAAGGGTTGCATTTGTGGGACCTTAAATTCATTGTATTGGTGATCTGAGAAGTACCCTCCCTCTTAAGTACCGTCTTTAATTTTTTCCTCTCTTGGTCAACTTGTAGCCATTAGTCCTATACTCACTTAATGTGGGTTTGTAGACATTGTGTTCCCATAGTAATGATAAAGCCACCCAAGCTATCTAGCTATTTTTATGGATTTACATATACAGGAGCACTGATTCTACTTGTACATTTAAAATTGCAAGTTTTTCATTCTTTTTCTTTATATAATCAGGTGAAGTAGCTTTCTACAAGGCACTGACACTGTTCACTAGATGACTTTGAGGAAAGTGATTCCATAACAAAATTCATGAACTTTCCTTCTCTTTGGACCATGATTTTTTTTTTTTTAATTTCTTTTCAGGCAGGATCTATGATGTTTGTCTTAACAAGCAGGGCACCTCATCTCTTCTCTTTGTTCATTGTCACAGGTGAGAAGCCATACAAATGCACCTGGGAAGGCTGTGACTGGAGGTTCGCCCGCTCGGATGAGCTGACGCGCCATTACCGGAAGCATACCGGGGCCAAGCCGTTCCAGTGCGGGGTGTGCAACCGCAGCTTCTCCCGCTCCGACCACCTGGCCTTGCACATGAAGAGGCACCAGAACTGAGCTGCTGCGAGGGCCTGCGTGCCTGTGCAATCACACTGATGGTCTGCAGTTCACTTGGCAAAATTTTAACTACAAACTTAACTATATATATATAAAAAGAAAAAGCAAAAAACTGGAAATGTATATTTTGTATATTTGAGAAAACGGAGTACATTGTATTAATGCCAAAGTGTTTGGTCCTTTTAGGAATCTGGAATGCTTGCTGTAATGTATATGGCTTTACTCAAGCAGATTTCATCTCATGACAGGCAGCGCATCTCAGCGTGGGTAGGGGGATGGGGGTGCAATGTGTTTGCAGCATTTTTACCTAAGCACCATCATTTAATGTGACAGAGTTTAGTAAACAAGTCAGTTGGCAGGCACAGGAAGAAGGCTGGATTGTATGTCAAGATTTTACTTGACATCAAGTTGTTTTCAATAATAGAATAATTCCTTAGAGGTACACAGTGTACCTGGCAATTCACAAATAGCCATTGAACAAATGTTTGTTTTGTGTTGTTTTTTTTTTATGAGTTGCCTATATTTGCTATTCAAAATTTTGTACATATGCAAATCAGCTTTATAGGTTTATTACAAGTTTTCTAAGATTCTTTGGGGGAGAAATCATAAGTAATTTGAAAATAACCATGAGTACATTTACAGTTAGAATTTTGTTGTAAGATACCTCTTAAAACCTTATCAAATTCATTTCTTTAGGGGGAAAGATAATCATCATTCAAATGAACTTAAAAAGCAGATTTAATGCACTGATTAAAATGGGATTTATTTTAAATATGAAAGAGTTTTATATGAATTGTGAACTCAAGAGCTTAAAGATAGTTACAATATATGAAAGTTAAACCTTGAAATAAGCTAAACAGTATCATTTTACAGGAGGAGGACTTACGTAGTTTTCACATGGCAATGTTGAATTTATGATGCAGTTTTCATGTATGAAAATGTTGAATTTATGATGCAGTTTTCATATACTGAGTTATTTGTTCATGCAGTACTGTTGGTTAAATGCCAGTTTAAGTGGATTTTGCATGTAATATACAGTGACACAGTAATTTTACCTAAATTACAGTGCAGTTTAGTTAATCTATTGTTCATATTGACTCAGTGTCTACCTTTAATTACAAATGACATGTTGAAAACTTAAGGAAGCATATATGCAATATAAAATAGTAATGTGATGCTGATGCTATTAACCAAAGGGCAGAATAAATAAGCAAAATGCCAAAAGGGGTCTTAATTGAAATGAAATTTTAATTTTGTTTTTAAAATATTGTTTATCTTTATTTATTTTGTGGTAATATAGTAAGTTTTTTTAGAAAATTTTCATAACTTGATAAATTATAGTTTTGTTTGTTAGAAAAGTTGCTCTTAAAACGTGTAAATAGATGACAACTGGTGTAAATATTTTGTAAGCGGCTTCAAAATGTTTATACGTGGAACATACCTACATAAAAAGCTAAAATCGGTTGCTGTTTTGCTTCTTTTTCCCTCTTATTTTTGTATTGTGGTCATTTCCTATGCAAATAATGGAGCAAACAGCTGTATAGTTGTAGAATTTTTTTGAGAGAATGAGATGTTTATATATTAATGACAATTTTTTTTGGAAAATAAAAAGTGCCTAAAAGATTCATGTTGTGCCTTCTTCACCTACAATAGCAAAACTGGCAAATTTTGAAAAACAAAAACTAGCAAATTATATTTCCAAAACTATTTACTACACTTGATCTTAGCCAAAAGGCCGAGAAGCAATTTTCCAAAACTATTTAAAGCAGCAGTCGCCAACCGATGGTCCGTGGACCACTGGTGGTCTGTGAGGTCAGAAAGGTTGGCGACCACTGGTTTAAAGGGTCTGTTTATCAGGGCAGTTAATAAAAAAAGTTTCTACATTGAACAAATACCTACCTTTGTTTAAGACAAAAGAGAGGAATTTGTTCTATAAATCTAACCTATAATTAGAGGTATAAAGGGAGGCATAATTCATGAATGCTGATTTTTTTTTTTTTTTCGGTTAGTACCCTTAATTTGATGTGATGAAAATGGAACTTTGGTCTTCCTCCTAAAAACATTTAATCCCAGTTGAATGATGAGAAACACAGAAGACAAATCCCAATTAATGGACATTCTACAAAATACCTACCCAGTCTCTGGCCAGTGTGGCTCAGTTGGTTTCAGCTCAGTTCCCATGAGCCGAAATGTCTGGTTCCATTCCCAATCAGAGCAAATGGCTGGGTTGCAGGTTTGATCCCCAGGGTGCCCCCCCTCCACCATTAAGGTTTCCTCTCTTTAATAGAAAACAAAACCAAACCTACCCAGTACTCAACTGTCAATACGAAAAACAAGGAAAAATCAAAGAAGCTGTCAGCAGGAGAAGCTTAAGGAAACATGACAATTAAATGTAATGTGTAAATTTTATGGGATTCTGGCACAGAAAAGGCACTTTAGGGAAAAACAGGAAATTGAATAAAATATGGAATTTAATGTTTATTTTTAATTTTTTTTTTTGTTAATCCTCACCTGAGGATATTTTTTCATTGGTTTTTAGAGAGTGGAAGGGAGGTGGAAAGACAGACACATTGGTTACTTCCTGCACGTGCCCAATCAGGGCTGGGAACTGAGGTACACACCTTAACTGGAATTGAACCCAGGACCCTTCTGTATGCAGGCCAGGGCTGGAATTTAACGTTTTAATATTGGTTTAATGCTTATGACAAATGTGTCACACTAATATAAACTACTAGAGGCCCAGTGCACAAAATTTGTGCACTGCATGCTCTGGCAATCCAGGACCACTGGCTCCTAACTGCTCACCTGCCTGCCTGCCTGATCGCCCCTAACCACTCTGCCTGCCTGCCTCATCACCCCTAACAGCTTGCTTGCCTGCCTGATCGCCCCTAACCGCCTCTGCCTGCCTGCCTGATTGCCCCTTACTGCTCACCTGCCTGCCTGATCTCTCCTAACTGCCTCTGCCTCAGCCCCTGCAGCCGCGGCTTCATCCAGAAGGACGTCCGGAAGGTTGTTCAGCTTGGTGGTCTAATTAGCATATTACACTTTTATTATTATAGATTATTATAGAGAATAGGGAGGGATATAACAGGAATTCCATTTTATCTTTGCAGTAATTCTATAAATCTAAACTTTTAGAATAAGCTTTTTATTTTTTTAAAAATATATTTTATTGATTTCAGAGAGGAAGGGAGAGGGAGAGATAGAAACATCAATGATGAGAGAGAATCATTGATCGGCTGCCTACTGTATGCCCCCTCTTAAGGATCAAGCCTGAAACTTAGGCATGTGCCCTTGACTGGAATCGAACCCAGAGGCCGACACTATCCACTGAACCAAACCAGCTAGGGCAAGAACTATTTTTAGAAGCAAAGAATCAGTATGACTATTATATATTTTATATATTTTCAATAAATGGGAAAATTTCTGATATTGGAGCTGAAGTGAAATTTTTAGTTATGTAATATGGCATCATAAGTTTATCCAGACTCTTTGTTTGCTTTTTTGTTTAATTTAAATTCTTTATTGTTTAAAGTAGTACATATGTCTTCTTTATCCCCTATTGACCTCTCCCTGGCCACTCACATGCCCAAGCACATGCCCTCACCCCCCCTACTATCTGTGTTCATTGGTTATGCTCACAGGCATGCATACAAGTCCTTTGGTTGATCTCTTACTCCTCCCTGGCCCCCGCCACCTTCCCTCTTAGGTTGGAAGGTCTGTTTGATGCTTCTATGTAACTGGCTCTATTTTATTTCATCAGTTTATGTTATTCATTATATTCCACATATGAGTGAGATCATGTGATATTTGTCTTTCTCTGACTGGCTTATTTCGCTTAGCATAAGGCTCTCCAGGACCATCCATGCTGTTGCAAATGGTAAGAGTTCCTTCTTTTTTATAGCAGCATAGTATTCCATTGTGTAGATGTGCCACAGTTTTTAAATCCATCTGCTGATGGGCACTTTCACTGTTTCCAAATCTTAGCTATTGTATATCTAGCCTCTTGAGTCCTCATTCTTCCCTGTCATTTTAAGTTAATATCCAGCTCGAGAATATAATACAAATCACTCCCTAGCCAGAATTTCTCATTGGGAGAAAAACTTTTATAATTTTTTTGGGGGGGGGATTAAATTTATTTCTAGAAATTGAAATAGGGAGGTTATAGTTGTTGTTGTTGTTTTTTTTCTAAGCAACTCCGTATATATGTCCAGTAACAAATCAGGGGTGTACCAGTATTCAGTTGTAATTGATAATTCTATGAATTACAAAATTTTCTTGTGAGTAGAAACTTTCACTCTTATTTTGGTTCCCAGCACTTAATTGTATTAATCTTCCTAAAACTTAAACACTATTTTACTCCAGGTTACAGAGCACAAATGTTTTGAGTCCTCTTTCCCTCTCTTTTGTAGGCTTCCCTTTCTCCTCTCTTGTCCGCTACCTGCTCAAATCCTTGTCTGCTCAAACTCACTGCAGACCCTCTGTCTTTATTAACCACACTCATTAGAACTTCTTTTGTATTTGGAGACATGATAATTTAGCATTTGAATTATTTTCTACCATAAGTGTTTTTCTTGGTTTTTTTTCCTTCTTTTTAATTTATCTTTATTGTTGAAAGTATTACAGATGTCCTCTCTCCCCCCACCACTAACCCCCTCCACTCTGCACCTGCCCCCCCCTCAGCTTCACTGCATTATTATCTGTGTCCATGGGTTATGCATATATGCATATATGTGTTTTTCTTCCTCAGATTGTCAACTCCTTGGAAGAAACATCACTTCTTAGATTGTCCTTTGTATTTCCTGCTCTTAATGCTAAAGTAGATGTCAAAAAATAACTATGGTGCTATATGAAATGGCTTAAGCCCAGCAGGAATGGAATCAATCTAATTATCGCCAACTTTCCTTTTCACTATAGCAACACTATAGCATGTTGCTATAATGTTGGTATTAGATTGTTGATAAGGTGTGTGTGAAACAGATTATAAGGTGAGCAAACAGGTAATGCCTTGTGAATTTTTAAGCATTATTAGGGTGTTTTCAAGGGAAAATTATTTTAGACAACTATGACTAATACCCTTCAACTCTGCAAATAATGTAATTGCTGATTATTAGCACATCCATTAAATAAATATTTGGTTTCAAACATATTCTGACCAGCCTCATGATAAACAAGCTATTCCAACTAGATGAAAATTGATAATACATCAGGTTCCAATTGGCCAGAAGGCAATCCTGTGGCTTGATTTCAGGTAAGTAATGCTCTGAGTTTCGTTCAATTAAGTTCTCATCTCCACTTCCCAGTTATCTTGTTTTTTGTTTTGCTTCATTTTGTCATTTTAATTCTGCTGTTGCAGCTTGTGGTAAGTGCATCATTTCATGGCATTCAATTAGAGAATCCTAGATAAGCATGACTTGGCCTGCCTACATAAAAATGTTCCTCAAAATCTAGTTAGATTCCTTTTCCTATCTGCAACTAAGCCCACCAGAGCTTTTGGGATTAACTTGTGGGCCATAACATAACAAAGAAGGGCTTTACTCTCCATTACTAAATCGGGTCTCTACTTTGAAGTTAACTAAATTCTGTCTTTGGTTAGATTCTTCACTGCAGTGTTAAACTAATCAACATGAAACCTTTTTTTTTTTTTTACTCATACCAGTATTTAGGTGACAAAACCTGAGAATTATTGAATAATTATCTTCACGGTGACTATTAAAAAAATATATGTGTATAGATAAAGATTGCTGGTTTACCAAAAAAAAAAAAAAAATTCTGAGTTTTCATGTAACAAACTCTTCCAATCACACATAGCTCTCATGTGATATATATTATATGAGCTATGTGTGATTGGAAGAGTTTGTTACATGAAAACTCAGAATTTTTTTTTTTTTTTTTTTTTTTTTTTTTTGGTAAACCAGCAAACTTTATCTATTCCTCTTAGTGCATATCACCCATGAAAGCATTTGGTGCTATAGAAATGGTAATATTCTTTAATATAAAGGTAAAAAGGTTAATGCTATTTGAAAATCAAAGACATTTGAATGATGATATATATGAAAGGAATGGAGAACTAAGAAGCACATATAAACTTCTAGGTAAAAATGTTAGATTACATGCATCTAATTTTGCAGCTTCCTAAAACACAACTGAAATGAAAGGGTTCCCTACCCCCACCCCCGCACTGCCACTTCCAAGGCATAATAAACCTGTGAGGAGCACAGAAAAATAGAAACACCAACAGATTTGTGGGAGCTGGAAGGAGCTAGATAGAAGAGGCAACAAACTGAGCAGAACTGAAAAAGCAGAATCCTAGAATAGTAGTGGAGAAAACCAGGAACTAACCTAATTCTAACTCCCACAGATATCCCGAAAGATCTCAAGAATTTGTAGCATCAAGTACTTCTAGAAGTGGAACTAAACTGCAATTTTTAAAAACAATTTGTCTAAGAATTTTTAATACCTTAGCTTTCCTCCTCCCTCCCCCTCCCTGCCATCTACCCCACCAACACACGCCAACACATACACACTGTGAATAGGGTATCATCAGCTAGTCCCCACTCCAACAGAAGAATAAAAATTGATACGCTTATTCTTTGGAAAGGGTAAAGACAGAGGGTCTCTAAATTAGTAGATGACAGGTTCAATTGAGGGCAGTAGTGCCAAACAGAAAATAGGAGGATTGAATGAATGTGCATATTAGTTGCTGGAACCCATTTCTCTAATGTTCCCCATTTAGTTCCTAGAATGCTGGAATGAAACCTTTATCTTTCTGGTGGGAGGCTGGAAAAGTCTTCAGAATGGACCAATCCAAGAGGCAAGATCTAAATAAACTGAAAATCCCAAGTCCTCCAATAATATGGCCCAGTCAGAACACTCATAGAAACCCACAGTTGATTAATGTCACACCTATGTTCTGAGCTTCCAATCTGTGACCCCTAAATATTAAATATTAACAGATAACCAAGAATTACCAGATATCTGAGGAAACCATCTAAAATGAAACAGAAAACAGAGAAAAGCAACTTGGAGAAAAAAAACTATATAAGGTGGGTAAAACGTCCAGAACTAACCCAAGGCCAAAACTAACCTATTAATAGCTTCAGAGGTATAGGAAAGGTATTACAGCTATGAAACAAGCAGGATGCTTTAAATATGCAGAAAACAAAAAAATTGAAAATATGAGCAGAAATGAAAGAACAAAAGTAAACAGAGAAGTGCAAAAGAAGAAAAGAAAATTAGCATTCCAGTTGAAGAGGTCCATTATTTAAACAGAAGTTCCAGAAAGGAAAATAGAAAAAATGAGGGTATAAAAAGAAATTAAAAAAATAATTTGTAGAATTCTTTCAAACCAAAGGACATGAATTTCAAAAAAGGTTTTGGGATGTCCTAACAAACCAGTGTAAATAGACTCACATCAGTATGAAATTTCAAACCCTGGACCTGAAAGAAATTCAAATAACTCCCAGAGAGAAAAAATAGTCATACATAAAGAAAGCTCAATTGCTTCAGACTTTTCATCAGTGACACTGAAATCTAGAAGACGGTGGAGAAATACCTATAGGATTCCCAAGAAAAATGACTTTTAATCTGTAATTTTATACCCAGCCACAGTATATCAACCAAGTGTGAGGAGGAAAGAATAAGACTTTTTTTTTAACATGCACGGTCTCAACATTTTTACTTTCTTACCTCTCAGAAAGCTACTGAAGCCTGCACTTTACCAGAATGAGAGAATAAGTCAAGAAAGAGAAAGACATTGGTTAATGGAGATGGAACCCTGCACAGATGAGAGATGAAGCTGAATCTTCAGGATAATGGTCAGAGCAGAATAAAGAAGACAGTGTACATTAGGCATCAAGGGCAACGTTTCAGGCAAGAACAAATTAAAAACCTCTAGAAAAATTTTGCCTGGCTGGTTGCTCAATGGTTGAGCGTAGACCTATGAATCAAGAGGTCATGGTTTGATTCCCCATCAGAGCACATGTCCGTGTTGTCGGCTCAATCCCCAGTATAGGTCATGCAGGAGGCAAACAACCTATGATTCTCTCTAATCATTGATGTTTCTATCTCTCTCTCCCTCTCCCTTCCTCTCTGAAATTTAAAAAAAATTTTTTTTTTAATCTGTAGAAGAATGTTCTTTAAGATTATGAAATTGATGGAATACCTGATACATCTGAATGTCTTTCAAGACGATTTAGACTGCAGTTGGCAAACTGTAGTCCAAAGTCCAGAACTAACCCAAGGCCTGAAACTTCCTGCCTGTGAGTTATGAGGGGTTTTTACATTTTTTAAAAAGTTGGAAAAAAATACGCAGCAGAAACTGGATGTGACCCACAAAGCCTAAAATATTCACAATCTGTCTCTTTTATAGAAAAATGTTCTGACCCCTGATTTAGACAACTGGTGAATATTGGGGTGTTATAGATTTATGTATGGAAATTCAACCAAAACAAAACAAAAAAATCACGCGCGCGCACACACACACACACACACACACACACACACACACACAGACACACAACACACACAAACTCAAAATTACTCCATGTAAAACAAAAAGTTGTACAACTGAAGAGATGACAATGCTAGGTGTTATGTAGACATATGGAGGTAAATACTGAAGAAAGGCTACAATAGTTGAATGTGGATGTCTCTAGGGATAGAGTAATAGTAGAAGGAAGGTGGGATTACTGATTTTACATGAAAAAGCCTTGAAGAGGTCTTTACCTTTTTAAACCACATATGTCCATAATTTTAATAAAAATAAACAGAAGCCGAAACCGGTTTGGCTCAGTGGATAGAGCGTCGGCTTGCAGACTGAAGGGTTCGATTCCGGTCAAGGGCATGTACCTTGGTTTCGGGCACATCCCCAGTAGGGAGTGTGCAGGAGGCAGCTGATCGATGTTTCTCTCTCATCGATGTTTCTAACTCTCTCTCCCTCTCTCTTCCTCTCTGTAAAAAATCAATAAAATATATTTTAAAAGAATTAAAAATAAATAAACAGAAGGAGGAAGAGGAGGGGAAGAAGGCCAATAAGCTCATAAAGTGTTAAATGCAATCCCCATAGTTCTCTTGGAAACTGCTGGATAATTTGCCACGGCCAACTCTGTACCTCCCCTGGCATCATATCACCTTTGATAGTTTGTATGAGAGCAGGCTCAGTTTCTAACATGAAGATCAGCAGACAGCACAAGTGAAAACTGGGGAAGTGTAGGTTTAGGAGTTAGGTACAATGATATTTAGGGTTTAAAAGCAACCTGCTTTGGAAACTAATACAGTAAGTCCTCAGTGTTACAGTTCTCTATGGACTTTAAGTGAAATGAGGTTACAATGAAACCATTTTTACCCGAGGCTAATTGATACAGACTAGAGGTAAGTTCCTGCAGCATATGTCTGTTCACAAAATCGTCACCAAACGTCTAAATAAGGACCCCAAACACTTCTAATAGGAAACATTGAAATAAATGCGAGCTATTAAATACTCTATAAATGTGTCGACATTAAAGACAGAGAAGATCCTTATTTTCCAACCAGCTTATTCCATTCATTGTTGTGAATGGCCAAAGCCTATTCCAGAAACTCAGGGCACAAGCTGGGCACCCACCTTGGACAGGACGCCCTTCCAACTCAGGGTGCATCTCACCCACACCCACCATCAGCCTGGGATAAGTTAGACCGCCATTTCACTTATCGTGCACATCTTTGGGATGTGGAGTAAACGGAAGGAGCCAGAGAAAAACCAGCGAACTTGGGAGGAATGTGCAAACAGTGGCCCTGGCCCTGGGAATCAATTCCCTGCCCCCCCCCCCTTGCCCCCCATCAACGTTATAATGAAATGACATTGAACAAAACAACTTTATTCATTGGCCTGCTGTGTTGAGGTCTATGGTATATAAAGTACAGAAATATACAAGATGTTATCTTTTAAAAAGGCACAAATGAACCATTTTTCTCTGTTTCTAAATTTTCGGCTTGGCCATAGTAAATGCTCCATAAATATGTGTTGACTAAATAAAGAACTATGTAAAACTACCTCATAAAGATAGAAGAAATCTCAGGTATGTTAGAAAGTTAGAATGATCTAACTCTAATTAAAAAATAAAAACACTGATCATGAGTTCTCACCAAAAATTATTAAAAAGCTGTTGTTCCGTGTGATAGTAGGAAAAGTCTTGAAAGCAGAATAAGAGCATTTTAAAGTTCGACTATTATAAATTGCAGGATTTTACAATATTGACAATTGCAATATTACAAATTGCAATATTTGACAGTATCGCTCTGCTAAAAAAAGATGGATATACTAGGATCAGCATAATAGGGTTCATGGCCACCTTCAAAAGCTTTTGGATTTAAATGAACTTACTTTGCTAAGTACATCAATTTCTTATGTTCTTGAAAGAAACAAAGATTAAAAAAATGTAAAGTGATATTTATTTCTTTTTCACCCTAAAATGAGCAAAGAAAATAATACACTTTGTGTTTACATAGGAAATTTTATCTAAGAAGGCACAACTCTTTGAAAATAATCAATAATTCATCGTCACTGTACCACTGTGAATTAGATTAGTATCTTGTCCTATGTCTACCTGCAGAGACACTGAAATAAAAACATGATATGTATTTCTAATTTTCTGTGTCTCTAAAGGGATAGGGAAATTTGCTCTTAAAGAAAAGCATGCTCAATTGAATTGCAATAAAAAAAAATTACCTTTTGTTTAAAAACACTGTTCAAACCTTAAGGTTTAAAATAAAAAAAATGACTTTCACAAATATAAAGCATGATAACTAATATTGTAAATTCTTGGGGGGGTGGTGTGTGTGGATATATTTTATCTGTCTTTGTTTTATTTTCTACGGCTTATAGAGCTCTCTTAAAAATGACACAAAACAGCCCTGACCGGTTTGGCTCAGTGGATAGAGTATCGGCCTGCAGCTGATCAATGTTTCTCTCTCATCGATGTTTCTCTCTATCCCTCTCCCTTCCTCTCTGTAAAAAATCAATAAAATATATATTTTAAAAAATGACACAAAGCAATAAACAAAAAACTAACACAACCACAATGATTTTCTGTCAAACACAAAGGCTTTGCAAATGTAAGTATTGTTGCAAATGTAAGTATTGTTGAAAATGTTAACGATTCATCTGAGTTTTAATTGCCTCTGGGTTCTGAATTCCCTTGCACTTACCCTTCTCCAGGTGAATTAGCCAGGAGTTCTTCAGCCACCTGTCTTCTTTTGCCTTTCACAAGGCTTATAGGAGGTGGTGGACAGCCAGAGGTTTTATAGGATTGCAGTACCAGATTACCTTGGTCATCACTGTTATAGCGACTCAGGAAGGTCTCTAGTTCTCTAACCTGATTCCCCCACAATACTTCACAAATTCTACAGAAATAGAAGTTTTAATTACCTACATTTATAACTGTAGCATCCTTGGAGATACAGGCTGGATGTCTTAAATGCTGTTTTGGTCATTGTAAAAATATCTACCAAATGAGCAGATTATTACAAAATGGAAAGGGCCAATAGAACCACAAATATTGTCTCCCATACCTATCAGAATGTGAGGTATTTATTTGTTGAAAGATGTGTTAAGTTTCTTGCCTTGACAATGTGATTCTTATGAAATTAGTGGCAATGCTAATGTTTTGGCCAAAAAATTAAACAAATGGAAAGATTTTGTTTAATACCATGTTTTTAAAAACTGCTTATAATTCTGGAATGGCTTCAGATAAGCTAGGTTTGAAAATGAAAAATGAGCCAAATGAAAAGTAAAGCCACTTTCTTGGGAAAAATAAAAAGGAACTGAATTTTATAATCTATACTAATAAAAGGGTAATATGCTAATTAGACCGGGTAGACTGGACATCTTCTGGTCATCCAGTCTTCCTTCCGGACAAAGCCACGGTTGCGGGGGCCGAGGCAGAGGCAGTTAGGGGCAATCAGGCCATCAGGGGAGGGCGGTTAGGGGCGATCAGGCCGGCAGGCAGAGGCAGTTAGGGATGATCAGGCAGGCAGGCAGAGGAGAGGGGTTAGGGATGATCAGGCAGGCAGGCAGGTGAGCAGTTAGGAGCTAGCAGTCCCGGATTACAAGAGGGATGTCCTTGGGATTGGGCCTAAACCAGCAGTCAGACATCCCCTGAGGGGTCCCGGATTGGAGAGGGTACAGGCCAGGCTGAGGGACACCCCCTGACCTGTGCACGAATTTCGTGTACTGGGCATCTAGTGTTAGGTATAAAGTGCTTAGATCTTCTAGGCAATTTACTAAGGAGATTTTCTTTTAAGAAAATTAGAGGTATTTTGTAAATGTAATTTTTTCCCCTGCTAATTTCTTTAAATTTCATGTATTTAGAGCAAAGATGATTTCATTGTCTTATGGGACTTATAACAGAGATGTAATACATTTGACAATTATAGCAAAAGGAACTTATATGATTGCAGGGTTTCTGCATTTTACATGAAGTAGTACAATATTAACTCTGGATTGTGAAAAGTTAAAAGATGTATATTGTAATCCCTAGCGTAACCAGTAAGAAAATAGAGCTATAGCTAAAAAACAAACAAACAAAAAATGATAGGTAAATTAAAGTATAGTTCTAAAGATTTTTTCCTAAGTAATTAAAAAGAAGGCAGGGAAGTAGGAACAGAGGAACAACAACAACAGACAGTGGAGACAGACAAAACACAAATAGTAAAATGGTGGACCTAAATCTACCTTGTCAACTGTTACATCAAATGTTAACAGACTGAGAAGCTACAAGGAGATATTCTCCCCCCCCCCCTCCTTTTTTTTTTTTTTTTTTTTTGTCAATCCTCACCCAAGGATATTTTTCCATTGATTTTTTAAAGAGAAAGTAGAAGGGAGGGGAGGGAGAGGGAGAGGGATAGAGAGAGAGAAGCATCCATGTGAGAGAAAAACATCGATTGATTGCCTCCCACACATGCCCTGACTGAAGAGGGATTGAACCTGCAACCCAGGTACGTGCCCTTGACTGTGAATTGAACCCAAATTAATCTGGGGTCAGGTGATTAGACACAATATTGTAAGTTTGATGGTTACAGCCACAGCCAGGGAATGTGTTGAAAACCAGGCAGTTTGTCATACATAACCAACATATATTATGCGCCAGGGTACTGCCATCGGTCCTTTAACACACATCCTATTTAATAAAAGAGCAATATGCAAATTGATCATCACTCCAAGACACAAGATGGCCGCCCCCATGTAATCAAAGATGGCTGCCCTCATGTGGACACAAGATGGCCACCACAAGATGGCCTGCAAGAATCATATCCATATGATTTCCAGGTAGATGCAGGGGAGGGCAGTTGTGGGCAGTTAGGGGTGACCAGGCCAGCAAGGGAAGGCAGTTGGGGGGGACCCAGGCCAGCAAGGGAAGGCAGTTGGGGGGACCAGACCTACAGGGGAGGGCAGTTGTGGGCGATCAGGTAAGCAGGGAGGGTAGTTAGGGGTGACTGGGCTGGCAGAGTGGGCAGTTGGGGGAGACAAGGTTAGCAGGGGAGGGCAGTTGGGGGGACCAGGACTGCAGGGGAGGGCAGTTGAGGGGGACCAGGCCTGAAGGTGAGGGCAGTTGGGGGGGGGGGCAGGCATGCAGGTGAGGGCAGTTGGGGGCGATCAGGCCAACAGGGAGGTCAGTTAGGGGTGACCAGGCCGGCAGGGGAGAACAGTTAGGGGTGACCAGGCCAGCAGGCGAGGACAGTTAGGGGTGACCAGACTGGCAGGGGAGGGCAGTTAGGGGTAATTGGGCTGCCCTGGGAGCAGTTAGGTGTTGATCAGGCTGACAGGGGAGTGGCTAGGGGGTGATCAGGCTGGCAGACAGAAGCGGTTAGGGGCAATCAGGAAGGCAGGCAGGCGAGCGGTTGGGAGCCAGCAGTCCTGGATTGTGAGAGGGCAGTCGGACAGCCCTCAAGGGGTCTCAGATTGGAGAGGGTGCAGGCTGGGGTGAGGGACACACCCCACCCCCTCTAGTTAATCCTACAATGTTCTTATTATTATACCAGTTTTTACATGAGGAAAATGAAGGTTAACTGTCTTGTTTTTCCTCATGGAAACATAGCAAGACACAGGGATGGGTGTTCTGATTTCAAGTTCTTGACTCCACAATAGCATACCTGTCTCAAGTCAGGAGACTCACTCTAAGCACAGGGTAGCCTATCAGAGTCAAAGAATTTGGGAAACTGGACATGAGGTAACTGTCAGCTCTTCTAGAGGGCTTCCCACCCTCCCCTTGGGGCAGGAGTCAGTGGTTTCGGGTGCAGCATGCCTGGGCCTGCTGAGAGTAGCAGGTGAGCCCTGATAAGAAGCTGGTAAGTGGATTAATCTGTTTAGAGAGAAGCAGGGATCCTGACTGTGCCTTGGAAAAAACTGTGGAGGATCAGAGCTGTCGGGTGTAGGAACAGACCCCAGAGCTTGGGTGGGCCCGAAAGGAGCGTTTTGTCCGCTGACTTGAAAAAAAAATCTCATCCAAGCTGGAGAATATGGGTCCCTGTAGGAACAGAATGACAAGTGCATTCCTTGAGATTATATCTAAAAGGAGACAAGAATAACGGGAAGGTGGGGGATGTTCCCAGCCTTTGATCTTGTCTACCTGGCTGTCCACTCCTCCTTTTGGAGACTTCCTGAGGCAGGAAATGGTGACATCACCACGTGTTCGTCAGCACTCTCTGGTTCTGAGTCACCAAGGCTGTTAGCATAGCTATCCATATGATTTCCAGGCGGGTACTGGCTCCCCTTGTAGGGGCTGAGCACCGTGCTCAGCGACTCTCACTCAGGGAACTGCCAGGCTTCCCTTCAGTCGGGATTTCCTCCTTGGAATGTCATTCAGGGTCCTTGGAAGTATGATCTTCTTTTATTAACATTACCCTACATTAACTAACTCTACATTGGGGGAAGAGGGCATAAAAATAGACAGCGGAATAAATTACAGTTAATGTTAACCATTCCTCATTGTTGAATATGAATGCAGTTTCCAATTATTTGTTACTCCAAACAGAGTCAAAGGAAACATCTTTCCACATATATGTGTGCACGTGGACGAGTGTTTCTTGTAGGACAGATCTGTGGATATGGAACTGAAGAGTCATTTAATTTAATGAAATGCTTATATTTGTGTCATTTAATTCATCAAATTAAGAACCTTTTTATTATGGAAATTTTCCAACACACAGAAAAGCGGAGAGAACAATGTAATGAACACTCCCTCACCCTCTATCTAGTTTTCACAATTATCAACTCACAGCCAACCTTAATTTACCTATACTCCCACCCTTTCTCTGTCTTCCTCTCTTTGAAAGAATAATCCCCTTGATTATTTTAAAGCAAATATGAGCCCTAACCAGTTTGGCTCAGTGGATAGAGCGTCGCCGGCCTGCGGACTCAAGGGTCCCAGGTTCGATTCCGGTCAAGGGCATGTACCTTGGTTGTGGGCACATACCCAGTAGGAAGTGTGCAGGAGGCAGCTGATCGATGTTTCTCTCTCATTGATGTTTCTAACTCTCTATCCCTCTCCCTTCCTCTCTGTAAAAAATCAATAAAATATATTTTAAAAAAAGCAAATATGAGATGTATCATTTCATTTGTAACTATTTCAGTATGTAACACTTAAAGGTTATTAAAAAAACACGCAATGTCATTTCATACATCAAAATTAATAATTTCTTAATATCATCCAGATAGCATTTTAAATCTGAATAGCTTTTCAAAAATTGTCCTTAAAAATATATAAAATGTATATATATATATGAATTTACTCTTCCACCAACAGTGCTGCTCTTAGGAGCAGAATTCTGGGGGGAAAGGCAAGGTACAAGGGAAGGAACTTGCATTAGCCGATGTTGAAACATAAAGAACCACACTAAGAAGTGGCACTGTAGTAAGAGAGGAAGCTGAACCCACCAGTGGTCTATGAGCGCTCATCCATTTAATTCCTCTGAAGAACAGTCTTGAATAACAGACATCAAAAGGCAGCTGTGCTTTTCTCAGAATAAAACAGCTGAGCTAAACAACCACAACCAAACAGCTGTACTGCCTTTGGATTTAGTGTTACATTAAAATTAGATGTTTTCTTCCTCCAGCCTTTTTTTCCCCCAGTAAAACAATTGAGGAGTTTTATTTCAGACATAAATGTTATGTTCACATCATTTGCACACAGCCCACAGTAAAATGTTAGTTATTATGGAAATTTGACTGATAGCATTGTCACTCATAAGTATAGCCTCTCTCTATTGTTTTCATTATTTAGTACTACTTAATTATTTAGATTTTGCCTGTGTACAATGAATACCATTTATGACCCAGAAGTGGAGGTTCTGCTGCAAATTTTTCAGATATTTTATTTGTAAAATGTATGAAAATATGCTGTTACATTAAAAAAAAACCTTAAACATGATTTTTAAAATGTATTATTCCTTTCTTTTATGGAAAAGTTAATGATGATCTAACAATCTAAACTGAATGTAATAATGCAGACAAAGAACAAAACATGGGCTTAATTCTTCCTTACAATAAGCCTATAACCTCCCCCACCCCCAAAGAAAAAGTGATACTATTCATTAAATTTTCAAATTTCAAAACATTACATGTTCATTATAGAAAATATGGTTAAGCTGAAAGAGTGAAAATAAATTCCTATAGTTCTAACATATATTTTTCAGAGATTAACCTGGTACTCTCTTACTTTAGGCACCATTCAGAGATAAACTATGTCCTGCCATTCAAAAATCCATTTTGCAAACTCAGGGGTTATGCTTTACATTCTTTTCTGTATTCTCCTTTTTTTTTCTACTTAGGTCATAATTTTTCCACACCATTAACCATTTTTAATGATGTAGTTTATTCTTATATTATTGATTATTAATCACTGTATTATTTTTCACATGAGCAACTGTAAACCTACTTTTGCCCCACACTGTATTGTGGACTGATATTAAAAAAAATGACAAAAATGAGAGGAATGGAATATTAATAACAAACTTTTCAAGAAAATGTTAAATATTTAATAGAAAAATGAAATAAAGGTATATAAAGTACAAGCAAAAAATTTTTACTATTAGATGTGATAGATATAAAATTACTCTGTGAAATTTTTATATAAATTTCTGAGTGTTTATTCTCAATATTTGCATTGGTATTATCACATGCCAGTGACAATTCCATGGACTACACTTCTTTAAAAATTGAATTTATTGGGATGACATAGGTTAATACAACCATACAGGTTTCAAGGGTACAACTCAGTAGCACATTATTGCACACTTCATAGTGCCCTCACTTCTCAGTCAAGTCTCTTTGCCACTATTTATCCTACTTGGCCTTCTTTCCCCTCCCCACTCCACTTTCCCACTGGCAATCATCATACTGTTCTCTGTGTCTGGTTGTTTTTTTAAAAATAAATCTTTATTGTTGAGATTATTACAGTTGTTCTTTTTCCCCTCCACAGCTCCCCTCCACCTGGTTCCCACCCCACCCCATGCCCTTACCTCTCCCCCTACTGTCCTCATCCATAGGTGTACGATTTTTGTCCAGTCTCTTCCCGCACCCCCAACACCCCTTACCCCCCAAGGATTGTCAGTGCACTCCCTTTCTATGCCCCTGATTCTGTCATATTCACCAGTTTATTCTGTTCATCAGATTTTTTATTCACTTGTTGATAGTTACCTATTTGTTGTTCATAATTTTTATCTTTATCTTCTTCTTCCTCTTCTTAAAGAATACCTTTCAGCATTTCATATAATTCTGGTTTGGCGGTGATGAACTCCTTTAGCTTTTTCTTATCTGTGAGCTCTTTATCTGACCGTCAATTCTGAATGATAACTTTGCTGGGTAGAGTAATCTTAGTTGTAGGTTCTTGCTATTTATCACTTTGAATATTTCTTGCCACTCCCATCTGGCCTGCATAGTTTCTGTTGAGAAATCAGCTGACAATCGTATGGGTACTCCCTTGTAGGTAACTAACTGTTTTTCTCTTGCTGCTTTTAATATTCTCTCTTTGTCTTTTGCTCTTGGCATTTTAATTATGATGTGTCTTGGTGTGGTCCTCTTTGGATTCCTTTTGTTTGGGGTTCTCTGTGCTTCCCGGATTTGTAAGTCTATTTCTTTCACCAGGTGGGGGAAGTTTTCTGTCATTATTTCTTCAAATAGGTTTTCAATATCTTGCTCTCTCTCTTCTTCTGGCACCCCCATAATTCAGATGTTGGTACACTTGAAGTTGTCCCAGAGGCTCCTTTCACTATCTTCATATTTTTGGATTATTTTTTCTTTTTGCTTTTCCAGTTGGGTGTTTTTTGCTTCTTTGTATTTCAAATCTTTTTTCTTTAAAATATATTTTATTGATTCTTTAAAATATATTTTATTGATTCTTTACAGAGAGGAAGGGAGAGGGATTGAGAGCTAGAAACTTCGATGAGAGAGAAACATCGATTGGCTGCCTCCTGCACACCCCCTACTGGGGATGTGCCCGCAACCAAGGTACATGCCCTTGACCGGAATTGAACCTGGGACCTTCCAGTCCGCAGGCTGACGCTCTATCCACTGAGCCAAACCGGTTTTGGCATATTTCAAATCTTTGACTTGATTCTTGCAGTCCTCTAGTCTGCTGTTGGATCTCGGTATATTATTCTTTATTTCAGTCAGTGTATGCTTAATTTCTAGTTGGTCCTTTTTCATATCCTTGAGGGTCTCAATTTATCGGCGGTGTCTAGAAAATTCTTGAGTAACCTAAAAACCGTGATCTTGAACTCTATATCCTTCATTTCTTTCATTTGTGACCTGTTTCTTTGTCTCTGCATTTTGGCTGCTTCCCTGAGTTGATAGAGTGGCTTTGTGTGCTAGGTGTCCTATAGGGCCCAGTGGCTCAGCCTCCCCAGTTACCTGAGGTGGACACTCTTGGTGCACCCCTTTGTAGGCTGTGTGCACAGTCTTGTTGTAGTTAAGCCTTGATTGTTGTTAGTATCACTAGGAGGGATTGACCTCCAGGCCAATTGGCTGTGAGGATCAGCTGTGTCTACGATGGGAGAGCTTCTGTGCTGGAGAAACCCTTATGAGGGAGGACTTGCTTCAGTGGGGCTTTGATGCTCACTGAGTCTGCCCGCTGAGTGTGTCCCTTATGGATCTGAAGAGTTGTAATCTGGATTGTCCTACTCTGACCCCTGGCTACACTGGCTCTTGGATCTCCAAGGAGGTGCTAATTTAGCCTCTGCCTGAGGCCACCCAGGCAGGAGCTACAGAGAGATCTGTAGATTCCTCTTCTTTGTTTGGGTTTTGGAGGTGTCCAGATGAGGCCCAGCTGTGAAGCAATGCAAGCTGCTGTGGGGCCTTGGGCCTTCTTTTGGATGTTCTGGGTCTCTCTGACTCAGCTGCAATTTGTTAGGTAATTTTAGATTTCAAAGGACCAGGCCTTTCATATGCAAAAGCCTCTATGCTCAGCTTGGGTGGGGTGGGGTCTAAGGGTGGAGCAAACTGCAATGACTTCCCTTCAGCCCTGCCCTAAGAGTCCCCCAGGTCTCAGTGTCCCTCGGTAATTGGTAATCACTGCTGGCACCTCTGAGAGAAAGGCGCCCTCGAGTTCCGCCCGATGCCAGACAGTTCAGTTTCTCCCCGTATGAGTCTGGGTCCCCAGAGTCTCGCCCAGAACTGGAGTTCAGAGCAGTCAGGAGCTTGTGTCTCCCTCCTGATTAAGAAAGACAACTGAGCACTCAGTTGCCAGCCCTTTCTGTGTGCACTTTACTTCCACAGCTCCTCTGAGTCTCAGTGTGCTTTTCTCTTTCCTTCTAGTTGTAGAATTTCCACTCAGCCAGCCTTCCTGTGGTTCTGGATGATGTCCGTTTTGTCTTTTAGTTGTATTTTTGAAGTGGTTGTGCGAGGCAGCAAGTTCAGGTGTTTATCTATGCTGCCATCTTGGTTTCTCCCCTGTTTTTTTCCCTTAATCCCTTCTCCTTTTTCACCCAGCCCCCCCCAAACCCTTCCCCTCTT